>NW_027362762.1:413980714-415180714 GCF_046119375.1 Phyllobates terribilis
GGGTGTCCCGGCTCCGCAAGTCTGCGGGCCCTGGGCTTTCTTAAGATGTCACAGCTGAGCTGAGTCTTCCTTCTCATTGATTTCCCTCCAGTGGGCTTCAGGAAAATGGCCACCAGAGGTGGCGCATGTGCAGATTGAGACCTCGTGAGATCCCGATCTCATCTCTCGAGATCTCAATCAGTCAGAAAGGAGAATTGAGGGGGTTACTCAGCTGTTTTGGCTTCTGGGTTGGCCACGGCATCCACATCAATTTTTACAAGTTGCCAGGCATATGTCAGTGGTATCATCTACCTATGCTCTCATAAGGCCTATTTGGATACACCCCTGTGTCTATTAAGACTATATTGTGTTCAGCTGCTATGTGTTTGGACTCTGTCAACATCCATTTCCTTCTGTCCTATTATCTCATTATACTACTCTGATTTCTGCAACTATCACTTATGGCTCCACAAATCCAGGTATTTCCTCTGTTGGTAGGTCACAATTTTTTTATAGGCCGAGATCCATTTTGGCAAGAGTAAGGTGGTTATTTCAGCCTTTCTGGACAGTGGGGTGGGATTTAATCTGATTGATGCCAGATTTGTCCAGGACCAGGGTCTTAAGCCACATAGACTGTCTAGACTAATACCCATAATCGCCACTGACTCTGAGCCAGGGGAATTTTTATTCAGGTCATTCGAGTTATACATCTGTAGTTAGGGGCTATGCACTCGGAATTAGTAGATTGTTATGTGCTAGAGGGCTTGCACTCTCCTATGGTTCTTGGATTACCTTGGTTTATGCTGCACAATCCCGCAGTGGCAGACTCGGGAGGTGGTGAGGTGGAGTGAGTACTGTCAAGGACACTGCTTGGGCACCCAGTTAGCCAGGGTGGATACTCGGTCTCGGCCAGGATACCTGTCTGGGGGATTCGGGGATGTGTTTTCAGAACAGGGGTGTCAAGAACTCCCTCCTCATCTTCCTTCTGATACCGCCGTTCATCTTATTGCTGGGGCCAAGCTGCCTAAGAGCAGGTTATGTAATATTTCTGGTCCAGAGATGCAGGCCATGAAGGACTATAACGCAGAAAGTCTGGCAAAGATTCATTTCAGACCTTCCTCTTCTCCCATTGGAGTGGGTTTTTTCTTTGTTAAGAAAAAATATGGGGGGGTTATGTCCATGCCTAGATTTCTGCAAACTTAATCGGATCACGTTCCGGGATCCATATCCTTTCGCTATCATTCCTGACCTCTTTAACCAGATAATTGGGCAAAATGGTCTTCTAAACTGGATCTCAGGGGGGCATATAATCTCATTCGAATTAAGGAGGGGGATAAGTGGAAGACAACCTTTAATATACCCGAGGGACACTGTGAAAACCTTGTGATGCCCTTTGGGTTGACTAATGCTGCCGCTGTCTTTCAGCACTTTGTAAATTACAATTTTTGTCACCTAGCAAGTAGATTTATGGTGGTCTAGCTTGATGACATATTGATTTATTCGCCTTACCTCGAGTCACATCAGGTACATGTCAGGCAGGTGTTACAGTCACTCAGAGACAATAAATTATTTGTCAAACCAGAGAAATGTATGTTCTCAGTTCAGGAGATCTTCTTTCTGGGTTATTTTTTATCATCCAACAGTTTTTGCATGGATACGGTGAGAGTCCGAGCAGTACTGGATTGGGATCTTCCTGAAGACTTATAAGCTTTACAAAGGTTTTCAGGTTTCACCAATTACTACTGTAAGTTCATCAAGAACTTTTTGGTAGTTGCCAAACCACTGACGGATATGACCAGCAAAGGGATTGACTTTTCCAAATGATCCAGTCAGTCCAGTGAGGCATTTGATACTCTAAAGAAATTTTATGCTTCTGCGCCGATTCTGACATTACTCAGTCATTCATTGTAGAGGTTGACGTGTCTGAAGTGGGGGTGGGGGCTATATTGTTGCAGGGTGCATCTCCAAGTAAATGGTATCCGTGTGCATACTTTTCAAAGAAACTCATCCACTGAGAAAAACTATGGCATTGGTAATAAGTAGGCATGAGCAAACATTTCAGTGTTCGGTTCGGAAAAATTCACCGAACAAATTGATATTCGCCAAATATTCGTCGAACATTTCCTAATCCCATAGGAGTCAATGGGGGGACCAAAGAAATGCATATACAACACCTAGAAATGGGACCAAAAGCTTCCAAAACACATCAAATTAGGTGTAGACACCATGGAAGTGCCATTAATCGACCCAGAGTACAAGCACTATAATTATTATTACTGTGACAGCGACATTTATTCAGTTGCACTTTACATGTGAAAAGTGGTCGCTGACTGGTACAACAGGAGAGAGGACCCTGCCTATGAGGGTGCACTGTCATGGACGTAGTTTGTGGAATCACTGGGCCACGGACCCCGGAGAGCCTGGAGGGGAATGACTAAGCGAGCACCGGACTGTTCACTAGAGCCTCTGATGGTGAGGTTAGACTTGGCTCCCGATGAACGTCAGGTGCCACTCCAGGACAGACCAATGGATGCGCAGCAGCTGGACCCAGTAGGACAGACTAGATGGTGCAGCAGGCAGAGTCTGTTTCAGAGTGCAGCAGGCAGAGTCTGTATCAGGAGTGCAGCAGGCAGAGTCTGTATCAGGAGTGCAGCAGGCCGAGTCTGTATCAGGAGTGCAGCAGGCCGAGTCTGTATCAGGAGTGCAGCAGGCCGAGTCTGTATCAGGAGTGCAGCAGGCCGAGTCTGTATCAGGAGTGCAGCAGGCCGAGTCTGTATCAGGAGTGGAGCAGGCAGAGTCTGTATCAGAATGCAGCAGGCAGAGTCTGTATCAGGAGTGCAGCAGGCAGAGACTGTATCAGGAGTGCAGCAGGCAGAGTCTGTATCAGAGTGCAGCAGGCAGAGTCTGTATCAGGAGTGCAGCAAGCAGAGTCTGTATCAGGCGTGCAGCAGGCAGAGTCTGTATCAGGAGTGCAGCAGGCAGGGTCTGTATCAGGAATGCAGCATGCAGAGTCTGTATCAGAGTGCAGCAGGCAGAGTCTGTATCAGAGTGCAGCAGGCAGAGTCTATATCAGGAGTGCAGCAGGCAGAGTCTGTATCAGGAGTGCAGCAGGCAGAGTCTGTATCAGGAGTGCAGCAGGCCGAGTCTGTATCAGGAGTGCAGTAGGCAAAGTCTGTAACAGGAGTGGAGCAGGCAGAGTCTGTATCAGAATGCAGCAGGCAGAGTCTGTATCAGGAGTGCAGCAGGCAGAGACTGTATCAGGAGTGCAGCAGGCAGAGACTGTATCAGGAGTGCAGCAGGCAGAGTCTGTATCAGGAGTGCAGCTAGCAGAGTCTGTATCAGGCGTGCAGCAGGAAGAGTCTGTATCAGGAGTGCAGCAGGCAGAGTCTGTATCAGGAGTGCAGCAGGCAGAGTCTGTATCAGGAGTGCAGCAGGCAGAGTCTGTATCAGGAGTGCAGCAGGCAGAGTCTGTATCAGGAGTGCAGCAGGCAGAGTCTGTATCAGGAGTGCAGCAGGCAGAGTCTGTATCAGAGTGCAGCAGGCAGAGTCTGTATCAGAGTGCAGCAGGCAGAGTCTGTATCAGGAGTGCAGCAGGCAGAGTCTGTATCAGGAGTGCAGCAGGCAGAGTCTGTATCAGGAGTGCAGCAGGCAGAGTCTTTATCAGGAGTGCAGAAGGCCGAGTCTGTAACAGGAGTGGAGCAGGCAGAGTCTGTATCAGAATGCAGCAGGCAGAGTCTGTATCAGGAGTGCAGCAGGCAGAGTCTGTATCAGAGTGCAGTAGGCAGAGTCTGTATCAGGAGTGCAGCAGGCAGAGACTGTATCAGGAATGCAGCATGCAGAGTCTGTATCAGAGTGCAGCAGGCAGAGTCTGTATCAGAGTGCAGCAGGCAGAGTCTGTATCAGAGTGCAGCAGGCAGAGTCTGTATCAGAGTGCAGCAGGCAGAGTCTGTATCAGGAGTGCAGCAGGCAGAGTCTGTATCAGGAGTGCAGCAGGCCGAGTCTGTATCAGGAGTGCAGTAGGCAAAGTATGTAACAGGAGTGGAGCAGGCAGAGTCTGTATCAGAATGCAGCAGGCAGAGTCTGTATCGGGAGTGCAGCAAGCAGAGTCTGTATCAGGCGTGCAGCAGGCAGAGTCTGTATCAGGAGTGCAGCAGGCAGGGTCTGTATCAGGAATGCAGCATGCAGAGTCTGTATCAGAGTGCAGCAGGCAGAGTCTGTATCAGAGTGCAGCAGGCAGAGTCTATATCAGGAGTGCAGCAGGCAGAGTCTGTATCAGAGTGCAGCAGGCAGAGTCTGTATTAGGAGTGCAGCAAGCAGAGTCTGTATCAGGCGTGCAGCAGGCAGAGTCTGTATCAGGAGTGCAGCAGGCAGGGTCTGTATCAGGAATGCAGCATGCAGAGTCTGTATCAGAGTGCAGCAGGCAGAGTCTATATCAGGAGTGCAGCAGGCAGAGTCTGTATCAGGAGTGCAGCAGGCAGAGTCTGTATCAGGAGTGCAGCAGGCAGAGTCTGTATCAGGAGTGCAGCAGGCCGAGTCTGTATCAGGAGTGCAGTAGGCAAAGTCTGTAACAGGAGTGGAGCAGGCAGAGTCTGTATCAGAATGCAGCAGGCAGAGTCTGTATCAGGAGTGCAGCAGGCAGAGACTGTATCAGGAGTGCAGCAGGCAGAGACTGTATCAGGAGTGCAGCAGGCAGAGTCTGTATCAGGAGTGCAGCTAGCAGAGTCTGTATCAGGCGTGCAGCAGGAAGAGTCTGTATCAGGAGTGCAGCAGGCAGAGTCTGTATCAGGAGTGCAGCAGGCAGAGTCTGTATCAGGAGTGCAGCAGGCAGAGTCTGTATCAGGAGTGCAGCAGGCAGAGTCTGTATCAGGAGTGCAGCAGGCAGGGTCTGTATCAGGAATGCAGCATGCAGAGTCTGTATCAGAGTGCAGCAGGCAGAGTCTGTATCAGAGTGCAGCAGGCAGAGTCTGTATCAGAGTGCAGCAGGCAGAGTCTGTATCAGAGTGCAGCAGGCAGAGTCTGTATCAGGAGTGCAGCAGGCAGAGTCTTTATCAGGAGTGCAGCAGGCCGAGTCTGTATCAGGAGTGCAGAAGGCCGAGTCTGTAACAGGACTGGAGCAGGCAGAGTCTGTATCAGAATGCAGCAGGCAGAGTCTGTATCAGGAGTGCAGCAGGCAGAGTCTGTATCAGAGTGCAGTAGGCAGAGTCTGTATCAGGAGTGCAGCAGGCAGAGACTGTATCAGGAATGCAGCATGCAGAGTCTGTATCAGAGTGCAGCAGGCAGAGTCTGTATCAGAGTGCAGCAGGCAGAGTCTGTATCAGAGTGCAGCAGGCAGAGTCTGTATCAGGAGTGCAGCAGGCAGAGTCTGTATCAGGAGTGCAGCAGGCAGAGTCTGTATCAGGAGTGCAGCAGGCCGAGTCTGTATCAGGAGTGCAGTAGGCAAAGTCTGTAACAGGAGTGGAGCAGGCAGAGTCTGTATCAGAATGCAGCAGGCAGAGTCTGTATCAGGAGTGCAGCAGGCAGAGACTGTATCAGAGTGCAGCAGGCAGAGACTGTATCAGGAGTGCAGCAGGCAGAGTCTGTATCAGGAGTGCAGCAGGCAGAGTCTGTATCAGGCGTGTAGCAGGCAGAGTCTGTATCAGGAGTGCAGCAGGCAGAGTCTGTATCAGAGTGCAGCAGGCAGAGTCTGTATCAGAAGTGCAGCAGTCAGAGTCTGTATCAGAGTGCAGCAGGCAGAGTCTGTATCAGGAGTGCAGCAGGCATAGTCTGTATCAGGAGTGCAGCAGACAGAGTCTGTATCAGGAGTGCAGCAGGCAGAATCTGTATCAGTGTGCAGCAGGCAGAGTCTGTATCAGGAGTGCAGCCGGCAGAATCTGTATCAGAGTGCAGCAGCCAGAGTCTGTATCAGGAGTGCAGCAGGCAGAATCTGTATCAGTGTGCAGCAGGCGGATTCTGTATCAGGAGACTGATAGAACTGTAGAAATAGTGTAAATTAGACCCACACCTCTTCCAGTACAGCCAACCCAGGAGGTGGAGACCTTACCAGGAGTGTTCACATTGCCCTAAATGAGGGCTTAACATCACTGAAGTGGCATCAATGTCATCAGACAACAAGTAGTTTAACGCAGACCGATACCTGTCCCACTACAGCCAACCTAGGAGATGCAGACTCCATCGGAAGTGTTAACATTTAAAAAAATAGGGCCTAAGACCACCATTTCCGTGGCCAACAGATTGGAGATGGTGGAGTTCAACCTCTTAGCTTTGTCATGTGTAGGATGAAAAAATCATTTACGTGACCACAACTGCTGGACCGGGGGCTGGCTAAGTGTAACGGGTCCGGGAGGCGGAACCTCTGAGCTATTATACAAGGGGGCGGCCCTTGTAAGGGAGCGGGTGGCAGTCTCTGGGTGAACGGACAGGGAGTTACGGCAAGTGATCAGGGCAGTCTCTGGGTAACGGGTAGGTACGACCTGTGATGGCAGAGCCTCCGGGTAGGCTAGCAGGCAGATGGTAGATGTGTGCTCCCAGGTGAGCAAGCGAGAGTCTCTGGAATAGCAGGTGGTCACGGCATGTGACGGCGGGACCTCCGGGCTGGCAAGTAGGCAGGTAACGGAGATGCGCTCCCAGGTGAGCGGGCAAGAGTCTCTGAGATAGCTGGTGGTCACAGCACGTGACAACGGAGCCTCCGGGCTGGCAAGCAGGCAGAAAACGGAGAAGCGCTCCCAGGTGAGCGGGCAAGCTGGTCCATAGACAGACTGACCGGAGTAGTAAGGCAGACCGTCGGACCTCAGGCAAGCAGGCAGGTAGCTGATATGCGCTCCCAGGTGAGCGGACAGGCTGGTCCTTTAGACAGACTGACAGGAGTAGTAAGGCAGACCGTCGGACCTCAGACTAGCAGACAGGTAACAAGTATTCAGGCAGGAATCAGGCAGGTAACTAGCAGGAAACTGGCAGGAAACTGGCAGGTAACTGGCAGGTAACTGGCAACGGGACCTGAGGGCTGAAGCACAGGTGAGACACAGGTGCAAACAACATTGCTCGGGCACCTCCATTTTGGAGGAGGTGCCTTATATATGATGAAGTCCTCCGGCCATTGGCCGGGGACTCCTTAGGACGGCGCGCGCGGTCCCTTTAAGAGGAGGGGAGCGCGCGCGCCCTAAGCACAGGGGCCGGGAAGGAGCGCGCGCTGAGAGCAGAGCGGGAGGAGGACGCCGGGAAGGAGCGCGCGCTGACAGCAGAGCGGGGAGAGGACGCCGGGCACGGAGCAGAGCGGTGAGGGGAGCAGCGTCCCTGCCTAGCAGAGGGCAGGGACGCCAGCGCTACAGTACCCCCCCCTTTAGGCCCCCCCTTTTTTAGGCCAGACAGAAATTTAGCTAGGATGAGAGGGGCATGGATGTTCTCCCGGGGCTCCCACGTTCTCTCCTCAGGACCAAACCCCTTCCAATCTACCAGAAAAAAGGTCTTTCCTCTTACCCTTTTGGTGGCAAGAATGTTCTCTACCTCAAACTCGTCCTCAGCAGAAACCGGAGCAGGAGGCGTACCTGTAGACTTGGAAAAAGAGTTAAGCACTACAGGTTTGAGGAGAGACACATGGAAGGAGTTAGGGATCCGTAAGTTGGCCGGGAGTTTCAATTTATAGGCCACCGGGTTGATCTGACTGATGACCTCCAGTGGGCCGATGAACCGAGGCCCTAACTTATAGGAAGGGATCTTGAGCCGGACATATTTGGACGAGAGCCAGACTTTATCCCCAGGGCGGAATTGAGGAGGGTCCAGACGTTTTTTGTCAGCGTGTCTTTTCATACGCTCGGATGACAGAAGGAGTGCGGACCGGGTACTCTCCCATATGGAGGAAAATTTGTTAACAAGAGATTCCGCAGCCGGATTGTCCGCCGAGGTGGAGACGGGAAACGGGATCCGAGGATGCTGACCGTAGACTACAAAAAACGGGGATTTGGAGGAAGACTCGCTCTCGTGATTGTTGTACGAGAATTCGGCCCATGGCAGGAGATCCACCCAGTCAGAATGGTGGGCATTAACGAAGTGCCGAAGGTAACTGGTCAGGTTCTGATTGATCCGCTCCACTTGACCATTAGACTGTGGGTGGTAAGCGGAGGAGAAGTCCAGGGTGACGTCCAGCAATTTACAAGTGGCTCTCCAGAAACGGGAAGTGAACTGTACCCCACGATCCGACACGATGTGACGGGGCAGGCCATGAAGACGGAAGATGTGGTGGATAAAGTCTTTAGCCAGCTCAGGTGCAGACGGAAGACCTGGCAGTGGAATGAAGTGAGCCATCTTGGAGAAGCGGTCAGCGACCACCCAAATGACCGTACAACCGGCAGAGACGGGTAGATCAGTAATGAAGTCCATCGCTATATGCTGCCAGGGGGCAGCAGGTACTGGCAGAGGTAGGAGGCGGCCGGCCGGCAGGTGTCTCGGAACTTTGTTGCGGGCGCAGGACACACAGGCAGAAACAAAGTCTATTACATCCTTGTGCAGGTTAGGCCACCAGTAGTGCCGGGTAATAAGCTGGAGGGTCTTTTTCTGACCGGCGTGGCCAGCTAGTTTAGACGAATGACCCCAGTGTAGGATCTTCTCCCAATCAGGTACTGGTACGAACGTCTTACCAGGAGGAAGACTATTTAGACTCACGGGAGCCACCTGCATTACTCTGGCGGGATCGATGATATGTTTCGGATCCTCCTCGAGATCAGACACCAGAAAGGACCGAGACAAGGCGTCCGCCTTGATGTTTTTGTCAGCCGGGCGAAAATGAAGGACAAAATCAAAACGAGCAAAAAACAAGGACCACCGGGCTTGGCGCGGGTTAAGTCTCTGGGCATGCTGGAGGTAAGCCAAGTTCTTGTGGTCAGTGTAAATTATTACCGGGTGAAGAGCCCCCTCGAGCAGGTAACGCCACTCCTCCAATGCCAGTTTGATGGCCAATAACTCTCGGTCTCCTATGGAATAGTTGCGCTCAGAGGAGGAGAAGAGTTTAGAGAAGAAGCCACAAGTTACCATCCTCCCGGAAGATGATTTTTGAGTAAGTACCGCTCCGGCTCCAGAGGAGGAGGCGTCAACTTCCAGGAAGAACTGTTTGTTGCCATCTGGGCGATGCAGCACCGGGGCGGAAGAGAAGGCCTGTTTAAGGGAAAGAAAGGCCTCCTCTGCTTCGGGTGGCCACTCTTTGGGATTAGTACCTTTACGGGTGAGCGCAGAAATTGGGGCCGTCCGGGAAGAGAAGTGTGGTATGAAGAGGCGGTAGTAGTTGGCGAAGCCCAGGAATCGCTGAATGGCCTTCAACCCCTCCGGTCGGGGCCATTTCTCGATGGCAGACAGTTTCTCAGGATCCATTTGTAGGCCGGTCTGAGAGATAATGTAGCCCAGAAACGGAAGCGAGGTCTGCTCAAAGAGGCACTTCTCAAATTTAGCGTAGAGATGGTTCTGCCTTAGCCTGAGCAGGACCTGACGAACGTCCCTCCGGTGAGTCTGGAGATCCGGAGAGAAGACCAAGATGTCGTCCAGGTACACCACTACGCAGGAGTAGAGAAGGTCCCGGAAGATGTCATTGACCAACTCTTGAAAGACGGCAGGAGCGTTACAGAGACCAAAGGGCATTACCAGGTATTCATAGTGGCCGTCCCGGGTGTTGAATGCCGTCTTCCATTCATCCCCCTGACGAATACGAACCAGGTTGTACGCCCCACGAAGGTCCAGTTTGGTGAAGATCCTAGCCCCCCTCAGGCGATCAAATAATTCTGGAATGAGCGGAAGGGGGTACTTATTCGTCACCGTGATCAGGTTTAGGCCTCTATAGTCTATACAGGGACGGAGAGAGCCGTCCTTCTTTTTGACGAAAAAGAAGCCTGCTCCCGCCGGGGAGGTAGATTTCCGGATGAATCCTCTGGCCAGATTCTCCTCAATATATTCGGACATTGACCGGGTCTCAGCAGCGGATAAAGGATAGATACGCCCACGGGGAGGAGTAGTACCGGGTAGCAGATCGATGGGACAGTCGTATGGTCTATGTGGTGGTAATGTCTCTGCCTCCTTTTTATTAAAGACATCTGCATAAGACCAATAAGGAATCGTAAGTCCAGGTAGATTAGCTGGGGTAGGAGAGGGACGGACGGGATGGACGGGAACCAGGCAGGTTTTATGACAGTCTTGTCCCCAGCGAAGGACCTCTCCGGTTTGCCAGTCTAGCACGGGTGCATGTCTCTGGAGCCAGGGCAGACCTAGCAAGAGGGCGTGAGAGAGTCCAGGCAGAACATGAAAGGATATACTTTCAGAATGCAGCATTCCCACCTGCAGGGTAATGGATTCGGTGATGAGTTGAATGGGGCGAGGTAAGAGGCCCCCATCCACGGCAGCGACAGACAAGGGTACAGCCAGAGGTTTGGTAGGGATGCGGTATTTCTCAACCAGGGACTGTGAAATAAAGTTCCCGGCTGCTCCAGAGTCTAGTTGGGCTAGTTCGAAATAACGGTTCTCCCCGTAGATGATCGAAACTGACAACAGCAGGGATGGAGAGGATTTATTCTTGTCTAGGTGGACCTCTCTGAGCGAACCTAGACACAGGCGTTTCCCGACCTCTCCGGGCAGGCACGGATCCGGTGCTCCTTACTGCCACAGTAGAAGCAGCTCCCCTCGGCACGGCGTGAGTCCTGACGGGTTTTGACCATCTTGGTCTGGTCGACCTGCATAGGCTCAGGAGAGTGTACCTGGGGAGAGATGGAGGGAATGACGGGTTTCTGGGAAGTAGGAGCTAAACGTGGAATCCTTCTCTCACGGGTGACCTCTTTGGCACGCTCCTGGAACCGTAGGTCAATCCGGGTGGCAAGGGTTATTAGATCATCGAGAGAGATAGGAATGTCCCGACCAGCAAGTTCATCTTTAATACGACCGGACAGACTCTCCCAGAAGACGGATACCAGAGCGTCGTTATCCCAGGCCAGCTCCGAGGCAAGGGTGCGGAACCGTATGGCATATTGGCCCACGGTGAGACCCTCCTGACGGAGGCGTAGCAGAGAGGATGCGGATGTGGTCTTCCGTCCGGGTTCGTCGAAGACTTTCCGGAAAGCCGAGAGAAAAGCAGGCAAGTTGGACACCAGGGGGTCTCCTCTCTCCCATAGAGGATTTAGCCAGGCCAGGGCCTCCCCGGTGAGATGGGACATGATAAAGGCAATTTTGGCCCGGTCGGAATTAAACTGATGGGACAAAAGTTCAAAGTGCAGGGTGCACTGATTTATGAAGCCCCGAGCCTGGACGGGGTCGCCTCCGAAGCGAGGAGGTGCAGAAAGCCGGGGTCCGGGGTAGGATACCATGGTATTAGTGGGCAGCGGAGCTGCCGGATTGCAAGATATGGCACTGGCGGAGGTTGTTGGTGGATCAGACAGGGTGTTCAGGCGAGTATTAACATTCCGCAGATGACCCAGGATGGCCTCCTGTTGGGACTTCTGACGGGACAGTTCAAGACAGAGGTCCGAGAGCGAGGGAGCTTGGGTGCCACCGGGTTCCATGGCCCGAGCAAACTGTAACGGGTCCGGGAGGCGGAACCTCTGAGCTATTATACAAGGGGGCGGCCCTTGTAAGGGAGCGGGTGGCAGTCTCTGGGTGAACGGACAGGGAGTTACGGCAAGTGATCAGGGCAGTCTCTGGGTAACGGGTAGGTACGACCTGTGATGGCAGAGCCTCCGGGTAGGCTAGCAGGCAGATGGTAGATGTGTGCTCCCAGGTGAGCAAGCGAGAGTCTCTGGAATAGCAGGTGGTCACGGCACGTGACGGCGGGACCTCCGGGCTGGCAAGTAGGCAGGTAACGGAGATGCGCTCCCAGGTGAGCGGGCAAGAGTCTCTGAGATAGCTGGTGGTCACAGCACGTGACAACGGAGCCTCCGGGCTGGCAAGCAGGCAGAAAACGGAGAAGCGCTCCCAGGTGAGCGGGCAAGCTGGTCCATAGACAGACTGACCGGAGTAGTAAGGCAGACCGTCGGACCTCAGGCAAGCAGGCAGGTAGCTGATATGCGCTCCCAGGTGAGCGGACAGGCTGGTCCTTTAGACAGACTGACAGGAGTAGTAAGGCAGACCGTCGGACCTCAGACTAGCAGACAGGTAACAAGTATTCAGGCAGGAATCAGGCAGGTAACTAGCAGGAAACTGGCAGGAAACTGGCAGGTAACTGGCAGGTAACTGGCAACGGGACCTGAGGGCTGAAGCACAGGTGAGACACAGGTGCAAACAACATTGCTCGGGCACCTCCATTTTGGAGGAGGTGCCTTATATATGATGAAGTCCTCCGGCCATTGGCCGGGGACTCCTTAGGACGGCGCGCGCGGTCCCTTTAAGAGGAGGGGAGCGCGCGCGCGCGCGCCCTAAGCACAGGGGCCGGGAAGGAGCGCGCGCTGAGAGCAGAGCGGGAGGAGGACGCCGGGAAGGAGCGCGCGCTGACAGCAGAGCGGGGAGAGGACGCCGGGCACGGAGCAGAGCGGTGAGGGGAGCAGCGTCCCTGCCTAGCAGAGGGCAGGGACGCCAGCGCTACACTAAGGTGCTGAGAGAGGGCGAAGTATGGTGTACCAGAAAAACTGGTGGAGCGTGAGTGAGGTGCAGATGTTACGGTGGATTGAGAAATATGCGGTGTGCTCAGTGAAACAAACACATCAGGCATGTCCTCTTCCGTTACAGCTGACGGGTTGTTACTCAGCCTGACTGGAGCGGGTAAAGAACCGGAGTTTCTGCGATGGGAGACCTGCGTGACAATACTTGGCACGGTAACAGAGGAGGAGGAAGAAGTAGCGGATGTGTTTGATGGGGCAGCTGATGGTTGTTGAGGTGCGCTGGTCCGCATTTCAGCCCCGTAAGATTCCCAGCGTAAAGAATGTTGTTTGAGCATGTGAACGTTCATGCATGTAGTACTCAAATTATTGCAGTTTTTCCCTCTGAGTTTTTTATCGCAAAATTTGCAGATAACGTGAGTTGGCTCATCCTTTGCAGTGACAAAAAAGGCCCATACTAGGCAACCCTTGCTGCCCCTGTGAGCTGTAGACCCGGGCCCCCGCTGCTGGTCACAGCCACGGTTGTGGCTAAGGATGCAGTGCTCCTCGTGTTTGCATCACTCCGTGTCTGCGCCGGAGGGCAAAATGTAACCTCTTCGTCTTCCTCCTCCACCACGTCAGATGAGCTACTTGGCTGCGTGACTCCTCAACCTCGTCACCATCCAATGTGTTATCCCATTCTTCACCCGCAGAGTGACCCCTCTCCTCTTGTTGCCCTGACAGCACAGTACAGTCCGCATGAGCATCAGGTATCTGAGTCTCATTGGGATCACCTCCTTCCCCTGCGGTTAACGTCTGGTGACGAGGTTAGGAACCTGCTTGGACCCTACTTCGTCCTGTCCCGAATCCAAGCAAATTCGTTGAACTTTTCCGATTTTAAGAAAATTTGCTCGCCTTTGCGATCACGAATTTGAATGTGCCATATTCGTGCCGAATTTGAAACTTTTGAACATTCGCCAAACAAATTCGCTCAATACTAGTAATAAGGAACTCTTGGCAATAAAGCGGGCATATGAAAAGAGGCAACGTTTTTTGGAAGGGGCAGTACATCCGGTCATTTTAATCGACGATCATAAAAATCTTTTATATTTGAAATCTGCAAAGCGTCTGACACCTAGACAGGCAAGATGGTCATTGTTCTTCACCAGATTCAACCTTTTTGTGACATATTGGCCGGGAGTTAAGAACATTAAGGCGGATGCCTTATTTCATTGTTTTCCTGGGAGAGGAGATAATTGTGAACCGGTTCCTATTTTACAGAAAGGGGTAGTTATTGCTACTATGTGTTCTGACCTGGACAGGGAAGTCGTAGAGGCACAGGGGGACGACACAGCTACCTGTCCTTTAGGTAAACTGTTTGTTCCTTTGAATTTCCATCTTAAAGTTTTAAACAAACATCATGATTCGGTCTTAGCAGGACATCCTGGTAGCAACAGAAAAAACTGACGGCACTTCCAATGCAAGAAATAGGTGTGAACAGGTGCTTACTAGGAGAAGCTACCTCCATATACAACTAACAAATGAAGTAGCATTTTGCAACACTAAGTATGCAAATAATAAGTATGAAATATGAATAGCATTACTGCTGTAGAAAATAGAAATAAATGAGAAATCTTAGAGCATAAATTGGCCAATTCATGTGTACCTGACAGCCGCGGTAAGGCGTTTCTCAATTTCAGGACCTTACCAATGTGAATACCTCTCTAAGGGACATCCATCTGCTTATGTGTGGGAAAGTAAGATCCTACTGCAATTTAAACCACCTGCGGCATAGGGGTGGAGTGCTCAGTCAAAGCTTAAACATAGAAACAGAAAAAACTGACAGCACTTCCAATACAAGAAATAGGTGTGAACAGGTGCTTACTAGGAGAAGCTACCTCCATATACAACTAACAAATAAAGTAGCACTCTGCAACACTAGGTATGTAAATATGAAGTATGAAATATGAATAGCATTACTGCTGTAGAAAATAGAAATAAATGAAAAATTTTTTTAGCGCATGTAAATACGAAGTATGAAATATGAATAGCATTACTGCTGTAGAAAATAGAAAGAAATGAGAAATCTTAGCGCATAAATTGGCCAATTCATGTGTACCTGACAGCCGTGGTAAGGTGTTTCTCAATGTCAGGACCTTACCAATGTGAATACCTCTCTAAGGGACATCCGTCTGCTTATGCGTGGGAAAGTAAGATCTATTTTCTACAGAGTATAAATACAGGACTGGTCCAACTGTCCTCACACCACATCTTTTCCCCTGATGAAGCCACAGCGTTAGTGACGATACGCATGGGGTAAAGGCCCTCTATTGTTCCTCCCACCCTCTGCACACTGCGACAGCCCCACTTCTAACCAACAGGCTGGATTTTTGGAGGTATCTATTCCTAACTCCAGGGATTCACATTCCCTTTATTTTTGGGTTTATTTCTTTAGATGCCTCCCTCCTGTGGGTTTTTCTATTGAATTTAATAGAACCAGGATAGACTGGTAGCTTATTTTGAGAGCATAGAGGCTGACACGGGTTAATTTGCACTGATAGATGCACTTTAATGTTTCCGACACCCATTTATGGTATCTTTGCTTTGGGATAGGAGGTTTCACTATTATCATTTTTTGGCTATTTTTTGTACATATTGATATGTGATACTTTTTTTGTGGTTTCTACTGAAGCATCATGCTTTTTTAAATGCTTTTAAATTTCTATGTTGTGTCTAGTTCTGTATTCACTCAATAAAAATTATGATATTTTTTATCCATATGCTCCCTGTCTAATACCACTTTTTTTTGCTCTATGTCTTTGGTCTTGCCTTCAGGGTATGTGACGGGTTGAGCAAGCAACATTCATTGAATCTTTATTGAACCTTTGGTGCCCTCCTTTTGTGTGTTTCTTCTATTTTCTACAGCAGTAATGCTATTCATATTTCATACTTCGTATTTACATGCGCTAAAACATTTTTTTCGTTTATTTCTATTTTGTACAGCAGTAATGCTATTCATATTTCATACTTCATATTTACATACTTAGCGTTGCAGAGTGCTACTTTATTTGTTAGTTGTATATAGAGGTAGCTTCTCCTAGTAAGCACCTGTTCACACCTATTTCTTGTATTGGCAGTGCCGTCAGTTTTTTCTGTTTCTATGTTTAAGCTTTGACTGAGCTCTCCACCCCTATGCCGCAGGTGGTTTTAATTGCAGTAGGATCTTACATTCCCACACATAAGCAGACGGATGTCCCTTAGAGAGGTATTCACATTGGTAGGGTCCTGACATTGAGAAGCACCTTACCGCGGCTGTCAGGTACACATGAATTGGCCAATGTATGCGCTAAGATTTCTTATTTATTTCTATTTTCTACAGCAGTAATGCTATTCATATTTCATCCTGGTAGCAAAGCCACCACTCATCTTCTCACTTGCCATTTTTGGTGGTCTGGAATGCACCAGGATTTTCAAGAGTATGTAGCTGCCTGCAGTATTTGTATGCTTTCTAAGACCCCACATATTTGTCTGTCTGGGGCTCTTCAACCTTTGGCGATTCTCTGTAGATCTTGGACTGATTTGTCGGTAGATTTCATCACTGATCTGTGTCAGCAGGTATTACAATTACAGTGCCTACAAGTAGTATTCAACCCCCTGCAGATTTAGCTGGTTTGATAAGATGCAAATAAGTTAGAGCCTTCAAACTGCAAATGAGAGTAGGTTTTATGAACAGAAGCATAAATCTTACAAACCAAAAAGTTATGTTGCTCAGTTGAATTTTATTAAATTTTAAACATAAAAGTGTGGGTCAATTATTATACAACCTCTATGTTTAATATTTTGTGGAATAACCCTTGTTTGCAATTACAGCTAATAATCATCTTTTATAAGACCTGATCAGGCCGGCACAGGTCTGTGGAGTTATCTTGGCCCACTCCTCCATGCAGATCTTCTCCAAGTTATCTAGGTTCTTTGGGTGTCTCATGTGGACTTTATTCTTGAGCTGCTTCCACAAGTTTTCAATTGGGTTAAGGTCAGGAGACTGACTAGGCCACTCCAACACCTTGACCTTTTCCCTATTGAACCAGGCCTTGGTTTTCTTGGCTGTGTGCTTTGGGTCGTTGTCTTGTTGGAAGATGAAATTACGACCCATCTTAAGATCCTTGATGGAGGAGCGGAGGTTCTTGGCCAAAATCTCCAGGTAGGCCGTGCTATCCATCTTCCCATGGATGCGGACCAGATGGCCAGGCCCCTTGGCAGAGAAACAGCCCCACAGCATGATGCTGCCACCACCATGCTTGACTGTAGGGATGGTATTCTTGGGGTCGTATGCAGTGCCATCCAGTCTCCAAACGTCACGTGTGTGGTTGGCAACAAAGATCTCGATCTTGGTCTCATCAGACCATAGAACCTTGAACGAGTCTGTCTCAGAGTCCTCCAAGTGATCATGAGCAAACTGTAGACAAGCCTTGACATGACGCTTTGAAAGTAAAGGTACCTTACGGGCTTGTCTGGAACGGAGACCATTGCGGTGGAGTACGTTACTTATGGTATTGACTGAAACCAATGTCCCCACTGCCATGAGATCTTCCCGGAGCTCCTTCCTTGTTGTCCTTGGGTTAGCCTTGACTCTTTGGACAAGCCTGGCCTCGGCACGGGAGGACACTTTCAAAGGCTGTCCTGGCCGTGGAAGGCTAACAGTAGTTCCATAAGCCTTCCACTTACGGATGATGCTCCCAACAGTGGAGACAGGTAGGCCCAACTCCTTGGAAAGGGTTTTGTACCCCTTGCCAGCCTTGTGACCCTCCACGATCTTGTCTCTGATGGCCTTGGAATGCTCCTTTGTTTTTCCCATGTTGACCATGTCTGAGTGCTGTTCACAAGTTTGGGGAGGGTCTTAAATAGTCAGAAAAGGCTGGCAAAAGAGATCTTTAATCCACACATGTGAAGCTCATTATTCTTGGTGCCTGAACTACTTCTTAATACTTTAGGGGGACCAAACAGAATTCTTGTGGTTTGAGGGGTTGAATAATAAATGACACTCTGAATTAACTTTTTACGTTTAAAAAAAAAAATAAAAATTTGCTGCAGTGCATTTCCCACTTCCAGGCTGATCTACAGTACAAATGTCACAATGCCAAGTTAATTCCGCATGTGTCAACCAGCTAAATCTGCAGGGGGTTGAATATTACTTGTAGGCACTGTATATTGGTGTTGGTGGACAGATTAAACAAGATGTCTTATTTCAGTACTCTACCCACTTTACCTAATGCCAAGACCTTGATGCAAATTTTTATCAAAGAAATCGTGAAGTTACATGGGATTCCTACTGATATTGTTTCCGACCTCGGGTGCAATTTATTTCCAAATTTTGGAAAGCATTTTGTGTTTGTTTAGGGGTCCATCTTTAATTTTCTTCTGCCTTTCATTCACAATTTAATGGGCAAACTGAAAGGGTGAATCAGAATCTTGCGACATATCTTGAGTGTTTTGTGTCTGAGAATCAGGAGGATTAGGTTTCTTACTTACCTCTAGCTGAATTCGCTGTGAATACCATTGTCATGAGTTTACTGGCAAGTCCCTGTTCTTCAGGGAATGAAGATTTCATTCCGCTCTTTCAATGTGAATCGTTCTTCAGGAGTACCTGAGGAGGAATGTTTAATTTTCATCTATTACATCAGTGTGGCAAGGTGTTCTTGATTATTTGAAGAAAATAGGGTCCAAATATAAGAGTGTGGCTGATCGGAGATGTTTGGTGAGTCTGGACCTGTGTGTTGGTGATTTGGTGTGGTTGACCTTAAAGAACATTATGTTGAAGGCTCTTTCTTGGAAATTGGGACCCAGGTTCATCAGTTCTTATAAGATTGTGGCCATTGTCAATCCAGTAGCGTTTCGCCTTGATTTGCCACCCACTTATAGGATTCATAATGTGTTTCACCAATCTCTACTCAAAAAATACATTGTTTCCTCTGAACCATATCCACCACCACCTTCCCCAGTCATTGTTGATGGGAATCTGGAATTTCAGATAGCAGATAGTTTTCAGAAGATTATCAGTTCTTGGTTGGTTTGTCAGTCTCTTCAGTATCTGGTACACTGGAAGGGTTACAGCATTGAAGAGAGAATGTGGGTACTAGCATCTGACGCTCATGCAATCAGGTTGGTCCAGTCTTTTCACGTGACTCACATAGGTAGTCCCAGCCCTGAGGTTCCGGAGATCCCTCTTAGAATGGGGGGGGTACTGTCATGGGGATACCGCAACAGAGAGGGGCCAGAAGATGAAGATGTCTGGTGTCATGAACTCTTGTACTGGTTAGAAGTACTACACCATCTTATTAAAAAGTGCAGTTTTTTTCCTGGCAAGCAGTGCAGGGGTTAATCTGCTCAGTTGAAGCACCTGAAGCCCTCCTACCTGTATTGTCTCAGATGTTCGGTGTTGGTCACTCCCCTCTGCTATATATTCTTACCTTTGGCACTTAGGAATTGCCAGTGTTAGCTCTTACTTTCTGGTTTGGAGTTGGAGGTATAGTCTGTGGTTGGAGTTGGCGTTTGGAGATTTGTTCAGGAGACTGTTGCTTGGAGTTTTGCTTATGTGCACATCCTCATCTTCTTCTATTTGGTTTCTTCTTCTTTTAACACCTCTGTGTCCCACTCTGTTCTTTGGAGAGTGTATTTTGTATGATTGTTATTTTCATTTATCCCTGTCCGTCTTCCCTTGTTTGTCTGGTTAGTGTATTCTTACACACTTTGTCTTCCCACCTCTCTGGGTGGGGGAAGGGACAGATAAGGGTTGATATAGGAGCATAGCAAGGCACCTGAACCTGGCGTCTCCATCTTCAGGAGTAATATTAGGGACAGGGATAGACTAGGGCACCCCTAGTTCTAGGACCAGGTTAGCACCCACAGTCCCAAGGCATTGCGTTACAACCAGCTGGTTAACCCAGGTATGGACACATAATTGGTGCAACATGTGCAGCCTCACAAGGGACCAAGAGGTTAAGGACCCCACTTTCACCTTCAAATCAGGAAGCAGTCACAGACAAAAAGAGGGGCCCCTATATAATTTTTACACAGGGACCCTCTTCCGTTTGTGTCTGCCATCAGGTTTACTCATCATTTGTTGTAAGCATCTCAAACTAATATTTAGAGACTGTTCACACTATGCAGCATTAATCTTTGAAAACTCTTTTGTTTTTGCAAACCCTAAAACCTGCTGGTTAACTTATCATTTGTTGTAAGATTCGTAAACTTCTATTTAGCTACTATTCACGCTACACATTATTCTTCTTGCAAACTCCTGTGATTTCTACAAACCCTCAGACTTGTTGGTTACTCTTTGCTATAATATCTCAAACTGTTTTATGAATCTGTTCATTTTACTTCGGAACCTGCTGTGCATCCTGATACCTTCACTTGTGTGTGCTTCAGACCTTACATTTTCCTCTACATCTGCTATCCTGGTTCTGTGGCTTGAGGTGGGCATGCCTTGCTTCTTTGTTTGCAGGCCAACATAGCCAGTTCCTCAAGTCCCTATAGGTCTATTTGCCTTTTAGCCTGCTGTGCCAATTCCCTGTGTCCATGTGTCTACCCTAACCTGCAGTTTCGAGAATCCACTCCAACAAGTGAGCATAACATACAGAACCCTCATTGTGGTGAAAGATGCAGATTCCAGAGGTGGAACACATATCTATTACACATTCATGAGATAGCCTGTAGGTATACGATAAATGTCTGTTGTGAGACAACCCTTTGTCATTTTCTTATATTTTTCTACTTTAGCCATATTTACATATTACAAAACAACTAAATACTCAGAAATCACATGGCCCTATAAAAACTTCAATAATCCCTGCTCCCTAATGACAGTCCCTCCAAATGTACAACACTTTTATAAACGTCAATGTATACCAATAATTTCCTTAATTTTTATTGTCACTTGGAGGAGCTAACAACAGCAAATAATGATTTTTACAGGTAGTGTTTCTCACACTGGAAGCTCTATAAATATTTATACAGTAACCTCCTCCGGCTAATGGTCATGGCAAGTAAAGTAAGCAGTTCATTAGTCATATTGTAAGCTGTTCTTTGTACCAATCATAGGCTCTGTCTCTATAATACTACTAATAATTATTAGACAAAATATAAAGAATAACACATGCCAAACTTATGGTTAATACTACCTAACGTATTGTCTCTAACTCAAAATGTTCTTAATATTTCTAAATGTATAATTTCCTTATTAAGAAAGGAAAAAAATATGACATCTGTACATGGTTATAAAACACAGGCAGAGTGGCTACTACCACTGCACCCTGTCCCCAGCCTAGTATATAGTGAAACCCTTGTGTAGAACTTACTTAAAAGCGTTGTCCTGTCTAAGTTGAGAAGTCTGCAGTCACTCTGTGAGACTGCAGACTTATGGATACGCCCACCTCACACACTGGGCACTGCAAAGATTAGCAGGTTTCTGAGCTGGGAACGGCGGTGATGTATCCGTCATGCGTACTCCCGGCCAGAGCCAGTGTAGTGGGTGCGGCCTTGCTCCATACAAATGTATTGAGTGAGGCCTCGCCCCGCCTAGTGGGCACGGCCTCACTCTATAGAAGTTCATGGAGCGAGGCTGTGCCCCCTAGATGACTTTGGCCCAGGACTTTGCATATTGCATAAATCATTGCCGTTCGCGGTTCAGAAATCGGTGAATCTTCGCAGAGAACAGCGCATGCACTGGGGGGATTCATAAGTTTGCAGTCACACAGAAAGATTGCAGACTTTTCATTTTAGACCAGACAACCCCTTTAAGCAATTTTTCAAACGAGACAGAATTAATTTCGATATTTGAACTAAAATAAGTATGCATGATTCAGATATTATAAAGTGTCACTGGCTAGATTACATGTGCGGTTACCAAAGCTGAGATGCAATAAACCTTATATTCAATTACTACTAGCTCTAAAGGAAATCTTGTTACCAAGGAAACCGAGATGACTTCCTGCTGTTAAGGATGATTTTTGAAATACAGACCCCTCAAATCTTGTTTTATTTTTCATCTTTAACAATGTTCAAAACAAACTGGTTTTATGTATAATGCTGTTACCGCTTTTATTCACATCAATCACTCTCTAAGGCCAGTTCTTTTCCTGGTAAGATTATAGTCTTCATAATAAACAATAGAGGCCCTGTAAACAGTATGATTTAGTAATAGAATACCCTCCATAGAAGACAGGCTGATGACCTTTTCATTATTTTTAAAGAGGTTTTTCAAGCCAAGATAAAACCGAACCAAGGAAAGAGGGGTATGTCATAAAATGATTATTACATAAATACTAAATTCCCCCAACATAGTATTGTGCTGTGCAGCGATGATGTCCCTGACTGCCATATGATAGTTGCGACTGACCTCACCTGCCCGTGATTAGCTGCAGTCCTTATTTGTTTAGTTACTGTAGTGACATGCTTCTTAGAGCAGAGTAAATAAAGACCCTCTGGGGAAGGTGGAGCTTGAACATGGGGCATTTATCACATTGGTAAAGCTTATTATTATTTTTACTATTATTATACTTATGAAATTCCATTTGTTTCCCATTACGGCTCATTTTTTCCTAAATGGTTTGTTCACTTTGAAGTGGAACCCAAATGCCTAAAATAACAAACTTATCAGGTAATCACCCTACCTGGGTCCAGTGCTGATTGCCCACTGCTGCTCTGGTCCTGGTGTTTTGGCAGAGCAGAGACGTCACATCAGCCACACGGATCACCGCTCTAGCTAGTCACTGAGTACCTGTGCTGAGCTTGACATCACATGCCACTGAGGTCAGTGACTGGCTACAGTTGTGACACACACTGCTGACATAATGTCATTGCTGTAGCCAAAACACCAGAACAAAAGCAGCGGTGGGAACTGGCGTTGGCTCCAGGGAAGGTGAGTACCTGATGAGTTTGTTACTTTGGGTATTTTACACAGTTTGGAGCACCCTTTCCTGACATGAACAACTCTTTGAATCTACAATGGTTTCTATATAAAAATGAAATAGGCTGTCCCAATTTAGCAAACTAGCACTTATCTACATAATTTACCGATTACTGCGAGGCCCACTGCTGGGACCTTAACTGATCCCAAGAACAGGGCTCAGAAGTGCTTAATTTGAATGGAGTGATGGCTGTGCATGTACACCACTGCTGTATTCATTGTCTATGGGACAGCCAGGAAAAGCCAAATGCTATATTTGCCTTTCTCCAACAATCCCATAGACTATCTTAATCGCACATACTGAATTTAGCTATTGCACTTCTAGGCCTCATTCAGAAGATTGGTGAGAATTCTAGTGGTGGGATGCCCAACAAGCAGCATGTTATCACCTGTTCTGAGAATGAGTGATAATTTGCTAATTGAGACACAAGTTAACAAGGTCACTGTCATGTTATGTATCTTACTGGGTATTTCAGTTAAACTCCTGTTATTTGCCAAAGCCACTCAGGTTAAGTGGAGAGAAGAGTGGCACAGTGGAATTGAAGTACTTTATAGTGCCTAGCATACAACAGAGAATATCTGGTCACTAAGTCAACGGGCAGCAGTTACTGAATGACTCCTTGCACATGAATAAGTATTTGAGATGACAAACTACACACTAGATCATGGATTGAAGTAACAAAAAACTGCCAAATAACTAAAGAACACTATTGGACTTTAGAGACCGAGACACTTAATCCCAGTAAAAGGAATGGATGTAGTAAATCTGCTGGACGTTTCGATAAATCAAGGTGATACCAAAAAAGTTTAGCACTACTACTTTATCTTGTAAAATTTTCTTTTTTTTGTAATACATTAACTATGTGAATATATTTTAAATGACATACACATCTGCAACACATATACCTTAGTGCTCCACCAAAATGCTTTATGATCATCAATGCTAGGCTATGTGTACACAGAGTTTTTCAGAGTTTTAGGAGCAGAAACTCGGCGTAAACTCTCCAAATCCTCCACCAAATCTCAAAACTGCTCAAAAACTTTGAATTTCCACTTAGTTTCTGCTCCAAAAACTCATAAAGAAGAGTCCATGTGCACTTACCCATTAGTAAGTGTTTACAAAACCTACAAAAACATACTATATTAGTATAACTAAAGTCCTGCAGTGGCTATGCCCTGTAAGTGAATCAAAGTCTAATCTTCCCTATTTTTCTTTCCAACTACATAACTGATGTATAATTCATTGAAGTATTTATGGTTTTCACCTTGCTGCTTCTGCTACTTTTAGCAATTTGCAGTAGATTTATTTCCAATCACTGCTTAAGAGAACACAGGAATTATTGATCTATGCAAGTCTCAAGATTTTCAGTGGAACAATCTTTCATTTTGAGCAGCTTAGTGAGTCTAATCATATTTCTATATGAAGCCTGGTAAAGATTATGAACAGTGCAATGTAAACATAATATGTCATCTATGGGCTTAAGGATGAACAGCAGTTTTCAGAGGACAGGAATTCAAAAGGAAATAAATGTTTACATCCATTTATGTGATATAAACAGTAAAAATACATCTTACAAGCAAATAAAAATCATTGTTATTAAAGGGATTATCCAGGACTATTTATTTTTACTATGGGCCTTAAAACTAATTGGCAGGTATTTGCTGCCTACCTGCATGTTGTGCCCAGCGCCATTCTATGCTGTCTCAGAGTGGTCACAGACTACCCCTGACAGTGATTCAGTGGCTTCTGCTGGCGTCCTGCAGCTTCTCTTCTGCACTGCACTCTTGACTGATGTTGACATGCGGGGAGCCAACTTTCAACCAGCCTGACGTCAGCAGTCACATCTCATCAGAGCAGCCAGGAAAAGGAAAAGCTGCTTTGCTAATGTGGAGCAGGTGAATCACTGGGAGCTGGCTCTGGGTACAACAGGCAGGTAGTTAGTAACTACCTGTCTGTTAGTTTTTAGGCCCAAGGTAAAAAAAATTGTCTTAGATAACCCCTTTAAAGGTGTTGACTTGATGAAAAAAATCCTGACCTTGCGCCTTAGTAAATTATTATTCCCAAGATGTTTAATGGGATACTTGATAATTTATTGATCGCTCGGGCCTGACCACTGCGGTCAGCATTCCCTGACAGTCATGTAGACCATGAATGGAGTGGAGGTTGAGAATGTGCACCTTAGTTCCATTCAAGAGTGGGTTCCTTGAGATTGTGGGTGTAGCAGCGGTTGGATCCCCATAGATCAGTAAGTTATCTCCTATCATGTTGATAGCGGATAGTTTCATAGTTTGAGAATTATTTAAATATAAGAAGGGTCCTCTGTTGAGTTCCAACTTTAGAAGGAACAGTTAGTCGCTAAGAAAGAGGATCTCATCACGGTCATTACATGATAACTTATTAATTTGAATAGATACTATGGAAGAATATTCCTCTAACTTTGTTTCAATTGTCTTTTTGTGTTTTCAATATCCTGACATTATGTCTGTACGATATTTGAAGGGCTATTTCTTTTTAAGCTCACAATACATATATGGGTATCCTTTCTACTTGCACTCTGTATATGAGGCAATGAAGATTGGTGTGATTCTTAATGAATCAAGAGCACCTGATTCCAACATGTCTGCTTATCAAGACCTGTATTCTTCAAGCAAATCTTGATGAACTGAGTCCAAAATCTTTTCCCGACTTAAGAAATATATATTTAGTACTGTAGTTCTGTACAAGGGAAAATGTTCCATTTTACCATTCAAAGAAATCCTTTTTATAGTATCAGTGGTACTGAGGTTAAAGAACACCATCCCAGCACCCTGTTAGCAATATTTGCCAAATTATTTTGGCTAACACTATTTAAATCTAAATAAGCAGGAAACAATTTCAGGCTTCTACTAAAAACAAGGTAGGAATGGCAAATGTTTTACTTTATTTAAAAAAAACATCCAATTATGATATCGATACTATGACACAATAACTGAATCAACTTTTTATGAAAAAAAAAAAATTGTAGATATTTAGGTCACAATTCATGTATGTGATTTTGTCAGTTTTCTGGCATAGAACACTTTCAAATGTTGCACAAACATTTTGCTGCTGTTGGTGGCTGAGATGTGGTGTGGCCACTTTAGTGGTATGAAATTCAGCAGAAACATACTCCAATTCCAGTGTAACGAGTGAAGGCATAAGTCAGTTGTAAGGTATGCCTAATTCATTAAGTGGCATGCATCTCTTAATAAATTAAGTGCACCTTACTCCAGCAGTTCTTTTCATAAAGGCATCAAATACTTTGTACTCAACACTAGAGATGAGCGTTGTTCGACTCGAACTGTTCGCCAATCTCAAATTCGAGCTGTTTTGGGCGGTGTTCGAGCCGTTCGGCGAACACGAACGATTTGAAAAAAATTCGGCTGTTCGAGGTTATGTTCGATAACTGTTCGTGCACCAAAATCATAACTGGATTTTTTCTCAGTAATGATGAAAATTAATGTTAATATGCAGTTTGAGTGTACAGCGGGGCGGGGGGAGGGGCAGGGGATGGATCTCTGCAGGAATAATGAAGATCTCCATTTTTTTTTCTCTTTCCCGCATTTACAGATTTACAGTGGGGAGGTGCAATCTGTCAGCCTATCAGCAGCGCACACACGGAGCGAAGTGCTTTTTTTCACACAAGCAAGGGCATGTGTCATTGGCAGTGTATGTCACATGTCCTTGCCCTATAAGACCCAGTCATTTTCCCGGTCGCCACCATTTTCTCACTGCTGCAGCTGCGTGTTTGACGGCACCGCTGTTGCTGTGTGCGCTATACCTTGTTAATTTCAAGCCAATTTTCGCACAAATCTACAGATAGCTTGGGAGTAGGGAATAGTTGTGATTGCAGTCCTTTTAAGGACTAGGTTACAGCATTTCCTACGACTTTTATCAGGCAGGTCTGTGCTCTTAAATAGATAGGTTGGGAGTAAAGACTAATTGTAATTGCAGTCCTTTTCAGGACTAAGTTACATCAGTTCCTATCAGTTTTTGCCAGGCAGGTCTGTGCCAGTGCTGTGCAAGTTTTTTTCACAGCATTTGGCTAAATCTAGCAAAGCTAATCCTTTTTGGCCTATTGCAGAGTGTGTTAGTCAGTGGAGTAGCCTAACTGTGTTGCAAGCTACACCACCTGTGTATAGAATACCATTTTTTTTACTGCACCTAGTGAAGTAAAACCTTTTGGGCATAGCATCATTCTATTAGTCCATCTATACTGACCTCCATCAGGTTGCAAATTGAATATAATTTTTTTCTGCATCTAGCTCTGAAAAAATATTTGGGCTTCTAGCAGTGTGTGGGACTTGTTCTAGTAGTCCATCTATACTGACCTCCATCAGGTTGCAAATTAAAAATAATTTTTATCTGCATCTAGCTCTGAAAAAATATTTGGGCTTCTAGCAGTGTGTGGGACTTGGTCTATTAGTCCATCTATACTGACCTCCATCAGGTTGCAAATTAAAAATATTTTTTATCTGCATCTAGATCTGAAAAAATATTTGGGCTTCTAGCAGTGTGTGGGACTTGGTCTATTAGTCCATCTATACTGACCTCCATCAGGTTGCAAATTGAATATAATTTTTTTCTGCATCTAGCTCTGAAAAAATATTTGGGCTTCTAGCAGTGTGTGGGACTTGTTCTATTAGTCCATCTATACTGACCTCCATCAGGTTGCAAATTGAATATAATTTTTTTCTGCACCTAGCTCTGAAAAAATATTTGGGCTTCTAGCAGCGTGTGGGACTTGGTCTATTAGTCCATCTATACTGACCTCCATCAAGTTGCAAATTGAATATAATTTTTTTCTGCATCTAGCTCTGAAAAAATATTTGGGCTTCTAGCAGTGTGTGGGACTTGGTCTATTAGTCCATCTATACTGACCTCCATCAGGTTGCAAATTAAAAATATTTTTTTTCTGCGTCTAGCTCTGAAAAAATATTTGGGCTTCTAGCAGTGTGTGGGACTTGGTCTATTAGTCCATCTATACTGACCTCCATCAAGTTGCAAATTGAATATAATTTTTTTCTGCATCTAGCTCTGAAAAAATATTTGGGCTTCTAGCTGTGTGTGGGACTTGGTCTATTAGTCCATCTATACTGACCTCCATCAGGTTGCAAATTGAATATAATTTTTTTCTGCATCTAACCCAGTCAATAGTTTTGGCCTAATACCACAGTTTGGCCACTCAGCTCTGCTCGGTTCCCATCCATTGTTTTTTTGTGCAAACAACTCCAGAGTTGTGAATTAGTTAACCACCAAAATGAGTGGAAAAAGGCCTGCTGCTGGTGGAAAGGGGAATAGGCGTGTTGGGAAGGGGAAAAAAGGTTGTGTACGTGGGGTAGGTGTTAAAGCAACAGTAACATCTGCAGAAGAAAGACCATCTTCCAGCCAAACTAAAATGTCTACTTCTTTTAGCGGACAATGTGATAAGATCCCTTTCTTACGGCCACGCCAATCGCTACAAATTCCAGATGAGGCACAAAAACAGCAGGTGTTTCAGCGGATATCAAGTGCTCCCTTAAGTGGGCTCTCCTCCACATGAACTTCAACATCACAAATACTCCAGTCCTCAGAGGTGTCACCCCAATCGCACTTGGTTCCTCACAGCTCCCAAATCTCCAGCTGCCCGTCTGAGTATGAGGTAGAACAGATGGTTGAGTCTGCAGAGTTCTTTACTCATACTATAGCCTGGGAATCAGAGGTCGGCTCCAGCACTTCTGTGAATCCAGACGAGGAAATGATCTGCATTGATGCCCAGAATCTTTATGAGTCAGATCCAGGACCAGACGCAGAAGGTTCTGACCATAATGTAGACCCTCATTCCCAAACTGTAACTCCTGTTGGTGGAGACAATGAGGAAGACGATGATGAGACTCAAATACCTGATTGGAGCGACAACTTTAGTTTTTTGTCAGGGAAGGAACAGGTTGGCTCTGAGGACGACGGGTGTGATAACACACAGGGTGATGATGATGAGGTTGGAGATCCCACTTACTGTCAACCCACAGTCAGCCAAGAGATGAGGTCAGCAGAGGAGGTGGAGGAGAATGCTAGTGACGACGAGGTCAGGTTGCGCCTTCCTGGACTGAGACGTAGTACTGGAAGCACGTCAACAACTGCATCCTCAAACACAACTCTGCCTCTGACCACAAGTCGTGGTGGCTCTTCAGGTCGCATGGGTGCTAAGCCTTGCATAGCCTGGGCATTTTTTCAGATCGATAAAGATGACCAAACTCGTGTTATCTGTAACATTTGTCAGCAAAAGCTAAGTAGAGGCCAAAAAATCCATAGTTTGAGTACTTCATGCATGAACTGGCACATGGACATGAAGCATAGGTTGAAGTGGGAAGCTTACTGTGCTACAATGCGGCCTAGCCGGCCGGGCCAACCACCGTCTGCCACATTTTGTGCATCCACGGCCTCTTCATCCTCTGTGACTGGGGGGACAGCAGTCACACCTGTTTTGTGACGCAGACCTGCCACATCTTTACCCGCAACAGCCAGCGTGATTGGCAGGTCATCATTTTCTTTTCAGGTGGTAACACCAGCTGGTGTTGAGCGCTGTCCGACATCGATAGCACCACCTTTGGATCAAGGCAACCTAACATGTCCGCCTGCATCTTCCTCACAGACCGGCAGTTTGCCGGGGACACCCTTATCTACCCCGTCTAAGCACAACAGCCAGCCCTCGGTCCCTCAGATGTGGACAAGTAAAAGACCATTTCCTCCTAGCCATGAGAAAGCTAAGAGGTTGAATTTCACCATCTGCAAGCTCTTGGCTACAGAAAGGCTGCCTTTCCGCCTGGTGGACACAGAGGATTTTCGAGACCTTATGTCCGTCGCAGTGCCCCAGTACCAGATGCCCAGTCGGCACTACTTCTCAAAGAAAGGTGTGCCTGCGCTCCACCAGCATGTCGCACACAACATCACAGCTTCTTTGAGAAACTCTGTGTGTGACAGGGAGCATTTCACCACAGACACGTGGACGAGTAGGCATGGACAGGGGCGTTACATGTCGCTGACTGGGCACTGGGTAACTATGGTGACAGCAGGACAAGGGGCTGCTGTCCAAGTCTTGCCGTCCCCACGAGTTGTGCGTCAATCCTCTTTATGTCAAAGTTCCTCCACTGCTTCTGCCTCCTCAACCTCCTCTCTGTCCTCCACCTGCACACAAAGCCTGTCTGGTCATGCCACAAGCTTTCTAACTGCGCAGAAGCGATCCTGCACACCTCCTTACTATGCTGGCAGTAGGGCTCAACGTCATCAGGCGGTTTTTACTTTAAAATGTCTGGGAAATTTGAGTCACACAGCTGAGGAGTTGTGGTCAGCTCTGGAGAACCAATTTCATGAATGGTTGTTTCCACTGGACCTGAAACCAGGGAAGACCGTGTGCGACAATGCTGCAAACCTGGGTGCGGCCCTTCGCCGGGGCAATGTCACACACATGCCTTGTATGGCTCACGTGTTGAACCTGGATGTCCAGCAATTTTTAGCCCACTATCCCGGACTAGATGGCCTTCTGCAGAGGGCACGGTCGCTGTGTGCTTACTTCCGCCGTTCGCATCCTGCAGCTCAGCAACTTACATCTCTACAGAAGTCGTTGGGCCTGCCACTTCACCGGCTAAAATGCGATGTGCCTACCCGGTGGAATTCAACTCTGCACATGTTGCAGCGACTGTGGCAGCACTGACAAGTCCTGGTGCAATACGTTCTGACGTATAGCCTGGGCCAACGAGATCCAGAGGTGGGGCAAATCACGCTGGAGGAGTGGTCTCAGATCAGGGACCTATGCACCCTTCTGCACAGTTTTGAAATGGCGACGAAGATGTTTAGTGCTGACGATGCCATTATCAGCATGACTATTCAGGTGATTTACATGCTGGAGCACATGTTAAACAGAATTCGGAGTCAGGTGGTGGCACAAGAGGAGGTGGAGGAAGTAGAGGAGGAGGAGTTGTATGCGGAAGGGCTAACATCTGCAAGGTCCAGACGGTCGGCAGCACCAAGGCGGCAGGCATGTGAGGGTGGGGGAGATGGTTTTACCAGGGCACATGGTAGCAGCCAAACTAGTGAGGAAGGTGCAGGAGCCCAGGAAGAAGTGGAGGATGAACTGATGGAAGACTCATCAGATGAGGGAGACCTTGATCACATTTCTGTTGTGCGAGGTTGGGGGGAGAGGACAGAGGAAGGAAGCATGATTGTTACTTCGCCACCAACACAACAGGGACTTGGTGCTCCTGGATGCGCAAGACACATGAGTGCCTTCTTGCTGCACTACCTGCAACATGACCCTCGAATTGTGAGAATTAGAAATAATCCTGACTACTGGGTTGCCACACTGTTAGATCCCCGGTACAAAAGTAAATTTTCAGAAATTATTCCTGCCATAGAAAGGGATGCACGCATGCAGGAGTATCAGCAGAGTCTGTTGCAGAATCTTACATGTGCTTTTCCACAAAACACCAGTGGTGCACATAGTGAATCTCACAGTTCCAACTTGCCAACCGTGGGACCGTCGAGTGTTCAGCACTCAAACCGTAACAAAACCACAGTATCTGCTGGTAACATCAATTTTGCGGAATCATTTCACCACTTTTTTATCCCATTCTTTGCAAGGCCACAGGAGACAAGAAGTCTGACACATAGTCAACGCCTAGAGGCGATGGTACAGGAGTATCTCCAAGTAAACATTGAAGCCATGACTGTGTCACTGGACCCTTGCTCTTTTTGGGCTTCCAATCTGGATAAATGGCCGGAGCTAGCCACTTACGCCTTGGAGATCTTGTCATGAACCGCAGCCAGCGTTCTGTCTGAACGTGTGTTCAGCGCTGCTGGTGGTGTGCTGACAGATAAGCGCACGCGGCTCTCCACTGATAATGTAGACAGACTCACGTTCATAAAGATGAACAAATCATGGATCCGAAACGACTTTTCTACCCCTGTGTCATCCTGGGGAGAGTAAAAGCTTGATGATTGGTTAAAATCACCTCACCAACCGTTTTAAGCTTTCAAATTACTAATCATGTTTATGTGTATCTTGGCTGGAAAATAATTTGGGCTTTGTAGCAGTGTGCAGTACTGATTCTATTAGGCCATCTATAATAAGCTCCACCAGATTTAAAATTACTAATCATGTTTATCTGTATCTTGGCTGGAAAATAATTTGGGCTTTGTAGCAGTGTGCAGTACTGATTCTAATAGGCCATCTATACTAAGCTCCACCAGATTTAAAATTACTAATCATGTTTATCTGTATCTTGCTGGAAAATAATTTGGGCTTTGTAGCAGTGTGCAGTACTGATTCTAATAGGCCATCTATACTAAGCTCCACCAGATTTAAAATTACTAATCATGTTTATCTGTATCTTGCTGGAATATAATTTGGGCTTTGTAGCAGTGTGCAGTACTGATTCTATTAGGCCATCTATACTAAGCTCCACCAGATTTAAAATTACTAATCATGTTTATCTGTATCTTGGCTGGAAAACAATTTGGGCTTTGTAGCAGTGTGCAGCACTGATTCTATTAGGCCATCTATACTAAGCTCCACCAGATTTCAAATTACTAATCATGTTTATCTGTATCTTGGCTGGAAAATAATTTGGGTTTTGTAGCAGTGTGCAGTACTGATTCTATTAGGTCATCTATACTAAGCTCCACCAGATTTAAAATTAATAATAATTTTTAGCTGCATCTAGCCCGGAAAATAATTTTGGGGCTCCGAGATGCATAAGACACATAAGTGCCTTCTTGCTGCACTACCTGCAACATGACCCTCAGATTGTCAGAATTCGAAGTAATTCTGACTACTGGGTTGCCACACTCTTAGATTCCTCACACTCTTCGATCAACCTTTACATTTTAATAAAGACCAAAAAAATGGTCATTTTTGAAATTATAAGCATTAGCAGGTTATTAGAAACTGAAATCAAACAGTTTTCAACTCAAAACTTTATTCTAGGTGATGTTACATTTGCACATAGGACCCCTTGTTCGAAAGGAGCTTCTGAGTAGAGATGAGCGTTGTTCGACTCGAACTGTTCGCCTATCTCAAATTCGAGCTGTTTTGGGCGGTGTTCGAGCCGTTCGGCGAACACGAACGATTTGAGAAAAATTTGGCTGTTCGAGGTTATGTTCGATAACTGTTCGTGCACCAAAATCATAACTGGATTTTTTCTCAGTAATGATGAAAATTAATGTTAATACGCAGTTTGAGTGTACAGCGGGGTGGGGGGAGGGGCAGGGGATGGATCTCTGCAGGAATAATGAAGATCTCCATTTTTTTTTCTCTTTCCCGCATTTACAGTGGGGAGGTGCAATCTGTCAGCCTATCAGCAGCGCACACACGGAGCGAAGTGCTTTTTTTCACACAAGCAAGGGCATGTGTCATTGGCAGTATATGTCACATGTCCTTGCCCTATAAGACCAAGCCATTTTCCCCGTCGCCACCATTTTCTCACTGCTGCAGCTGCGTGTTTGACGGCACCGCTGTTGCTGTGTGCGCTATACCTTGTTAATTTCAAGCCAATTTTCGCACAAATCTACAGATAGCTTGGGAGTAGGGAATAGTTGTGATTGCAGTCCTTTTAAGGACTAGGTTACAGCATTTCCTACGACTTTTATCAGGCAGGTCTGTGCTCTTAAATAGATAGATTGTGGGAGTAAAGACTAATTGTAATTGCAGTCCTTTTCAGGACTAGGTTACATTAGTTCCTATCAGTTTTTGCCAGGCAGGTCTGTGCCAGTGCTGTGCAAGTTTTTTTCACAGCATTTGGCTGAATCCAGCAAAGCTAATCCTTTTTGGCCTATTGCAGAGTGTGTTAGTCAGTGGAGTAGCCTATCTGTGTTGCAAGATATACCACCTGTGTATAGAATACCAATTTTTTTACTGCACCTAGTGAAGTAAAATCTTTTGGGCATAGCATCATTCTATTAGTCCATCTATACTGACCTCCATCAGGTTGCAAATTGAATATAATTTTTTTCTGCATCTAGCTCTGAAAAAATATTTGGGCTTCTAGCAGTGTGTGGGAATTTCTCTATTAGTCCATCTATACTGACCTCCATCAGGTTGCAAACTGAATATATTTTTTTTCTGCATCTACCTCTGAAAAAATATTGGGCTTCTAGCTGTGTGTGGGACTTGTTCTATTAATCCATCTATACAGACCTCCATCAGGTTGCAAACTGAATATAATTTTTTTCTGCATCTACCTCTGAAAAAACATTTGGGCTTCTAGCTGTGTGTGGGACTTGTTCTATTAGTCAATCTATACTGACCTCCATCAGGTTGCAAACTGAATATAATTTTTTTATGCATCTAGCTCTGAAAAAATATTTGGCCTTCTAGCAGTGTGTGGGACTTTCTCTATTAGTCCATCTATACTGACCTCCATCACGCTGCAAATTCAAAATAATTTTTTGTCTGCATCTAGCTCTGAAAAAATATTTGGCCTTCTAGCAGTGTGTGGGACATTCTCTATTAGTCCATCTATACTGACCTCCATCAGGTTGCAAATTAAAAATAATTTTTAACTGCATCTAGCTCTGAAAAAATATTTGGCCTTCTAGCAGTGTGTGGGACTTTCTCTATTAATCCATCTATACTGACCTCCATCAGGTTGCAAATTCAAAATAATTTTTTGTCTGCATCTAGCTCTGAAAAAATATTTGGCCTTCTAGCAGTGTGTGGGACTTTCTCTATTAGTCCATCCAAACTGACCTCCATCAGGTTGCAAATTCAAAATAATTTTTTGTCCGCATCTAGCTCTGAAAAAATATTTGGCCTTCTAGCAGTGTGTGGGACTTTCTCTATTAGTCCATCTAGACTGACCTCCATAAGGCTGCAAATTAAAAATAATTTTTATCTGCATCTAGCTCTGAAAAAATATGTGGGCTTCTAGCTGTGTGTGGGACTTGTTCTATTAGTCCATCTATACTGACCTCCATCAGGTTGCAAACTGAATATAATTTTTTTCTGCATCTAGCTCTGAAAAAATATTTGGCCTTCTAGCAGTGTGTGGGACTTTCTCTATTAGTCCATCTATACTGACCTCCATCAGGTTGCAAATTAAAAATAATTTTTTGTCTGCATCTAGCTCTGAAAAAATATTTGGCCTTCTAGCAGTGTGTGGGACTTTCTCTATTAGTCCATCTATACTGACCTCCATCAGGTTGCAAACTGAATATATTTTTTTTCTGCATCTACCTCTGAAAAAATATTGGGCTTCTAGCTGTGTGTGGGACTTGTTCTATTAATCCATCTATACAGACCTCCATCAGGTTGCAAACTGAATATAATTTTTTTCTGCATCTACCTCTGAAAAAATATTTGGGCTTCTAGCTGTGTGTGGGACTTGTTCTATTAGTCCATCTATACTGACCTCCATCAGGTTGCAAACTGAATATAATTTTTTTCTGCATCTAGCTCTGAAAAAATATTTGGCCTTCTAGCAGTGTGTGGGAGTTTCTCTATTAGTCCATCTATACTGACCTCCATCAGGTTGCAAATTAAAAATAATTTTTGTCTGCATCTAGCTCTGAAAAAATATTTGGCCTTCTAGCAGTGTGTGGGACTTTCTCTATTAGTCCATCTATACTTACCTCCATCAGGTTGCAAATTCAAAATAATTTTTTGTCTGCATCTAGCTCTGAAAAAATATTTGGCCTTCTAGCAGTGTGTGGGACTTTCTCTATTAGTCCATCTATACTGACCTCCATCAGGCTGCAAATTAAAAATAATTTTTATCTGCATCTACCTCTGAAAAAATATTTGGCCTTCTAGCTGTGTGTGGGACTTGTTCTATTAGTCCATCTATACTGACCTCCATCAGGTTGCAAACTGAATATAATTTTTTTCTGCATCTAGCTCTGAAAAAATATTTGGGCTTCTAGCTGTGTGTGGGACTTGTTCTATTAGTCCATCTATACTGAACTCCATCAGGTTGCAAATTGAATATAATTTTTTTCTGCATCTAACCCAGCCAATAGTTTTGGCCTAATACCACAGTTTGGCCACTCAGCTCTGCTCGGTTCCCATCCATTGTTTTTTTGTGCAAACAACTCCAGAGTTGTGAATTAGTTAACCACCAAAATGAGTGGAAAAAGGCCTGCTGCTGGTGGAAAGGGGAATAGGCGTGTTGGGAAGGGGAAAAACGGTTGAGTCTGCAGCGCTGTTTACTCATACTATAGCCTGGGAATCAGAGGTCGACTCCAGCGCTTCTGTGAATCCAGACGAGGAAATGATCTGCACTGATGCCCAGAATCTTTATGAGTCGGATCCAGGACCAGACGCAGAAGGTTCTGACCATAATGTAGACCCTCATTCCCAAACTGTAACTCCTGTTGGTGGAGACAATGAGGAAGACGATGATGAGACTCAAATACCTGATTGGAGCGACAACTTTAGTTTTTTGTCAGGGAAGGAACAGGTTGGCTCTGAGGACGACGGGTGTGATAATGCACAGGGTGATGATGATGAGGTTGGAGATCCCACTTACTGTCAACCCACAGCCAGTCAAGAGATGAGGTCAGCAGAGTAGGTGGAGAAAGATGCTAGTGACGACGAGGTCAGGTTGCGCCTTCCTGGACAGAGACGTAGTACTGGAAGCACGTCAACAACTGCATCCTCAAACACAACTCTGCCTCTGACCACAAGTCGTGGTGGCTCTTCAGGTCGCATGGGTGCTAAGCCTTGCATAGCCTGGGCATTTTTTCAGATCGATAAAGATGACCCAACTCGTGTTATCTGTAACATTTGTCAGCAAAAGCTAAGTAGAGGCCAAAAAATACATAGTTTGAGTACTTCATGCATGAACCGGCACATGGACATGAAGCATAAGTTGCAGTGGGAAGCTCAGTGTGCTACAATGCGGCCTAGCCGGCCGGCCCAAACCACCGTCTGCCATATCTTGTGCATCCGTGGCCTCTTCATCCTCTGTGACTGGGGGGACAGCAGTCACACCTGTTTTGGGGCGCAGACCTGCCACCTCTTTATCCGCAACAGCCAGCGTGATTGGCAGGTCATCATTTTCTTTGGAGGTGGTAACACCAGCTGGTGTTGAGCGCTGTCCGACATCCATAGCACCAACTTTGGATCAAGGCAACCTAACATGTCCGCCTGCATCTTCCTCACAGACCGGCAGTTTGCCGGGGACACCCTTATCAACCCCGTCTAAGCACAATAGCCAGCCCTCGGTCCCTCAGATGTGGACAAGTAAAAGACCATTTCCTCCTAGCCATGAGAAAGCTAAGAGGTTGAATTTCACCATCTGCAAGCTCTTGGCTACAGAATTGCTGCCTTTCCGCTTGGTGGACACAGAGGATTTTCGAGACCTTATGTCTGTCGCAGTGCCCCAGTACCAGATGCCCAGTCGGCACTACTTTTCAAAGAAAGGTGTGCCTGCGCTCCACCAGCATGTCGCACACAACATCATCGCTTCTTTGAGAAACTCTGTGTGTGACAGGGTGCATTTCACCACAGACACTTGGACGAGTAGGCATGGACAGGGGCGTTACATGTCGCTGACTGGGCACTGGGTAACTATGGTGACAGTAGGACAAGGGGCTGCTGTCCAAGTCTTGCCGTCCCCACGAGTTGTGCGTCAATCCTCTTTATGTCAAAGTTCCTCCACTGCTTCTGCCTCCTCAACCTCCTCTCGGTCTTCCACCTGCACACAAAGCCTGTCTGGTCATGCCACAAGCTTTCTAACTGCGCAGAAGGGATCCTGCACACCTCCTTACTATGCTGGCAGTAGGGCTCAACGTCATCAGGCGGTTTTTACTTTGAAATGTCTGGGAAATGTGAGTCACACAGCTGAGGAGTTGTGGTCAGCTCTGGAGAACCAATTTCATGAATGGTTGTCTCCACTGGACCTGAAACCAGGGAAGGCCGTGTGCGACAATGCTGCAAACCTGGGTGCGGCCCTTCGCCGGGGCAATGTCACACACGTGCCTTGTATGGCTCACGTGTTGAACCTGGTTGTCCAGCAATTTTTAGCCCACTATCCCAGACTAGATGGCCTTCTGCAGAGGGCACGGTCGCTGTGTGCTCACTTCCGCCGTTCCCATCCCGCAGCTCAGCGACTTACATCTCTACAGAAGTCGTTGGGCCTGCCACTTCACCGGCTAAAATGCGATGTGCCTACCCCGTGGAATTCAACTCTGCACATGTTGCAGCGACTGTGGCAGCACCGACAAGCCCTGGTGCAATACGTTCTGACGTATAGCCTGGGCCAACGAGATCCAGAGGTGGGGCAAATCACGCTGGAGGAGTGGTCTCAGATCAGGGACCTATGCACCCTTCTGCACAGTTTTGAAATGGCGACGAAGATGTTTAGTGCTGACGATGCCATTATCAGCATGACTATTCAGGTGATTTACATGCTGGAGCACATGTTAAACAGAATTCGGAGTCAGGTGGTGGCACAAGAGGAGGTGGAGGAAGTAGAGGAGGAGGAGTTGTATGCGGAAGGGCTAACATCTGCAAGGTCCAGACGGTCGGCAGCACCAAGGCGGCAGGCATGTGAGGGTGGGGGAGATGGTTTTACCAGGGCGCATGGTAGCAGCCAAACTAGTGAGGAAGGTGCAGGAGCCCAGGAAGAAGTGGAGGACGAACTGATGGAAGACTCATCAGATGAGGCAGACCTTGATCACATTTCTGTTGTGCGAGGTTGGGGGGAGAGGACAGAGGAAGGAAGCATGATTGTTACCTCGCCACCAACACAACAGGGACTTGGTGCTCCTGGATGCGCAACACACATGAGTGCCTTCTTGCTGCACTACCTGCAACATGACCCTCGAATTGTGAGAATTAGAAATAATCATGACTACTGGGTTGCCACACTGTTAGATCCCCGGTACAAAAGTAAATTTGCAGAAATTATTCCTGCCATAGAAAGGGATGCACGCATGCAGGAGTATCAGCAGAGACTGTTGCAGAATCTTACATGTGCTTTTCCACAAAACACCAGTGGTGCACGTAGTGAATCTCACAGTTCCAACTTGCCAACCGTGGGACCGTCAAGTGTTCAGCACTCAAACCGTAACAGAACCACAGTATCTGCTGGTAACATCAATTTTGCGGAATCATTTCACCACTTTTTTAGCCCATCCTTTGCAAGGCCACAGGAGACAAGAAGTCTGACACATAGTCAACGCCTAGAGACAGTAGTATCTCCAAGTAAACATTGAAGCCATGACTGTGTCACTGGACCCTTGCTCTTTTTGGGCTTCCAATCTGGATAAATGGCCGGAGCTAGCCACTTACGCCTTGGAGATCTTGTCATGCCCCGCAGCCAGCGTTCTGTCTGAACGTGTGTTCAGCGCTGCTGGTGGTGTGCTGACAGATAAGCGCACGCGGCTCTCCACTGATAATGTAGACAGACTCACGTTCAAAAAGATGAACAAATCATGGATCCGAAACGACTTTTCTACCCCTGTGTCATCCTGGGGAGAGTAAAAGCTTGATGATTGGTTAAAATCACCCTACCAACCGTTTTAAGCTTTCAAATTACTAATCATGTTTATCTGTATCTTGGCTGGAAAATAATTTGGGCTTTGTAGCAGTGTGCAGCACTGATTCTATTAGGCCATCTATAATAAGCTCCACCAGATTTAAAATTACTAATCCTGTTTATCTGTATCTTGACTGGAAAATAATTTGGGCTTTGTAGCAGTGTGCAGCACTGATCCTATTAGGCCATCTATACTAAGCTCCACCAGATTTAAAATTAATAATAATTTTTAGCTGCATCTAGCCCGGAAAATAATTTTGGGGCTCCGAGATGCGCAAGACACATAAGTGCCTTCTTGCTGCACTACCTGCAACATGACCCTCATATTGTCAGAATTCGAAGTAATCATGACTACTGGGTTGCCACACTCTTAGATCCCCCAAACTTTTCGATCAACCTTTTCATTTTAATAAAGACCAAAAAAATGGTCATTTTTGAAATTATAAGCATTAGCAGGTTATTAGAAACTGAAATCAAACAGTTTTCAACTCAAAACTTTATTCTAGGTGATGTTACATTTTCACATAGGACCCCTTGTTCGAAAGGAGCTTCTGAACTCTCTCGTCCATTGAATTTGTCAGGTTTTGGATGGTTTCTGCTTCAATTGTTTTGCATGAGGACAGAATACCCTCCCAGAGCTGTTGCTTAGATGTTTGCTGCCTCCCGCCATCATAGACACTCTTTTGATGATGCTCCAGAGGTTCTGAATGGGGTAGAGGTCAGGGGAGCATGGGGGTCACACCATAAGTTTGTCCCCTTTTATGCCCATATCAGCCAGAGATGCAGATGTTTTATGTGCAGCATGAGATGGTGCATTATCATGCAAAAAAAAAGATCTTGCTGTGAAATACACGGTTCTTCTTCTTGAACCATGGCAGGAAGTGCTGTTTGAGAAAATCCACATACATTATGGAGTTCATCTTTAGCACCTTCAGGGATCCTAAAGGGGCCGACAATCTCTCTCCCCATGATTCCAGCCCAAAACATTACTCCACCTCCTCCTTGTTGGCGCTGTAGCCGTGTTTGCGTGGGGTGTCCATCAACCAGCCATCCTCCACTCCATCCATCTGGACCATCGAGCGCTGCACGGCACTCATCCGTGAACAAAACAGTTTTGAAATCAGTCTTCATGTAATGTTTGGCCCACTGGAGCCATTTCTGCTTGTGTGAAGTGGATAGAGGAGGTCGACAGGATGGCGTATGCACAGCTGCAAACCTCTGAAGGACCCTGCATCTTGTTGTTCGGGAGACGTTGGAGGCACCAGCAGCTTCACAAACTTGTCTGCTGCTATGACAAGGCTTTTTTACCGCTGCTCTTTTAACCTGACGTAATTGCCTGTAGGAAAGAGTCCTCAATTTGCCCTTATCAGCACGCACACGTGTGTACTGTGAATCAGCTACATACTTCTTGATTGCCAAGACACTTCATCCTGATCATCGCACAATGTTGATTGTAGTCATGCCTTGACCTAAACACTCCACAATTTGTTGCTTCTCAGCAGCCGACCCATCCTTTTTCTTTCCCATTTTGGCAGAAAATGTAGGCTGCTTAATAATGTGAGACAGCCTTCTTAAGTAGTCTTGCCTTTCATTGGACACACCTGCCAAACTAATTAGCACAGGTGTCTTGAATTGCTTACAGTGATATAAAGAGCCCTGACACACATCACCATCAATGAGTTTAACTGACAAACAAACAAATTCTTCCCTTATCACTCCTAAACACTTTTTGCATAATAATTTGGAACACAGTGTACATGTGCTTTTCCACAAAACACCAGTGGTTCACGTAGTGAATCTTACAGTTCTAACTTGCCAACCGTGGGCTGTATGGAGTTGTTCAATAAAGGGCCCAAAATTAAGATAACATAGATGGGAGAGGTCTCTATGAATAGGAATTCCTAAGTATTTGATACCCTGTGAGGGTGAGGCAAAGGGAATGTTGGACTGGATGGAATCCTATATGGATTTGGGAAGGGAGACATCGAGGGCCTCAGACTTCGCTGCATTGATTTTAAAATTTGACCATGTAACAAAGTGATCTATTTCAGCCATAACAGCATGGATGGATATATGTGATTGAGTGATATATACTAGGACATCATCAGCAAATAGAGAGCACTTGTACTCGGTGCCTCCCACCTCAATCCACCTAATATTGGGGTTATGGCGAATTGATGAGAGCAGGTGCTCCGTCACTAGGATGTATAAGAGAGGGGACAGAGGACATCCCTGCCTTGTCCCATTGGTGATTGTGAAAGGTGATGAAAATGTTCTGATGCACCCCCTGGGCCTTGGGACACCCGGAGCGGGACCCTTTTTGGTGGATGCTGGTGGTTGTAGTCTTCGTGGCGGCGACCCGGTTCCGTGGCTCAGGGTGGTCAAACCAGTGGCGGAACTATTTATGTGGTTTTGATGTTTAAATGTCCGACTACGCCACCCGTGGATTGCGGTCAGAGTGAACCGCTGCTGCAGGGCAGACCGCTGAGGCTGGTGTTGTAGGTGCAGCAGAGCATAGCATAACTCCCCACGGGAGGAGTATAGCCTCAGGGCAGTGTATGCGGAGGATGGGGGTGATGGTGCAGGGCAGCAGCAGTAACGACACGGAGTCAGTGATGCAGTCCAGGGCCTTTACTCACAGTTCTTATTATCCAGACCACGTCTGCAGGTAACGGCTGCCCACGTCGTACTGTGCTCACCAGGTGAGGGGCTCAGACAACTCCCAGATAACTTTGGAGCGCTTCACAGGACCCCCTTTGTGTGTCCTTTGTCTGGCCTTTCTTACCAACCCTTCTGTCCGTCTGCCTCGGGCCTCCTCTTGGTAAACTTGGTGCCAGTTTCCCTGACCCTATGTGGTGCCTTCCTAGCGGGTGTAGCGAGGGGCTGCGCCACATAAAATGTCACAGCCTCCGGTTTCTACCTGAGGGTCGTTTCCTGCCTCCACTAGTTTCGGGGACCGGTCTCCCCCTTTGGCCTGACCCCTCCACGCAGGTGGATTCGGGCGTGCGGTGGCGACTCGCCCGTCCGCACCCCTGGGATCCCTTCATTCCTCGTTCCCTATGCCTTCTCCGCTCCTCTTCCTTCCTTCTCCCTCTTCCAGGCCTGGGCCTCTGTTACTAGGCCCGCCTCCGGAGCAGAGCTCATGCAGAGCCCCTGCTCCCTGTCACTTCTGCTCAGACTTTTCTGCACTGAACTAAGATGGTGCCCACCTTTTATACTCCCTTCTCAATGCACCCAGGAACTGCTTCCTCCCTGCTCCTGCAAAACAGGGTTCCCCTTCCTCAGTGTTCCCTCCCCCCACTCCAGCCAGGGACAGGGACTGTCGTGCCCATCTCAGGGGCATATTGGTCGCCCTGCCCCACGGCAATGTGGTGTAATGCATGCAGGTGTCGGGTCCTGATCCACACTCCATCCTTACCTGAGAGTGAGATATCACACCTCTGGGTGAGGTGCAATACCTCTGTAGCAACCGAGCCCTCAGGCTGCTACAGTTCCATTTATCTTCAGCCTAGGTGACGTATTGCGGTACAGGGCCGTGATTTTGGCTATAAAGGGTCCCCTAGACCCCTACCCCAAGCTTTTTAAGAGAATAATATATGGCGTGCCAGGAGACTCTATGGAATGCTTTCTCAGCATCCAACGAGAGTATCTAATTACAAATTTTTAACTGCATCTAGCCCAGGAAATACTTTGTGCCTAGTAGCAGTGTCTGCTAGTCAGCGGATTATCCCAGCTGTTAAGCAAGCTACACCACCTGTAGTTTGGACACTTAATTTTTTCAAAGGAAATGCTTCGTGACCACGGGATACTCAGTGAAGAGCATCAGGAGGCACCCCAAGGCATAGGGGCTGGGACTGGCGGTAGGATGCCTTGCGGTGGACAGCCGAGCTCGATCCTTATAAAAGCATTTTAATTGCAGCAGCTTTAGTGGACGCTACTGGAGCTGGAATTACGCGGCTGCTGGCATGAGACTTGCCCTCCAATAGATACTTGTAAAAGGATTTAAAGTGTATTCATTCAAATTAGAGAGAAAATTTAAATTAAAAAGCTTAGAGCTGCCTCCACCACAGGGGGGCTCGCTCGACCCACCAGCGGACAGGCACCAGTATTGGGAGAAGGGGGCTGGCCGTCAGGGTCCACCGCGGCTCTGGCACAAACCCGGCGACACGGAGGTGGCACGGGCAGGAACGGACTGGATTTTTTGGGGGATTTTAGAAGGGCATGACATGCCTATATCTGTGCCTCCACCTCTTTTCTTTTCGCATGACTATATGTACTTGTCACTTTTCCATGTGTTAGTTATGTCTTCTGAGCTGTTTGTCAGCTTTTAGACACCTTTGAAGGTGTTTTCTATGTGTTTCTATGTGTTTTTGTTTGCCTGCCATTGGTTTTAACGGTGTTCGAAGGTGTTAGACGAACAGTTCAGCGAACACACGGGTGTTCGACGAACCGAACCGAACTCGAACACTACGGGGATGGCTCAACACTACTCAACACTCCATCCCAAAGTTCTGGATGACATTGGGGAGGTTACTACCGGTCGGGGCTCTCCCAAACGTAACTAGTCCAACTTGGATTATCGAACATTATACATTAGAGGACATCTAACTGGAACTATTAACTGGCACAATCATTGGAAGTGATATGACAGCAGCTTGACACTCATAGACCGAAACTTCCTATCAGTTTAGTTGTATCGGTATCTGGTATACTGCAAAGTGCTATTCACTGTGGGACATTTCTTGCTGGTATTGATAGTTCCCACTTATAGCTGACCTTTTTAGCTATAGCTATGATGCTGTTCCCATCTCACTTGTTTATTTTCACCAGGTAAACCAATATTAGTGCACAAAATTTAGAAATAAACATTTCTGACATGCAAAAACAAAAAACAAAAAAATTAGTGATCAATATAGCCACCTTTCTTTATGATGACACTCAACAGCCTTCCATCCATAGATTATGTCAGTTGCTTAATCTGTTTTCGATCAACATTGCGTGCAGCAGCCACCACAGCCTCCCAGACAGAAGGTGTACTGTTTTCTCTCCCTGTAGATCTCACATTTTATGATGGACCGCAGGTTCTTTATCTGGTTCAGATCAGGTGAACAAGGGGGCCATGTCATTATTTTTTCTTCTTTTAGAACTTTACTGGCCAGCCACGCTGTGGAGTAGTTGGATGCATGTGATGGAGTATTGTCCTGCATGAAAATCATGTTTTTCTTGAACGATACCGACTTCTTCCTGTACCACTGCTTGAAGAAGTTGTCTTCCAGAAACTGGCAGTAGGTCTGGGAGTTGAGATTCACTTCATCCTCAACCCAAAGAGGTCCCACAAGTTTATCTTTGATGATACCAGCCCATACCAGTACTCCACCTCCACCTTGCTGGCGTCTGAGACGGAGTGGAGCTCTCTGTCCTTTATTGATCCAGCCTCTGGCCCATTAATCTGGCCCATCAAGAGTCACTCTCATTTCATCAGTCCATAAAACCATAACATATTTCTTGGCCCATTCTTGACGTTGTATCTTATATTTCTTGTTCAAAGGTGGTCGTTTTTCAGCCTTCCTTACCTTGGCCTTGTTCCTGAGTATCGCACACATTGTGCTTTTTGATACTCCAGTAATGTTGCAGCTCTGAAATATGGCAAAACTGGTGGCGAATGGCATCTTGGCAGGTTCATGCTTGATTTTCCTCAATTCATGGGCAGTTATTTTGCGCCTTTTTTGGCCAACACGCTTCTTGCGACCCTGTTGGCTATTTGCCATTAAACGCTTGATTGTTCGGTGATCAAGCCTCAAATGTTTGGAAATTTCAAGACTGCTGCATCCCTCTGCAAGACATCTCACAATTTTGGACTTTTCAGAGCCCGTCAAATCTCTCCTCTGACCCATTTTGCCAAAGGAAAGGAAGTTGCCTAATAATTATGCACACCTTATATAGGGTGTTGATGTCATTAGTCAACACCCCTCCTCATTACAGAGATGCACATCACCAGATTTACTTTATTGGTAGTTGGCTCTCAAGCCTATGCAGCTTGGAGTAGGACAACATGTATAAAAAGTATCAAAGTGATCAAAATACTCATTTGACTAATAATTCTGCACACTGTGTACATATTATGTATTAGCTTATTAACGTATTAATACAGTGGTAGTTCACAGTTTTACTAATTCAATGTAGTGTATCTGTGAGGGAACACCACCTAAAATGTGATGGTGCATATATGTATATGTATATAATACAGTACAGACCAAAAGTTTGGACACACCATCTCATTTAAAGATTTTTCTGTATTATCATGACTATGAAGATTGTACATTCACACTGAAGGCATCAAAATTATGAATTAACACATGTGGAATTATATACTTAACAAAAAAGTGTGAAACAACTGAAAATATGTCTTATATTTAGGTTCTTCAAAGTAGCCACCTTTTGCTTTGATGACTGCTTTGAACACTCTTGGCATTCTCTTGATGAGCTTCAAGCGATAGTCACCGGAAATGGTTTTCACTTCACAGGTGTGCCCTGTCAGGTTTAATAAGTGGGATTTCTTGCCTTATAAATGGGGTTGGGACCATCAGTTGTGTTATGCAGAAGTCTGGTGGATACACAGCTGATAGTCCTACTGAATAGACTGTTAGAATTTGTATTATGGCAAGAAAAAAGCAGCTAAGTAAAGAAAAACGAGTGGCCATCATTACTTTAAGAAATGAAGGTCAGTCAGTGCGAAAAATTGGGAAAACTTTGAAAGTGTCCCTAAGTGCAGTTGCAAAAAACATTAAGCGCTACAAAGAAACTGGCTCACATGAGGACCGCCCCAGGAAAGGAAGACCAAGAGTCACCTCTGCTTCTGAGGATAAGTTTATCCGAGTCACCAGCCTCAGAAATCGCAGGTTAACAGCAGCTCAGATTAGAGACCAGGTCAATGCCACACAGAGTTCTAGCAGCAGACACATCTCTTCAACAACTGTTAAGAGGAGACTTTGTGCAGCAGGCCTTCATGGTAAAATAGCTGCTAGGAAACCACTACTAAGGACAGGCAACAAGCAGAAGAGACTTGTTTTAGGTAAAGAACACAAGGAATGGACATTAGACCAGTGGAAATCTGTGCTTTGGTCTGATGAGTGCAAATTTGAGATCTTTGGTTCCAACCACCGTGTCTTTGTGCGACACAGAAAAGGTGAACAGATGGACTCTACATGCCTGGTTCCCACCGTGAAGCGTGGAGGAGGAGGTGTGATGGTGTGGGGGTGCTTTGCTGGTGACACTGTTGGGGATTTATTCAAAATTGAAGGCATACTGAACCAGCATGGCTACCACAGCATCTTGCAGCGGCATGCTTTTCCATCCGGTTTGCGTTTAGTTGGACCATCATTTGTTTTTTAACAGGACAATGACCCCAAACACACCTCCAGGCTGTGTAAGGGCTATTTGACCAAGTGGGAGAGTGATGGGGTGCTACGCCTCCACAGTCACCAGACCTGAACCCAATCGAGATGGTTTGGGGTGAGCTGGACCGCAGAGTGAAGGCAAAAGGGCCAACAAGTGCTAAGCATCTCTGGGAACTCCTTCAAGATTGTTGGAAGACCATTTCCGGTGACTACCTCTTGAAGCTCATCAAGAGAATGCCAAGAGTGTGCAAAGCAGTCATCAAAGCAAAAGGTGGCTACTTTGAAGAACCTAGAATATAAGACATATTTTCAGTTGTTTCACATTTTTTTGTTAAGTATATAATTCCACATGTGTTAATGCATAGTTTTGATGCCTTCTGTGTGAATGTACAATTTTCAAAGTCATGAAAATACAGAAAAATCTTTAAATGAGAAGGTGTGTCCAAACTTTTGGTCTGTACTGTATATATATATATACACACACGCACAAGAGGTATGGAACAGCACTACAATTTCTACTAACAAGAAAACAGAAAAAAAGGTGGACTTTATTAAGCCCATACGGCAATGTTTCAGTTCACAGAACCTTTCTCAAGTCATACACAGTGGCATGTAAAAGTTCGGGCACCGCTGGTCAAAATTACTGTCATTGTGAACAGTTAAGCAAGTTGAAGATGAAATGATTTCCAAAAGGTATAAAGTTAAAGATGACACATTTCCTTTGTTTTTAAGGCATTTTAGGCAAATATATATATATATATATATATATATATATATATATATTTTTTTTTTTTCCATCTTTCACACTTGAAAAATTTCAAAAAGAAAAATGGGCCGATGCAAAAGTTTCAGCACTCTGCATTAGTAGCGCCCCCTTTTGAAAGTATCGCAGCTTGTAAATGTTTTTTGCAGCCAGGCAAGAGTTTTTCAAATCTTGTTTGAGGGATTCTCATCTATTCTTTCTTAGAAAATTCTTCCAGTTCTTTGAGATTCCTGAGTCGTCTTGCATAAACAGCTATTTTAAGGTCTAGCCACAGATTTTCAATGATGTTCAGATCAGAGGACTGTGTGGGCCATTGTAAAAAAAATTTCAGCTTGCGCCTTTTGAGGTAGTCTATTGTGGATTTTGACGTGTGTTTAGGATCATTATCCTTTTGTAGAAGCTATCCTCTTTTCAACGTCAGTTTTTATACAGATGGTGTTATGTTTGCATCAAGTATTTGTTAAAATTTAATTGAATTCATTCTTTCCTCTACCTCTGAAATGTTCCCGTGCCATTGGCAGCAAAACAACCCCAAAGCATGATTGATCCACCACCATGCTTAATAGTTGGCAACATGTTCTTTTTCTGAAATGTTGTGCCCTTTTTTCTACACACAAACCTTTGATCATTGTGGCCATAGAGTTCTATTTTAACCTCATCGGTCCAGAGGACTTGTTTACAAAATGCATCAGGCTTGTGTAAATGTGCTTTTGTAAACTTCTGACACTGAATTTTATGGTGAGGACACAGGAGAGATTTTCTTCTGATGACTCTTCCATGAAGGCCATATTTTTGCAGGTGTCTCTGAACAGTAGAATAATGTACCACAACTCCAGAATCTGCTAAACGTTTCTGAAGGTCGTTTGCAACTCTCACTGAAATTTTGCTTGGTCTTCCAGACCCTATCTTGACCTCGACTGTTTCTTTTAACTGCCATTTCTTAATTACATTTCAAACTAAGGAAAGGGCAGCTTGAAAACGCTTTACTATCTTCTTCTATCTTCTTATAGTCTTCTCCTGCTTTGTGTGCTTCCACCATTTTCATTTTCAGAGTGCTAGGCAGATGCTTAGAAGAATCAATGGCTGCTGTTTTTGGCAAAAAATTAGAGGATGCTAGGTTTTTATAAAGCTGGGAAATTTGCATCACTTGGCCTTTCCTAACGATGATAGTGAAGAAGCCATAACCCTAACTGGCTAATTAAGGTCTGAAATCTTGGTCAAAATTATCTGAGCACACAAGTCTCCAAGTCTTTTGCATTGGCCCATTTTTCTTTTTGTGATTTTTAAAATGTAAAAGATGAAAATAAACATTTTTTTTTTACTAAAATGCAAAATAAATTTGTCATCTTTAACTTTAGGCCTTTTAGAGATCATTTAATCTTCAACTTGCTCAACTGTTCACAATAACACAATAACAGTAACTTTGACCAGAGGTGTCCAAACTTCTACATTCCACTGCATATATATATATATATATATATATATATATATATATATATATATATATATATATATATATATATATATTGTAAGGCAGCACTAGTCATCATAGTGGGGGATACTCGCACCGGGTCAATTAATGCACACCAGCAATGTCTTTCCGGTATTTCACACTTCAGCAGTTAATTGCACTTCATAAACCATAGTTCACACATATAATGTCCACGAGCACAAGTGGCAGACAGGCCCACTTGGCCCAGGTTACAGCCTTCAGCAAGGTAATACTTTAGCAATGTCCATATAAGTGTCCATATAACAAAGTGTATTACCTTTGCCGGGTTTAGTTGCTGCAGTCCATCTGATTTGCCACCACTGTGGCTTTGCGGCTTCCCAGGTGGGGGTCTCTAGCCGTCGTCCCTCGAAGGCTACTGGTATGTCTTTCACACTCACAACATCCAGCCTGTGCCTTTCAGGAATCTTCAGCAAACCGCTGCCTTTCAAGGCCACTAGCATCCACTCACAGGATCCAGTCTCGACCTTTCAGGCTGCCAGGCTTCACTTGGCCTCACTAGGCCTCACACGAACGTTGTCCCACACACACGGGGAACAGGCCTCATGCCTCTCTCCCACCTGTCTCAAATTAACAGGGTTTTTATATCCTGTAGCACACACACACACAGACAGGACCTGACCTGATGTCACAGTCAAGTGTTCAGACCTTCGGTGTGCAGAAGGACCTGTGTGATGTCACAGTCATGTGACCAGTCAACTGAGGGGGAGGGTACATGGTCAGGCAAAACACATCCTGAACCATTACCGTAATGCCAAGCAAGGTGCTGCATTACAATATATTTATATGTATATATATATACATATATACAGTATATATAGTTATGACTGGTAAGCAATAAAGGTAACAAAAGCACCACAGCTCCTTCAATCAGCTGGTAGGAATGCACAGGTTCCAACCCCTAATGACTTTGGCGCCAACATGAGGACTACCTCATAAAAAAACATCAGAAACCAGGAAAAAGGCGCTTCAACCACAGGTGAAACCTGATGAAGGCTAGCCACAGCTTGTGTTTTATATATATTTTTTAGATATTTCTTACCATTGTTTCAATTAAAATACATTTTGGTTGAGCAAACTGCTCTGTTATTCTCAATTTTTTGGATGTCATTATCCCCTCTGATGAAAATGCCTTTTTCCTGGTTTCTTTTCTCTGTTGTCCATTGACGTTGGAACTCCATTGGAGGAATCATACACGTTCCACCAGGCCAGATGCAGTCCACAACACAGACCACGTATTTTATTCATTCATTCCTAGAGTTGTGCCTCAGATAGCACAAACCTACCACCTAATCTATCTATCACTTTAATTACGGCGCTTAGACAGCGCTCCTTTTTTTCCTTCAATTTCTTAAATAGCATAATATTCAGGATCTCCAACCTCTGATGATTGGAGATTAGGAAATAAAGGAATATTTGATATACAGTATATTTCACACATTTTTTAAAATTTACATTCACCTAAAAAAGTTGGTACTTACTATAAATTGTTCCATTTTGTATCTTTGCAAAAATAGAAGATTAGTCTTAAAAATATTCAATTCTATTGCAAATATGCTACTAAATAAGGTTTAGAAAAAGTATCAACATACTAGTTTCGTGATAATTAGCTTTCATGTTTCTTAACCACATTGATAAATATTACATATACTATAATGTAACATTTTAAACTCAAGTTGCTAATAACCACTAGATGGCAGCAAGTAAATGGCTGGAAAATATTTTGAAAGAAAATTAGTGAATAAGCAAAAAGAAACTTTCAAGGATTATATAATAACGCTGATTGTTTAGCTTAGATTGCTTAGCTTAAGGAATAGTAAGCATTGAAATGCAGAACAGCAACATGATACTTGTAGGGTTTTTATCACCGTATTTTATAAACTCTTAAATACTGCCACACTTCTGGACATTCTGTTTAGCAAATGACCTGATGGTCATTTCCTAATATCCTGACCACACGGTTAGCCTGATGATTTTTTATGCCAATATATAGGAGTGCTTTTCCACTAAATTTATTAGAAGAGGTGTTCACATTTTGATTAGCTTAGCATGGTTTCCTTCTACTCTAAATAATAAATCTGTTGTAAACTGTAGAGATAGATAGAAATAAATCTCATTTGTTGGGATTCTGTAGCTTAGTGAGGGATCAAAGTTAAAACCTGTTTGAGTTACATTTAAAGCGAATCAGTCAATTGATTCCAGCGATGCATCACTTCACTGTTCAATGTGAGGAAAATTCCATCCCGTTTTACATGTGCTGTTAACAAGGCAGAGTTGTCAACCTGACTTTTTATTTTTTCTGGACAGCTTATCAAAAAATTACGGACAGAAGAGATTTTTCACAGACATAATGGAAAAATATAATAAATCATTATTAGTGATGAGCGAGCACTAAAATGCTCGGGTACTCGTTGCTCGGGTCGAGCAAATTGGAATACTCGGGTGCTCGACCCGAGCAATGAGCCCAATGTAAGTCTATAGGAAACTGGAGCATTTTTCAGGCGGCTCCCCCCGGCGGTCTGCAGAGGGCCTAAAAATTGCAAATTACATGGGAACAGCATGGGGAAGGCCCCTGGAAGCATCTCTGACTCCCAGATCACTGCTGTCAGCAATGTGGTCAGAGTATTATGCCACTTTTACGAACTCACAATAAAACATACAAAAACGAAACCAAAATGAATTTTACTGGGAAATATGTTAAGGAACTTCCTTTCCAGGGTAATGACTTGTATATAAGGCAATAAATAACCAAAAACAAAAATATTCCTCCACAACTTGGGCTATGTTCACACGTAGCGTTTTTGATGCGTCTTTGCACTTTTGAATTGCTTTCAACCAAGACAAATGCATTCACCAGAAAATGTCATTTTAACTTTTTACAATCTTGTCTGGCCATATCGTGTGTGACACATCATCAGACACATGCATACAGTGCTGAAAAGACAGGGGAACAGCATGGGGAAGACCTCTGGAAGCATCTCTGTCTCCCAGGTCACTGCCTAAAAGTGTGCCCATCATAAGTGATCCTTGGCGCATGCAAAGATGCCTCCAGCCATGCACCTGTCATTGCAGACTTACAACAATCACCATCCACGTCCTTTTCCCACTGCAGCGTTTTGTTGTCCCTACCCATTTCCTTGGAATGCAAGCGCAAGTATGCAGGCAGCCACCCACCCACCCGCTTCAATACTATACTGCCAAATTTTTGACAGCTGCTTACACTTGAAATGTGGCCTTTTAGGTGTCCATACTCGGTCCCCAGCCGCCACTATATTTCATGGTATCGCCTCCGCCTTCCACAAACACGGGTCCCACATTACCCGTGCCCTCCCCAGTGCACTTACTGGGAAAGACCGCCTATCCAAAAACACGTGGACAGGTGAATGTGGCCAGGGACGGTATGAAGCCAGTCCACAACTTTTTTTGCTGAGAGTTGTATTTAGCTCGGTGAAAGTACTGGCATAGAGGGAAACCGTATGTACCTGCGTGTCATTTCTCCCAGGAAGTCCTGTAATTGAGCTTGTTGCAGAAGCAATGGCAACCCGTCCAACATCAACTCGCACTTGTCGGTGGTGCTTTGACACACACACATCTTTCTTTGCGCATTTAATTTCTTGAATACAGAGTTGGACAATGGCCTGATCTGCAATGCGGTTTGAGAAATAACATGCTTAACATGGCCGATGCACATTAAAAAAGCAGCCATAGAGTGTCTGGGAACCTTCCCGCACACTTTTCTTAGCCAGGGCTGATTTTCGGCAGGGTTTAATGGGCCCACTCGAGAACCGGAGACTCCTCCGGCGGGTCCTGGCTTCTCCTTCAGGAGATTTCATAGTGTTGAGGTGAGGCCATGATGATGATAGAGGTCACCATCTGCTTAGTTTTCTGTTACTTGGAATGCAAGTGCAAGTATGCAGCCAGCCACCCATCCACCCACAGGCTGCAACATGAAACTGACAGATTTCTGGGCAGCTTTTTGCACTTGAAATATGGCCTTTTAAGCTTGTGGAGACGGAAGCTTTTCACAACCTCATGCCAGCAGCGGCCGGGTGTCCATACTCGGTCCCCAGCCGCCACTATATTTCCCGGTATCGCCTCTGCCTTCCACAAGCACGGGTTACAAAACATTACCCGTGCCCTCCCCAGTGCACTTATTGATTGGCAGCATTCTGTGCACACTGTTCAAAGGCAGAAAACTGTTAAGCAGTAGTGGTGGAGGGATTACAGAGAGCTCATGCATATGAAGGACTACATAGCAGCAGGTTTATTGGTCCTCTAGTGATAATCTCCTGCTGATAAAACAGTGATTTTATCAAAACTGCAACAAGTAGTCCAATAAGTAATAGATCTTGGGGTCTCTGTCTCTACATTATGCCCTCTTATTAGGTGACAAACACATGGTGACAGATTCACTTTAAAGTACAACACTAGAACAAAATTCTGGGCACACTGTGGTTGGAACTCCTGCAGTGATCCAATCTCCAGAACATGGTCTGCTTGTTAGGGCTCATTTACGTTTGTGTTTACAATGCAATGCATGCAGCATGAGCCAATACGTTATGTAAAAAAAAATAATTGTGCATTGCATTACTCTGATCAGTCTTTCAAAGAAGATTCTCTTGTTAAACTTAAAGAGCTTGTCGAGTACTTAATGTCAATATTAAATCGTTAATTCCACCAAGTAGATGTTTCCAGTGCTGATCTAGTCACTTGCGGAGTGGAACTACACAGGTCTGCCAACTGTAAGGCGGCAGCAGTAGGTTACTATAGATCCAGTCCTATTTATATGAATATCAGTGGATCTGCAGTACCCCGATGTGACCACAAAAGAGATGGCAGAGCAATATAGTCCCGCTCTACAACTGATCATTTTCTGCTGCCGGTGGTCCCAACAACAGTTGATCAACAGGAGTTCCGGGTGTTGCACCCCTACCGATGTGATATTGATGATTTAACCTTAAGATAGATCATCACTAGTGTTGAGCATTCCGATACTGAAATATCGGGTATCGGCCGATATTCGCGGTATCGGAATTCCGATACTTAATTCTGATACTTTTAGAATATCGTATACCGGAATCGGAAGTTCCCATAATGCAATGAGCCAGTTTCATTTTATTCAGCCAATGAGGATCCTAAGAAGTGTGGGCACATCCTGTTAGGCATGTAGGCATGATAACTAATGGTATGGCTGTGATTGGCTGCTGAAATGATGTCATGATGCACTATAAAAGCCGCAGCCGCCATTTTGAGCTCACTCTGCTGTGAATTTAGTCAGGGATAGGACGCTGTTGTTCTGAGGGATAGTTTTAGCTACCTATTTGCTCTATTCTGCTTTACCCAAGCTACTTTATAAATCGCTGTGCCTTGCAGCGCTAGTGCACAGTTCTCTGTGCTGTTCACCGCTGTCTGCAAGGTCTCTGCGTGTGAGTGCAGCTCACGCTGTAGTGTGTGCTTCAGCCAAGTCTGGTTGTAGTGCACTCAGCGTGCGTCACTGCCTCATACATTGTCCTTTTTTGCTAATTGATCATTTTTCCTGATTTCTCCTATTGGTGTGGTTGTTCCATCCGTATTCAGCTACATTGGTTCCAATCACACTATATAGGAGTAGATAGAGGAGCCTTTCTGCAGCATTGTGCCCTGCAGCCCCAGCCAGATTAGTATTAGCCTATTTTTTGTAGCCTCATCTATTGCATTATAGGTTACTTTCCTGCATTGTAATAGCTACAAAAAGTTTGTGATACTATCCATATTACATCTTTGGGCACATCCAGTGTCTTTTTGTGACAAAAAAAACCTAAATAAAGTTCACCAAACACTCCACTTTACAGTTGTGTAGGCCACATTAGCTCATATTAAAGTCTAGTCCACACTTTATAAAATTAGTGTTTCTTATACCTGTTAGCAGCTGTTCAGGAATAAGCACACTAAACCTTTAGTACTTTTCTGCCTATTTTTATCAGTCTACCAAGATGAAGAAGGCAGGGAGTAAGGCATGTGGTTGTGGTCATTGGCGTGGGCATGGAGTTTCTGCAGGGAGAGGATGTGAGGATTCTGTGCCTGCAGGGAGAGGACGTGGGGATTCTGTGCCTGCTGCGGGCACCAGTGACTCAGCATCCCCCAGTTTTACCAGGGAACAGTCCTTTATGCGCAGCTTTGTATGAGCTAGCCGTAACCCACTGCTGCGGGAGGACCAAATTGAAGCCATTGTCGGATGGATGCCAGCTAACGCATCGACTTCAATTAGTTCCAGATCCTCTCAGGTCCTGAGCACTGAAGAGCGCCCATCTGTCTCTTCACCACCTGCCAAATTGCCCAGGCAGTCAGAGAGCCCTGGACAGGAGCCATCTCTACTTCTGTTCTCTGAATCTCTTGGCTTGGAAAGAGGTGGCCAGCCAAGCAGAATTCGAGAATTTGAAGAAGAGGTAGTATACAGTGATTCGCAACCGTTTTGTCTCTCTGAATCTGAAGAGGCGGGTGGCCAGTGCCTATGGTCAGCAGCACACCTCAGTACACATCTGATGATGAGACTCAGGTGCCACTTTCTGGTGCGTACTGTGCTGTCGAGACTACCCAGGAGAAGCAGTTGTTTGAAGAGGGTGGTGTAGATGATGATGTCCTTGACCCATCATGGCGTGAGGGACAGGAAGGTGGTGGGAGCAGCTCTGAGGAAGAGATTCCCTGAATGGCCCAAAATGGAGGGAGAGGGAGGGGGCAGACTTGGTTGCCTGTAGCCTCCACTTCGGCACCCATTAGGAGCATGGCTCTTCCAAAATCCAAAGCGGGCGCTCCCAAGACTTTCAGTGCCTGGTCCTTTTTTGACACAGTTGCAGATGACATTTGCTTTGTCCAATGCAAGCTGTGTAATCAGAAGGTGAAAAGAGGGAAAAGTGTCAGCAACCTCAATACCACAAATATGTGGAAACATGTGCGGACCAAGCACGTGGTGGAGTTACAAAAACACACTGAAGACCTAGGCCAACCTACAGCGCCACCTACCACCTCTTCAGCTCGTGTTGTAGCCTCTTCCTCCAGCTCACACACAGCTGGTCGGCTTCCTCACAGGATCGCCATGGAAGAACCTCTGGCACTGTTGTATAGAGACACAGTGTAATTCCACCCACATCACCACTTTCCCTGTCATCCTCACACTCCCTGGCCAGTCTACAGCCATCGTTAGCACAGGCATGGGAGAAAAGGCGCCCATACTCGGCAAACCAACCCCAAGCACAGGCTCTGAATGCTGGCATTGCAAAACTACTGGCCCTTGAAATGCTATCATTCAGGCTGGTGGAGACTGACACCTTCCGTAACTTTATGGCATTGGCAGTCCCACAATACAACGTGCCCAGCCGCTTTTATTTCAGCAGTCAAACCGTCCCTGCCCTGCAACAGCATGTGGAGGGAAGAATTAAACATGCGCTACAAAACGCCGTCAGTAGCAAGGTCCACCTGACCACTGATGCGTGGACCAGCAAGCATGGACAGGGACGATACCTTTCCCTCACTGCCCATTGGGTAAATGTTGTGGAGCCGGGTACAGATCTTGAGAGTGGCGCTGTACGTGTTCTGCCAACTCCAAGGATTGCAGGAAACCAGTCTGTACACATTGACTCCTCCTCATACTCCAGTTCCTCTGAATCAGCACTGCAGGAGCCGTCACGGTCTACCTCCACATCGACCCGTGAACGGTTACCTGTTATGATGACCGATATGAGCACAGCCGTGGCCAAACGTCAACAGGCCATATTAAAATTAATTTCTTTGGGGAATCGAAGCCACACAGCGCAGGAGCTGTGGAATGCCATCAAGCAGCAGAGCGACGTGTGGTTTGTGCCAGCGAATCTCCAGCCAGGCATGGTAGTGTGTGACAATGGCCGAAATCTGGTGGCAGCTCTGGGCCTAGGCAACCTCACTCACATCCCATGTCTGGCACATGGGCTCAACTTGGTCGTCCAGAGTTTTTTGAGGGACTATCCGGATCTTGATGCACTGCTACACAAGGTCCGCATAGAGTGCGCTCACTTGCGGCGTTCTAGCAACGCAAGATCATGCATTGCAGCTCTGCAACGCCGATTACATCTTCCGGAACATCGCATCATATGTGACCTACCCACCAGGTGGAATTCAACGTTACATATGTTGGAGAGGTTGTGTGAGCAGCAGGCAGCAGTAATGGAGTACCAGCTGCAGCCGGCGCAAACAAGTCGCAGTGCGCGCCGTTCACACTTCACCACCACTGAGTGGGCCTCTATGAAGGACATTTGACACATTTTGCGTGCCTTCGATTATTCCACGCAGATGGCGAGAGAAGATGATGCACTAGTCAGCATGACTATCCCCCTTATCTGCCTGCTTGAAAAAACACTGCAAGCACTAAGGGAGGAGGTTTTGGAAGAGGTGGAGGATGAGGAGTCACAAATGCCATCTGCTTCTGTACAGTCTGCGCAACATGGTTCCTCACAAAGGTCTAGGCAGGGGACACTTTGTGAGGAGGATGAGGAGGAGTCAATGGAGGAGGAAAACATCTGTCCAGAGGAGGGAGGTACACAATGCTCTAGTAGTCAGTATCTAGAGCGAGAGTGGGGTGATGCAAAGCAGGCAGAGATCATGCCTCAAGCAGGGGACAGTGTTTCTTGGCCAGTTGGCAGTCTGCAGCACATGGTTGATTTCATGCTGCAGTGCCTGAGAAACGACCGCCGCATCGCCCACATTCTCAACACGGCTGATTATTGGGTGTCCACCCTCCTAGATCCTTGCTACCGGGACAACTTACAAAGCCTCATAACACCATTGAACCGGGAGCGTAAAATGCGGGAGTACCAAGACGCACTGGTGCATTCCATCATGTTCTCCATTCCATCCGAGAGCAGTGCTGCTAGTGCTTTACAAAGCAGCTCAGTGCGTCGAGGCAGTGGAGGAAGCTCTGCACAAAGAGGGAGCAGAAGCAGCGCCTCAGCACAAGGCAAGACCAGTATGGCCCAAATGTGGCAAAGTTTTGTGTCCCCGCCGCCACAAATGTCTACACTATCACAGACGGCTCCAGTCAGCAGGAGGCAATGTTTCCGTCAGATGGTGACAGATTACATGTCTTGCCCTCTCAGTGTACTCACAGACGGCTCTTCCCCCTTCAAGTTTTGGGTCTGTAAGCTGGATACATGGCCAGAGCTTAGCCAGTATGCATTGGAGGTGCTGGCTTGCCCTGCTGCTAGTGTATTATCGGAATGCGTCTTTAGTGCCGCAGGTGGTGTACTAACTGACCATCGCATGCGCCTATCCTCAGATAACGTTGACCGGCTTACTTTTCTGAAAATGAACAAGGCCTGGATCTCGCATGAATTTGCCAGTCCTCTTCCAGAATAAATAATTGGTTGGCAACAGTATCCAGGTCTCCTGTTGTGTTCATGTTTCTACCACCTGTACTGTAAACCCTGAGCTCCAACACCACCAGTTGCTGCTCAGAAGTGCCATCTGCACAGTCAACGCTTGCTCCAGTGTTATTGGGGATCAGTAACGTCAGCTGATCCCCAGCTGTGTGTCCGGCAAATTCTCCTGCTCTGTCCACATCCACGGTACTACTAATTTAAAACTTGCTCCAATTATACCTCTGGCTCCTCTGTTTTTGGTATTTACCCTGGGCTCCAACACCGCTAGTTGCTGCTCAGAAGTGCCATCCGCACAGTCAACTCTTGCTCCAGTGATATTGGGGTTCAGTAACGTCAGCTGATCCCCAGCTGAGAGTCTGGCAAATTCTCGTGCTCTGTCCACATCCACTGTACTACTAATTTAAAACTTGCTCCAATTATACCTCTGCCTCCTCTGTTTTTAGTATTTACCCTGGGCTCCAACACCCCTAGTTGCTGCTCAGAAGTAGAGATGAGCATTGTTCCACTCGAACTGTTCGCCAATCTCAAATTCGAGCTGTTTTGGGCGGTGTTCGAGCCGTTCGGCGAACACGAACGATTTGAGAAAAATTCGGCTGTTCGAGGTTATGTTCGATAACTGTTCGTGAACCAAAATCATAACTGGATTTTTTCTCAGTAATGATGAAAATTAATGTTAATACGCAGTTTGAGTGTACAGCAGGGTGGGGGGAGGGGCAGGGGATGGATCTCTGCAGGAATAATGAAGATCTCCATTTTTTTTTCTCTTTCCCGCATTTACAGTGGGGAGGTGCAATCTTTCAGCCGATCAGCAGAGCACACACGGAGCGAAGTGCTTTTTTTCACACAAGCAAGGGCATGTGTCATTGGCAGTGTATGTCCTTGCCCTATAAGACCAAGCCATTTTCCCCGTCGCCACCATTTTCTCACTGCTGCAGCTGCGTGTTAGACGGCACCACTGTTGCTGTGTGCGCTATACCTTGTTAATTTCAAGCCAATTTTCGCACAAATCTACAGATAGCTTGGGAGTAGAGAATAGTTGTGATTGCAGTCCTTTTAAGGACTAGGTTACAGCATTTCCTACGACTTTTATCAGGCAGGTCTGTGCTCTTAAATAGATAGATTGTGGGAGTAAAGACTAATTGTAATTGCAGTCCTTTTCAGGACTAGGTTACATCAGTTCCTATCAGTTTTTGCCAGGCAGGTCTGTGCCAGTGCTGTGCAAGTTTTTTTCACAGCATTTGGCTGAATCTAGCAAAGCTAATCCTTTTTGGCCTATTGCAGAGTGTGTTAGTCAGTGGAGTAGCCTATCTGTGTTGCAAGATATACCACCTGTGTGTAGAATACCAATTTTTTTACTGCACCTAGTGAAGTAAAATCTTTTGGGCATAGCATCATTCTATTAGTCCATCTATACTGACCTCCATCAGGTTGCAAATTGAATATAATTTTTTTCTGCATCTAGCTCTGAAAAAATATTTGGGCTTCTAGCAGTGTGTGGGACTTGTTCTATTAGTCCATCTATACTGACCTCCATCAGGTTGCAAACTGAATATAATTTTTTTCTGCATCTAGCTCTGAAAAAATATTTGGCCTTCTAGCAGTGTGTGGGACTTGTTCTATTAGTCCATCTATACTGACCTCCATCACGCTGCAAATTCAAAATAATTTTTTGTCTGCATCTAGCTCTGAAAAAATATTTGGCCTTCTAGCAGTGTGTGGAACTTTCTCTATTAGTCCATCTATACTGACCTCCATCAGGTTGCAAATTGAAAATAATTTTTATCTGCATCTACCTCTGAAAAAATATTTGGGCTTCTAGCTGTGTGTGGGACTTGTTCTATTAGTCCATCTATACTGACCTCCATCAGGTTGCAAACTGAATATAATTTTTTTCTGCATCTAGCTCTGAAAAAATATTTGGCCTTCTAGCAGTGTGTGGGACTTTCTCTATTAGTCCATCTATACTGACCTCCATCAGGTTGCAAATTAAAAATAATTTTTATCTGCATCTAGCTCTGAAAAAATATTTGGCCTTCTAGCAGTGTGTGGGACTTTCTCTATTAGTCCATCTATACTGACCTCCATCAGGTTGCAAATTAAAAATTATTTTTTGTCTGCATCTAGCTCTGAAAAAATATTTGGCCTTCTAGCAGTGTGTGGGACTTTCTCTATTAGTCCATCTATACTGACCTCCATCAGATTGCAAATTCAAAATAATTTTTTGTCTGCATCTAGCTCTGAAAAAATATTTGGCCTTCTAGCAGTGTGTGGGACTTTCTCTATTAGTCCATCTATACTGACTTCCAACAGGCTGCAAATTAAAAATAATTTTTATCTGCATCTACCTCTGAAAAAATATTTGGCCTTCTAGCTGTGTGTGGGACTTGTTCTATTAGTCCATCTATACTGACCTCCATCAGGTTGCAAACTGAATATAATTTTTTTCTGCATCTAGCTCTGAAAAAATATTTGGCCTTCTAGCAGTATGTGGGACTTTCTCTATTAGTCCATCTATACTGACCTCCATCAGGTTGCAAATTAAAAATAATTTATATCTGCATCTAGCTCTGAAAAAAATATTTGGCCTTCTAGCAGTGTGTGGGACTTTCTCTATTAGTCCATCTATACTGACCTCCATCAGGTTGCAAATTAAAAATAATTTTTTGTCTGCATCTAGCTCTGAAAAAATATTTGGCCTTCTAGCAGTGTGTGGGACTTTCTCTATTAGTCCATCTATACTGACCTCCATCAGGTTGCAAACTAAATATATTTTTTTTCTGCATCTACCTCTGAAAAAATATTTGGGCTTCTAGCTGTGTGTAGGACTTGTTCTATTAGTCCATCTATACTGACCTCCATCAGGTTGCAAACTGAATACAATTTTTTTCTGCATCTACCTCTGAAAAAATATTTGGGCTTCTGGCTGTGTGTGGGACTTGTTCTATTAGTCCATCTATACTGACCTCCATCAGGTTGCAAATTGAATATAATTTTTTTCTGCATCTAACCCAGCCAATAGTTTTGGCCTAATACCACAGTTTGGCCACTCAGCTCTGCTCGGTTCCCATCCATTGTTTTTTTGTGCAAACAACTCCAGAGTTGTGAATTAGTTAACCACCAAAATGAGTGGAAAAAGGCCTGCTGCTGGTGGAAAGGGGAATAGGCGTGTTGGGAAGGGGAAAAAAGGTTGTGTCCGTGGGGTAGGTGTTAAAGCAACAGTAACATCTGCAGAAGAAAGACCATCTTCCAGCCAAACTAAAATGTCTACTTCTTTTAGCGGACAATGTGATAAGATCCCTTTCTTACGGTCACGCCAATCGCTACAAATTCCAGATGAGGCACAAAAACAGCAGGTGCTTCAACGGATATCAAGTGCTCCTTTAAGTGGGCTCTCCTCCACATCAACTTCAACATCACAAATACTCCAGTCCTCAAAGGTGTCACCCCAATCGCACTTGCTTCCTCACAGCTCCCAAATCTCCAGCTGCCCGTCTGAGTATGAGGTAGAACAGATGGTTGAGTCTGCAGAGCTGTTTACTCATACTATAGCCTGGGAATCAGAGGTCGACTCCAGCGCTTCTGTGAATCCAGACGAGGAAATGATCTGCACTGATGCCCAGAATCTTTATGAGTCGGATCCAGGACCAGACGCAGAAGGTTCTGACCATAATGTAGACCCTCATTCCCAAACTGTAACTCCTGTTGGTGGAGACAATGAGGAAGACGATGATGAGACTCAAATACCTGATTGGAGCGACAACTTTAGTTTTTTGTCAGGGCAGGAACAGGTTGGCTCTGAGGACGACGGGTGTGATAATGCACAGGGTGATGATGATGAGGTTGGAGATCCCACTTACTGTCAACCCACAGCCAGTCAAGAGATGAGGTCAGCAGAGTAGGTGGAGGAAGATGCTAGTGACGACGAGGTCAGGTTGCGCCTTCCTGGACAGAGACGTAGTACTGGAAGCACGTCAACAACTGCATCCTCAAACACAACTCTGCCTCTCACCACAAGTCGTGGTGGCTCTTCAGGTCGCATGGGTGCTAAGCCTTGCATAGCCTGGGCATTTTTTCAGATCGATAAAGATGACCCAACTCGTGTTATCTGTAACATTTGTCAGCAAAAGCTAAGTAGAGGCCAAAAAATACATATGAGTACTTCATGCATGAACCGGCACATGGACATGAAGCATAAGTTGCAGTGGGAAGCTCAGTGTGCTACAATGCGGCCTAGCCGGCCGGCCCAAACCACCGTCTGCCATATCTTCTGCATCCGCGGCCTCTTCATCCTTTGTGACTGGGGGGACAGCAGTCACACCTGTTTTGGGGCGCAGACCTGCCACCTCTTTACCCGCAACAGCCAGCATGATTGGCAGGTCATCATTTTCTTTGGAGGTGGTAACACCAGCTGGTGTTGAGCGCTGTCCGACATCGATAGCACCACCTTTGGATCAAGGCAACCTAACATGTCCGCCTGCATCTTCCTCACAGACCGGCAGTTTGCCGGGGACACCCTTATCAACCCCGTCTAAGCACAATAGCCAGCCCTCGGTCCCTCAGATGTGGACAAGTAAAAGACCATTTCCTCCTAGCCATGAGAAAGCTAAGAGGTTGAATTTCACCATCTGCAAGCTCTTGGCTACAGAAATGCTGCCTTTCCGCTTGGTGGACACAGAGGATTTTCGAGACCTTATGTCCGTCGCAGTGCCCCAGTACCAGATGCCCAGTCGGCACTACTTCTCAAAGAAAGGTGTGCCTGCGCTCCACCAGCATGTCGCACACAACATCACCGCTTCTTTGAGAAACTGTGTGTGTGACAGGGTGCATTTCACCACAGACACTTGGACGAGTAGGCATGGACAGGGGTGTTACATGTCGCTGACTGGGCACTGGGTAACTATGGTGACAGCAGGACAAGGGGCTGCTGTCCAAGTCTTGCCGTCCCCACGAGTTGTGCGTCAATCCTCTTTATGTCAAAGTTCCTCCACTGCTTCTGCCTCCTCAACCTCCTCTCGGTCTTCCACCTGCACCCAAAGCCTGTTTGGTCATGCCACAAGCTTTCTAACTGCGCAGAAGGGATCCTGCACACCTCCTTACTATGCTGGCAGTAGGGCTCAACGTCATCAGGCGGTTTTTACTTTGAAATGTCTGGGAAATGTGAGTCACACAGCTGAGGAGTTGTGGTCAGCTCTGGAGAACCAATTTCATGAATGGTTGTCTCCACTGGAACTGAAACCAGGGAAGGCCGTGTGCGACAATGCTGCAAACCTGGGTGCGGCCCTTTCGCCGGGGCAATGTCACACACGTGCCTTGTATGGCTCACGTGTTGAACCTGGTTGTCCAGCAATTTTTAGCCCACTATCCCAGACTAGATTGCCTTCTGCAGAGGGCACGGTCGCTGTGTGCTCACTTCCGCCGTTTGCATCCCGCAGCTCAGCGACTTACATCTCTACAGAAGTCGTTGGGCCTGCCACTTCACCGGCTAAAATGCGATGTGCCTACCCGGTGGAATTCAACTCTGCACATGTTGCAGCGACTGTGGCAGCACCGAGAAGCCCTGGTGCAATACGTTCTGACGTATAGCCTGGGCCAACGAGATCCAGAGGTGGGGAAAATCACGCTGGAGGAGTGGTCTCAGATCAGGGACCTATGCACCCTTCTGCACAGTTTTGAAATGGCGACGAAGATGTTTAGTGCTGACGATGCCATTATCAGCATGACTATTCCGGTGATTTACATGCTGGAGCACATGTTAAACAGAATTCGGAGTCAGGTGGTGGCACAAGAGGAGGTGGAGGAAGTAGAGGAGGAGGAGTTGTATGCGGAAGGGCTAACATCTGCAAGGTCCAGACGGTCGGCAGCACCAAGGCGGCAGGCATGTGAGGGTGGGGGAGATGGTTTTACCAGGGCGCATGGTAGCAGCCAAACTAGTGAGGAAGATGCAGGAGCCCAGGAAGAAGTGGAGGACGAACTGATGGAAGACTCATCAGATGAGGCAGACCTTGATCACATTTCTGTTGTGCGAGGTTGGGGGGAGAGGACAGAGGAAGGAAGCATGATTGTTACCTCGCCACCAACACAACAGGGACTTGGTGCTCCTGGATGCGCAACACACATGAGTGCCTTCTTGCTGCACTATCTGCAACATGACCCTTGAATTGTGAGAATTAGAAATAATCCTGACTACTGGGTTGCCACACTGTTAGATCCCCGGTACAAAAGTAAATTTGCAGAAATTATTCCTGCCATAGAAAGGGATGCACGCATGCAGGAGTATCAGCAGAGACTGTTGCAGAATCTTACATGTGCTTTTCCACAAAATACCAGTGGTGCACGTAGTGAATCTCACAGTTCCAACTTGCCAACCGTGGGACCGTCAAGTGTTCAGCACTCAAACCGTAACAGAACCACAGTATTTGCTGGTAACATCAATTTTGCGGAATCATTTCACCACTTTTTTAGCCCATCCTTTGCAAGGCCACAGGAGACAAGAAGTCTGATACATAGTCAACGCCTAGAGACGATGGTACAGGAGTATCTCCAAGTAAACATTGAAGCCACGACTGTGTCACTGGACCCTTGCTCTTTTTCTGCTTCCAATCTGGATAAATGGCCGGAGCTAGCCACTTACGCCTTGGAGATCTTGTCATGCCCCGCAGCTAGCGTTCTGTCTGAACGTGTGTTCAGCGCTGCTGGTGGTGTGCTGACAGATAAGCGCACGCGGCTCTCCACTGATAATGTAGACAGACTCACGTTCATAAAGATGAACAAATCATGGATCCGAAACGACTTTTCTACCCCTGTGTCATCCTGGGGAGAGTAAAAGCTTGATGATTGGTTAAAATCACCCTACCAACCGTTTTAAGCTTTCAAATTACTAATCATGTTTATCTGTATCTTGGCTGGAAAATAATTTGGGCTTTGTAGCAGTGTGCAGCACTGATTCTATTAGGCCATCTATAATAAGCTCCACCAGATTTAAAATTACTAATCATGTTTATCTGTATCTTGACTGGAAAATAATTTGGGCTTTGTAGCAGTGTGCAGCACTGATCCTATTAGGCCATCTATACTAAGCTCCACCAGATTTAAAATTAATAATAATTTTTAGCTGCATCTAGCCCGGAAAATAATTTTGGGGCTCCAAGATGCGCAAGACACATAAGTGCCTTCTTGCTGCACTACCTGCAACATGACCCTCATATTGTCAGAATTCGAAGTAATCATGACTACTGGGTTGCCACACTCTTAGATCCCCCAAACTTTTCGATCAACCTTTTCATTTTAATAAAGACCAAAAAAATGGTCATTTTTGAAATTATAAGCATTAGCAGGTTATTAGAAACTGAAATCAAACAGTTTTCAACTCAAAACTTTATTCTAGGTGATGTTACATTTTCACATAGGACCCCTTGTTCGAAAGGAGCTTCTGAACTCTCTTGTCCATTGAATTTGTCAGGTTTTGGATGGTTTCTGCTTCAATTGTTTTGCATGAGGACAGAATACCCTCCCAGAGCTGTTGCTTAGATGTGAACTGCCTCCCGCCATCATAGACACTCCTTTTGATGATAATCCAGAGGTTCTGAATGGGGTAGAGGTCAGGGGAGCATGGGGGTCACACCATAAGTTTGTCCCCTTTTATGCCCATATCAGCCAGAGATGCAGATGTTTTATGTGCAGCATGAGATGGTGCATTATCATGCAAAAAAATGATCTTGCTGTGAAATACACGGTTCTTCTTCTTGAACCATGGCAGGAAGTGCTGTTTGAGAAAATCCACATACATTATGGAGTTCATCTTTAGCGCCTTCAGGGATCCTAAAGGGGCCGACAATCTCTCTCCCCATGATTCCAGCCCAAAACATTACTCCACCTCCTCCTTGTTGGCGCTGTAGCCGTGTTTGCGTGGGGTGTCCATCAACCAGCCATCCTCCACTCCATCCATCTGGACCATCGAGCGCTGCACGGCACTCATCCGTGAACAAAACAGTTTTGAAATCAGTCTTCATGTAATGTTTGGCCCACTGGAGCCGTTTCTGCTTGTGTGAAGTGGATAGAGGAGGTCGACAGGATGGCGTATGCACAGCTGCAAACCTCTGAAGGACCCTGCATCTTGTTGTTCGGGGGACGTTGGAGGCACCAGCAGCTTCAAAAACTTGTCTGCTGCTATGACAAGGCTTTTTTGCCGCTGCTCTTTTAACCTGACGTAATTGCCTGTAGGAAAGAGTCCTCAATTTGCCCTTATCAGCACGCACACGTGTGTACTGTGAATCAGCTACATACTTCTTGATTGCCAAGACACTTCATCCTGATCATCGCACAATGTTGATTGTAGTCATGCCTTGACCTAAACACTCTACAATTTGTTGCTTCTCAGCAGCCGACACATCCTTTTTCTTTCCCATTTTGGCAGAAAATGTAGGCTGCTTAATAATGTGAGACAGCCTTCTTAAGTAGTCTTGCCTTTCATTGGACACACCTGCCAAACTAATTAGCACAGGTGTCTGCAATTGCTTACAGTGATATAAAGAGCCCTGACACCATCAATGAGTTTAACTGACAAACAAACAAATTCTTCCCTTATCACTCCTAAACACTTTTTGCATAATAATTTGGAACACAGTGTACATGTGCTTTTCCACAAAACACCAGTGGTTCACGTAGTGAATCTTACAGTTCTAACTTGCCAACCGTGGGCTGTATGGAGTTGTTCAATAAAGGGCCCAAAATTAAGATAACATAGATGGGAGAGGTCTCTATGACTAGGAATTCCTAAGTATTTGATAACCTGTGAGGGCCAGGCAAAGGGAAAGTTGGACTGGATGGAATCCTATATGGATTTGGGGAGGGAGACATCGAGGGCCTCAGACTTCGCTGCATTGATTTTAAAACTTGACCATGTAACAAAGTGATCTATTTCAGCCATAACAGCATGGATGGATATATGTGATTGAGTGATATATACTAGGACATCATCAGCAAATAGAGAGCACTTGTACTCGGTGCCTCCCACCTCAATCCACCTAATATTGGGGTTATGGCGAATTGATGAGAGCAGGTGCTCCGTCACTAGGATGTATAAGAGAGGGGACTTTTGGGCCCTTTATTGAACAACTCCATACAGACCACGGTTGGCAAGTTAGAACTGTAAGATTCACTACGTGAACCACTGGTGTTTTGTGGAAAAGCACATGTACACTGTGTTCCAAATTATTATGCAAAAAGTGTTTAGGAGTGATAAGTAGAGATGAGCGTTGTTCTACTCGAACTGTTCGCCAATCTCAAATTCGAGCTGTTTTGGGCGGTGTTCGAGCCGTTCGGCGAACACGAACAATTTGAGAAAAATTCGGCTGTTCGAGGTTATGTTCGATAACTGTTCGTGCACCAAAATCACAACTGGATTTTTTCTCAGTAATGATGAAAATTAATGTTAATACGCAGTTTGAGTGTACAACGGGGTGGGGGGAGGGGCAGGGGATGGATCTCTGCAGGAACAATGAAGATCTCCATTTTTTTTTTCTCTTTCCCGCATTTACAGTGGGGAGGTGCAATCTGTCAGCCTATCAGCAGCGCACACACGGAGCGAAGTGCTTTTTTTCACACAAGCAAGGGCATGTGTCATTGGCAGTGTATGTCACATGTCCTTGCCCTATAAGACCAAGCCATTTTCCCCATCGCCACCATTTTCTCACTGCTGCAGCTGCGTGTTAGACGGCACCGCTGTTGCTGTGTGCGCTATACCTTGTTAATTTCAAGCCAATTTTCGCACAAATCTACAGATAGCTTGGGAGTAGGGAATAGTTGTGATTGCAGTCCTTTTAAGGACTAGGTTACAGCATTTCCTACGACTTTTATCAGGCAGGTCTGTGCTCTTAAATAGATAGATTGTGGGAGTAAAGACTAATTGTAATTGGAGTCTTTTTCAGGACTAGGTTACATCAGTTCCTATCAGTTTTTGCCAGGCAGGTCTGTGCCAGTGCTGTGCAAGTTTTTTTCACAGCATTTGGCTGAATCTAGCAAAGCTAATCCTTTTTGGCCTATTGCAGAGTGTGTTAGTCAGTGGAGTAGCCTATCTGTGTTGCAAGATATACCACCTGTGTATAGAATACCAATTTTTTTACTGCACCTAGTGAAGTAAAATCTTTTGGGCATAGCATCATTCTATTAGTCCATCTATACTGACCTCCATCAGGTTGCAAACTGAATATATTTTTTTCTGCATCTACCTCTGAAAAAATATTGGGCTTCTAGCTGTTTGTGGGACTTGTTGTATTAGTCCATCTATACTGACCTCCATCAGGTTGCAAACTGAATATATTTTTTTCTGCATCTACCTCTGAAAAAATATTGGGCTTCTAGCTGTGTGTGGGACTTGTTGTATTAGTCCATCTATACAGACCTCCATCAGGTTGCAAGCTGAATATATTTTTTTCTGCATCTACCTCTGAAAAAATATTGGGCTTCTAGCTGTGTGTGGGACTTGTTGTATTAGTCCATCTATACTGACCTCCATCAGGTTGCAAACTGAATATATTTTTTTCTGCATCTACCTCTGAAAAAATATTGGGCTTCTAGCTGTGTGTGGGACTTGTTCTATTAATCCATCTATACAGACCTCCATCAGGTTGCAAACTGAATATATTTTTTTCTGCATCTACCTCTGAAAAAATATTGGGCTTCTAGCTGTGTGTGGGACTTGTTGTATTAGTCCATCTATACTGACCTCCATCAGGTTGCAAACTGAATATATTTTTTTCTGCATCTACCTCTGAAAAAATATTGGGCTTCTAGCTGTCTGTGGGACTTGTTCTATTAATCCATCTATACAGACCTCCATCAGGTTGCAAACTGAATATATTTTTTTCTGCATCTACCTCTGAAAAAATATTGGGCTTCTAGCTGTGTGTGGGACTTGTTGTATTAGTCCATCTATACTGACCTCCATCAGGTTGCAAACTGAATATATTTTTTTCTGCATCTACCTCTGAAAAAATATTGGGCTTCTAGCTGTGTGTGGGACTTGTTCTATTAATCCATCTATACAGACCTCCATCAGGTTGCAAACTGAATATATTTTTTTCTGCATCTACCTCTGAAAAAATATTGGGCTTCTAGCTGTGTGTGGGACTTGTTGTATTAGTCCATCTATACTGACCTCCATCAGGTTGCAAACTGAATATATTTTTTTCTGCATCTACCTCTGAAAAAATATTGGGCTTCTAGCTGTGTGTGGGACTTGTTCTATTAATCCATCTATACAGACCTCCATCAGGTTGCAAACTGAATATATTTTTTTCTGCATCTAGCTCTGAAAAAATATTTGGCCTTCTAGCAGTGTGTGGGACTTTCTCTATTAGTCCATCTATACTGACCTCCATCAGGTTGCAAATTGAATATAATTTTTTTCTGCATCTAACCCAGCCAATAGTTTTGGCCTAATACCACAGTTTGGCCACTCAGCTCTGCTCGGTTCCCATCCATTGTTTTTTTGTGCAAATGTGGCACCCCAGGGGTCTGGTCTCCACAATAATAGCAATATTATGTCTGAGAGCAGGTGGGAGGTCTCGTGGTCAGGGATCTTATGCATGCCACACCTCCTGCCCAGTCCTGGGAGGGGAAGAACTTTCCCTATATAAACCTGGGGCTGAGGCAGGGTTAGGAGAGAACAAGAGTAGAGAAGAGAAGCAGCATAGGAAGAAACAACAGGAGCTCTGTGGGAGCAGTGCTATAAGGAGTCAGAGGCTGGCAGCTGCAGAGCTCGCCCTGACTGAGAAGCTATCACCGGACCCGGAGTCCGAGGCTGTGGGGACTAATCTTTACCCAGCAGCAGAAACCGCCCGGCAGGGGATTTCAGGTCCTCTGGCCAAGAAACCCGAAGGCACGGTCACACGCGTGGGACCAGTACCGCCGTCGTGGAGCGGACGCCACTAGAAGGCCCCGAGTCACCGGCCATACGGGTGAGCACCACACGGTACACTCAGGGACGTGGGCTACTTATACCCGCCTCTAACAAGGTAGCCAGAAGAGTACAGTCAGTTTGGGAGGCCTACAACTCCGCCTGGCCAGGGGAGATCCCATCTGCTCAAGGACTGACCAGGCCCCGATCGCTAGCCAGTACTCCGGGAGGGTCTATCTTTATCACCAGTAAAGACCCTGAATTACACCGCATCGTCTCTGAGTGATTCCTGCTACCCCCATCATCCACGTCGGCTGCCCTGAGGCCATACCCCTCCCGTTGGGGGTGATACTATCACGCTGCACAATCCTACCACCGGCCTCAGCGGTCTGCCCTGCAGCGGCAGCTCCTTCGCTGCATTCAACGGGTGGCGAAGTCGTCCAACATCTACCGCTAATACATCGCCGCTCAGTTTGACTCCCTGGGCACGGACCGGGTCACCGCCACGAGACTACAACCCTCAACAGATCCGGCTCCGGGTAAGCTCCCGTGCGCGCGATGCCGCGCGACGAAGGCCCAGGGGTGCGTCAACTTTTGGCGTAGTCGGCAGGATTTCGTGCCCGCAACCATCGGGTACTGCGTGCCTGAAAAAGACTGTTCAAACTTACCAGTGGTGAAGTTTCCCGCCATCCGGCGCCATCTTTTGCCTTCTTCCCGCCATCGGTGAAGATTCCCGCCATCCGGCGCCATTTTCAGCCTTCTTCCCGCCTTCCGTGGAGTTTTCCCGCCGTTGGACGCCAACTTGAAGACGCCGCGCGGGAAGAAGAGGGGCGTGGATTCCAAAAGCGCGCGAGAACTGAAGCCCCGCCTCACGTCCAGACGTCGCGTAAGGTCCTGGAAGGAGCCCAGCAGACGCCGACGTCACAGGAGCGCGACGGAAGGTCCTCAACCCTGACAATCCACTGCGGAGCCGCGGCCTACGGAAGAGGATCATCGCAAGGTAGGCCACGGTCCACTAGGGGGGAGGAAGATGTCGGATACGGAGGAGAGCTTCACTGCCTCAACCCCCGCCAGCGCCAGCGCTGCTGCAGTCATGCCTTTCACCATGCCCTATATCCCGGGAGCAGCCTGGCTACCCCAATACTCAGGGGAGTCACATACCCTGAATGACTTTAGAGAAAAGTTGGATAGCCTCTTCCAGGTGTACCCCCTCACAGAAGAGCAAAAAGTGAGCATCCTGGTGGCCCAACTAACCGGGGCAGCCCAAAGGGAGGTAAAGTCCTGGCCACCTGGGAGGAGGACTGTCGCAGGGATACTAACCCGGCTGAGGGACACCTTTGATACCCGCACCTCAGCCGAGATTAAGCTTAAATTCTATGGGTGCAAGCAGCAAGCACATGAGAGTATAAGGGACTATGCACTAAACCTACAAGAGGCCCTGAGAGCCATTAAGCAGACCGACCCCGACAGCGTGGGAAACGAGGACAGGCTGTTAACCGAACAATTTATAGAGGGTTTATATTGCAATGCCCACCGAACCCAGTTGCGGGCAATGGCCTTACAGGATCCTCATCTGGACTTTGCACAGTTCAAGGACAGAGCTATCCTGGTGCTCCGAGAACCGGCACCGGGTGGCGTTGTGACCCACAGGCGCCCAGCTATCACTTACCACCAGGAGGCGGCGCCCTTGTCGGCAGGGCCTGTGGGGGCTGATGCGCAGGCTTTGAACAATGACCCGGCTCCAGACCTGCACCATCAGGTCCAAGAGCTAGCTAAAAGCGTTGCCGCGCTAACCCGAACTGTGCAGTCTTTACAGGTTTCCACTCCAGGGAAGATCCAGCTGGCATCCGGACCGGAGGACATCCCGTGGCGTCGACCAAGGAGGACCCCACCGGCCAGAGGAAGACCCAGCGACCAATACAACGAGGACGGACAACCCATCTGCCGCCGCTGCAATCAACCCGGACATATGGCAAGGTACTGTCCTTTAAACTGGCACAACCTGGGGTAGAGGGCCAAACCCCAGGAAAAAGATCATCAGGCCCATCGAACTGGCACGACAAATATGTGGGAGGACGTCCAGTCTTGCCCGTGGTACTGGATGGCATCCCCATGAGTGCCCTACTGGACACCGGGTCACAGGTTACCACTATCCCGTACGTGCTCTTCAAGCAGTACTGGAATGACTCGGATATCACCCGCTACCCTGACGACGACTTGAGTATCATCGCCAGCAATGGTCAGCCCGTGCCACAGATTGGATTTAAAGAGGTGACCATTAAAATCGGTAGAGTCGAATTGGCGGCACAGGGACTGATCATTGTAGACATTGACAAGCACGAGAGTCACCCAAAGATAACTCTAGGAACTAATGTAATTGAAAATTGTCTTGCAGAGGTGATTTTCCTTTTACAGCAGGTTGCCAAGAACGCCAGCTCCGGCCAGCAGCGAGTGCTCCAGAAAGAGATCCGGGCACTGATGCGACGGCAACAGATAGAACTCTCCGGTGGTGAGATTTGTAGCGTAAGAATGTGTGACCCTTTTCCTATTGCCATGCCCCCAAAAAGTGAAATGATGATTTGGTGCCGGGCAGCTATTGGTCTGAGAGGTAGAGATAACCAGGCAATGGTAGAACCAGTTTACTCAGACAGTAGGCCCACCATTTTGACAGCACGGGGGGTGGTCAATGTACGCCATGGGAGGGTGCCCGTTCGCATAATAAATATCGGGAAGAGGGAAGTGTACCTGCCCCGGTATGCCACGCTAGCCAAATTGTATACCATCAATCAAAATTCCCTACAGTCCGTAGAACCCTTGCCTCCATCTTCCCCGGAGGAAAGTAACGGCTCTAAGGAAACAATGGAGGACTGGTGTCAGCAACTACATTTGGGTACTGACTCCACTCCCTCACACCAGAGACAGGGAGTCTATCGGGTGGTTCAAGAGTACGAGAGAGTGTTTAGTAAACACCCGTTAGACTTCGGGCGAGTCAAGGGGGTAGAACACCACATCCCCACGGGAGACCATCTTCCCATAAAAGAGAGGTATCGACCCGTACCCCCTGCACACTACCAACACGCCAAGGGGATGCTTAGGGACATGAAGGAGGCTGGGGTGATCAGGGATAGCTGTAGCCCCTGGGCAGCTCCACTAGTCTTAGTCAAAAAGAAAGACAACACCATGAGGATGTGTGTAGATTACCGGAAAATCAACCGTATCACACACAAGGATGCGTACCCCTTACCAAGGATAGAGGAGTCTTTGGCTGCTTTAAGATCTGCTAACTTCTTCTCTACCTTGGATCTCACTAGCGGGTACTGGCAGGTTCCTGTAGCAGAGGCGGACCGGGAGAAGACCGCATTCACCACCACGATGGGACTTAGCGAGTTTACCTGCATGCCGTTCGGACTCTGCAACGCACCAGGAACCTTTCAACGATTAATGGAGTGCTGTCTGGGCCACAGAAACTTCGAGACGGTCCTGTTGTACCTGGACGATGTCATCGTATATTCCAAGACTTATGAGGACCACCTGAAACACCTGGCGGAAGTGTTCGAAGCTCTGGCAAACTACGGCCTAAAGGTAAAACCCTCCAAGTGTCACCTCCTAAAACCAAAGGTGCAGTACCTGGGACACGTGGTGAGCGCTGACGGAGTGGCTCCCGATCCTGATAAGATCACCGCAATTAAGGAATGGCCAAGTCCCTCCAGTGTAAAGGAAGTGCGGCAGTTCCTCGGGTTGGTAGGCTATTACCGCAGATTCATCCCCGGTTTCACCAAAAAGGCAGCTCCTATGCAGGACCTCCTGATAGGCCAGTCCCGGAAGGCCAAGAACCAGAAGCCGCCCTTCAAATGGGAGAAGTTAGAAGAAGAGTCCTTCCGCCAGCTGAAGATGGCCCTCACGGGGGATGAAATCCTGGCGTACCCTGATTACAGCCAGCCCTTTATCCTCTACACCGACGCAAGTAACATTGGGCTAGGAGTCGTACTGTCCCAGATCCAGCAGGGGAAAGAACGAGTAATCGCTTACGCCAGTCGAAAACTGCGACCCACCGAAAGAAACCCTGAGAATTACAGCTCATTTAAGCTAGAGTTCCTGGCAGTGGTGTGGGCAGTCACCGAACGCTTTAAGCACTACCTCGCTTCTTCCCGGTTCACCGTGTACACGGATAACAACCCGTTGACACACCTGGACACGGCAAGACTCGGTGCCCTAGAGCAGAGATGGATGGCCCGTCTGTCCAACTACGAGTTCACAATCAAATACCGGGCAGGACGCTCCAATACCAACGCGGACGCCCTGTCCAGGATGCCAAACCTACCGGACGTAGGAGAAGATCCAGAGGGATTGGAAGAAGTCGAACTCCCCGCGTTCCACCGTCATGGGACTATCCAGTATTCCCATCGGGTAAGGAGTAAGCAAGCCGCTACGTTTAACCCCTTGCCTCACTACAGCTGGGAGGAAACGCAAGACAGTGACCCTGCCGTCCGACTGGTGAAGGAGATGCTGACTCGGCCAGAGGCTCGCCTTGACCCAGACGCTCCGGAGGAAGCCAAAGAACTGTGGGCTGAGAAGAGTCGACTGTTCCTTTACAAGGGGAAGTTGTGCCGCAGAATGGTTAACTCCCGGACGCATGAACTAATCTGGCAAGTAGTGGTGCCACGAAGCGACGCAGCCATGGTGATGGAGGCATACCACGACGGGGCTGGACACTTCGGATGGAAGAAGCTGGAGTTCCTGCTGCGCGGGCGGTTCCACTGGGTAGGCATGAGGGGAACCATCGAGAGGTGGTGCAGAGACTGTGGCCCGTGCAACCTAAGAAGGAAGGACCGTGCCAGCCAGAAGACCCCCCTTCAGTCCATCGTCACCAAGCAGCCGTTGGAACTGGTAGCCTTGGATCATGTAAAACTGACCCCAAGCAGAAGTGGCTACGTCTACGCGTTAACCATTGTGGATCATTACTCCCGGTTCTTGGTTGTCGTCCCCGTTAAGGACTTAACAGCTCAAACAGCAGCTAGAGCCTTCCAGCAGCACTTCTGCCGTCCACACGGGTACCCGGACCAAGTGCTGACGGACCAGGGACCTGCCTTTGAAGCGGAGGTCTTCCAGGAATTCTGCAATCTGTATGGCTGCCGGAAGATAAGGACGACACCCTATCATCCGCAAACTAATGGACTTTGTGAGAAAATGAACCAGGTGGTAATGGATCTTCTGAAAACGTTGCCCCTGGAAGAACGCAGTCTGTGGCCTGAGAAGCTGCCCGACCTGGTGGACCTATATAACTACATCCCTGTAGGTTCCACCAACTGTACCCCGGCTTACCTAATGAGGGCAAGGCCTGGTAAGCTACCTGTTGACCTGGAGATGGGAGTCCTGACACCCGAGGACACTTCACCGGAAGCAGACTGGGACACAGAGAGGCAGCAGCAGTACCGGAAAGTACAGGAGAGCGTGGAGTGAAGTCTCTGTCTCGCTAGGGAAAGACAAGAGAAAAATTACAACCAGTATGCTCCCGCTGTTCCCCTGGTACCCGGAGAGCAGGTCTTGAAGAGGAAGAGACGGCTCCACAAGTTGGACGACCAGTGGGAGAAGGACCCGTACACCGTACTGCCCTCAAGCCACGACAACCCAAAGGTTTGTACCATCAGTAAAGACGGAGGGGAAACCACAGCCATTGTATCCCGGGATCACTTGAAGAAGTGTCCCGAACAGCTACGGAACCCAGAAGGAGAGCAAGAAGACCCTCGACCCGTAGAGGAAAGGGAAGATATGGTTAGTACTGTGCTCGGAGACTTCCCTCGATCCTGGACTCAAGTCAATGGTGCAGTTGTGGTACCCGTCCTCACGTTCCTCCAACCAGCATCCCAAGTGCCTACGGAGCAACCAGTAGAGCTGGAAGAACAGCCGGTCCAGGAGGCAGCAGACTCCACACAAGCAGAACAGGAGGATCAACCCTCTGCTCATAGTGAGCCTGCCGTACCCCTAGTGAGCCAAAGAGCCCGTAGACAGCTGCCCAGTTTACCCTTGACAGCTCCTACACCCTGTAGTTCAGGGCCAGACAGTCAACTCCGTAGGTCCACTAGGGCCACTAGAGGCCAGTTACCCGCACGTTGGAGGATTTGAAGTGTTTAAATTGTTTTATTTGTGGTCACCTGTCTGTTACTTGTAAATAATTATGTGTTTCTAGTTATTTTTAGGAGTCCTTGGTGGATTTACCGGGAATCCTTTGTGTATATAGTTGGAGCGTAACCCAGGATGGACTAAAAGACTGTTAAGGACTCGGGGCAGGATAGACCCCTACCTGGTTACGTCTCCCTGTTTTGGTGAAATGGACACCTTTGTTTTCTTCAAAGACTGCACCCGGTTGCGGACACACCGTGACCATCTTTATGTGTTTCCTTATTGTATTTTATTGTTGTTGTTACACCCTGTTATGTTTTTGTAAAATATGTTTAGTCCCGGAGTACTAAATTTCACTAGGGGGGAATGTGGCACCCCAGGGGTCTGGTCTCCACAATAATAGCAATATTATGTCTGAGAGCAGGTGGGAGGTCTCGTGGTCAGGGATCTTATGCATGCCACACCTCCTGCCCAGTCCTGGGAGGGGAAGAACTTCCCCTATATAAACCTGGGGCTGAGGCAGGGTTAGGAGAGAACAAGAGTAGAGAAGAGAAGCAGCATAGGAAGAAACAACAGGAGCTCTGTGGGAGCAGTGCTATAAGGAGTCAGGGGCTGGCAGCTGCAGAGCTCGCCCTGACTGAGAAGCTATCACCGGACCCGGAGTCCGAGGCTGTGGGGACTAATCTTTACCCAGCAGCAGAAACCGCCCGGCAGGGGATTTCAGGTCCTCTGGCCAAGAAACCCGAAGGCACGGTCACACGCGTGGGACCAGCACCGCCGTCGTGGAGCGGACGCCACTAGAAGGCCCCGAGTCACCGGCCATACGGGTGAGCACCACACGGTACACTCAGGGACGTGGGCTACTTATACCCGCCTCTAGCAAGGTAGCCAGAAGAGTACAGTCAGTTTGGGAGGCCTACAACTCCGCCTGGCCAGGGGAGATCCCATCTGCTCAAGGACTGACCAGGCCCCGATCGCTAGCCAGTACTCCGGGAGGGTCTATCTTTATCACCAGTAAAGACCCTGAATTACACCGCATCGTCTCTGAGTGATTCCTGCTACCCCCATCATCCACGTCGGCTGCCCTGAGGCCATACCCCTCCCGTTGGGGGTGATACTATCACGCTGCACAATCCTACCACCGGCCTCAGCGGTCTGCCCTGCAGCGGCAACTCCTTCGCTGCATTCAACGGGTGGCGTAGTCGTCCAACATCTACCGCTAATACATCGCCGCTCAGTTTGACTCCCTGGGCACGGACCGGGTCACCGCCACGAGACTACAACCCTCAACAGATCCGGCTCCGGGTAAGCTCCCGTGCGCGCGATGCCGCGCGACGAAGGCCCAGGGGTGCGTCACAAACAACTCCAGAGTTGTTAATTAGTTAACCACCAAAATGAGTGGAAAAAGGCCTGCTGCTGGTGGAAAGTCGGATCCAGGACCAGACGCAGAAGGTTCTGACCATAATGTAGACCCTCATTCCCAAACTGTAACTCCTGTTGGTGGAGACAATGAGGAAGACGATGATAAGACTCAAATACCTGATTGGAGCGACAACTTTAGTTTTTTGTCAGGGCAGGAACAGGTTGGCTCTGAGGACGACGGGTGTGATAACGCACAGGGTGATGATGATGAGGTTGGAGATCCCACTTACTGTCAACCCACAGTCAGCCAAGAGATGAGGTCAGCAGAGGAGGTGGAGGAAGATGCTAGTGACGACGAGGTCAGGTTGCGCCTTCCTGGACAGAGACTTAGTACTGGAAGCACGTCAACAACTGCATCCTCAAACACAACTCTGCCTCTCACCACAAGTCGTGGTGGCTCTTCAGGTCGCATGGGTGCTAAGCCTTGCATAGCCTGGGCATTTTTTCAGATCGATAAAGATGACCCAACTCGTGTTATCTGTAACATTTGTCAGCAAAAGCTAAGTAGAGGCCAAAAAATACATAGTTTGAGTACTTCATGCATGAACCGGCACATGGACATGAAGCATAAGTTGCAGTGGGAAGCTCAGTGTGCTACAATGCGGCCTAGCCGGCCGGGCCAACCACCGTCTGCCATATCTTGTGCATCCGCGGCCTCTTCATCCTCTGTGACTGGGGGGACAGCAGTCACACCTGTTTTGGGGCGCAGACCTGCCACCTCTTTACCCGCAACAGCCAGCGTGATTGGCAGGTCATCATTTTCTTTGGAGGTGGTAACACCAGCTGGTGTTGAGCACTGTCCGACATCGATAGCACCACCTTTGGATCAAGGCAACCTAACATGTCCGCCTGCATCTTCCTCACAGACCGGCAGTTTGCCGGGGACACCCTTATCAACCCCGTCTAAGCACAATAGCCAGCCCTCGGTCCCTCAGATGTGGACAAGTAAAAGACCATTTCCTCCTAGCCATGAGAAAGCTAAGAGGTTGAATTTCACCATCTGCAAGTTCTTGGCTACAGAAATGCTGCCTTTCCGCCTGGTGGACACAGAGGATTTTCGAGACCTTATGTCCGTCGCAGTGCCCCAGTACCAGATGCCCAGTCGGCACTACTTCTCAAAGAAAGGTGTGCCTGCGCTCCACCAGCATGTTGCACACAACATCAACGCTTCTTTGAGAAACTCTGTGTATGACAGGGTGCATTTCACCACAGACACTTGGACGAGTAGGCATGGACAGGGGCGTTACATGTCGCTGACTGGGCACTGGGTAACTATGGTGTCAGCAGGACAAGGGGCTGCTGTCCAAGTCTTGCCATCCCCACGAGTTGTGCGTCAATCCTCTTTATGTCAAAGTTCCTCCACTGCTTCTGCCTCCTCAACCTCCTCTCGGTCTTCCACCTGCACCCAAAGCCTGTCTGGTCATGCCACAAGCTTTCTAACTGCGCAGAAGGCATCCTGCACACCTCCTTACTATGTTGGCAGTAGGGCTCAACGTCATCAGGCGGTTTTTACATTGAAATGTCTGGGAAATGTGAGTCACACAGCTGAGGAGTTGTGGTCAGCTCTGGAGAACCAATTTCATGAATGGTTGTCTCCACTGGACCTGAAACCAGGGAAGGCCGTGTGCGACAATGCTGCAAACCTGGGTGCGGCCCTTCGCCGGGGCAATGTCACACACGTGCCTAGTATGGCTTACGTGTTGAACCTGGTTGTCCAGCAATTTTTAGCCCACTATCCCAGACTAGATGGCCTTCTGCAGAGGGCATGGTCGCTGTGTGCTCACTTTCGCCGTTTGCATCCCGCAGTTCAGCGACTTACATGTCTACAGAAGTCGTTGGGCCTGCCACTTAACCGGCTAAAATGCGATGTGCCTACCCGGTGGAATTCAACTCTGCACATGTTGCAGCGACTGTGGCAGCACCGACAAGCCCTGGTGCAATACGTTCTGACGTATAGCCTGGGCCAACGAGATCCAGAGGTGGGGCAAATCACGCTGGAGGAGTGGTCTCAGATAAGGGACCTATGCACCCTTCTGCACAGTTTTGAAATGGCGACGAAGATGTTTAGTGCTGACGATGCCATTATCAGCATGACTATTCCGGTGATTTACATGCTGGAGCACATGTTAAACAGAATTCGGAGTCAGGTGGTGGCACAAGAGGAGGTGGAGGAAGTAGAGGAGGAGGAGTTGAATGCGGAAGGGCTAACATCTGCAAGGTCCAGACGGTCGGCAGCACCAAGGCGGCAGGCATGTGAGGGTGGGGGAGATGGTTTTACCAGGGCGCATGGTAGCAGCCAAACTAGTGAGGAAGGTGCAGGAGCCCAGGAAGAAGTGGAGGACGAACTGATGGAAGACTCATCAGATGAGGGAGACCTTGATCACATTTCTGTTGTGCGAGGTTGGGGGGAGAGGACAGAGGAAGGAAGCATGATTGTTACCTCACCACCAACACAACAGGGACTTGGTGCTCCTGGATGCGCAACACACATGAGTGCCTTCTTGCTGCACTACCTGCAACATGACCCTCGAATTGTGAGAATTAGAAATAATCCTGACTACTGGGTTGCCACACTGTTAGATCCCCGGTACAAAAGTAAATTTGCAGAAATTATTCCTGCCATAGAAAGGGATGCACGCATGCAGGAGTATCAGCAGAGACTGTTGCAGAATCTTACATGTGCTTTTCCACAAAATACCAGTGGTGCACGTAGTGAATCTCACAGTTCCAACTTGCCAACCGTGCGACCGTCAAGTGTTCAGCACTCAAACCGTAACAGAACCACAGTATCTGCTGGTAACATCAATTTTGCGGAATCATTTCACCACTTTTTTAGCCCATCCTTTGCAAGGCCACAGGAGACAAGAAGTCTGACACATAGTCAACGCCTAGAGACGATGGTACAGGAGTATCTCCAAGTAAACATTGAAGCCACGACTGTGTCACTGGACCCTTGCTCTTTTTGGGCTTCCAATCTGGATAAATGGCCGGAGCTAGCCACTTACGCCTTGGAGATCTTGTCATGCCCCGCAGCCAGCGTTCTGTCTGAACGTGTGTTCAGCGCTGCTGGTGGTGTGCTGACAGATAAGCGCACGCGGCTCTCCACTGATAATGTAGACAGACTCACGTTCATAAAGATGAACAAATCATGGATCCGAAACGACTTTTCTACCCCTGTGTCATCCTGGGGAGAGTAAAAGCTTGATGATTGGTTAAAATCACCCTACCAACCGTTTTAAGCTTTCAAATTACTAATCATGTTTATCTTTATCTTGGCTGGAAAATAATTTGGGCTTTGTAGCAGTGTGCAGCACTGATTCTATTAGGCCATCTATAATAAGCTCCACCAGATTTAAAATTACTAATCATGTTTATATGTATCTTGGCTGGAAAATAATTTGGGCTTTGTAGCAGTGTGCAGCACTGATCCTATTAGGCCATCTATACTAAGCTCCACCAGATTTAAAATTAATAATAATTTTTAGCTGCATCTAGCCCGGAAAATAATTTTGGGGCTCCGAGATGCGCAAGACACATAAGTGCCTTCTTGCTGCACTACCTGCAACATGACCCTCATATTGTCAGAATTCGAAGTAATCATGACTACTGGGTTGCCACACTCTTAGATCCCCCAAACTTTTCGATCAACCTTTTCATTTTAATAAAGACCAAAAAAATGATCATTTTTGAAATTATAAGCATTAGCAGGTTATTAGAAACTGAAATCAAACAGTTTTCAACTCAAAACTTTATTCTAGGTGATGTTACATTTTCACATAGGACCCCTTGTTCGAAAGGAGCTTCTGAACTCTCTCGTCCATTGAATTTGTCAGGTTTTGGATGGTTTCTGCTTCAATTGTTTTGCATGAGGACAGAATACCCTCCCAGAAGTGTTGCTTAGATGTGAACTGCCTCCCGCCATCATAGACACTCCTTTTGATGATGCTCCAGAGGTTCTGAATGGGGTAGAGGTCAGGGGAGCATGGGGGTCACACCATAAGTTTGTCCCCTTTTATGCCCATATCAGCCAGAGATGCAGATGTTTTATGTGCAGCATGAGATGGTGCATTATCATGCAAAAAAATGATCTTGCTGTGAAATACACGGTTCTTCTTCTTGAACCATGGCAGGAAGTGCTGTTTGAGAAAATCCACATACATTATGGAGTTCATCTTTAGCGCCTTCAGGGATCCTAAAGGGGCCGACAATCTCTCTCCCCATGATTCCAGCCCAAAACATTACTCCACCTCCTCCTTGTTGGCGCTGTAGCCGTGTTTGCGTGGGGTGTCCATCAACCAGCCATCCTCCACTCCATCCATCTGGACCATCGAGCGCTCCACGGCACTCATCCGTGAACAAAACAGTTTTGAAATCAGTCTTCATGTAATGTTTGGCCCACTGGAGCCGTTTCTGCTTGTGTGAAGTGGATAGAGGAGGTCAACAGGATGGCGTATGCACAGCTGCAAACCTCTGAAGGACCCTGCATCTTGTTGTTCGGGGGACGTTGGAGGCACCAGCAGCTTCAAAAACTTGTCTGCTGCTATGACAAGGCTTTTTTGCCGCTGCTCTTTTAACCTGACGTAATTGCATGTAGGAAAGAGTCCTCAATTTGCCCTTATCAGCACGCACACGTGTGTACTGTGAATCAGCTACATACTTCTTGATTGCCAAGACACTTCATCCTGATCATCGCACAATGTTGATTGTAGTCATGCCTTGACCTAAACACTCCACAATTTGTTGCTTCTCAGCAGCCGACACATCCTTTTTCTTTCCCATTTTGGCAGAAAATGTAGGCTGCTTAATAATGTGAGACAGCCTTCTTAAGTAGTCTTGCCTTTCATTGGACACACCTGCCAAACTAATTAGCACAGGTGTCTGCAATTGCTTACAGTGAAATAAAGAGCCCTGACACACATCACCATCAATGAGTTTAACTGACAAACAAACAAATTCTTCCCTTATCACTCCTAAACACTTTTTGCATAATAATTTGGAACACAGTGTACATGTGCTTTTCCCCAAAACACCAGTGGTTCACGTAGTGAATCTTACAGTTCTAACTTGCCAACCGTGGTCTGTATGGAGTTGTTCAATAAAGGGCCCAAAATTAAGATAACATAGATGGGAGAGGTCTCTATGAATAGGAATTCCTAAGTATTTGATACCCTGTGAGGGCCAGGCAAAGGGAAAGTTGGACTGGATGGAATCCTATATGGATTTGGGGAGGGAGACATCGAGGGCCTCAGACTTCGCTGCATTGATTTTAAAATTTGACCATGTAACAAAGTGATCTATTTCAGCCATAACAGCATGGATGGATATATGTGATTGAGTGATATATACTAGGACATCATCAGCAAATAGAGAGCACTTGTACTTGGTGCCTCCCACCTCAATCCACCTAATATTGGGGTTATGGCGAATTTATTAGAGCAGGTGCTCCGTCACTAGGATGTATAAGAGAGGGGACAGAGGACATCCCTGCCTTGTCCCATTGGTGATTGTGAAAGGTGATGAAAATGTTCTGATGCACCCCCTGGGCCTTGGGACACCCGGGAGCCGGACCCTTTTTGGTGGATGCTGGTGGTTGTAGTCTTCGTGGCGGCGACCCTGTTCCGTGGCTCAGGGTGGTCAAACCAGTGGCGGAACTATTTATGTGGTTTTGATGTTTAAATGTCCGACTACGCCACCAGTGGATTGCGGTCAGAGTTAACCGCCGCTGCAGGGCAGACCGCTGAGGCTGGTGTTGTGGGTGCAGCAGAGCGTAGCATAACTTCCCACGGGAGGAGTATAGCCTCAGGGCAGTGTATGCAGAGGATGGGGGTGATGGTGCAGGGCAGCAGCAGTAACGACACGGAGTCAGTGATGCAGTCCAGGGCCTTTACTCACAGTTCTTATTATCCAGACCACGTCTGCAGGTAACAGCTGCCCACGTCGTACTGTGCTCACCAGGTGAGGGGCTCAGACAACTCCCAGATAACTTTGGAGCGCTTCACAGGACCCTCTTTGTGTGTCCTTTGTCTGGCCTTTCTTACCAACCCTTCTGTCCGGCAGCCTCGGGCCTCCTCTTGGCAAACTTGGCGCCAGTTTCCCTGACCCTATGTGGTGCCTTCCTAGCGGGTGTAGCGAGGGGCTGCGCCACATAAAATGTCAGAGCCTCCGGTTTCTAGCTGAGGGTCATTTCCTGCCTCCACTAGTTTCGGGGACCGGTCTCCCCTTTGGCCTGACCCCTCCACGCAGGTGGATTCGGGCGTGCGGTGGCGACTCGCCCGTCCGCACCCCTGGGATCCCTTCATTCCTCGTTCCTGGAGCCTTCTCCGCTCCTCTTCCTTCCTTCTCCCTCTAACAGGCCTGGGCCTCTGTTACTAGGCCCGCCTCCGGAGCAGAACTCTTGCAGAGCCCCTGCTCCCTGCCACTTCTGCTCAGACTTCTCTGCACTGAACTAAGATGGTGCCCACCTTTTATACTCCCTTCTCAATGCACCCAGGAACTGCTTCCTCCCTGCTCCTGCACTACAGGGTTCCCCTTCCTCAGTGTTCCCTCCCCCCACTCCAGCCAGGGACAGGGACTGTCGTGCCCATCTCAGAGGCATATTGGTCGCCCTGCCCCACGGCAATGTTGTGTAATGCATGCAGGTGTCGGGTCCTGATCCACACTCCATCCTTACCTGAGAATGAGATATCACACCTCTGGGTGAGGTGCAATACCTCTGTAGCAACCGAGCCCTCAGGGTGCTACAGTTCCATTTATCTTCAGCCTAGGTGACGTATTGTGATACAGGGCCGTGATTTTGGCTATAAAAGGGTACCCTAGACCCCTACCCCAAGCTTTTTAAGAGAATCATATATGGCGTGCCAGGAGACTCTATGGAATGCTTTCTCAGCATCCAACGAGAGTATCTAATTACAAATTTTTAACTGCATCTAGCCCAGGAAATACTTTGTGCCTAGTAGCAGTGTCTGCTAGTCAGCGCATTATCCCGGCTGTTAAGCAAGCTACACCACCTGTAGTTTGGACGCTTAATTTTTTCAAAGGAAATGTTTCGGGACCACGGGATACTCAGTGAAGAGCATCAGGAGGCACCCCAAGGCATAGGGGCTGGGACTGGCAGTAGGATGCCTTGCGGTGGACAGCCGAGCTCGATCCTTATAAAAGCTTTTTAACTGCAGCAGCTTTAGTGGACGCTACTGGAGCTGGAATTACGCGGCTGCTGGCATGAGACTTGCCCTCCAATAGATCCTTGTAAATGGATTTAAAGTGTATTCATTCAAATTAGAGAGACAATTTAAATTAAAAAGCTTAGAGCTGCCTCCACCACAGGGGGGCTCGCTCGACCCACCAGCGGACAGGCACCAGTATTGGGAGAGGGGGGCTGGCCGTCAGGGTTCACCGCGGCTCTGGCACAAACCCGGCGACACGGAGGTGGCACGGGCAGGAGCGGACTGAACGTGTCGGCTTCTCACTTTTTGGATTTTAGAAGGGCATGACATGCCTATATTTGTGTCTCCCCCTCCTTTTACTCCTCCACCTCTTTTCTTTTCGCATGACTATATGTACTTGTCACTTTTCCATGTGTTAGTTGTGTCTTCTGAGCAGTTTGTCAGCTTTTGGACACCTTTGAAGGTGTTTTCTATGTGTTTCTATGTGTTTTTGTTTGCCTGCCATTGGTTTTAACGGTGTTCGAAGGTGTTCGACGAACAGTTCGATGAACAGTTCGGCGAACACACGGGTGTTCGACGAACCGAACCGAACTCGAACACTACGGGGGTGGCTCAACACTACTACTAACCACCAAATCCAAGCAACACTACACTGTCCTCCTCCTCCTAGACCTGTCATCTGTCTTCGACACAGTGGACCATTCCCTTTTACTACAGATTCTCTCGTCTCTTGGCATCAAAGACTTGGCCCGATCTTAGATCTCCTCATACTTAACAGACAGGACATTCAGTGTCTCCCACTCACACATCACCTCCTCATCTCACCCCCTATCTGTCGGTGTCCCCCAAGGTTCAGTCCTAGAACCCCTACTCTTCTCCATCTATACCTTTGGCCTGGGACAACTCATAGAGACTCATGGCTTTCAGTACCACCACTATGCTGACGACACACAGATCTACCTCTCTGGACCAGATATCTCTTCCCTACTAACCAAAATCCCACAATGTCTGTATGCTATTGTAACACAGGTACTTTAGATGCAGTGACACAGAAACACAGAGCAGCCAGTACAGGGTTAATAAACAAGGGGGATTTACTGTAAGAGGGTCAATCTCCACACAGGGAATAACCGGGAAAATATGGGGACAACAAGGGAAGTAGCAGGTAATATGCTATAACTGACAATCCACAGTTGGGCTAGATGTAGCAGAGTCGACACGGTTGTAATCGGCAGATTTTACACTTTGCTGACTCTTGCTCCTCACAAGGCAGTTGCCGGCTGGTGCCGGTGTTGCTTTCTTCCAGCTTCCCCGCCTAAACAATGCTCCATCTTCTGGCGGCAGCAGGCTGTCTCCGGTTTGACCCACTGAGCCCCTAGTCCATAACAGTGCACCTCACTTGCTCGGCTCCAGGGATCCTGCGTCTCTTCTCCCTCTAGTTGGGCTTAACGCCCACTGTCCACTGCCACTTTTCCCGTGCAAAAACTCCTTTTCCACCCTCTTCCTAGACACCAACTCAGCTCCCCGGTCACCTGACTCCTCAGCTCTCTCCCTCGACACACCCCCAGCTTCCCGGTCACCTGACTCCTGTCTCCCAGTCTGTCTTCCCCCTGCAACAAGAGGCACGGCCCCGGCAGTTCCGGATCCCTTGTTCTGAAAGTACTTACACCCTGGTCTTCCCCCTTACACTATCCCATCCTTCTTCTCTGACAGATTTCTAAAACTTAACATGGATAAAACAGAATTCATCATCTTTCCACCATCTCATTCATCCCTCCCACCTGACCTATCTATCAACTTCAATGGCTGTCCACTCTCCCAGTCCCTCAAGCTCGCTGCCTTGGGGTAACCCTGGACTCTGATCTCTCCTTCAAACCACATATCCAAGCCCTTTCTACTTCCTGCCGACTCCAACTCAAAAATATCTCCCGGATAGGCACATTCCTCAACCATGAATCTGCAATAACAATAGTGCACGCTCTCATCATCTACCACCTTGACTATTGCAACCTCCTGCTCTGTGGCTTCCCCTCCAACACTCTTGCACCCTTCCAATCTATCCTAAACTCTGCTGCACCTGTCCCTACGCTATTCCCCGGCCTCTCCCCTCTGTCAATCCCTTCACTGGCTCCCCATTGCCATGATAATCCAGTTCAGTACCCTAACCCTGGCATACAAAGCCATCCACAACCTGTCTCCTCCATATATCTGTGACCTAGTCTCCCGGTGCATACCTGCATGCAACCTCCGATCCTCACAAGATCTCCTTTCTACTCCCCTCTTTTCTACTCTTCCCACAATCGCATGCAAGATTTCTCCCGTGCATTCCCCCTACTCTGGAACTCTCTATCCTAACACATCAGACTCTCGCCAACCATGGAAACCTTCAAAAGGAACCTGAAGACTCACCCCTTCCGACAAGCCTACAACCTGCAATAACCATTTCTCCACCATATTGCTGCATGACTAGCTCTACCCTCACCTACTGTATCCTCACCTATCCCTTGTAGATTGTAAGCCCTCGCGGGTAGTGTCCTCGCTCTTCCTGTACCAGTAGTGACGTTTTGTTAAAGAACTTTGTAATAGTTCATGTATGTATACCCCTTTTTCACATGTAAAGCGCGATGGAATAAATGGCGCTATAATAATAAATATTAATAATAGCAAAGGATAAGAATTTGCTGGACCTGTTACTTTAGTCTGAGAGGGATTCCCAACAAAGTCTTGTTTTGTCCCTAACAGTGACATAACAAGGTCCTAATACAGTTTACTTTGATTGTCTTGTACTAATGTTCATGAAGAGCACAAGTACATTTATTGTGGAATCAGTTATGTGCTTGGTGTCTTACAAGTGTAATGTCTTTAATTCATGCCACTTAGACTCCTTATACACAATTTAATCAGCTGCACGCTTATGTAGAAGTTATTCTAATTTCCACACTATAAAGGATGCCTATAGCAGATATTAAGCAGTCCTGTGCTACACTGATTTTCTGTGTCCTTCCTGAATCCACATGAATGGCATCACATATGTATCATATAAAGTGGTGAGCGAGCATGTTCGCTACTGCTCGCCCAAGCATTTCACTGCTCAACATGCTCGGCGCTCGCCGAATATTTCCGGGGTTGCTCGGCGGGAGTTCGGGTCTCCTCCCTGCATGTTTGATGCTCTTTAGAGCGCCAATGAACATGCAGGAATTGCCTGCCACTCACTGTAATGCCGTAGCCATGTTGGTTGTGGCATTACAGTGATGGGCTGGCTGCACAGCGTCATCAGGTCTATATCAGACCTGGCGCCGCCATGCTCGTCACAGTCACTCCAGAATCAGACAGTGTAGGGAGAGCTGCTGCTGAGCTAGGGATAGATTTGCTTGTTTCTAGTTAGTGTAGGTGAACCAAACTATATTAGAGACACATATCCATCTCAACAAACAGTCATTCTGAGGACTAATCCATCTGCAGAGATATCAAGCAGGCAGTGTATATGGGCAGCCAGGCAGTGTATATAGCAGACTGCAGTGCATATGGCACAAGAGGCTCCATTCCAGTTCTGTCTGCTGCTGCTGTTATATTTATAGAAATAGGCCCAGGTTTCAGGGGCCAGGAATAATTTTTTTGGATCTTAATCCTCATTATTTGCTTAAAAAGCAATCTAGAGAACACCGTTTTTCTGCGCCATTTGCTTGTTGGCACTGCAGAATACAGCCAGGTCCTTTTCATATTACAGCGCTAAAAATCCAGCTATTTAAAACTGTGTTTTCTCCGTCACATGGATCATATAAACGTTTTCAGAAAATACTGCCATTTCTGGCCTCCATTACATTTTTTTTCAGTGTGTCAGCAAAGTCTTTGACACTGGTTTGCTGTTCAAAATAGTTACCTACAGGCCTGGTATTTAAAACTCTGTTTTCTCCCTCACACGGATCACATAAAAGTTTTCAGAAAATACTGCCATTTCTGGCCTTCATTAAAAAAAATTTCAGTGTGTCAGCAAAGTTTTTGACACCGGTTTGATGTTCAAAATAGTTACCTACAGGCCAGGTATTTAAAACTGTGTTTTCTCCATCACACGGATCACATATACGTTTTCAGAAAATACTACCTTTTCTGGCCTCCATTAAAAATTTGTTTCAGTGTGTTAGTGAAGCAATTGACAGCAGTTTGCTGTTCAAAATAGTTAGCTACTGGCCAGGTATTTAAAACTGTGGTTTGTCCATCACACAGATCACATATAAGTTAGCTCCAAATTCAGTCATATGTTGTGAGCGTGGAAGATATTGTCCTCCATTTAAAATGGGCAAGGCACGTGGCAAGGGACCGGGAACTGAAAGTGATGGTGATGATGGTGCATGCAGAGGCCAAGGCCATGGGCAAGCTGAAATTGTGCCACAACAAACACCAACATCTTCTCGCTCGACGTTCCTGTCCCAATTAATAGGGGACTTCCGAACACCGCTATTGAACACAGAGCAGTGTCAAAAGGTTATTGGTTGGAGAGCAGATAATGCTTCCAGTTACTTAGCCACCACCACCACCACCTTGTCTTCCACACGGTCAAGTCTCAGTAGCTGTGAGTCTGGACCGCATATTCCTCACCCTGAACCTCCTTCCTCCCACCATGCAGAGTGCCCAGAGACAACTGATCCCACACTTGGACACTGTGAAGAGCTGTTCTCTTTCCCATTTATAGATTCGGGCCTCTCACCCGGTCCACTTGAAGCGGAGATCACATGTAGCGATGCCCAAATATTTGAGCAGCCACGGTCACATGAAGGTGACGGTGGGAAAGTGTCACAAGAGGTGGACGATGATGAGACACAATTGCCAGAAAGTGAGGAGGAGGACCAGAGTGCGGAAGTGGAAGACGAGGTGGTGGATGATATAGTAGCTGACCCAATCTGGCGGGAGGACATGCAAAGCGAGGACAGCAGCACATAGGGGAAGGGAGGCAGAGCACCCCAAAAGGCAAGAACAAGCAGTGTGGTGGCCGCAGAAAGTAGGCAGGCAACCGTTCCCCGTAACACCAACACGAAGGAAGTTGCAATTACAACTGTTAGTTTTCCCGAGTCTGGTTGTTTTTTAAAGACTCTGCCGATAACCCCAAAAAGGCCATTTGCAGCACCTGGCAGGCCAGCTTCAGCAGGGGTGGCAAAATGACCAGCCAGACCACCACCCGCATAATCAGGCATACGACAGCAAAGCACCCGACTTTATGGGCCAAACCCCAGGGTCCAGTAACAGTGTCTGCGGGTGGCACCATTGCTTCTTCCGCTGTTGTGCACGTCCTTGACCCAGTGAAGCATTCAGTTGTCCATACCCCAGTCCTTGAAATGCAAGTGTAAATACGCAGCCAATGCCCCACTGGCCACACTACTAAATTCCCACATTTCACGACTGCTTAAGCTCGAAAAATTGCCTTTTAGGCTCATGGAGACTAAAGCATTCTGCAACCTGATGGCGGCGGCCATCCCTCGGTCCTCAGCCGCCACTATTTCACCTGGTGTACCGTCCCCGCATTACACAAGCAAGTGTCCCAAAACATTAGCCGTGCTCTCAGCAGCGCAGTTACCGGGAAAGTTCCCCTAACGACGGACACGTGGACAAGTGAGTGAGGGCAGGGACGGTACATCTTGCTGACGGCGCACTGGGTTAACATAGTGGAAGCCGGGACCTAGTCGGAACTTGGGACAGAAAACGTCCCCCCGACACCGAGGATTGTGGGCCCTAGGTCAGTCAGGGTTGCCCCCACAGTCTACAGCTCCTGCACCTCCTTCTCTTCAGCCTCCATCTCCGAAATGACCACATCAGTCACAAGCTGGGAGCACTGCAGCTCTGCCTTGGCCAAGCGGCAACAGGCTGTGCTGAAGCTAATATGCTAACGTGACAAACTGCACAATGCGGAAGAGTTGTGGACAGCTATGAAAGAGCAGGCAGATCTGTGGCTCACACCGCTGAACCTACTGCCAGGCATAGTCATGTGTGACAATGGCCGCAACTTGGTGGCAGCTCTGAGGCATGACAAGTAGAGATGAGCGGTGTTCGAATCGAACTGTTTGCCAATTTCAAATTCGAGCTGTTTTGGGCAGTGTTCGAGCCGTTCGACGAACCCGAACGATTTGAAAAAAATCCGGCTGTTCGAGGTTATGTTCGATAACTGTTCGTGTACCAAAATCGTAACTGGATTTTTTCACAGTAATGCTGATAATCAATGTTAATACACAGTTTGAGTGAACAGCGGGGCGGGGGGAGGGGCATGGGATGGATCTCTGCAGAAATAATGAAGATCTCCATTTTTTTTTCTCTTTCCCGCATTTACAGTGGGGAGGTGCAGTCTGTCAGCCTATCAGCAGCGCACACACGGACCGAAGTGCTTTTTTTCACACAACCAAGGGCATGTGTCATTGGCTGTGTATGTCACATGTCCTTGCCCTATAAGACCGAGCCATTTACCCCGTCGCCACCATTTTCTCACTGCTGCAGCTGAGTGTTAGACGGCACTGCTGCTGCTGTTAGCGCTATATTGTGTAACTGAATTGGAAGCAAATTTTCTCTTAAATAGACAGAAAGGTTTAGGGAGTAGGGACTAGTTTGTAATTGCAGCCCTTTTGAGGGCTAGGTTACAGCAGTTCCTAGCACTTTTAGCAGGCAGGTCTGAGCTCTTAAATAGACAGATAGGTTGGGTCTGTTTTAGTGCTGTGCAAGTGTTTTTCACAGCATTTGGCTAAATCTAGCTAAGCAAATCCTTTTGGTCCTCTTGCAGTGTGTGTTAGTCAGTGGAGTAGCGTATCTGTGTTACAAGCTACACCACCTGTGTATGTAATGCAAATTTTTTACTGCCAAGTAAAACCTTTTGGGCATAGTAGCAGTGTGTGGTACTCATTGTATTAGGCCATCTATACCAAGCTCCACCAGCTTTGAAATTAATAATAATTTTTAGCTGCATCTTGCCTGTAAAATAATTTTGGGCATAGCAGCAGTGTGTGGTACTCATTGTATTAGGCCATCTATACCAAGCTCCACCAGCTTTGAAATTAATAATAATTTTTAGCTGCATCTTGCCCGGAAAATAATTTTGGGCTTAGTAGCAGTGTGTGGTACTCATTGTATTAGGCCATCTATACCAAGCTCCACCAGCTTTGAAATTAATAATAATTTTTAGCTGCATCTTGCCTGTAAAATAATTTTGGGCATATTAGCAGTGTGTGGTACTCATTCTATTAGGCCATCTATAATAAGCTCCACCTGCTTTTAAATTACTAATAATTTTTAGCTGCATCTTGCCTGGAAAATAATTTTGTGCCTGTAGCAGTGTTTGGTACTCATTCTATTAGGCCATCTATACCAAGCTCCACCACCTGTGTATCTAATAAAGTTGTTTTACTGCTTCTAACCCAGCCAATCCTTTTGGGCTAGTACCACAATTTGGCCACTCAGCTCTGCTCGGTTTCCATCCATCGATTTTTGTGCAAACAACTCCAGAGTTGTCAATTAGTTAACCACCAAAATGAGTGGCAAAAGGCCTGCTGCTGGTGGAAAGGGGACTAGGCGTGTTGGGAAGGGAAAAAAAGGTTGTGTCCATGGGGTAGGTATTAAAGCAACAGTAACATCTGCAGAAGAAAGACCATCTTCCAGCCAAACTAAGATGTCTACTTCTTTTAGCGGACAATGTGATACGATCCCTTTCTTACGGCCACGCCCATCGCTACAAATTCCAGATGAGGCACAAAAACAGCAGGTGCTTCAACGGATATCAAGTGCTCCTTTAAGTGGGCTCTACTCCACCTCAACTTCAACTTCAACATCACAAATACTCCAGTCCTCAGAGGTGTCACCCCAATTGCACTTGCTTCCTCACAACTCCCAAGTCTCCAGCTGCCCGTCTGAGTATGGGGTAGAACAGATCATTGAGTCTGCAGAGCTGTTTACTCATACTATAGCCTGGGAATCAGAGGTCGGCTCCAGAGCTTCTGTGAATCCAGATGAGGAAATGATCTGCACTGATGCCCAGAATCTTTATGAGTCAGATCCAGGACCAGATGAAGAAGGTTCTGAGCATAATGTAGACCCTCATTCCCAAACTGTAACTCCTGTTGGTGGGGACAATGAGGAAGACGATGATGAGACTCAAATACCTGATTGGAGCAACAACTTGAGTTTTTTGTCAGGGCAGGAACAGGTTGGCTCTGAGAACAACGGGTGTGAGAACACACAGGGTGATGATGACCAGGTTGCATATCCCACTTACTGTCAACCCACAGTCAGCCAGTCTAAGAGGTCAGCAGAGGAGGTGGAGGAGGATGCTAGTGACGACGAGTTCAGGTTGCGCCTTCCTGGACAGAGACGTAGTACTGGAAGCACGTCAACAACTGCATCCTCAAACACAACTCTGCCTCTGACCACAAGTCGTGGTGGCTCCTCAGGTCGCATGGGTTCTAAGCCTTGCATAGCCTGGGCATTTGTTCAGATCGATAAGGATGACCCAACTCATGTTATCTGTAACATTTGTCACCAAAAGCTAAGTAGAGGCCAAAAAATCCATAGTTTGAGTACTTCATGCATGAACCGTCACATGGATATGAAGCATAAGTTGCAGTGCGAAGTTCAATGTGCTACAATGTGGCCTAGCGGGCCAGGACAACCACCATCTGCCCCACCTGTGTCATTTTGGGGAGACTAAAAGTTTGAGGATTTTGGAAAATCACTTCACCAACCATTTTAAGCAACACTCGGACAATTGATGCCACTTAAGTGGTGTCTGTGCCACAATTTTGGGAAAAAATGGAGACTCTATTTGGAGTCCCCTTGCTGTGTTTTACATGACGTTGCCCTCCCCTTTCAACTGTAAGAAACTACATACACTATGGCTTGGGGTAACACAGATGGTTGAGTCTGAAGATCTGTTTACTGATACTATAGCCTGGGAATCAGAGGTCTGCTCCAAAGCTTCAGTGTCTGCTAGTCAGCGGAGTAGCCACCGCATGTAGATCTAATTACAATTTTTTTTTATTTTTGTGTTGAAAAAGTACGAGAAAATACAATATACATAGTAAAAGGGGTAGTATAACTATAAATCTATGCATAACGACAGTACATTCGGGGGTACAGGGAGGGTTTTCCATCAATATCCAGATCAAGCATGTATTTTTCCATATGAAAGATAGAGAGAGAGGGAGTGGACCACGGCAGACCACCAATCAATAGAGTACGATTATGATCATTGTTGTGCCGACATCACGGATAACTTTAGTTGGGGGCTAGATGGTAAGCGTCAGAGTTTTGCAAATCAATCCAATCCCTCCAAATCACACAGTATCTATCAACATCAGCCGGTGAGATGGCAATCACATGCTCCATCCTATTAAGGAGGGAGATCTCCACAAACCATTCCTCCACAGTGGGTGGGTCTCTGCTTTTCCAGTGTCGTGGAATGACATTCTTAGCCGCCTGTATTAGGTAGCCTATTGATGACCTTTTATAACTACGTTTACTTATTGGTAACATTGATTAAAGGAGGGCTTCTGGCGTATTAGGGATAGTCAAACCAGTTATTTTCTCAATCATGGGAACCACCTTTGCCCAAAATGCATTTATTATAGGGCATGCCCACCATATGTGTGACATTGTCCCTTCCCCCTCCCCACATCTCCAACATCTATCTGAGACCACTGGATACCATCTATGAAGGACAGTTGGTACCCGGTACCATCTAGAGATAATTTTGAAAGAGGTTTCCTGAGCTTTGGACCCTATTGAGGTTTTATGTGTTAGGAAGAAACATTTATCCCATTGTGAGTCAGAGAAGGACTTCCCCAGTTCCCTTTCCCATGCACCGCAGAATCCTGGCCTATTGTCAGTTACCTGGGCAATGAGAAGATCATACAGTAGGGAGATGGAGTGTGTAGGGGGTGACAATGATAGGCTCAATTTTTCAAAGTTTGTGAGATCTCTATGAAGATGTGTGCGCTTCTTCACAGTTGAATAGAAGTGTTGTAACTGGCTATATTCAAAATTAGCCTTCGGGGAAGTGGCTCTTCCCTGTAACAAGTCATTGAGGGGGAGCAGCGAAGTATTGGAGATGACATGAGAAAATAATATCGGATGGGATTTATTTGAACCGAGAAATCTATTTGCAGATAGTCCTGGTGGGAAATCTGGATTATCTGAAATCGGGAGCAAGGGGCCCTGGGGGTCGATTGAGGATAAGCTTTTTTTTTGGGATGTCAAAGCCAAAGCAGTGGCATAAGTACTATATGACATGAGGCAGGCCAAGAGAGGGGACAATTAAATGGGCGCACCATGGGAGAGTGGTAAGAGCTTTAGGACAAATGGATTGAGCTATTTTGACCCACAATTTCCCCTCCGAATGATGGAAGAAGTCCTGGATTCTAGCGTGTACTGCTGCCATGTAATACCTTATACAATCCATAAGGCTAAGGCCCCCCTTTTGTTTGTGTCTGATCAGTACGTCCTCCCGAATGCGTGGACGCCCACTTGCCCAGATAAATCTGCAAAAGCTACTGCGCAGTCTTTTCCAAAAATTTGAGGGAATTACCACGGGAATGGTTTGGAAGAGGTATAAGAGTTTAGGTAGGACGTTCATTTTTAGTATATTTATTCTGCTGAACCAGGAAAAATCCTTCACCGGCCAAGAAGTAAGATCTCTATGGAGTTGTTCAATAAAGGGCCCAAAATTAAGATAAAATAGACGGGAGAGGTCTCTATGAATACGAATTCCTAAGTATTTTATACCCTGTGAGGGCCAGGCAAAGGGAAAGTTGGACGGGATGGAATCCTGTATGGATTTGGGGAGGGAGACATCGAGGGCCTCAGACTTCGCTGCATTGATTTTAAAATTTGACCATGTACCAAAGTGATCAATTTCAGCCATAACAGCAGTGATGAATATATGTGGTTGAGTGATATATACTAGGACATCATCAGCAAATGCAGAGCACTTGTACTTGGTGCCTCCCACCTCAATCCCCCTAATATTGGGGTTATCGTGAATTGATGAGAGCAGGTGCTCCATCACTAGGATGTATAAGAGAGGGGACAGAGGACATCCCTGCCTTGTCCCATTGGTGATGATGAAAGGTGATGATAATGTTCCATTTATCTTCAGCCTAGCTGACGGATTGCGATACAGGGCCATGATTTTGGCTATAAAAGGGTCCCCTACACCAAGCTTTTTAAGAGAATAACTTATGGCGTGCCAGGAGACTCTATGGAATGCTTTCTCACCATCCAATGAGAGTATCTAATTACAAATTTTTAACTGCATCTAGCCCAAGCAATACTTTGGGCCTAATAGCAGTGTCTGCTAGTCAGCGGATTAACCCAGCTGTTAAGCAAGCTACACCACCTGTAGTTTGGACACTTAATTTTTTCAAAGGAAATGGTTCGGGCCCCCGGGACACTCAGTGAAGAGCATCGGAGAGGCACCCCAAGGCACAGGGGCTGGGACTGGCGGTAGGACGCCTTGCGGTGGACTGTCAAGCTCGATCCTTATAAAAGCTTTTTAACTGCAACAGCATTAGTGGACGCTACTGGAGCTGGAATTACCGTGGCTGCTGGCATGAGACTTGCGCTCCAATAGATCCTTGTAAAAGGATTTAAGTGTACTCATTCAAATTAGTGAGACAATTTAAATTAAAAAGATTAGACCTGCCTCCACCGCAGGGGGGCTCGCTCGACCCACCAGCGGACAGGCCCCAGTATTGGGAGAGGGAGGCTGGCCGTCAGGGTCCACCGCAGCTCTGGCACAAACCCGGTGACACGGAGGTCGCACGGGCAGGAACCGACTGGCCGTGTCGGCTTCACACTTTTTTGGTTTTAGAAGGGCATGACATGCCTATATCTTTGTCTCCCCCTCCCTTTACTCCTCCACCTCTTTTCTTTTCGCATGACTATATGTACTTGTCACTTTTCCATGTGTTAGTTGTGTCTTCTGAGCAGTTTGTGAGCTTTTGGACACCTTTGAAGTGTTTTCTATGTGTTTTCTATGTCTTTCTATGTGTTTTTGTTTGCCTGCCATTGGTTTTAACGGTGTTCGAAGGTGTTCGACGAACAGTTCGGCGAACATACGGGTGTTCGACGAACCGAACTCGAACACTACGGGGGTGGCTCAACACTAGTGACAAGCTCACACATGTACCATGCCTTGCCCATGAGCTTAACCTCGTAGTTCAGCGGTTTCTCAAATCCTACCCGGAGCTGCTGGATCTGCTTGTTAAAGTACGCCGCCTGTGTGCCCATTTTAGAAAGTCACCAACAGCTTCCGCCGCCCTTGTCGTGTTTCAGCAGCATTTGCAGCTTCCGGCTCACAGACTGGTATGTGATATGCCCACGCGTTGGAACTCTACACTGCAGATGTTGGGAAGGATTTGTGAGCAAAAGAGGGCAGTTGTTGAGTACCAGCATCAACAAGGCCGTCAGTATTCAGTTCAGACTCCACACATAAGACCTCAGGAGTGGACATGGATGTCAGACATATTTACCATCCTCCAAAACTTTAAGGACTCCACCAAGATGGTGAGCTGCGATGATGCCATAATTAGCGTCACCATCCCGCTTCTCTGTCTTCTGAATTGCTCTCTGCTCACAATCAAAGAGGATGCATTGCAGGCGGTTCACGATGAAATGGAGCAGGGAACCATACAGGGTGATTTCACACAGCCCAGCCTCATCTCATGCCAACGTGAATTGGGTGACAATGAGGAAGAGGAGGAGGAGGAAGAACAGGAGCTAGTTTCATGCGCTATTGAGGGTACTACCAGCACAACTGTCATACCGTCTGTTCAGCGTGGATGGCCAGAGGACAGAGAGGAGGAGGAGAGCATGGTCAGTCATCCTCTTGGTGAGGACATAGAAGTCTTGCCTGTTAGCAGTCTGGCACGCATGGCTGACCTCATGTTACGCTGCCTTTCCCATGACCCTCGCGTTCTCAAAATTTTGGGTAACAGTCATTACTGGTTGGTTACACTTCTAGACCCATGCTATAAGGAGAACTTTATATCTCTTATTCCTGAGGGGGACAGGACTACAAAAATGGGGCAGTACCAGAAGGCCCTTGTTGCGGAACTATTAAAAAAATTCCCATCTGAAAACGCTGGCTGCAGAGGTCACAGTTCATTGGACAACCAAGGTGTTCAGACGAGAGAGACACAAATGCAATCCAGAAGAGGCAGGGGAACACTGTAAAAGTTCTGAGACAGTTTTCTCTGACCCTCGCATCGCACAGGCCTTGAGGTGAGGGGTACTCTCACAAGGAGTGCAAAGTTTGGGAAGATGCTGAGAGATTAACTTGCCAACGGTACCAACGTCCTCCATGATTCCTCTGTGCCTTTTAATTATTGGGTATCCAAGCTGGATACGTGGAATGAACTGGCTCTCTACGCCATTGAGGTCCTGGGCTGCCCTGCCGCTAGCGCTTTATCAGAGCGGGTTTTTAGTGCCGCTGGTGGAATTATAGCTGATAAACGCATCCGTCTGTCAACTGAATATGCTGACTGGCTGACTCTTATAAAAATGAACTAGGGCTGGTTTAGGCCAGACTTCTCAACACCACCGAATGATAGCAGCGTAACATAAACTCAAATCCAGTGTCTTTTTTGGGAGGTGTATTCCCATGCACCTCTTCACACCCACACATGGTTATATGCTTCCTGATTTTGGCTATTTGCTCTTCTTCTCCTCCTTCTCCTCATCCTCATCCTCCACCACCATATCACCAGGGTGACCGTGGTCCGTGATGCAACACCCACATAATTTTTTTAAAGGGTGTTTATGATGCCCGTAAAAAAAACAATGATACAGTATGTTCATGTATACCCCCCAGGGGTAAATGTTTCTCAGCCCATACACTTAGTGCATGGTCATTACAAGTATAGGAGACTCGCTCCTTTCTAATGGGAACATTTTGTTATGAGGCCCTCTAAGTCTATTCCAAGGGGCATTGGAGCGCCTCCCAATTTTGGCAGCCCTTGCATTCACTGCATAGGCCAACACTATGGGAGACCCCCTCCTTTCTAATGAGAATTTGTCATTACTGTGGCCCTGCTTTATGTGTCTTTAAATTCTTAGTGCGGTTTTAATTAAATTTGGTCAGCCGTTGGACTCACTGCATACCTTATAACTGTATAGCAGACCCTCTCCTTTCTAATGGGAACATATCATACTTGTTACTGTGGCCCTGCTCTATGTGTCTTTAAATTCTTAGTGGGGTTTTTCCTAAAATTGGTCAGCCGTTGGACTCACTGCATACCCTATATCTGTATAGCAGATTCTCTCCTTTCTAATGGGAATTTGTCATTACTGTGGCCCTTCTCTATGTGTCTTTAAATTCTTAGTGGGGTTTTTCCTAAAATTGGTCAGCCGTTGGACTCACTGCATACCCAAAAACTGTATAGCAGACTCTCTCCTTTCTAATGGGAATTTGTCATTACTGTGGCCCTGCTCTATGTGTCTTTAAATTCTTAGAGGGGTTTTTCCTAAATTTGGTCAGCCGTTTGACTCACTGCATACCCTATATCTGTATAGCAGACTTTCTCCTTTCTAATGGGAATTTGTCGCTACTGTTGCCCCGCTCTATGTACCTTTAAATTCTTAGTGGAGGTTTTCCTAAATTTGGTCAGCCATTGGACTCACTGCATACCCTATAACTGTATAGCAGACTCTCTCCTTTCTAATGGGAATTTATCGTTACTGTGGCCCTGCTCTATGTGTCTTTAAATTCTTAGTGGGGTTTTTCCTAAAATTGGTCAGCCGTTGGACTCACTGCATACCCTCTATCTGTATAGCAGATTCTCTCCTTTCTAATGGGAATTTGTCATTACTGTGGCCCTTCTCTATGTGTCTTTAAATTTTTAGTGGGGTTTTTCCTAAAATTGGTCAGCCGTTGGACTCACTGCATACCCTAAAACTTTATAGCAGACTCTCTCCTTTCTAATGGGAATTTGTCATTACTGTGGCCTTGCTCTATGTGTCTTTAAATTCTTAGTGGGGTTTTTCCTAAATTTGGTCAGCCGTTTGACTCACTGCATACCCTATATCTGTATAGCAGACTTTCTCCTTTCTAATGGGAATTTGTCGCTACTGTTGCCCCGCTCTATGTACCTTTAAATACTTAGTGGAGGCTTTCCTAAATTTGGTCAGCCGTTGGACTCACTGCATACCCTATAACTGTATAGCAGACTCTCTCCTTTCTAATGGGAATTTGTCGTTACTGTGGCCCTGATCTATGTGTCTTTAAATTCTTAGTGGGGTTTTTCCTAAAATTGGTCAGCCGTTGGGCTCACTGCATACCCTCTATCTGTATAGCAGATTCTCTCCTTTCTAATGGGAATTTGTCATTACTGTGGCCCTTCTCTATGTGTCTTTAAATTCTTAGTGGGGTTTTTCCTAAAATTGGTCAGCCGTTGGACTCACTGCATACCCTAAAACTGTATAGCAGACTCTCTCCTTTCTAATGGGAATTTGTCATTACTGTGGCCTTGCTCTATGTGTCTTTAAATTCTTAGTGGGGTTTTTCCTAAATTTGGTCAGCCGTTTGACTCACTGCATACCCTATATCTGTATAGCAGACTTTCTCCTTTCTAATGGGAATTTGTCGCTACTGTTGCCCCGCTCTATGTACCTTTAAATACTTAGTGGAGGCTTTCCTAAATTTGGTCAGCCGTTGGACTCACTGCATACCCTATAACTGTATAGCAGACTCTCTCCTTTCTAATGGGAATTTGTCGTTACTGTGGCCCTGATCTATGTGTCTTTAAATTCTTAGTGGTGTTTTTCCTAAAATTGGTCAGCCATTGGACTCACTGCATACCCTATAACTGTATAGCAGACCCTCTCTTTTCTAATGTGAACATGTCGTACTTTTTACTGTGACTCTGCTCTATGTGTCTTTAAATACTTAGTGGGGTTTTTCCCAAATTTTGGCAGCCTTTGCAGTCACAGCATGGGCATAACCACTTTAGGAGACCCACTTGTTAATAATGGGAACAACAAAGCATAGCCGGCTGATGGCTCTCTAACATTAGCGAGGGCCGACTGCTGGCCTTTTCAGAATTGTAAGGGCCGTCTGATGGCCCTATGAAAATAGGCTTTATGACTTTCATAGTCCCTCCATCATAAATAAAACAGGATTTGTCTGATAATGTGTCATACACCACATTGCCAGATAAGGTTGTAAAATGTTAAAATTACATTTCCCGGTGAATGCATTTGTCTTAAAAAATAATGTAAAAAAACCCAAAACAATAGGATCTTTTTTTAGTATAAAAAACAGCGTCACCAATTTAACCTCAATGTATTCATATTGTTCAGCTCCTGCACCTCCTCTTCCATCTCCGAAATGACCACATCAGTGACAAGCTGACAGCACTGCACCACTGCCTTGGCCAAGCGGCAACAGGCTGTGCTGAAGATAACATGCTTAATGCTTAGGTGACAAACTGCCGACCGCTGCAGAGTTGTTGAAAGCTGCAACATAGCAGCCTGATCTGTGGCTCTCACCGTTGAACATACAGCCAGGCATGGTCGTGTGTGACAATGGGCAGAACCTGATGATGGAGAAATGACAGCCGGAGTAGATATGGTTTCCCTCTATGCTAGTCCTTTCACCGAGCTAAAGAATATTGCTGTGGTGAAATACAACTCCCACTGAGAAGCTGTTTCAGATTGAAAAACATTGTGCCCACCAGAGGATTTGATTCTGATGGCTCACTTTCTCCCCCGCTCAAGAGCCCCATAGCAGCTGCAAAGTTAGCGCTATCATGAACTCTCCTGAGGTAGAAGCCAGGGCACACCAGAGGATTCTCTGGTGGGACCGTCCAACCCTGCCGAGAAGCAGTCCTGGCTAAGAAAAGTGTGTCGGAAGGTTCCCCGACTCTCGATGGCTGCTTTTTTAATGTGGAGCGGATGTGCTTATGCATGTTATTTCTCAAATCGCATTGCAGATCAGGCCATTGCCCAACTCTGTAGTCATAAAATTAAATGCACAAAGAAAGATGTGTGTGTTGTAAAGCACCACCGACAAGTGCGATTTGATGTTGGGCGGGCTGCCATTGCTTCTGCAACAAGCTGCATTAGAGGACTTCCTGGGATAAATGACACCCAGAGTAGATACGGTTTCCCTCTATTCCAGTCCTTTCACATAGCTAAATACAACTCAGCAAAAAAAGCTGTGGACTGGCTCCATACCATCCCTGGCCACATTCACCTGCACACATGTTTGTGTTTAGGCAGTCCTTCCCAGTAAGTGCACTGGAGAGGGCACGGGTAATGTTGTGGGACCCGTGCTTGTAGAAGGCGGAGACGATACCAGGAGAAATAGTGGCGGCTGGGGACCGAGTATGGACACCCGGCCGCCGCTGGCATGAGGTTATGAAAAGCTTCCGCCTCCATGAGCCTAAAAGGCCACATTTCAAGTGAAAGCGGCTTTAGATGACTTCCTGGGAGAAATGACAGCTGGGTAGATATGGTTTCCAAAGTCCTTACACCAAGCTAAAGGATATGGCTGTGGTGAAATACAACTCAGCAAAAAAAGCTGTGGACTGGCTCCGTACCGTCTCTGGCCACATTCACCTGTCCACGTGTTTGTGGTTAGGTGGTCCTTCCCAATAAGTACACTGGGGAGGGCACGGGTAATGTTGTGGGACCCGTGCTTGTGGAAGGCGGAGATGATATCGGGAAAAATAGTGGAGGCTGGGGACCGTGTATGGATACCCGGTCGCCGCCATAAGATTGTGGACAGCTTCCGCCTTCACGAGCCTAAAAGGCCACATTTCAAGTGCAAGCATCTGCCCAGAAATCTGACAGTTTAGTATTGCGGCCTGTGGGTGGGCAGGTGGGTGGCTGGCTGCATACTTGCGCTTGCATTCCAAGTAACAGAAAACTAAGCAGATGGTGGTCTCTATCATCATCATGGCCTCACCTCGGCACTATGAATCTCCTGAAGGAGATGCCAGTGCCCACCGGAGGAATCTCCGGTTTTCTGGTGGGTCCGTCCATCGCTGCCCAGAAGCAGCCCTGGCTAAGAAAAGTGTGGGGGAAGGTTCCCAGAAACTCTATGGCTGCTTTTTTAATGTGGAGCGGACGTGCTTATGCATGTTATTTCTCAAACCGCATTGCAGATCAGGCCATTGCCCAACTCTGTAGTCATGAAATTAAATACGCAAAGAAAGATGTTTGTGTCAAAACACCACTGACAAGTGTGAGTTGATGTTTGACGGGCTGCCATTGCTTCTGCAACAAGCTGCATTAGAGGACTTCCTGGGATAAATGACACCCAGAGTAGATACGGTTTCCATCTATGCCAGTCCTTTCACCGAGCTAAATACAACTCAGCAAAAAAAGCTGTGGACTGGCTCCGTACCGTCCCTGGCCACATTCACCTGTCCACGTGTTTGTGGTTAGGCGGTCCTTCCCAGTAAGTGCACTGGGGAGGGCACGGGTAATGTTGTGGGACCCGTGCTTGTGGAAGGCAGAGAGGATACCGGGAAAAATAGTGGCGGCTGGGGACCGAGTATGGATACCTGGTCGCCGCCGCCATAAGATTGTGAACAGCTTCCACCTCCACGAGCCTAAAAGGCCACATTTCAAGTGCAAGCAGCTTTCAAAAATTTGCCAGTATAGTATTGCAGTCTGTGGGAGGGTGGGTGGCTGGCTGCACACTTGCGCTTGCATTTTGAGGAATGGGGTAGGGACAAATGAAAACTGCGCTGGGACAAGGACGTGGACGGTGATTGTTGCAAGTCTGCAATGACAGGTGCAAGGCGGGAGGCATCTTCGCATGCGCCATGGATCACTTATGATGGGCATACTTTTAGGCAGTGACCTGGGAGTCAGAAATGCTTCCAGAGGTCTTCCCCATGCTGTTTCCATGTCTTTTCAGCACTGTATGCATGTGTCTGATGATGTGTAACACACCACATGGCCAGATAAGGTTGTAAAATGTTAAAATGACATTTCCCAGTCAATGCATTTGTCTTGGTTGAAAGCAATGCAAAAGTGTAAAAACGCATCAAAAACGCTACGTGTGAACATAGCCCAAGGTGTGGAGGAGTATTTTTGGTTTTGGTTATTTATTTTGCCTTCTATACAAGTCATTACCCTGGAAAGGATGTTCCTTAACATATTGCCCAGGGAAATCCATTTTGGTTTCATTTTTGCATGTTTTATTGTGAGTCCGTAAAAGTGGTGGACAACGTTGTTGACAGCAGTGACCTGGGAGTCAGAAATGCTTCCAGGGGTCTTCCCCATGCTGTTCCCATGTCATTTGAGCACTGATCCCATCGATTTGGGCAATTTTTAGACCCTCTGCAGACTGCCAGGGGGAGCCGCCTGAAAAATGCTTGAGCTTCCCATAGACTTACATTGAACTCGTTGCTCTGGTCGAGCACCCAAGTATTTCAATTTGCTCCACCTGAACATTGAGTACCCGAGCATTTTTGTGCTGATTCATATATGGTGCACATGACGCGCCCGGTGCCGGACCGGTAGATACTGGGGGATGTCACAGTGGCGGTGACCCAGTCCGTGACTCAGGGCGGTCAATAAAAAAGGGGTTATTGATAGGGGATTTATAGTTATTGTATAAAGTTCGTGACACCACCTGTGGTATGCGGCTAAGGGAGCCGCCGCTGTGGAGCAGTTCTCTAAAGCTGATGTTACTGCAGCAGGGATGGTGTGGCTCTCCACAGGAAGAGCTAGCTCCAGGGCAATGTAGATATTGCAGGTTGTGCTGGGCATTGTAGTGCAGGGGTTGATGGCACAGCAAGAAACACAGAGACAAGGAAGTGCAGTCCCAGGATCTTTACTCACAGTTGTTGCAGTCCAGATAACAGGGATCCATTTAACTGCCCTTGTCGCCCTGTGTTTACTTAGGGAGGGGTTCGGTCTACCCCCAGGTAACTCCGGAGAACTTAGCAGGACCCCCTTCTGTGTGTCCTCGCTCTGTGGCCTTCTTCCTGCACCTCACACCTAGTATCTCCAATGCGGTACCCGCGGGCCTTGGTGGGCGACGTCTGTTCCGTCCCCTGGGTCCTATATGGCTACCTTCTCAATGAGACTGGCGTGGACTTGTGGCTACAGGACATAAAGTACTGCAGCCTCCGGTTTCTAGTTGGGCATAAAGTCCTCCACTAGTTGAGGGACCGGTTCCCTTTAGATGGCCTGACCCCTCCACCGCCTGGCAGATGCGGGCGTACTGGTGGCCTTCTGCACGGCCTGTACCCCTGGGGTCCTTTCCTGATTCCTGGAGCCTTTCTGCTGCTCCCTCTCCTCTCTTCTCTCCTTCTCTTCAGACTTGGGCCTCAATGGCTAGGCCCACCTCTGGAGCAGAGCTCCTGCAGAGCCTCTGCTCCCCTCACTTTCCTACTCTGACTGGCTTGTCTTTCTACAATGGCTTCTCAATTTATACCTCCCTCTCATGTCCTCCCTTAAGCTTCTTCCTCCACCCACGCCAACTACGTGGTTCCCCCTCTCTAGGTTCCCCCCCACTCCAGCCAAGGGAAGGGCTCAGCAGGAACCAGAGACATATTGCCCTCCCCTGTTTGCCTAGAGTGGTGTGTTGGATGCAGGTGTTAGGGTCCCGGGCTGTACTCCTTCTTTACCTGAAAGTGAGATACTACACCTCTGGGTGAGATGCAACACCTCTGTGGCGACCGATCCCACACAGACAGAGCAACTCGTGGAAATGCAGCAGATCGGCTTTTTGCTGTGAGACATAGACTCTCCTGATAAGTGTAAATTAACTTGTTAGATACGTGTGACAGTTTTATTTTTCTTCAGCCTGTGCACATAAGATCCATTCCATTAACTCTTATGTGGATGTAAGCTTTACCTAACTTGCTAGCAAGCTCAGCTCAGTCTCTCCTGCTCTGCATTAACTAGAGGGAGAGAACTATGCAGCCACTTCTTTATCTCAGTGATAGGAGCACATAACTTATAAATGCACATACATTTTAGCAAGATGTTATCTTACTAAAGAGTGTGTCTAAGGGTGCGTGCCCACGATGCGTTTTTCAAGCATTTTTGCTGCAGAATTTGCGCAGAGTAAACGCTTGTAAAACGTTTGTAATCCCTCCCCCATGGTCCCCAATGACATTCCGCAAGTTCATTGCCCATGCCGCAGCGTTTTTGATGTGAGGAAAAATCCGCAGCATGTCCATTATTTGTGCGTTTACGCATGCGGAATTGCCTTCTTCAATGCATTAGAAAAACACAAGGCAATTCCGCATGTCCAAAACGCTTAAAAAACGCATGTGAGAAACGCATGTGAAATTCCGCATGTGTTTTTCCAGGCAAGGACATGCAAAATGAAGCAGAAATTTTCCGCTTCATTTCTGCATCGTGGGCACATAGCCTTAGGGCTCGCTCACACTGGCTAGTAGCCAGTATATAACTTGGTCGAGTGCTATGTAAAGTTTCATTGGATAGCACTCGCTCCAATTTTATAATAAGGAGCAGTGCCAACTAGCATTTATTTTCTCATGTTGAGTTGGCATGTAAAATATAGGACGTGTATATTGGCAGTGTATATAGGACAGCGCGCACCCATACAAGTTTATGGGTGAGTGAAAAACATCGGGCTCAATTCTATATAAATCCCAGCAGACAGTGTCTAGCTGCCAATTATTAGTTAGTTCAGCTAGTCCTTAGGATGTCTGTTACTTACTTCTTCTGTTATATTATTTGTTTCTGTGTTCTGACTCAGTCTTGAATTTTAACCACTCACATGTCTCCTGATTTTATCCATGAAGTGACTTCTTGGCTTTGACCCTGCTTGGTGACCATTCCTGCCTCAGGTTCACTCCTCTGGGCAACAGGCCTTTCGTGGAAGCAATCCAGTGGATCCCGATGTAAGACCAGATCCTGTACAGTGGTTAAAGGGTGAATGTTGAGGTTCCTCTGGAATCTGTCAGATGGAGTGGCATGGGCCAAGTCTTTCAGAGGAAGCCTTTTTGAGCCTGTGGCCGCTGACAAATGTAACAGTTGCCTAATCACCGCTCTGCAGCATCTGAACCTGTTGTGCAATGTGATCTCGCACTGTAGACCTTCCCCTCCGTGATGCTGCCCAATCACTGCTCAGCAGTATCTAAATCTAATTGAACAGCGGGATCTCATGAGGTCACGCTGTTCAACCGGATTCACATGCTGCCGAGTGGTAACTATGCAGTGACATAGAGGAGGAGGACTACACCCCCTGAAAACTGAAAAGAAAGGCCCTTTTGGACCACAGAGTGAAAAAAGGAAAACAACAGCAAGGAAGCACAGTTATTTTGAGAGGGTAACAAATTCATTTGTTTGACACATGACAAGTATTCTGTAAAGTGAACTTGACAGTTTATCCACGGGCAGCATGTAACAGGTACTGGCTGTATGAACTTAGCCAAGTACAGTGCCTTGAAAATGTATTTATACCCCGTGAACTTTTCCACATGTTTTCACGTTACACCCACAAACTTCAATGTATTTTTGGGGGATTTTATCGGAAATACCAACATAAAGTAGGAAGTATTTGTGAAGTATAAAGGAAATGATACATGGTTTTCTAAATGTTTTAAAAAAATAAATCTGAAGATTGAGATGTGCATTTTTATTCAGCCCCCTGTAGTCTGATAGCCCTAAATAAAGTGATGAATGACCAATTGCCTCCAGAAGTCACATAATTAGTAAATTGAGTCCACCTGGGTGTAATTTATTCTCAGTATAACTACAGCTGTTCTATGAAGGCCTCGGAGGTTTGTTTGAGAACATTAGGGCTCAAACAGCATCATGAAATCCAAGGAACACACCAGACATGTCAGGGATAAAGTTGTGGACAAACGTAAAGCAGTGCTAGGTTATAAAAAAAATAACCCAAGTTCTGAACATCTCACAGAGCACTGTTCAATCCATCATCCAAAAGTAGAAGGAGTATGGCAAAACTGCAAACCTACCAAGACATGACCATCCACCTAAACTGACATCCCAAGCAAGGAAAGAGAAAAGAGACAAACTTCTGTGTGGTAAAATAAGAGTGGTGGGTGAAATGTTGCTCACCTCTGTACACCAAAGCACAGAATTTTTTTAAATTGTTCACTTGCTAAATGCAAATGTAAGCAGCGTTCTAAATAGTCTTTATTATAAATTTATTATAAATTTCGTACAGTTTTGTTGCTGCCATTTTTATAGGTCTTGCTGACTAATCTACAAAAATTGACACAAATCATTTAGAGCTCCTGCTCAGATCTAACAGCTCCCTGCTTCCCCCTCCCTTTTTTCACTGTTAAGGCTCACTCACATGAGTATATAAAACAGTCGAGCGCTATCAGATGTTTTATTGGATGGCACTCAGACCACTGTTATACTATGGGGCAGTGCAGTTCTGCTATATTTTTCTACAGACCGAATCGGTCTGTGGAAAGAATCGCAGCATGATGTGAGTAGCCCAGGAATTCGTATCACACACACCTATACCAGACTATGGGTGCTTGTTAAACATCGGACTACACTTGGATGTCATCTGAGTGCAGTATGACATCCACGGAGATAATGGAGAAGATGAAGAAATTAAGTTCTCCATCTTTTCCACACCTGTGCTCCGATTCTCGCATGCAATAGAATGAGATCAAAGTAAGATGACACTCGGCTCAAATGCTAATTAGAGTTTGAGCTGAGTGTCACTGGCATAATTGAGCCGATTCTCTTGCATGAGAGAATCATTGCTCATGTCACTCCGGCCTAAGGCAGGTTTCACATGTCTGTAAAATATGGTCCATGCTGAGATATGAATGCCTGGCTCTATCACTAGGTCTCCTGTACTTCTTTATGTAAAAAAAAAAAAAAAAAGAAAAGGCAGCCATATTTACCAAGACATGTAAAAAAACCGAATGTACTACAGGATACAGCAGCCCCCCTTTGATAAAGATGGAGCTAAAACAGGTGCAACCACTCGCACGTCTACCAATTCATGGAGGGGTGGTCACCTAGTATTAGAATTGCACATGGATAAGGCTTGTATAGGGCACCAGTCACACAGATGTAGCGCACAGTGTCAGTCTTACAGTCTATTAGTGACGCCCATACTATTAGATTAGGTGGGCTTCCCAGCACTATATAAGTGAACCTCACAAGGACATGCACCCTAGTTTACAAGGCCAACATTGATGGGTTTGGCTTCATCTTGCAAAAAAAGTGAAAAAATGTGCACTAAAATATAAATAATATGCATGAGGTATTTGTCAATATTTTGCCCAAAATACGCAAACTTGCAACTCATGTCAAGTGCCCTCATTGTCTTGTGAGGTCCTTTCACTAAAATGAAAAGCAAATGCACAGCAAAGTACAGCTCCTCTTTTCTGCTATGTTCACTTCTGCTGTACTGTGTTAGCTCTGATTTCACTGCAGAGCTGAGTGTAATTATGAGAACAAAGTATCAGTCATTACATGTCTCACACTGGTAATGCCCTCTTTCAATTAAAATAAGCTCTGGAGGCAGATTCTCAGGGAGATATATGTCCGGCTCATGGATCTTAACAGCTCATTTAAATATAATAAATACATGGATTTCTCTGGAATAAGACATTGGATCACAGATATCAAGATATCATTTTATTCAGCTTTCTATGACATACATGCCCATATAGATGGCTTAGGAGGGTTGAACCTACTGATAGATTACCTTTAAATAAAGTTCTGGTAAATTAAAAATAACATAAAACTTTTTCGACTACAAGGTGGTGAAAAACACTTGATATCGCCTTCAAAAATACATATCCACTGAACTACTCCTACTGGAAGCCACCGGCAGATTCTATAGAAGACTTGTCATTCTACCAATAGTGCAGAACATCTATCCTATTTTATGCAACTGTCAGACAATCCTGGAATTTCTTGCCCAGTAACAAGCCTCAAGCCGCGTAGCAGCTTTATGACTGTCTGTAGATGAATTACCCTTACTGCAAAAATATGAGAAAGTTGACTTTTTACTGAAAATCAAAAGCATGTTTTTCATGCTGCATAGTATATGGTTTTGAAGTATGTAAAAAGTAGCAAACAAAATAGACTGATGTAAGCGCCAAAATTTCACTGTGCACTAAAAAATGATAGTATTGCCCTTATTTTATTTGTATAGCTTGGCTGCCTATTACCTTTGCATTATTTTAGGCATATTATACAAATAACTTAGCGCACCATGTTACTATAAATTTATTTAGTGCAATAATTGTTCATTTACCACTTGCTCCCTGCGTAGCTCTTCAATGCTAAGAGAAAATCGATTATTCATTTTCATAGTTATGTATACACTAATAATGCTATTTTTATCTTTTTTTAACAACCCTCGGCTCGATCTTGAGCCATTGCGACTTGATGGCCGAATGATCTGTAGGAAGATCAATCTTATGCAAGCTTAGTTAGGTCTACCAGGGTCATCTCCACTGTTATCTTGATATTATCAAGCCATCGGGCTGCTGGTCTTCCGATTTGCCTTGTTCCTTTTATTTTTATCTTTAATAATTGCTCTCTTTAGTAATTAAGTCGTAGTTTGGTGATCCTTGTTTTGAGTATGTCACTCGAAGCAAGGATCTTCAAGATAAGACGTTATGTCTGGCTTGATTTGTTTCAAAATTGGCTTGTTCTTCTTGCCATCCATGGTATTAATAACTAGTGTTGAGCCACCCCCGTAGTGTTCGAGTTCGGTTTGATTCGTCGAACACCCGTATGTTCGCCGAACTGTTCGTCGAACTGTTCGTCGAACACCTTCGAACACCGTTAAAACCAATGGCAGGCAAACAAAAACACATAGAAACACATAGAAAACACATAGAAAACACTTCAAAGGTGTCCAAAAGCTGACAAACTGCTCAGAAGACACAACTAACACATGGAAAAGTGACAAGTACATATAGTCATGCGAAAAGAAAAAGAGGTGGAGGAGTAAAAGGAGGGGGAGACACAGATATAGGCATATCATGCCCTTCTAAAATCAAGAAAGGTTGGAGTAAAAATCTAAAATAAGCCTACCAACACCCAGACGTCGTGATAAGAAAATTAAAAAAAGAAATATCTTTAGGTAGAATGGCGGTTCCATTCAGAACACTTTCCTTACAAGACATAGTGGTATCCCCGTTGTGAGCTGTGCCAAAAATGGAACCCAATACATTCGGACTAATCCATCATTTGTCATATCCAAGGGGCAGGTCAGTAAACGACAACATCGACGCGGAACCAAGTACAGTATTATATACTGTACATCCTTTGATAAGGCAATCAGGCGGATCAAGAAGTTGGGAAGGGTCACCCTAATGGCCAAAACAGACATTGATGCGGCGTTCCGGTTACTTACTACCTGTGCCTCCGAATAGTGTCCACCTATTGGGCTGCTTCTGGGAAGGAGCATACTATATAGATCGCTGTTTGCCCATGGGGTGCTCCAGATCCTGCTCACTATTTGAGGCGTTTAGTTGCTTCCTCGAATGGGTTGTAAGGGGGCACATATTATCCATTACCTCGACAACTTCTTATGCCTGGGCCCAAAAGATTCGCCACAGTGTGAATACACGCGGTAGTCCACCTGTAAGAAGGAGAGAGCTGGAGGGAGAGCGGACACCACAGAGCCGAGGGGTTAGATGGAGAACGGAAGAAGGAAGGAGGGCGAGGAAGGTAAGGGAGTACAGTGGAAGGCCGACCTGAGCTCCCCCACGTTCCTGCTGGGCGGGGAACAGCCCTGGGAAGAAAAGACGCTTGAGCATCCCTTTGAGGTTACAGGCGCGAGCGGGCAGAGGGACTACGCTGGAGTGCAAAGCTGACGCGGCCAGTCCGTTCCTGCCCGTGCAACCTCCGTGTCGCCAGGTTTGTGCCAGAGTCGCGGTGGACCCTGACGGCCAGCCCCCCTCTCCCAATAATGGTGCCTGTCCGCTGGTGGGTCGAGCCCCCCCCGCGGTGGGGGGGGGGAGTAACATCTGCAGAAGAAAGACCATCTTCCAGCCAAACTAAGATGTCTACTTCTTTTCGTGGACAATGTGATACGATCCCTTTCTTACGGACACGCCCATCGCTACAAATTCCAGATGAGGCACAAAAACAGCAGGTGCTTCAACGGATATCAAGTGGGCTCTCCTCCACCTCAACTTCAACATCACAAATACTCCAGTCCTCAGCGGTGTCACCCCAATCGCACTTGCTTCCTCACAGCTCCCAAGTCTCCAGCTGCCCGTCTGAGTATGGGGTAACACAGATGGTTGAGTCTGCACAGCTGTTTACTCATACTATAGCCTGGGAAACGGAGTTCTGCTTCAGAGCTTCTGTTAATCCAGACGAGGAAATGATCTGAAAACCTATGAGCCAACCATATAATATATGGTCCGTAATCCCTATATAACTAGAAAAAACGACATATAATCCATTTTGGGAGAATGAGATTAAGTGTAAGGGAAAACCACCCCTAATTATAGCTTCAATCTCTACCCACTTATAAGTAGCCCAAAATGACAAGAATGGATTTATATCATAAAATATATAAACTTTATTAGACAATATTTATAAAATTGTACTAACAGGATAGGATGGAACAAATCCTGCAAAGAGACTACATCCATAATCAGCATTAATTGTGTAACAGGTGTAGGTATCAGCAGCCAGCTAGGTGATACCAGATTAGAAGATAGTACTTTGGTCTTGACGATAAGGATATCCTTACACCTCTGACTCCTTAATTTACAGCTGATTACTGTTCCCTGCATATATGATATGTTATAGACTTCTTATCGTCAATGATTTATCTTATAGAACTATTGCCTTGATGACATGAGCATTTTCATAGCATCAACCTTGAATTGATAATCTATTTCTGTTCTTTCAGAGGCTATGCATACATATTTATATGCTCTTTTTGCTCATTGTCACAGATCTTTAATGTACGGATTGATATAGTCTTTGGTAGGATCTTCTAATCTGGTATCACCTAGTTGGCTGCTGATACCTACACCTGTTACACAATTAATGCTGATTATGGATGTAGTCTCTTTGCAGGATTTGTTCCATCCTATCCTGTTTATAGCTGTCCTCTCTCTCTTCAAACTCCCCTCCCGTATCTTCATATTTCTCTATCTTATTTATCGTATAAGTACAATTTTAAAAATATTGTCTAATAAAGTTTATATATTTTATGATATAAATCCCTTCTTGTCATTTTGGGCTACTTATAAGTGGGTAGAGATTGAAGCTATAATTAGGGGTGGTTTTCCCTTACACTTAATCTCATTCTCCCAAAATGGATTATATGTCGGTTTTTCGAGGAAATGATCTGCACTGATGCCCAGAATCTTTATGAGTCGGATCCAGGACCAGATGAAGAAGGTTCTGAGCATAATGTAGACCCTCGTTCCCAAACTGTAACTCCTGTTGGTGGAGGCAATGATGAAGATGATGATGAGACTCAAATACCTGATTGGAGCGACAACTTGACTTTTCGGTCAGGGCAGGAAGAGGTTGGCTCTGAGGACGACGGGTGTGAGAACACACAGGGTGATGATGACGAGGTTGGAGATCCCACTTACTGTCAACCCACAGTCAGCCAGTCGATGAGGTCAGCAGGAGGTAGAGGAGGATGTGACTAGCCCAGGCGGTGGGGATGACTCGGTACCCGGGCCTTTGCTTGGCCTTTGGGATGTCGCGGTGGTCGGCTCCCGGGCCCGTACCCTGGGGTCACTCTTTAAAAGGGTGGATAATTGTTAATTTTACAAGAGTTTGTGACGCCACCTGTGGTATCTGGTGAGAAGCACCAGCGCTGCTGCAGTCCACTGAGGCCGGTGATTAGGCAGCTCGATGGTATAGCTCCCCACAGGTGGAGCTAGGTCTCAGGGCAGCGTATGCAGGGGGAATGCAGGACTGGCGAGACCCAGCTGGGTCAGAGCAAGAACGGGAACGGACATGGTAGTCACTTCAGTACCTTTAACTGGTGGAAATTCAGGCACATCCCGGAGCACTGTAGGGTGAAGGGTGCATATTAGGATCCGCCCCAATGAGCGGGTGTAGGGCCTCCTGTTTCTTGGCTCTGCGTAGTAAGTTTCTGACCTGCCTGGAGCTAGGCCTAACTTTGTCTCTGTCCTGCGCTGGCTGACCTTGTGGTAGGGCCTTGTCTTGGAGTTCACGCTCCTGGTATGCGAAGCCTAAGCATCTCCTGGCTCTGTAACGTATCAGCACCTTAGTGATCCTGGGACTTGTAGTTCTCCAGGGATTCCGGTTATGCCTTACTGGGTCATAGAGATCCCGGTAAGCTCGGATCCGGTGTCCGGTAAATGCTTCGGGGTGAGCTGGTTAAGCTCCTCTGCCCCCTATGTACTAACTCTCCACTCGCCTTCGGCCTACTCGGGCCCTCACTAGGCTATACACACTAACGGCAGCTTGCCGCACTTCACCGATCTTATGGCGCCGGCACACCTTAAGCTCTAACTGGGCTCCCTGAATCTAGCTAGCAGGAGCCTCGTGCTCCACTGCTGAACTATTAACTGAGTTCTCTAGACTAGACTGAGCTCCACTGCAGACTGACCTCTCTTAGGCTTCTCTACTGCAGGAACCCTTCAGAGGAACTGAACTGCCTAGCTCCACCTTCCCTATTTATATCCCTAATGGGCTCCCTCTGCTGGTCTGAGGTGGAAGTTGGAGATGTGTGAATGTTTATGGGGGCCTCTTGTGGAGGATTCCATCAATGCACTCTTCTAGGATCTGTGATATCAAGCGCAGCTGGGCGTCACAGATGCTATTGACGACGAGGTTAGGTTGCGCCTTCCTGGACAGAGACGGAGTGCTGGAAGCACGTCAACAGCTGCATCCTCAACCACAACTCTGCCTCTGACCACAAGTCGTGGTGGCTCTTCAGGTCGCATGGGCTCTAAGCCTTGCATAGCCTGGGCATTTTTTCAGATTGATAAGGATGACCCAACTCGTGTTATCTGTAATATTTGTCACCAAAAACAAAGTAGAGGCCAAAAAATCCATAGTTTGAGTACTTCATGCATGAACCGCCACATGGATATGAAGCATAAGTTGCAGTGGGAAGCTCACTGTCCTACAATGCGGCCTAGCGGGCCAGGCCAACCACCATCTGCCCCATCTTGTGCATCCACGACCTCTTCATCCTCTATGACTGGGGGGACAGCAGTCACACATGTTTTTGGACGCAGACCTGCCACCTCTTTACCCGCAACAGCCAGTGTGATTGGCAGGTCATCATTTCATTTGGAAGTGGAAACACCAGCTGGTGTTGAGCTCTCTCCGACATCGAGAGCACCACCTTTGGATCAAGGCAACCTAACTTTTCCGCCTGCATCTTCCTCACAGACTGGAAGTTTGCCGGGGACACCCTACTCAACCCCGTCTAAGCACAACAGCCAGCCCTCGGTCCTTCAGATGTGGACAAGTAAAAGACCATTTCCTCCTAGCCATGACAAAGCTAAGAGGTTGAATTTCACCATCTGCAAGCTCTTGGCTACAGAAATGCTGCCTTTCCGCCTGGTGGACACAGAGGATTTTTGAGACCTTATGTCCGTCGCAGTGCCCCAGTACCAGATGCCCAGTCGGCACTACTTCTCAAAGAAAGGTGTGCCTGCACTACACCAGCATGTCGCACACAACATCACCACTTCTTTGAGAAACTCTGTGTGTGACAGGGTGCATTTCACCACAGACACTTGGACGAGTAGGCATGGACAGGGGCGTTACATGTCGCTGACTGGGCACTGGGTAACTATGGAGACAGCAGGACAAGGGGCTGCTGTCCAAGTCTTGCCGTCCCCACGAGTTGTGCGTCAATCCTCTTTATCTCGAAGTTCCTCCACTGCTTCTGCCTCCTCAACCTCCTCTCGGTCCTCCACCTGCACCCAAAGCCTGCTGGTCATGCCACAAGCTTTCTAACTGCGCAGAAGGAATCCTGCACACCTCCTTACTATGCTGGCAGCAGGGCTCAACGGCATCAGGTGGTGTTTACTTTAAAATGTCTGGGAAATGTGAGTCACACAGCTGAGGAGTTGTGGTCAGCTCTGGAGACACAGTTTCATGAATGGTTGTCTCCACTTTACCTGCAGCCAGGGAAGGCCGTGTGCGACAATGCTGCAAACCTGGGTGCGGCCCTTCGCCATGGCAATGTCACACACGTGCCTTGTATGGCTCACGTGTTGAACCTGGTTGTCCAGCAATTTTTAGCCCACTATCCCGGACTAGATGGCCTTCTGCAGAGGGCACGGACATTGTGTGCTCACTTCCGCCGTTCGCATCCCGCAGCTCAACGACTTACATCTCTACTGAAGTCGTTGGGCCTGCCAGTTCACCGGCTGAAATGCGATGTGCCGACATGGTGGAATTCAACTCTGCACATGTTGCAGCGACTGTGGCAGCACTGACAAGCCCTGGTGCAATACGTTCTGACGTATAGCCTGGGCCAACGAGATCCAGAGGTGGGGAAAATCACGCTGCAGGAGTGGTCTCAGATAAGGGACCTATCAAGTTGACGTGCCCCCTGGGCCATGGGGTACCCAGAGCCGGCCGGTAGACGCTGGGGGTTGTAATCACTGTGGCGGTGACCCGGTCCGTGACCCAGGGCGGTGAATCCAAGGGTAATTGTATATATGGGTTTTATAATGTCCGACTATGCCACCTGTGGAGTGCGGGCAAAGGGGCCGCCGCTGCGGATCAGTCCTCTGAAGCTGGTGGTTTTGCAGCAATGGTATTATTACTCCCCACAGGAAGAGTGTAGCTTCAGGGCAGTGCGGGTGGATGATGGTGGTTATAGTGCAGGGAGTCAGTAATGAACACAGAGTCCGTGTGATGCAGTCCCAAGATCTTTACTCACAGTTGTTGCAGTCCAGATTACAGGTACCAGAGCAATCTCCCCCGTCGTGCTGTGCGTACTCAGGGAGGGGCTCAGTCCACCCCCAGATAGCTCCGGAGTACTTAGCAGGACCCCATTCTGTGTGTCCTTACTCTTGCCTTCTGCCTGCACCTCACACCCAGTGACACTACTATCCGGTATCCTCGGGGCTTGGCGGGCGACGTGTGTTCCGTCCCCTGGGTCCTATGTGGCTACCTTCTTAGTGAGACTGGTGTGGACTTTGACCTGCAGTACATGAAATGCTGCTGCCTCCAGTTTCTAGTTGAGCCTTGCTGTTTCTCGGCTAGTTGAAGGTTCGGTTCCACTTATCTGGCCTGACCCCTCTACCTCCTGGTAGCAGCGGGCATACGGGTGGCCTTCTGCACGGCCCGTACCCCTAGGGTCCCTTCGGTTCCTGGAGCCTTCCTGCTCCCACTCCTCTCTTCTCTCCTTCAGTCCTGGGCCTCCCAGGCTAGGCCCGCCTCCGGAGCAGAGCTCATGCAGAGCCTCTGCTCCTGTCACTTCTCCTCCTCTGACTGGCTTGCTCTTTCTAAGATGGCTTCCTATTTATACTCTCCCAGTCATGTGCTCCCCTCAGCTGCTTTCTCCACCCACAACCACTACATAGGACCCTCCCGCCAGCTAGGGACCAGGGACTGTGCTCTCCCTTAGGAGCAATCTCGCCCTACCCCCATTGCGTGTATGTGTTGGATGCAGGTGTTAGGGTCCCGAGCCATACTCCTTCCTTACCTGAGGGTGAGATACCACACCTCTGGGTGAGATACAGTACCTCTGTGGCGACTGAACCCTCAGGGGCGCCACACACCCTTCTGCACAGTTTTGAAATGGCGACGAAGATGTTTAGTGCTGACGACGGTGCCATTATCAGCATGACTATTCTGGTGATTTACATGCTGGAGCACACGTTAAACAGAATTCAGAGTCAGGTGGTGGGACAAGAGGAGATGGAGGAAGTAGAGGAGGAGTCGTATGCGGAAGGGATAACATCTCCAAGGTCCAGACGGTCGGCAGCACCAAGGCGGCAGGCATGGGAGGGTGGGGGAGAGGGATTAACCAGGGCGCATGGCAGCAGCCAAACTGTTGAGGAAGGTGCAGGAGCCGAGGAAGAAGTGGAGGACGAACTGGCGATGGGCATGTAATGAGGGAGACCTTGATCACATTTCTGTTGTGCGAGGTTGGGGGGAGAGGGCAGAGGAAGGAAGCATGATTCTTACCTCGCTACCAACACAAAAAGGACTTGGTCCTCCGGGATGCGCAAGACACATGAGTGCCTTCTTGCTGCACTACCTGCAACATGACCCTCGGATTGTCAGAATTCGAAGTAATCCCGACTACTGGGTTGCCACACTCTTAGATCCCCGGTACAAAAATAAATTTGCCAAAATAATTCCTGCCATAAAAAGGGATTCACGCATGCAGGAGTATCAGCAGAGGCTGTTGCAGAATCTTACATGTGCTTTTCCACAAAACACCAGTGGTGCACGTAGTAAATCTCACAGTTCTAACTTGCCAACCGTGGGACTGTCGAGTCTTCATCACTCAAACCGTAACAGTAACACAGTATCTGCTGGTAACAGCAATTTTGTGGAATAGATTCACCACTATTTTAGACAATCCTTTGCAAGGCCACAGGAGACAAGAAGTCTGACACATAGTCAACGCCTAGAGAGGATGGTACAGGAGTATCTCCAAGTAAGCATCGAAGCCATGACTGTGTCACTGGACCCTTGCTCATTTTGGGATTCCAATCTGGAAAAATGTCCGGAGCTCGCCACTCACGCCTTGGAGATCTTGTCATGCCCTGCAGCCAGTGTTCTCTCTGAACATGTGTTCAGCGCTGCTGGTGGTGTGCTGACAGATAAGCGCACGCGGCTGTCCACTGAGAATGTAGACAGACTCACGTTCATAAAGATGAACAAATCATGGATCCGCAAGGACTTTTCTACCCCTGTGTCATCCTGGGGAGACTAAAAGCTTGATGATTTGTTAAAATCACCTCACCAACCTTTTTAAGCAACTCTGGGGCAATTGATGCCACTTAAGTGGTGTCTGTGCCACAATTTTTGGAAAAAATGGAGACTCTTTTTGGAGTCCCCTTGCTGTGTTTTACGTGATGTTAGCATCGTCAATTCCAGGTGGGTTGGGTCGCCCCCCCCCCTTTTAACTGTACGAAACTACATACACTATGGCTTGGGGTAACACAGATGGTTGAGTCTGAAGAGCTGTTTACTCAGAGGTCTGCTCCAAAGCTTCAGTGTCTGCTAGTCAGTGTAGAATTTTTAACTGCATCTAGCCTAGGCAATACTTTGGGCGCAGTAGCCCTGCTGCGAAGCAAGCTGCACCGCCTCTGTATCTAATAAGAATTTTTAAATGCATCTAGCCTAGGCAGACTGTGGGGACCCCCAACCAAACCCAGACGCACAGCCCCCTTACTGCCCCCCTTTCCTTGACAATACAATAATGTAACTCTTACAGCTGGATGGGTGAGGATCGGTCACAGCTTTTTTAACTCTTTATACTCATTCCATTAGAAAGGCATTTTATTTCTAAAATAATTCAGCTTGTTGCAGCATGCCCTGGGTCTCCACTCCGGCAAGTTGGCCAACAAGTGTAACTCTCCAACATGTCCTTTCTATTTCCAGGCCACGGAGGATCCTGCGTACTCGTATGCAGGACTCTAACCCCCATCCATCACTCTTAACGCTTGTTCCACTCCGTCCTGGAGTCCTGACAGGAATATGTCCAGTCCAATATCCATTAAGTGAACACCGTCGGGCCGTATGAGGCCTGATTTATCTCTTTCCAGTTGTCGGTGTTGTATCACTACACCTCCTCTGTCTCTTCTAAATTTTGCCATCCGAATATTTATTACCCGCTGTAGCGTCGGCGTCCCTGCCTCCTGCTAGGCGGGGACGCCGTTCCCCTCACCTCTCTGCTCCGTACCCGGCGTCTTCCTCCCGCTCTGCTGGCAGCGTGCGCTGCTTCCCGGCCACTGTGCTTAGGGCGCGCGCGTGCTCCCCTTCTCTTAAAGGGGCCGCGCGCGCTGTCCTAAGGAGTCCCCGGCCAAAGGCCGGAGGATCTCACCATATATAAGGCACCTCCTCCAAAATGGAGGTGCCCGAGCAATGTTGTTGCAAAGCCTATCAACTCTGCTTCAGCCCTCAGGTCCCGTTACCAGATACGTGACAGTTACCTGCCAGATTCCTGCTTAATACCTGCCTGATACCTGTCTATCTGCTTGCATTCCTGCGTCCGACAGTCTGCCTACCAGCACCTGCCAGTCTGTCTATGGATCAGTCTGCCCGCTCACCTGGGAGCACTCACCTGCTATCCGCCTGCTTGCCTACCTGAAGGCTTAGCCGTCACTTGCTGTGACCACCTGCCTGTCCAGAGACTCTTGCCCGCTCACCTGGGAGCGCTCACCTGCTACCCGCCTGCTAGCCTACCTGGAGGCTTAGCCGTCACTTGCTGTGACCACCTGCCTGTCCAGAGACTCTTGCCCGCTCACCTGGGAGCGCTCACCTGCTACCCACCTGCTAGCCTACCTGGAGGCTTAGCCGTCACTTGCTGTGACCACCTGCCTGTCCAGAGACTCTTGCCCGCTCACGTGGGAGCGCTCACCTGCTATCCGCCTGCTTGCCTACCTGAAGGCTTAGCCGTCACTTGCTGTGACCACCTGCCTGTCCAGAGACTCTTGCCCGCTCACCTGGGAGCGCTCACCTGCTACCCGCCTGCTAGCCTACCTGGAGGCTTAGCCGTCACTTGCTGTGACCACCTGCCTGTCCAGAGACTCTTGCCCGCTCACCTGTGAGCGCTCACCAGCTACCCGCCTGCTAGCCTACCTGGAGGCTTAGCCGTCACTTGCTGTGACCACCTGCCTGTCCAGAGACTCTTGCCCGCTCACCTGGGAGCACCCACCTGCTACCTGCCTGCTAGCCTACCTGGAGGCTTAGCCGTCACTTGCTGTGACCACCTGCCTGTCCAGAGACTCTTGCCCGCTTACCTGGGAGCGCTCACCTGTTACCTGCCTGCTAGCCTACCTGGAGGCTCTGCTGTCACTTGCCGTGACCACCCGCCTGTCAAGAGACTGTTCCCGTTACTTGCCGTGTCCGTTCTGTCCTTCTACCCTGAGACTGTTCTTGTCACCTGCCGTGTCTACCTTCCCGCCTTCCCTGGGAGCCACCTGCCTCCTTACAAAGACTGCCCCTTTGTATAATAGCTCAGAGGTTCCACCTCCCAGACCCGATACAGTTTGCTCGGGCCATGGAACCCGCTGGCACCCAAGCTCCCTCGCTCTCGGATTCTCCCGTCAGAGGTCCCAACAGGAGTCCATCCTGAGCCACCTGCGTAGTGTTAACTCCCGCCTGGACACATTGACTACCTCATCGGGAGCTGCCTCCATTCGCACACTTACTACCCCGGCACCGCCGCTGCCCATCAATACCATGGCATCTCTTCCCGGTCCCTGCCTCTCCGCCCCACCTCGTTTTGGTGGAGATCCCGGCCAGGCACGGGGCTTCATTAACCAGTGCACTCTGCACTTCGAACTGTTGGCACACCAGTTTTCCACCGACCGAGCCAAAGTAGCCTTCATCATGTCCCATCTCACGGGGGAGGCGCTGGCTTGGCTAAATCCTCTATGGGAGAGAGGAGACCCCCTGGTGTCCAACCTGCCAGCCTTTCTCATGGCTTTCCGGAAAGTCTTCGATGAACCAGGACAGAAGACCTCATCCGCCTCATCTCTGCTACGCCTCCGCCAAGGAAGTCTCACCGTGGGACAATATGCCATACGGTTCCGTACCCTTGCTTCGGAGCTTGCCTGGGATAACGACGCCCTGGTGTCCGTCTTCTGGGAGGGTCTGTCCGGCCGTATTAAAAATGAACTCGCCGGTCGGGACATTCCTACCACTCTCGACGACTTAATAACACTTGCCACCCGGATTGACATCCGGTTCCAGGAGCGCACCAAAGAGGTCACCCGTGAAAGGAGGTTTCCACGCCTTGCCCCTATCTTCCAGAGACCCGTCACTTCCTCCGTTACTCCCCAGGCGCAATCACCCGAGCCTATGCAGGTTGACTAGACCAAGATGGTCAAAACCCGTCAAGAATTACGCCGTGCCGAGGGGAGCTGCTTCTACTGTGGCAGTAAGGAGCACCGGATCCGTTCCTGCCCGGAGAGGTCGGGAAATGCCTGTGTCTAGGATCGCTCAGAGAGGTCGCCCTAGACAAAAGTAAACCCTCTCCATCTCTGATGCTGTCGGTCTCTATCATCTGCGGGGAGAACCGTTATTTTGAACTGGCTCAACTTGACTCTGGAGCTGCCGGAAATCTCATTTCTCAGTCCCTGGTAGAGAAATACCGCATTCCCACCAAACCTCTGGCTGTACCCTTATCTGTCGCCGCCGTGGATGGGGGTCTCTTACCACATCCCATCCAACTCATCACTGAATCCATAACTCTGCAGGTGGGAATGCTGCACTCTGAGAGCATCTTCTTCTATGTTCTGCCTGGACTCTCTCACGCCCTCTTGCTAGGCCTACCTTGGCTCCAGAGACATGCACCCGTGCTTGATTGGCAGACCGGAGAAGTCCTTCGCTGGGGACAGGACTGCCATAAGACTTGTTTAGTTCCCGTTCATCCTGCTCGTCCTTCTCCTACCCCAGCCAATCTACCCGGCCTACCGGTTCCCTATTGGTCTTATGCGGACTTCTTTAATAAAAGAGAAGCAGAGACATTACCCCCTCATAGACCATACGACTGCCCAATCGACCTGATGCTCGGCGCTACTCCTCCCCGTGGGCGTGTTTCCCCTTTGTCCGCTGCTGAGACCCGGTCCATGTCTGAATATATTGAGGAGAATCTGGCCCGGGGATTTATCCAGAAATCTACCTCCCCGGCGGGAGCAGGCTTCTTCTTCGTCAAAAAGAAGGACGGCTCACTCCGTCCCTGTATATACTATAAAGGCCTTAACCAGATCACAGTGAAAAATAAATACCCCCTTCCGCTCATTCCTGAATTATTTGACCGTCTGAGGGGGGCTAGAATCTTCACCAAGCTGGACCTCCGTGGGACGTATAACCTGGTCCGTATCCGTCAGGGGGATGAATGGAAGACTGCATTCAACACCCGGGACGGCCAATATGAATACCTTGTAATGCCCTTCGGTCTCTGTAACGCTCCCGCCGTCTTTCAAGAGTTGGTCAATGACATCTTCCGTGACCTTCTCTACTCCTGCGTGGTGGTGTACCTGGACGACATCTTGGTCTTCTCTCCGGATCTCCTCACTCACCGGAGGGACGTTCGTCAGGTCCTGCTCAGGCTCAGGCAGAACCACCTCTACGCTAAATATGAGAAGTGCCTCTTTGAGCAGACCTCGCTTCCGTTTCTGGGCTACATAATCTCTCAGACCGGCCTACGAATGGATCCTGAGAAACTATCTGCCATCCAGAAGTGGCCCCGACCAGAGGGGTTGAAGGCTATTCAGCGGTTCCTGGGCTTCGCCAACTACTACCGCCTCTTCATTCCGCACTTCTCTTCCCGGACTGCCCCTATCTCTGCGCTCACCCGTAAGGGCGCTAATCCCAGAGAATGGCCGCCCAATGCAGAGGAAGCCTTCCTTTCCTTAAAACAAGCTTTCTCCTCCGCTTCTGTGCTGCATCGTCCGGACGGCAACAAACAATTCTTCCTAGAGGTTGACGCTTCCTCCTCCGGAGCCGGAGCGGTACTTACCCAAAAGTCGTCTTCCGGAAGAATGGTAACCTGCGGCTTCTTCTCCAAACTCTTCTCCTCTTCTGAGCGCAATTATTCTATAGGAGACCGAGAATTATTGGCCATTAAGCTGGCACTGGAGGAGTGGCATTACCTCCTCGAGAGGGCTCTTCACCCGGTAATAATTTACACGGACCACAAGAACTTGGCTTACCTCCAGAGCGCCCAGAGACTTAACCCGCGCCAAGCCCGGTGGTCCTTGTTCTTCGCCCGCTTTGATTTCATTCTTCATTTTTGCTCGGCAGACAAAAACATCAAAGCTGATGCCTTGTCCCGATCCTTTTTGGTCTCTGATCTTGAGGAGGAGCCTAAGCACATCATCGACCCCGCCAGAGTAATGCAGGTGGCCCCCGTGAATCTAAATCGTCTTCCACCCGGAAAGACGTTCGTAACAGTACCTGATCATGAGAAGGTCCTACACTGGGGACACTCGTCTAAGCTAGCTGGCCACGCTGGTCAGAATAAGACCCTCCAGCTTATTACCCGGCATTACTGGTGGCCTAGCCTGCACAAGGACGCAATAGATTTTGTTTCAGCCTGTGTGTCCTGCGCCCGCAACAAGGTTCCGAGACACCTGCCAGCCGGTCGCCTCCTTCCTCTTCCTGTACCTGCTGCCCCGTGGCAGCATATAGCTATGGACTTTATAACGGACCTCCCTGTCTCTGCCGTTTGTACGGTAATTTGGGTGGTCGCTGACCGCTTTTCCAAGATGGCTCACTTCATTCCCCTGCCGGGTCTCCCGTCTGCATCTGAGTTAGCTAAAGACTTTATCCATCATGTTTTCCGTCTTCATGGTCTTCCTCTCCACATTGTATCCGACCGAGGGGTTCAGTTCACCTCTCGCTTTTGGCGAGCCATGTGTAAATTGCTGGGGGTCACCTTGGACTTTTCTTCTGCTTATCACCCACAGTCCAATGGCCAAGTAGAGCGGATCAACCAAATTTTAACCTGTTTCCTCCGGCACTTTGTTAATGCTCACCATTCCGATTGGGTGGATCTTTTACCGTGGACCGAATTTTCCTACAATAATCACGAGAGAGAATCTTCCACCAAATCCCCGTTTTTTGTAGTCTTCGGTCAGCATCCTCGGATCCCGTTTCCCGTCTCCACCTCGGTTGACCATCCGGCTGCGGAATCTCTCGTTAGCGAATTTTAATCCATTTGGGAGAGTACCAGATCCGCACTTCTTCGGTCATCCGAGCGGATGAAAAAACATGCTGACAAAAGACGTCTGGATCCACCTAAATTCCGTCCTGGAGATAAAGTCTGGCTCTCGTCCAAATATGTCCGGCTCAAGATTCCTTCCTACAAGTTAGGGCCTCGGTTCATCTGCCCACTGGAAGTTATCAAACAAATCAACCCGGTGGCCTATAAATTGAAACTTCCGGCCAACTTGCGGATTCCTAACTCCTTCCATGTATCTCTACTCAATCCCGTGGTACTTAACTCTTTTTCCAAGTCTACAGGTACGCCTCCTGCTCCGGTTTCCGCTGAAAACGAGTTTGCGGTAGAGAACATTCTGGCCACCAAAAGGGTAAGAGGAAAGTCCATTTTTCTAGTGGATTGGAAGGGATTTGGTCCTGAGGAGAGAACGTGGGAGCCCCGGGAGAACATCCATGCCCCTCTCATCCTTGATAAATTTCTCTCTGGCCTAAAAAAGCGGGGGCCTAAAGGGGGGGGTACTGTAGCGTCAGCGTCCCTGCCTTCTGCTAGGCATGGACGCCGTTCCCCTCACCTCTCCACTCCGTGCCCGTGCCCGATACCTGCCTGATACCTGTCTATCTGCTTGCATTCCTGCGGTCCGACAGACTGCCTACCAGCACCTGCCAGTCTGTCTATGGATCAGTCTGCCCGCTCACCTGGGAGCGCTCACCTGCTATCCGCCTGCTAGCCTACCTGGAGGCTTAGCTGTCACTTGCTGTGACCACCTGCCTGTCCAGAGACTCTTGCCCGCTCACCTGGGAGCGCTCACCTGCTACCCACCAGCTAGCCTACCTGGAGGCTTAGCCGTCACTTGCTGTGACCACCTGCCTGTCCAGAGACTCTTGCCCGCTCACCTGGGAGCGCCCACCAGCTACCTGCCTGCTAGCCTACCTGGAGGCTTAGCCGTCACTTGCTGTGACTACCTGCCTGTCCAGAGACTCTTGCCCGCTTACCTGAGAGCGCTCACCTGTTACCTGCCTGCTAGACTACCTGGAGGCTCTGCTGTCACTTGCCGTGACCACCCACCTGTCAAGAGACTGTTCCCGTTACTTGCCGTGTCCGTTCTGTCCTTCTACCCTGAGAATGTTCTTGTCACCTGCCGTGTCTACCTTCCCGCCTTCCCTGGAGCCACCTGCCTCCTTACAAAGACTGCCCCTTTGTATAATAGCTCAGAGCTTCCAACTCCCAGACCCGTTACACCCGCCTTGTCTTGCACACCTTGCCATACCGCTATCGGCACAATCTCTGACCATACTATAGTTACCGTAGTTTTGTGAAAAATTCTCTGAAGCGCTCAGTGTCTAGTTTCATTATTGCCATTAGTTATGCGCTCTTGTGATGACCTAGGTCGTTTCCCCTGGCTTGTATAACTAAGATGACTGGACCTCTTGCCTCTCTCCCTACCTTGATTACCTCCATTAGTACCTGTGGCCATAGCAGGCCTCTAATACCTCTCCAGTTGAAATATGTGTTATGAAACCCTAATTTCCTCCCGCCTGGGCGGACTTTCGTCCTTTTTTCTGCCCAATATATATACGAGTGGCCTATCACCCACACTGTTGGCTTAGCGTCACCTGAAAAAGAAACAAACCACGTTAGGATAACAAGTCCGGTCTTATGTATCTCGCCAAAAACGTGGATCGCCATCTCCCTATCCTCTGAACTTCCGTTTCTGACAGTCCTGCTCTTGCTGCTTCCGTGGCCGCGCCCATGCGGAATGAGCCTGTCCTGTAATCTTTGGGGTGGTTCCCTGCCGATGTTATGCATTTATTAAATATAGCTTGGAACTGGTATCTTGATAATGGCGTTCCATCAATGTGTGATAGGAAGAAATTGCTTTGTGATCTGATGGTTATATATGTTTTTACTATTGTTACCCGACTCAGTGTACCATTTGTGGGTTGTAGAAGTACCCAAGTGCCCCTGCCCGCTGGAACCGTTTTCGATTGGCGTATGCGTAGACGCATTGCATTTTTGGCTATGACTACGTCCTGGTGTAATAAGTCTCCACTGGTGGTAATTTTGGATTGAGGGACTAATTCGCTTATGCATAGCGCCCCGAAGAAGGCGATCGCAAATGCAGTAGACAGTAGTGTTGCTTCAAATTGTGAGTGTCATGTTAATGGTGTTAGGAATATGATGTGAGAAATCAGTTTTAGTGACACGGGACGGGACGTCTACACTCCTGACTTGGCTAACCCCTTTTCCACACTTTTATGGATTGTCTGATGATGAATCTCTTTGTCACATCTCCCCAATTCAGTAGTTGGAAGTGAAATGCTACTCCGGTCAGACACCGCTGCGCTGATGCCCCTGATATGCCCCTCATCATTAGCTGGTGGAGAAATTCTATGGTGACTTGTAATCTGGCTTGTTCACATTGGTCAACCCGTCAACCTGCTACTAGTCGTGTCCACTCTTCCCATGCCTTACCGTATGCTTGCCACGTCGACGGGGCAACTGACGCTCTGATAAATGGCATCAACTATTCACCACTAGTTCCCATAGGGAGGGTGGGCAACTGTTGCCCGATGGGTGGGCGTTGGGGAGGAGCTCTGTGAAAATCTGCCAATTGAATTGTGATAAAGTGTTAGCAGCAGCTTTAGACCCCTCAGCATTGTGGCTAGTGCGGACCCATACATTGTGTTTTAGGCAAAGGAATGCTAGCCGGCATAGTAGGCCTAGCACTGGGAGAGACGATGATGCCATCTTATTAATGCTGTGCGCTAGGCTGGTGTTTTTTATTTTGAAGCGTATATTTTTATTAGCCAGGCGCGCGCCCCATATTTCTATTGCTACCACTATTTGGAAGAAAAATTATTTTCCGGGATAGATGCAGCTAAAAATTATTATTAACTTCAAAGCTGGTGGAGCTTGGTATAGATGGCCTAATACAAAGAGTACCACACACTGCTAATATGCCCAAAATTATTTTACAGGCAAGATTCAGCTAAAAATTACTATTAATTTCAAAGCTGGTGGAGCTTGGTATAGATGGCCTAATACAATGAGTACCACACACTACTACTATGCCCAAAATTATTTTCCAGGCAAGATGCAGCTAAAAATTATTAGTAATTTGAAAGCTGGTGGAGCTTAGAATAGATGGCCTAATTGAATGAGTACCACACACTGCTAATATGCCCAAAATTACTTTACAGGCACGATGCGGCTAAAAATTATTATTAATTTCAAAGCTGATGGAGCTTGGTATAGATGGCCTAATACAATGAGTACAACACACTGCTACTATGCCCAAAATTATTTTCCAGGCAAGATGCAGCTAAAAATTATTAGCAATTTGAAAGCTGGTGAAGCTTATTATAGATGGCCTAATAGAATTAGTACCACACACTGCTAATGACGCGCCCCCTGGGCCTGTGTTGTGCAGGGGAACCCGGAACCGGGCCTGTTGTAGAATGCTGGGGGTTTTAGTCTCCGTGTGGCGGTGACCCGGTCCGTGCCCAGGGTGGTCAAACCAGTGGCAGTCTTAATGTATAGCAAATGTCCGACTACGCCACCCGTGGATTGCGGTCAGTGGGGACCGCCGCCGCGCTGCAGACCACTGAGGCTGATGTTGTTTGCGCAGCTGAGTATGGGATAACTCCCCACGGGAGAAGTATTGCCTCAGGGCAGCTAATGTGGGAGATGATGGGAGTAATGCTGTGAGCGTCTCAGTGCTAATGGTGCTGGTGCGGCGAGGAACCACAGAGACGTGCGGTTGCAGTTTTCAATGCTTTACTCATAGTTGTTGTTCATGTCAATGCTGCAGGCGATGACTGCCCGAGCCGCACTGCGTCCACCAGGCAAGGGACTCGGTCAACTCCCAGGTAATTCCAGAGTGTGGTTCAGAGCTCCCTTCTCTACCTTTCTCTGGCCGTCCCCACCAGTGACCCACCTTTGTCCAGCTTCCTCGGGCCTTCTGTTAGCGAAACCTCTCCCGGTTTCCCTGACCCTATACGGTATGCCTTTCTGGTGGATGTAGTGAGGGGTCGCACCAAGATGTGGTAACAACCTCCGGTCTTTGGCTGAGGAATCTGTTGCCTCCACCAATTTGGGTTCCGGTACTCTGTTCTGCCAACCCTTCACCCTGTATCTCCTCTGGGCATATGGGGTTCCTTCGGTCCTCGTGTCTCTGGGCCTTTCTCTGTGTTCCTTGCTTCCTTTCTCCTCTGTTCCAGTTCCTTTCTTACTTTCCTTTCCGCTCCTTCTCCTCTCTCTTTCTGCTGTTTCTGGCTTCCACTCCAGGCCTGCCTCTGGAGCTGGGCCCAGACTGAGCCACAGCTCCCTGTCAGCCCTCTCTGGCTGAACTGCTGTCTTCTTCTCCTCCTCTCTGAACTGGACCCTGTTCTAAGATGGTGCCCACCTTATATTCCTCCCTCTAGCACCCGAGCCCAGGTGACTAGCAACCAATGGGCTCCTACCTATGCCCAGAGACCCACCCCTATCTGCTCCTACACCACTGGGTATTCCTCCCCCCGCCCCACTCCAGCCAGGGACAGATGCTGTCGTGCCTGCACTTCTGTCTAGTGGGAGCACCGTTGAGCTGTCCCTCGGAAATGGGGTGTGTGTGGTGCATGCAGCTTACTGAGTCCTGGTCCACACTCCATCCTTACCCAGGAGTGGAATACCACACCTCTGGTCTGAGGTGCAATACCCCTGTAGCAGCCGAGCCCTCGGGGTGCTACATTCCCCCCTGGTAAATCACAGCATGTCCTCGGGCTGGAAAAGAGCAAAACAATTTAAACATACAAATTTTTAGAATGCATTAGTATATAAGACAATAACTATAAACCCATCCCTTTATGGGAGGCACTTTTCTCTTTTAACGTCGCTGGTACTCTTTTTCTTTTCTTTAACATTCTTCTGTCACTAGCTATGGTCGAAACTACCGGAACTCTTTTAGCATATAAAACATCACATGAAACATTTGCATTATTATTCTAGCAGCATATAAAACTTTTCAATATAAAACTTTTTCAAGTAGAACATTCTTGAGCTCTGGCCGCTGTGCAACTTGCGACCAGGAAAAGGTGCAACAGTCCATTTAATCTGCCTTGAGGTAGACGTTGCGGTTTTTGTATAAAACCAGTAGGGGGCGCTTTAGGAAGCGCAACTATTTACAGGGGTGGCCGCTCTCAGTCCTCGGCCAGTGGGGATAGGGGAATGGCTGTTCACAGTCCTCAGCCTGGTTAGGGATTGAGGGGGGTTAACTTGCACACGGGTAACAGTCCTTTAACTATTCCACACTAGTCCCAACGGGGACCACACTTCAATCAGCAACAGTTCTTATACCCGTACGGGTAACTATGTACAGTTCCACTTTACCGTTTACTGGTAACGGTGTCCTCCTGATGCTCCTTGCTCTTCCGGGTAATCTTCTGGTCCTTCCGGACCCTCAGTGTACTCCGTGTCTGGGCGGTACTGAAGTTCCTCCTCCGTGAGCCGGTGAACGTGGAGGGCGTACAGTCCCTTTGCGCCCTTGTGCCGGGTGTAGGTGACCAAGTCACCGGGGTACAGGTCACGGCCGTGATGTCCCTTTGGCAGGTGGCTTTCAACGTCCCTTCTAGTGACAAAGACGTCGGTGTCAGCCTCCGGGTCTCTGATGAATCCCCAGCCATGCTCTAGCTGGAACTTGACTACGGTCCCAGTGGCTCTGGGACCGCGGATGCCATGGGTGTCTTGTCGGGCCCTCCTCTTCTGTTCCGCGCTCCTGGCCTGGAGTCGCTCCTCCCTGATGCGCCTCTGCCGCCGCTCTCTTTCATAGGTGGCCAGCTGCTGACGGCAGCAATCCAGGCGCTGGGCTGCTTCTGCCCGGGTCTCCTGGGTGAACCCCATGAGACTCTCGCCGGTGGGGTCCCATGCAAACTGGGCATCCTCCAGCGGGGGTGGAGCGATGTTGGCGGGCTCCGGGGCCGGGATCAGAGGCTCGCTCAGGGGTTGTTCTCCCCGGAGACGGGGGTTGTCAAACTCTGGTGGCCACTCAAAGGGCAGCCCGTCCGGGCTGGTATGTTGGGCGTACAGGTCCGCACCCAGGGGCGGCACCGTGGGCTTCGGATGTGTGGCAGCGCCCGGGGGCACTCGGCCTTGCGACCAGGCCGGTGGTCGCTTGTTGGTGGCGCCCGGGGGTGGCTCCGCCAAGGTAGGGGGCGCTGGTGAGGCAGCGGCGCCCGGGTGTGCTGGGCCTTGCGTCCTGGCCTGTGACGTCTCCTGCGTTACGGCGCCCGGGTTCAGAGGGCACAGCGCGGGGCGGGGCGTGATGACGGTTCTCGCTGCCTGAGGCCTAGCTGGCGGCGGTGGAGGCGTGGTGTCAGGTACGGTCCCCGGGGCTTTGGGTCCCGCAACGGAGGGTGAGGGCAGGCTGGTGTTCCCAGGGCTTGGGGTGGTGACGTCCCCATTACCTGCCTCGGTCTCCATGGCCTCCTCCGCGGCGTCGTCTGCAGCTGCCGGTCCCGGCGGGGTCCTCCGCTGGCTACCTTCGTGCTGCCGGGTCATCTCCTTCTTCCACCCGGCAAACACATCCCGCTGCGCCCGGACCATTCTTCTGCTTAGGTCTTCCAGCGCTGCGTGCGCACAGCCCGGGTCTCTAGGCAGCTGGGCCAGCAACTCTGTCAGGCTGCAGGGTGGCTCAGCTTGCAGCAGGCTGCGGGCCAGGGTGCTGGTGGAGTTCTCTGCTCCTTCCATCTCCGGGTGCAGCAGGTCCAGACTGATCAAGGCCGCACCCAGCCCCTCAGTTTTCTTTCCTATCCGCCCCCATGGGGGTTGGTCTTGGGGGCATCTGCTGACAATCACCCTCAGGGGCAGCCCCCCCACGTTGATGGACATCTCCACTGCTGCACTCATGGCTGGTGGGGGCGGGCTCCTTCTTTGGCGCCATTCTGGGACCTGGCCCACGATGGGAGGTGGCTTCCTGCTGTCTTTTGGTGCGCACATAATGGCGTCTGCTCTGCCAGGGCGGGAAAAATGGATGAAGACGGCGGGAAACGGTCCAAGATGGCGTCCGATGGCGGGAATCGGCTCTGGATGGCGGGAAACGACTCCGGACGGCGGGAAACTTCTGGAAATGGCGGGAGACTTCTTTTTAAGGTACATGTGCAGTTTTCTCCAGGCACACAATACCCGCTTGTGCCGGGTTGGTAATGATCCTGCCGACTACGCCAAAGTTGACGCGCCCCCTGGGAGTGTGTTGTGCAGGGGAACCCGGAACCGGGCCTGTTGTAGAACGCTGGGGGTTGTAGTCTCCGTGTGGCGGTGACCCGATCCGTGCCCAGGGTGGTCAAACCAGTGGCAGTCTTAATGTATAGCAAATGTCCGACTACGCCACCCGTGGATTGCGGTCAGTGGGGACCGCCGCCGCGCTGCAGACCGCTGAGGCTGATGTTGTTTGCGCAGCTGAGTATGGGATAACTCCCCACGGGAGAAGTATTGCCTCAGGGCAGCTAATGTGGGAGATGATGGGAGTGATGGTGTGAGCGTCCCAGTGCTAATGGTGCTGGTGCGGCGAGGAACCACAGAGACGTGCGGTTGCAGTTTTCAATGCTTTACTCACAGTTGTTGTTCATGTCAATGCTGCAGGCGATGACTGCCCGGGCCGCGCTGCGTCCACCAGGCAAGGGACTCGGTGAACTCCCAGGTAATTCCAGAGTGTGGTTCAGAGCTCCCTTCTCTACCTTTCTCTGGCCGTCCCCACCACTGACCCACCTTTGTCCAGCTTCCTCGGGCCTTCTGTTGGCGAAACCTCTCCCGGTTTCCCTGACCCTATATGGTATGCCTTTCTGGTGGATGTAGTGAGGGGTCGCACCAAGATGTGGTAACAACCTCCGGTCTTTGGCTGAGGAATCTGTTGCCTCCACCAATTTGGGTTCCGGTACTCTGTTCTGCCAACCCTTCACCCTGTATCTCCTCTGGGCATATGGGGTTCCTTCGGTCCTCGTGTCTCTGGGCCTTTCTCTGTGTTCCTTGCTTCCTTTCTCCTCTGTTCCAGTTCCTTTCTTACTTTCCTTTCCGCTCCTTCTCCTCTCTCTTTCTGCTGTTTCTGGCCTCCACTCCAGGCCTGCCTCTGGAGCTGGGCCCAGACTGAGCCACAGCTCCCTGTCAGCCCTCTCTGGCTGAACTCCTGTCTTCTTCTCCTCCTCTCTGAACAGGACCCTGTTCTAAGATGGTGCCCACCTTATATACCTCCCTCTAGCACCCGAGCCCAGGTGACTAGCAACCAATGGGCTCCTACCTATGCCCAGAGACCCACCCGTATCTGCTCCTACACCACTGGGTATTCCTCCCCCCGCCCCACTCCAGCCAGGGACAGATGCTGTCGTGCCTGCACTTCTGTCTAGTGGGAGCACCGTTGAGCTGTCCCTCGGATTATTTTACAGGCAAGATGCGGCTAAAAATTATTATTAATTTCAAAGCTGGTGTAGCTTGGTATAGATGGCCTAATACAATGAGTACCACACACTGCTACTATACCCAAAATTATTTTACAGGCAAGATGCAGCTAAAAAATATTATTAATTTCAAAGCTGGTGGAGCTTGGTATAGATGGCCTAATACAATGAGTACCACACACTGCTACTAAGCCCAAAATTATTTTCCAGGCTAGTTGCAGCTAAAAATTATTATTAATTTCAAAGCTGGTGGAGCTTGGTATAGATGCCCTTATAGATTGAGTACCACACACTGCTACAGGTCCAAAAGGTTTTACTTGGCTAGGTGCAGTAAAAAATTTGTATTACATACACAGGTGGTGTAGCTTGCAACACAGATAGGCTACTCCACTGACTAACACACACTGCAAGAGGCCCAAAAGGATTTGCTTAGCTAGATTTAGCCAAATGCTGTGAAAAACACTTGCACAGCACTAAAACAGAGCTGCCTGGCAAAAAGTGATAGGAACTAATGTAACGTAGCCCTCAAAAGGGCTGTAATTACAACTAGTCACTACTCCCAATCTATCTGTCGATTTAAGAGCACAGACCTGCCTGCTAAAAGTGCTAGGAACTGCTGTAACCTAGCCCTCAAAAGGGCTGCAATTACAAACTAGTCCCTACTCCCTAAACCTTTCTGTCTATTTAAGAGAAAATTTGCTTCCAATTCAGTTACACAATATAGCGCTAACAGGAGCAGCAGTGCCGTCTACCACTCAGCTGAAGCAGTGAGAAAATGGTGAAGACAGTGAAAATGGCTGGGTCTTATAGGGCAAGGACATGTGACATACACAGCCAATGACACATGCCCTTGCTTGAGTGAAAAAAAGCACTTCGCTCCGTGTGTGCGCTGCTGATAGGCTGACAGATTGCACCTCCCCACTGTAAATGTGGGAAAGAGAAAAAAAATGGAGATCTTCATTATTTCTGCAGAGATCCATCCCATGCCCCTCCCCCCGCCCCGCTGTACACTCAAACTGTGTATTAACATTGATTATCAGCATTACTGTGAAAAAATCCAGTTATGATTTTGGTGCATGAACAGTTATCGAACATAACCTCGAACAGCCGAATTTTTTTCAAATCGTTCAGGTTCGTCGAATTGCTCGAACACCGCCCAAAACAGCTCGAATTTGAGATTGGCGAACAGTTCAATTCGAACACCGCTCATCTCTATTAATAACATCCTTCTCCAACACCACATTTTGAAAGCATTGATTCTCCTTCTATCATGTTTCTTTATCGTCAAGGTTTTGCATCCGTATGTTACCACAGAAAAGACCATACTATGTACCAATCATGTATTCATCGCAAGTGAAAGGTTCCTCGATTTGAAGACCTTGTCCAGTAACTTCATTGTTGATTTGCTCATATCTATTCTCCTACTGACTTCCGTTGTCGTCGCTGCATCTTGAGTTATTATTGATCTGAGTAGGTTTAAGTCCTTTATAACTTCCAGTTCATTGCCATCCATCTAAAATGTGTTCCAGTCATACCTGGCAGTAGTCAATATCTTTGTCTTCCTTGTGTTGAGTAGCAGTCCCATGTTCAAGCTTGACATCTTGACACTATGAAATAAGTCCTTCATTCCATCTATACTTGTTGCTATCAATGTTGTGTTGTCTGCGTATTTCAGATTGTTGATGATTCGTCTTGCAATTTTGATTCCTTCTTCTTTTTTGGTAAGTCCAGCACTCCTGAAAATAGCTTCTGCATCTATAGCAATCCAAAAAATTAATCACTATGAATTTGACTAATTTAATACCATTTTAATGCGAATACTTTCCTTGCATGAGAAAATCATTAATTATAGTATGGTTTTGCATTAAGTTTTCAGTTCCCCTATATTACTATAGCTTAGGGTATGTCAAGTCCTCCAGACTCAAAGAGAAGGACACAGCATTTTGTCTCCACTTTGGACAATAAATGAGGGGACCACTCAATATATTAGATTCTTCTAGCAGGGTGTTTGAAATTGGGTTTTCGCAACCAGAGAACCCCTTTAACTGCTGATTACTTATCATTGGAAATAATATACTGATTTAATAAGAATGCATTTGTGTTTTGCTGATGAATAAATGTATTTGCAAATATACTTGATAAACCAGCCTTGTCCTGTGACATCCAGATATCATTGATGCATTTTACCTTTGAACAGAAATTAATCTATAAACTGAAGAAAAATGTAGCTGTGCTGTTTGTGATAAGCCTCATACTGGCATCACACTGAGAATGAATTGCTTCTAAGTTCTATCCATAGTAGCACACACTAAAGAAGCATTATCAGTTTTAAAAACATTATTGGTTTGATGACATTTCTCAAATGCTATCTAATTTTATTAAAGGTAAAATTTTATTAAAGGGAGAATGTCAGCAGATTCCTCCCTACTAAACCAATAACAATGCTGGATAGTCCACTAAAATATGAAAATATACCTTTCTTCTTTCCGATTAATGTACCATTGCCTAACAAAGAAAAAGTTCATTCTATATGCAAATTAGGTTACAAGGGTCAAATGGGTGTTCTGCTACAGGCAACTGCTCTAACTGACATCACAAAACATACCTCATAGCCTTGATTGTACTACATAATTGTTCCCAACATTGATATCTTACACTTAGCACATAGTCGAAAAAGATCTACTAATTTCCAGTTTCATAGATACTATGCTATACTTTATTATTTCTATCATGGAATTATATGAAACAAAGTATTGGCCTCCTTACAGATGTCCTGTATGTTACAATATTAGTCACAGTGAATTATTTCATTAAAATAATTATTAAAAATGATATTAGCAATGACAAATTCAGTTGATGTAGTTTTTAGTCTTTAATAAACTTATTTAAATGTATCCGTTTCATCTCAGGATGTCTGACAACTTAAAATAAGTATCCATGTACAGACTTTGTAGGAGTCACTTCATTTAGCAGATTCCAGGAACAGTGGTATACCGCTAATAGAGGCAGACCATGTGACAGAACACACACTGTGTAGCTCAAAGCAGCGAGCGAATGAGGAGAGATTTTTTTTTTTAAATCAATATGGACCATTATACTGTTTGGAGAGCTGTGAGGGACCATTTGGAGGGCTATGTGGGGCCCTTTATACAGTTTTGGAAGGCTATGTGAAGGCCATTATACAGTTCGCAGGGCTATATGGGGGCCATTATACAGTTGAGAGGGCTGTGTGGGGGCCATTATACTTTTTGGAGGGCTATGTGAGAGCTATTGGAGGACTGTGTGGCCATTATACTGTTTGGGGGGCTACAAAGGGGGCTATTATATTGTATGGAGGGCTATATGAGGGACTAATATACTGTTTAGAGGGCTATAATGGGGTAATCATAATGTTTGGAAGGCTATGCAGGGGTCATTATACTTTTTGGAGGGCTATGTGGAGGCAAATTATAGTTTGTAGGGCTATGTGGGGTCTAATTATACTGTTTGGAGGGTTATGTAGGCATTGATATACTGTTTGAAGGCCTATGTGGGGGCTATTATAATGTTAGAGGGATATACTGTTTGTGGGCAATTTACTGTTTGGAGGGCTATGAGTGGGCCATTATACTGCTTGAAGTGCTGTGTGGGGACCATTATACAGTGTGGAGAGTTATGTGGGGACCAACATACAGAGTGGAGGTATGTGGAAGCCATTATACTGTATGCAGGGCATCATACTGTATGGAGGGCTGTGTGGGGCCATCTTATTGTGTGGAGGGCCTCATATTGTGTGGAAGAACTGTGGCTATCCTACTGTGTATGAGGGTCTTCATATTGTGTGTGGGGAACTGTGGGGTCCATCACACTTTGTTGGGGGTCACTGTGAGGGCATATTACTGTATTGAGATCACCGTGGGAGTATCATACTTTATGGGGGTGGGGAGCACTGTAGGGTCATCATACTGTACATGTGGAGGATACTGATGACAAATTAACTTTAGGGGTATCATACTGTGTTTGAAGGGCACTTTTGATAATATCATACTTTATGGGGGCCATGAAAGGGGTATTTTAGTGAGAACATTAAGAGGTTTCAATAGAAGCAAAATTACTTTGTAAGGGTAAGGGCTGTAAAGTTGTGAGATATATTCTTCTGGGACCCTGCTAAATATTATTTTTTCATAATTTTTTTGGGGGGGCCAATTAGGACATCTGCTATGTGCACTGTTTATCTATGTCTCTGTTTTTAGTTGTGTGTATTGGGTCTAGGTGATGATGAACTGCCAGTCCTTTGTTAGGAATAAGACTGCTAGTAATGTAGAGTGGGTGCACAATTATTAGGCTTTTTGTATTTTTGATGAATATTTTTATTATTGAACTATATTTTATTTTGGGGGAATCCAAAATGTTAATTAACTTAAAATCTGAATATTTTAAAAAGTTAAAGTTGTGGTTTTCTCTTTCTTAGGAGAATATCTATTTGTGCCGAAATGTGTGCGATTTTTCGATTTTTGCATTTTCGTTTTTTCTCCCATTATTCCAAGACTCATAAGTTTTTTATTTTTCGGTCGGTATAGCTGTGTGTGGGCTTGTTTTTTGCAAGATGAGTTGTACTTTTGAATGACACCATCCATTTTATCATGTGATGTAATGGAAAATGGTAAAAAAATCCAAATGGGTGTGAAATAGCAAAAAAAGTGCAATTCTTCAATTGCTTTTAGGGTTATTATTCTCAGTGTTCATTTTACATTAAAATAACCATGTAGTTTGATTCTCCGGGTCAGTACAATTATGCAGATACCAAACATGTATAGTCGTGTGTCAAAATTTTACTTGTGTAGCCACTTTCTGAGACTCGTAACATTTTCAGTTTTTTGGGATATGGAGCTGTGTAATAGTTTATTTTTTGATCTCTGTGCTGATGTTTTTATTAATATCATTTATGGGTATATACAGTATGATGTTTTGATTGCCTGTCATTGGTGTATTGATTTTTTTCTTGTTATGCTGTTTATCAATCGGATTAATTTATTTTATATTTTGTGAGATATGACTTTTACAAACCCATTGATACCAAATATGTGTATTTTTTTTTGTTTGTGTTCCTTAATTTTTAATGTGGTAAAAGGGGGATGATTTCAACATTTACATTTTCTGTTGCAGACCCCTTGCTGTCAGGACAATCACGACAATCCATCAGCACGACAACGATGCGATCGTGGGAGGGCTTAGAATAGTGCGCCCCCCTGCTAGCGCAGGTTAAATACTGCTGTCAGAAAGTAAAAGCAACATTTAACAGGTTAAGAGCCCTGGGTGAAACTCTTCTCTACTCATGGCTGTTACAGACAGATGATGGCTGATTAATTCAGCCTTCATCTGCCTGGAAAGAAGTGGACTCAGCGTGCCAGCCCGCAACAAAGGCAGGGAGTCTACTTATGATGGACACAGTACGTCTTATGTCATTAAGGGGTTAAGGCTTTTACTGGTTAGCTAAGCAGTGGAGTACTTTGATGCCTGCAATTGAGCACTGTTCTGCATAAAATCATGGTTTTCTTTACAGGTACAGACTTTTTCTGTACCACTGCTTGAAGATGGTGTTTTCTAAAAGCTTGCAGTAAGTTTGAGAGTTGCTTTTGAGTCCATCTTCAACTTGAAAAAGTCCAACTAGCTCATGCTTAATAATACCAGCACACAGCAGCACTCCACCTCCACCTTGCTGGCGTCTGTCTGAGTCGGACTGGAGGTCTGTGCCCATTACTGATCCAACCACAGGCCCATCCATCTGGTCCATCAAGAGTCACTCTCATCTCATCACATCTTTGAAAAATCTATCTTCAGTTATTTCTTGGCCCAGACCTTCTATTATGCCTGAGGAAGGTAGCAGTACGCTACCAAAACCCGTTGTGGTGAAATAAAAGTAATTTTATTGTCATTGTCCCTGTGGATTCTGTGCCCTAGCTCTCACACTAGACTGCTTTATTTATCTCCAATTTTAACACTATTTGACTTTTTAGAGTCAGTTAAATCTCATTTTTTGGCCCATTTTATCTGAGGAAAACAAGCTGCCTAATAATTCTGCACACCTTAATAAAGGATGTCGATATACTTAGGTCTCACCCGCCCTCATTATACAAATACACATCACCTGATCTGCTTCATCCAATAAGCATTCTAGTTTATGCAGCTTGGAGTTGGAAAATATTTTCATAAAATGATTATATGGTCAAAATACTCACTTTCTTTATAATTCTGCTCACAGTGTACAGTAACACAAACTTTTGAACAAAGGCTCAGTTATCAATTATCAAAACAGCATAAAAAAAACCTGGCACTGTTGTCAATTTCTGTTTAAATTATAATTTCTGCTGAGCTTAGTCTACACTTAAGAAAAGATAGGTAAGTGACTGGTGAAAGAAGAATTCTTACGCAAATATGACATGCACCATAATTTGTTACTTGCACCAGAAAATTGCATTTGGGATTGATAAAAAGTCCTATTTGTTTTCTAAACTAGATAATAACAGTCACATATTACGTGCAATTGACGCGCCCCCTGGGCCTGTGTTGTGCAGGGGAACCCGGAACCGGGCCTGTTGTAGAATGCTGGGGGTTGTAGTCTCCGTGTGGCGGTGACCCGGTCCGTGCCCAGGGTGGTCAAACCAGTGGCAGTCTTAATGTATAGCAAATGTCCGACTACGCCACCCGTGGATTGCGGTCAGTGGGGACCGCTGCTGCGCTGCCGACCGCTGAGGCTGATGTTGTTTGCGCAGCCGAGTATGGGATAACTCCCCACGGGAGAAGTATTGCCTCAGGGCAGCTAATGTGAGAGATGATGGGAGTGATGGTGTGAGGGTCCCAGTGCTAATGGTGCTGGTGCGGCAAGGAATCACAGAGACGTGAGGTGCAGTTCAGGGTCTTTACTGATGGTACAAGGCAGACCCTCCCGGGAGTACTGGCTAGTATAAGGGGCCTGGTCAGTCTGCGAGCAAGCAGGAGTTCCCCTGGCCAGGTGGAGTTGTAGGCCTCCCCGTTTATCTGCACTCTTCCTGGCTACCTTGCTGTCAGCGGTTACAAGTAGCCCACGTCCCTGAGTATACCGTTTGGTGCTTACCCGTATGGCTGGTGACTTGGGGCCTTCTGTTAGCCTCCGCTCCTGGATGGCGGCGCTGGTCCCTTCTTTGTGACTGAGCCTCCGGGCTTCTATGGCCAGAGGACCTGGAATCCCCTGCCGGCTGGTTTCTGCTGCTGGGTATATATCAGTCCCCACAGCCTCGTACTCCTGTGTCCGGTTTTAGTAACTTCAGCCAGGGCGAGCTATATCTCTGCTCACAGCCCCTGGCCTTCTGCCTCTGCTCCTACAGAGCTCCTGATCTCACTTTCCCTCTCCAGGCTCTGACTGCTCTGCTTGTTCTGCAGGCTCTGTCTCTGTCTGCAGCTTCACTCACTAATCCCGCCCCAGACCCAGTTTATAAGGGCAGATTCCTCCCCTCCCAGGTCTGGGTGGGCCGTGTTGCATGCTTAGGGCTCCTGACCAGAGAAACCTCCCACTTGCTCTCAGACATAATATCTCTATTACTGTGGCAACCAGACCCCTGGGGTGTCACATTCCCCCCTAGTAAATTTTAGTACTCTGGGACTAAACATATTTTTAAAGCATAATAACAGGGTATAACAGTAACACATTAACATGTTTACAAGAAGCTTTAGTTATTTGAAGGTCACGGCGTGTCCGCAACCGGGTGTCCATATCACCCAAGGTGAAACTTTAAGCGAAGTAGGGGACCTGTCCAAAGCAAACCCCTTGCGTTGACCTTGGGCTTGGCTGCAAGGGTAGACTAACTACTTTGGGCCGCAAGGAGGCCACGCCAGACAGGTTTTCTCTTCCGCGGCCGTCTTCACAAGAGGCACCAAGGTGCAACTATCTACAAAACTGTTCCGGTTATCCAGCGTCCATAACCTGTTAGTCCATAAAAATCTGCAGGGTAACTGAGAAACATAATTAATAACAGGCAACAAACATAAACCATAAACAGTTAATAGATAAATTCACAGTGCATTAGTTTAGATTCTCCAGCGAGCGGGCATCTGACCTCTAGTGACTCTAGTGGACCTACGGAGCTCACTAACTGGTCCTGCACTACAGGGTGTAGGAGGTGTTATGGGTAAGCTGGGCAACTGTCTGCGCACTCTTTGGCTCACTAGGGGCACGGCAGGCTCACTACTAGCAGAGGGTTGATCCTCCTGTACTGCTGGTGTGGACTCTTCTGCCTCTTGGGCCGGCTGCTCTTCCAGCTCTACCGGTTCCTCTGTAGGCACTTGCGGGGCTGGCTGGAGAAAGGTGAGGACGGGTACCACGACAGCGCCGTTTACTTGTGTCCAAGACCGGGGGAAGTCTCCGAGTACGGTACTGATCATTTCTTCCCTTTCCTCTGCGGGTTGAGGGTTTCCTTGATCTTCTTCAGGGCTTTGCAGCTGCTCGGGACACTTCTTCAGGTGGTCTCTGGAGACAATGGCTGTGGTTTCTCCTCCATCCTTACTGATTACGCAGATTTTTGGGTTCTCATGGCTTGATGGCAGTACGGTGTACGGGTCCTTCTCCCACTGGTCGTCCAACTTGTGGAGCCGCCTCTTCCTCTTCAAGACCTGCTCTCCAGGTACCAGGGGAACAGCGGGAGCATACTGGTTATAAGCCTTCTCTTGCCTTTCTCTAGCTTGAGACAGACTTCGCTCGACGCTCTCCTGTACTTTCCGATACTGCTGCTGCCGTTCTGTATCCCAGTCTGCTTCTGGCGAGGTGTCCTCAGGCGTCAGGACTCCCATATCCAGGTCAATAGGCAGCTTACCAGGTCTTGCTCTCATTAGGTAAGCCGGGGTACAGTTGGTGGAACCTACGGGGATGTGGTTATACAGGTCCACCAGATCGGGCAGTTTCTCAGGCCACAGACTGCGTTCTTCCAGGGGCAATGTTTTTAGCAGATCTATCACCACCTGGTTCATCTTCTCGCAGAGTCCATTGGTTTGAGGGTGATAGGGCGTTGTTCTTATCTTCTTGCAGCCATACAGGTTGCAGAACTCCTGGAAGACCTCCGCTTCGAAGGCTGGTCCTTGGTCTGTCAACACTTGGTCCGGGTACCCGTGTGGACGGCAGAAGTGCTGCTGGAAGGCTCTAGCTGCTGTTTGAGCCGTTAAGTCCTTGACCGGGACCACCACCAGGAACCGGGAGTAATGATCTACGATTGTGAGGGCGTAGACATACCCAGATCTGCTTGGAGCCAGTTTCACATGGTCCAGGGCTACCAGTTCCAGTGGCTGTCTGGTGATGATGGGCTGCAGGGGAGTCTTCTGGCTGGCTCGGTCTTTTCTTCTCAGGTGGCACGGGCCACAGTCTCTGCACCACCTCTCGATGGCTCCTCTCATGCCTACCCAGTAGAACCGTTCACGCAACAAGAACTCCAGCTTCTTCCATCCAAAATGCCCTGCTCCGTTGTGGTATGCCTCCAGAACCATAGCCGCGTCTCGTCTTGGGACCACTACCTGCCAGGTCAACTCATGTGTTCGAGAGTTAACCATTCTCCGGCACAGCTTCTCCCTGTAGAGGAACAGCTTACTTTTCTCCTTCCACAGTTGCTTGGTCTCCTCCGGAGCATCTGGGTCAAGACGGGCATTGGCCTGGGTCAGCATTTCCTTCACCAAATGGACTGCGGGATCACTGTCTTGCGTCTCTGCCCAGTTGTAGTGGGGCAAGGGATTGAACGTCACGGAGCGCCTGTCCTTCACACGGTGGGAATACAGGGTAATCCCATGACGGTGGAACGCAGGGAGCTCAACTTCTTCCAGATCTTCTGGATCTTCCCCTACGTCCGGTAAGTTCGGCATTCTAGACAGGGCATCCGCGTTGGCATTTGAGCGTCCTGCCCGGTATTTGAGGGTGAATTCAAAGTTGGACAGGCGGGCCATCCATCTCTGTTCCAGGGCACCGAGCCTTGCAGTGTCCAGGTGTGTCAACGGGTTGTTATCCGTGTACACGGTGAATTTGGAGGAGGCAAGGTAATGCTTGAAACGTTCGGTCACTGCCCACACTACTGCCAGGAACTCCAGCTTGAATGAGCTATAATTCTCAGGGTTCCTCTCCGTGGGCCGTAGCTTTCGGCTGGCGTAAGCGATTACCCGTTCTTTCCCTTGCTGGATCTGGGACAGTACGGCTCCTAGCCCGATGTTGCTTGCGTCCGTGTGGAGGATAAAGGGCTGGCTGTAGTCTGAATATGCCAGGATTTCATCCCCCGTGAGGGCCATCTTCAGCTGGCAGAAGGACTCCTCTTCCAGCTTTTCCCACCTAAAGGGCGGCTTCTGGTTTTTGGCTTTCCGAGATTGACCTATCAGGAGGTCCTGCATAGGGGCTGCCATTTTGGTGAAACCGGGAATGAATCTTCGGTAGTAGCCTACCAACCCGAGGAACTGCCGCACTTCCTTTATGCTGGAGGGTCTTGGCCAGTCCTTAATCACAGTGATCTTATCAGGGTCAGGAGCCACTCCGTCAGCACTCACCACGTGTGTAGCATCGGCGTCTCTGCCCCGTTCTAGGCAGAGACGCCGTCCCTCTCACCTCCCCGCTCCTGGCACGGCGTCCTCCAGCGCTGCTCTCCCCGCTGCTTCCGGCACGCGCTCCTTCCCCGGCAGTGTGCTTAGGGCGCGCGCGCGCGCGCTCCCCCTCTCTTAAAGGGACCGCGCGCGCCGTCCTAAGGAGTCCCCGGCCAATTGCCGGAGGACCTCCCATATAAAAGGCACCTCCTCCAAAATGGAGGTGCCCGAGCAATGTTGTAGCACTGTTCACTACTCTGCTTCAGCCCTCAGGTCCCGTTGCCAGTTACCTGCCAGATACCTGCCAGATTCCTGCCAGTCTGCTGTCTAATTCCTGCCTGATATCCTGCTACCTGCCTGCTAGCCTGAGGTCCGACGGTCTGCCTTACTACTCCTGTCAGTCTGTCTAAGGACCAGCTTGCCCGCTCACCTGGGAGCGCACATCAACTACCTGCCTGCTTGCCTGAGGTCCGACGGTCTGCCTTCCAACTCTTGTCAGTCTGTCTATGGACCAGCTTGCCCGCTCACCTGGGAGCGCACATCTGCTTCCTGCCTGCTAGCCTACCTGGAGGCTCTGCCGTCACGTGCTGTGACCACCTGCCTGTCCAGTGACTCCTGCCCGCTCACCTGGGAGCGCTCATCTGCTGCCTGTCTGCTAGCCTACCTGGAGGCTCTGCCGTCACGTGCTGTGACCAACCGCCTGTCCAGAGACTTCTGCCCGCTCACCTGGGAGCGCTCATCTGCCGCCTGTCTGTTGGTCTTCCTGGAAGCTCCGCCGTCACATGCTGTGACCACCCGTTTATTCAGAGACTCTCGCCTGCTCACCTGGGAGCTCACGTCTACCATCAGCCGCCACAGGTCGTACCAACCCTTTACCCAGAGACTGCCCCGGTCACTTGCCGTGACCATCTGCCCGTTCACCCAGAGACTGCCCCGGTCACTTGCCGTGACCATCTGCCCGTTCACCCAGAGACTGCCCCGGTCACTTGCCGTGACCATCTGCCCGTTCACCCAGAGACTGCCCCGGTCACTTGCCGTGACCATCTGCCCGTTCATCCAGAGACTGCCCCGGTCACTTGCCGTGACCTCCTGCCCGTTCTTCTAGAGACTGTCCCGGTCACCTGCTGTGACTGCCTGCCTGGTCGCCACCCGCTCCCTTACAAGGACCGCCCCCTTGTATAGTAGCTCAGAGGTTCCGCCTCCCAGACCCGTTACAGTTTGCTCGGGCCATGGAACCCGGTGGCCCCCAAGCTCCCTCGCTCTCGGACTTGTGTCATGAACTGTCCCGTCAGAGGTCCCAACAGGAGTCCATCCTGGGTCTCCTGCGGAATGTCAATTCTCGCCTGGACACTCTGACTGCTCTGCCTGCAACCACTGCCAGTGCCATGACTCGCAATCCGGCAGCTCCACTGCCCACTAATAACATGGTATCCTACCCCGGACCCCGGCTTTCTGCACCTCCTCGTTTCGGAGGCGACTCCGCCCAGGCTCGGGGCTTCATAAATCAGTGCACCCTGCACTTTGAACTCCTGGCTCACCAGTTTAACTCCGACAGGGCCAAAATTGCCTTCATCATGTCCCATCTCACCGGAGAGGCCCTGGCCTGGCTAAATCCTCTATGGGAGAGAGGAGACCCCCTGGTGTCCGACTTGCCTGCCTTTCTCACAGCTTTCCGGAAAGTCTTCGACGAACCCGGACGGAAGACCTCATCCGCATCATCTCTGCTACGCCTCCGTCAGGGAAGTCTCACCGTGGGCCAATATGCCATACGGTTCCGTACCCTTGCCTCGGAGCTGGCCTGGGATAATGACGCTCTGGTTTCCGTCTTCTGGGAGGGTCTGTCCGGCCATATAAAAGATGAACTTGCCGGTCGGGATATTCCTACCACTCTCGATGACCTAATAACTCTTGCCACCCGGATTGACCTGCGGTTCCAGGAGCGTGCCAAAGAGGTCACCCGTGAGAGGAGGTTTCCACGTCTAGCTCCTACTTTTCAGAAACCCGTCACTCCCTCCGTCTTTCCTCAGCTACACTCTCCTGAGCCTATGCAGGTCGACCAGACCAAGATGGTCGGTTCTCGCCAAGAATCTCGCCGAGCCGAGGGAAGCTGTTTCTATTGTGGTAGTATGAAGCACTTCATCCGTTCCTGCCCGGAAAAGCCGGGAAACGCCAGTGTCTAGGACCACTCGGAGAGGTCGTCCTAGACAAAAGTAAGCCCTCTCCGTCTCTGACCTTACCGGTCTCTATTGCTTGGGGAGAAAACCGTCTCTTTGAACTCGCCCATCTGGATTCTGGAGCTGCTGGAAACCTCATCTCCCAGTCTCTGGTAGAGAGATACCATATTCCCACCAAGTCCCTGGCTGAACCATTGTCAGTCGCCTCCGTGGATGGAAGACTTCTCTCGGAGACCATCCTGCTCGTCACCGAACCCATAACCCTGCAGGTGGGAATGCTGCACTCTGAGGAGATCTCATTCCATGTGCTGTCCGGACTTTCTCACTCCCTGTTGCTCGGTCTACCTTGGCTCCAGACACATGAACCCGTATTGAACTGGCGGTCCGGTGAAGTACTCCGATGGGGTCCTGACTGCCATAGGACCTGCCTGGTCCCGGTCCGTCCACTTCGCCCTCAGCCTACTCCAGCTAACTTACCTGGTCTCCCGGCTCCCTACTGGCCCTATGCGGACGTCTTCGGTAAGAAGGAAGCTGAGACGTTGCCACCCCATAGGCCATACGATTGCCCTATCGACCTGGTACCTGGCACCACTCCTCCCCGTGGGCGTATCTACCCGTTGTCTGCAGCCGAGACCCGAGCCATGTCTGAGTACATTGAAGAGAATCTGACTAGGGGATTTATCCGAAAATCTACCTCCCCGGCTGGAGCCGGATTCTTCTTTGTCAAAAAGAAAGACGGCTCGCTACGTCCCTGTATTGACTACAGAGGACTCAATCTCATCACGGTAAAAAACAAATATCCCCTGCCACTCATCTCCGAATTGTTTGACCGTCTCAAGGGCGCCAGGATCTTCTCCAAGCTGGATCTACGAGGAGCGTATAATCTGGTCCGTATCCGTCAAGGAGACGAGTGGAAGACGGCATTCAATACCCGGGACGGTCACTACGAGTACCTTGTGATGCCCTTCGGTCTCTGTAATGCTCCCGCGGTCTTTCAGGAACTAGTCAACGACATCTTCCGTGACCTCCTGTACTCCTGCGTAGTGGTATACCTGGACGATATCTTGGTCTTCTCTCCGGATCTCCCCACACACCGGAGGGATGTTCGTCAGGTCCTGCTTAGGCTTCGGCAGAACCACCTTTACGCCAAATACGAGAAGTGCCTCTTCGATCAGACCTCCCTTCCGTTCCTGGGCTATGTCATCTCCCAAACAGGTCTGCAAATGGATCCCGAGAAGCTCTCTTCCGTTCTAAAATGGCCTCGTCCTGAAGGTTTGAAGGCGATACAGCGATTCCTGGGCTTCGCTAATTATTATCATCTTTTCATCCCACACTTCTCGTCTCGGACTGCTCCCATATCTGCACTTACCCATAAGGGGGCTAACCCCAGAACATGGTCGCCTGAAGCCGAGGAGGCCTTCCTTTCCCTAAAGAAAGCCTTTGCCTCTGCTCCCGTCCTGCACCATCCAGACTGTAATAAACAATTCTACCTGGAGGTTGATGCCTCCTCTTCCGGAGCCGGAGCGGTGCTCACCCAGAAGTCTTCTACTGGGAGAATGGTAACGTGCGGCTTCTTCTCCAAAATCTTCTCCTCGTCGGAGCGCAACTACTCCATTGGAGACCGGGAATTGCTAGCCATCAAATTGGCACTGGGAGAGTGGCGCTATCTGCTTGAAGGGGCTCTCTACCCGGTAATTATCTACACGGATCACAAAAACCTGGCATATCTCCAAAATGCCCAGAGACTCAATCCTCGCCAGGCCCGGTGGTCGTTGTTTTTTGCCCGCTTCGACTTCATTCTTCATTTCCGTCCGGCGGACAAGAACGTCAAAGCTGATGCCTTGTCCCGGTCCTTCCTGTCCTCCGATCAAGAGGAGGAACCTACGCACATCATCGACTCCTCCAAGGTGATGAATGTGGCCCCCTTGGATCTGACTCGTCTTCCACCCGGTAAGACGTTCGTAGCTGTGCCAGATCGGGAGAGGGTTCTTCGCTGGGGACATTCTTCTAAACTAGCTGGCCATGCTGGCCAAAAGAAGACCTTCCAACTTATTACCCGGCATTACTGGTGGCCTACCCTGTGTAAGGACGTGGTAGACTTCGTCGCGGCCTGTTCATCCTGTGCCCGTAACAAAGTTCCCCGACATCTACCTGCCGGCCATCTCCTGCCCCTTCCCGTACCTGCTGCTCCTTGGCAACACATCGCTATGGACTTTATCACCGACCTTCCAGTTTCTGCCGGTTGCACTGTCATTTGGGTCGTCGCTGACCGTTTTTCTAAGATGGCCCACTTCATTCCCCTGCCTGGTCTTCCGTCTGCACCCGAGCTGGCTAAAGACTTTATCCGCCACATCTTCCGTCTCCATGGTCTGCCCCTCCACATCGTGTCGGATCGTGGGGTTCAGTTCACCTCTCGCTTCTGGAGAGCCACATGTAAGCTGCTGGACATTACCCTGGATTTCTCCTCCGCTTACCACCCTCAGTCCAATGGTCAAGTGGAGCGGATCAATCAGATCTTGTCCAGCTACCTCCGGCACTTCGTTGATGCTCACCACTCGGACTGGGTGGATCTCCTACCATGGGCCGAGTTCTCTTATAACAACCATGAGAGCGAGTCCTCTTCCAAATCCCCGTTCTTTATAGTCGGTGGCCAACATCCCCGGATTCCACTTCCTGTCTCTGTTTCTGTGGACAACCCTGCTGCGGAGTCTCTTGTCAGCGAATTCTATTTGGGAGAGCACCAGGTCCGCTCTTCTTCTCTTCTCTGAGCGGATGAAGAGATATGCTGATAAGAGACGTCTGGATCTGCCCCAATTCTGTCCGGGAGACAAGGTTTGGCTCTCATCCAAACATGTGCGGCTCAAAGTACCCTCCTACAAGTTGGGCCCTCGATTCATCGGCCCCTTCGAAGTCCTCAGGCAAATTAACCCTGTGGCCTACAAATTAAAACTCCCGGCCACCCTACGGATCCCCAACTCCTTCCACGTATCTCTCCTCAAACCCGTTGTCTTTAACTTTTTTTCCAAAAATCCAGGTGCCCCTCCTGCTCCGGTTTCCGCTGATGACATCTTTGAGGTAGAGAGTATTCTGGCCTCCAAGAGGGTAAGAGGAAAAACCTTTTTTCTGGTAGATTGGAAGGGGTTTGGTCCTGAGGAGAGAACTTGGGAACCCAGGGAGAACATCAACGCCCCGCTTCTCCTTGAGAAATTTCTTTCTGGCCAAAAAAAGAGGGGGCCTAAAGGGGGGGGTACTGTAGCATCTGCGTCTCTGCCCCGTTCTAGGCAGAGACGCCGTCCCTCTCACCTCCCCGCTCCTGGCACGGCGTCCTCCAGCGCTGCTCTCCCCGCTGCTTCCGGCACGCGCTCCTTCCCCGGCAGTGTGCTTAGGGCGCGCGCGCTCCCCCTCTCTTAAAGGGACCGCGCGCGCTGTCCTAAGGAGTCCCCGGCCAATTGCCGGAGGACCTCCCATATAAAAGGCACCTCCTCCAAAATGGAGGTGCCCGAGCAATGTTGTAGCACTGTTCACTACTCTGCTTCAGCCCTCAGGTCCCGTTGCCAGTTACCTGCCAGATACCTGCCAGATTCCTGCCAGTCTGCTGTCTAATTCCTGCCTGATATCCTGCTACCTGCCTGCTAGCCTGAGGTCCGACGGTCTGCCTTACTACTCCTGTCAGTCTGTCTAAGGACCAGCTTGCCCGCTCACCTGGGAGCGCACATCAACTACCTGCCTGCTTGCCTGAGGTCCGACGGTCTGCCTTCCAACTCTTGTCAGTCTGTCTATGGACCAGCTTGCCCGCTCACCTGGGAGCGCACATCTGCTACCTGCCTGCTAGCCTACCTGGAGGCTCTGCCGTCACGTGCTGTGACCACCTGCCTGTCCAGTGACTCCTGCCCGCTCACCTGGGAGCGCTCATCTGCTGCCTGTCTGCTAGCCTACCTGGAGGCTCTGCCGTCACGTGCTGTGACCAACCGCCTGTCCAGAGACTCTCGCCTGCTCACCTGGGAGCTCACGTCTACCATCAGCCGCCACAGGTCGTACCAACCCTTTACCCAGAGACTGCCCCGGTCACTTGCCGTGACCATCTGCCCGTTCACCCAGAGACTGCCCCGGTCACTTGCCGTGACCATCTGCCCGTTCACCCAGAGACTGCCCCGGTCACTTGCCGTGACCATCTGCCCGTTCACCCAGAGACTGCCCCGGTCACTTGCCGTGACCATCTGCCCGTTCATCCAGAGACTGCCCCGGTCACTTGCCGTGACCTCCTGCCCATTCTTCTAGAGACTGTCCCGGTCACCTGCTGTGACTGCCTGCCTGGTCGCCACCCGCTCCCTTACAAGGACCGCCCCCTTGTATAGTAGCTCAGAGGTTCCGCCTCCCAGACCCGTTACAACGTGTCCCAGGTATTGCACCTTTGGTTTCAGGAGGTGACACTTGGAGGGTTTCACCTTTAGGCCGTAGTTTGCCAGAGCTTCGAACACTTCTGCCAGGTGTTTCAGGTGGTCCTCGTAGGTCTTGGAATAGACGATGACATCGTCCAGGTATAACAGGACCGTCTCGAAGTTCCGGTGTCCCAGACAGCATTCCATCAACCGTTGGAAGTTTCCTGGTGCGTTGCAGAGCCCGAACGGCATACAGTTAAATTCGCTGAGACCCATCGGGGTGATGAATGCGGTCTTCTCCCGGTCCGCCTCTGCTACAGGAACCTGCCAGTACCCGCTAGTGAGATCCAAAGTAGAGAAGAAGTTAGCAGATTTTAATGCAGCTAAGGACTCTTCTATCCTTGGTAACGGGTACGCATCTTTATGTGTGATACGGTTGACCTTCCTGTAGTCTACACACATTCTCATGGTGCTGTCTTTCCTTTTCACTAAGACTAGTGGAGCTGCCCAGGGGCTACAGCTGTCCCTGATTACCCCAGCCTCCTTCATGTCTCTAAGCATCCCCTTGGCGTGTTGGTAGTGTGCCGGGGGTACGGTTCGGTATCTCTCCTTTATGGGAGGATGGTCTCCCGTGGGGATGTGGTGTTCTACCCCCTTTACTCGCCCGAAGTCTAGCGGGTGTTTACTAAACACTCTCTCGTACTCTCGAACCACCCGATAGACTCCCTGTTTCTGGTGTGAGGGAGTGGAGTCAGTACCCAAATGCAGTTGCTGACACCAGTCCTCCATTGGTTTCTTAGAGCCGTTACCTTCCTCTGGTTGAGATGGAGGCAAGGGTTCCACGGCCTGTACAGAGTTCTGGTTGATGGTGAACAATTTGGCTAGCGTGGCATACCGGGGCAGGTGTACTTCTCTCTCCCCGATATTTATGATGCGAACGGGCACCCTCCCATGGCGTACATCGACCACCCCCCGTGCTGTCAAAATGGTGGGCCTACTGTCTGAGTAGACGGGTTCTACCATTGCTTGGTAGTCTCTACCTCTTAGACCAATAGCTGCCCGGCACCAAATCATCATCTCACTTTTTGGGGGCATGGCAATAGGGAACGGGTCACACATTCTCACGCTACCTATCTCACCACCAGATAGTTCCACCTGTTGCCGCTTCATCAGTGCCCGGATCTCTTTTTGGAGCACACGCTGCTGGCTGGAACTGGCGTTCTTGGCAACCTGCTGTAAAATGAGAATCACCTCTGCAAGACAATTTTCAATCACATTAGTTCCCAAGGTTATTCTAGGGTGACTCTCATGACGGTCTATGTCCACTATAATCAGTCCTTGTGCCGCCAGTTCGACTTTACCGATCTTAATGGTCACCTCTTTGAATCCCACCTGCGGCACGGGCTGACCATTGCTGGCGATGATACTCAGGTCGTCATCTGGGTAGCGGGTTATGTCCGAGTCATTCCAGTACTGTTTAAAGAGCACGTACGGGATGGTGGTCACCTGTGACCCAGTGTCTAGTAGGGCACTCATAGGAATGCCATCCAGTACCACAGGCAAGATTGGACGTCCCCCTACGTATTTATCACGCCAGTTTGATGGGCCTGATGGTCTTACGCCTGGGGGTTGGCCCTCTACCCCAGGTTGTGCCCGTTTAAATGACAGTACCTTGCCACATGTCCGGGTTGATTGCAGCGGCGGCAGATGGGTCGTCCGTCCTCATTGTATCTGTCGCTGGGTCTTCCTTTGGCCGGTGGGGTCCTCCTCAGTCGGCGCCACGGGACGTCCTCCGGTCCGGATGCCAGCTGGATCTTTCCTGGAGAAGAGACCTGTAAAGACTGCACAGTTCTGATTAGTGCGGCAACGCTCTTAGTCAGCTCTTGGACCTGATGGTGCAGGTCTGTAGCCGGGTCACTGTTTAAAGCCTGCGCATCAGCTCCCACAGGCCCTGCAGACAAGGGCGCCGTCTCCTGGTGGTAAGTGATAGCAGGGCGCCTGTGGGTCACAGCGCCACCTGGTGCCGGTTCTCGGAGCACCCGGATGGCTCTGTCCTTTAACTGTGCAAAGTCCAGGTCAGGGTCCTGTAAGGCCATTGCCCGCAACTGGGTTCGGTGGGCATTGCACAGTAGACCCTCAATAAATTGTTCAGTCAACAGCTTATCTTCATTTCCCACGCTGTCAGGGTCTGCCTGCTTAATGGCTCTCAGGGCCTATTGTAGGTTTAGAGCATAGTCTCTTATACTCTCATGTGCCCACTGTTTACACCCGTAAAATCTGAGCTTTATTTCGGCTGAGGTGCGGGTATCAAATGTGTCTTTCAGCCAGGCTAATATTTCTCTGACAGTCCTCTTCCTCCCAGGTGGCCAGGACTTTACCTCCCTTTGGGCTGCCCCGATTAATTGGGCCACCAGGATGCTCACTTTTTGCTCTTCTGTGAGGGGGTACACCTGGAAGAGTCTTTCTCTAAAGTCATTTAGAGTATGTGACTCCCCTGAGTACTGGGGTAGCCAGGTTGCCACCGGGATATAGGGCATGGTGAATGGCATGACTGCTGCAGCGGTTGCGCTGGCGGTGGCTGTGGCAGTGGAGCTCCCCTCGGTATCCGGCATCCTCCTCCCCCCTAGTGGGCCGTGGCCTACCTTGCGATGCTCTTCTTCCATAGGCCGCGGCTCCACAGTCGATCGTCGGGGTTGAGGACCTGGCGTCGCGCTCCGATGACGTCAGCGTCGCTCTTCCTCCCTTCCAGGACCTTGCGCAGCGTCAGAGCGTGGGTCGGAGCGTGGGGCAGAGCTTCGGATCTCGCGCGCTTTCGGCGTCCACGCCCCTCTTCTTCCTGTGCGGCGTCCCGAAAATGGCGTCCGAAGGCGGGAAGAAGCTGCGGATTGCGGGATGAAGGCAGAAGACGGCGAGAAATGGTCCAAGATGGCGTCTGATGGCGGGAATCGGCTCTGGATGGCGAAAAACGACTCCGGACAGCGGGAAACTTCACCACAGGTAAGTATAAAAGTCTCTTTTTCAGGCACGCAGTACCCGGTGGTTGCGGGCACGAAATCCTGCCGACTACGCCAAAGTTGACGCGCCCCCTGGGCCTGTGTTGTGCAGGGGAACCCGGGCCTGTTGTAGAATGCTGGGGGTTGTAGTCTCCGTGTGGCGGTGACCCGGTCCGTGCCCAGGGTGGTCAAACCAGTGGCAGTCTTAATGTATAGCAAATGTCCGACTACGCCACCCGTGGATTGCGGTCAGTGGGGACCGCCGCTGCGCTGCCGACCGCTGATGCTGATGTTGTTTGCGCAGCCGAGTTTGGGATAACTCCCCACGGGAGAAGTATTGCCTCAGGGCAGCTAATGTGAGAGATGATGGGAGTGATGGTGTGAGGGTCCCAGTGCTAATGGTGCTGGTGCGGCAAGGAATCACAGAGACGTGAGGTGCAGTTCAGGGTCTTTACTGATGGTACAAGGCAGACCCTCCCGGGAGTACTGGCTAGTATAAGGGGCCTGGTCAGTCTGCGAGCAAGCAGGAGTTCCCCTGGCCAGGTGGAGTTGTAGGCCTCCCCGTTTATCTGCACTCTTCCTGGCTACCTTGCTGTCAGCGGTTACAAGTAGCCCACGTCCCTGAGTATACCGTTTGGTGCTCACCCGTATGGCTGGTGACTTGGGGCCTTCTGTTAGCCTCCGCTCCTGGATGGCGGCGCTGGTCCCTTCTTTGTGACTGAGCCTCCGGGCTTCTATGGCCAGAGGACCTGGAATCCCCTGCCGGCTGGTTTCTGCTGCTGGGTATATATCAGTCCCCACAGCCTCGGACTCCTGTGTCCGGTTTTAGTAACTTCAGCCAGGGCGAGCTATATCTCTGCTCACAGCCCCTGGCCTTCTGCCTCTGCTCCTACAGAGCTCCTGATCTCACTTTCCCTCTCCAGGCTCTGACTGCTCTGCTTGTTCTGCAGGCTCTGTCTCTGTCTGCAGCTTCACTCACTAATCCCGCCCCAGACCCAGTTTATAAGGGCAGATTCCTCCCCTCCCAGGTCTGGGTGGGCCGTGTTGCATGCTTAGGGCTCCTGACCAGAGAAACCTCCCACTTGCTCTCAGACATAATATCTCTATTACTGTGGCAACCAGACCCCTGGGGTGTCACACAATCAGAAGGCTAATCTTGGAAAATTAGAAGTGTGCCCTACAGAGCTCAGTTTGTGGTTAGTGCTCCTAACCAATACTTTACATGGGTTTTAAAAAAGGGAGAATATTTCAGTTTCACCTGTTTAAATAGAGCTAACATTATAGCAAAAGTGCAACTTTTAATATAGTGGGGCTTTTTTCCTTTAAGGACTGTCGTAAGATCAATGTGACAGACCTATAGGTTCCACTGCTTTGTCTCTAGACTCCAATACAGCTACTGTTTAGTTGTAAATGGTGCACTATAATCCATTTTTTCCTGCTTATGACCGGTCTCTCCACGAAGCTCTTTTATGTGTCTTGTGTCTGCCTCTGCAATGTATCTGAGAGAGAACCACCTTCATCCCCATATTTCTGTTCTGTACTGGCAACACATGCATTCTTTTAGTATGGTTCAGTTTTGTGTTTTACAGAATATCCTGTAGCTTGACATGTAGGTGTTACTTATATGCACTATACGTGACTAGTTTTTATGAAGTTCTCTCTAAATAAAGAAATCTATACCATTTGACGTGAAGATAAGCTTACAATAGGCAGCATTTTATTTGAAGTGTGCTGCATGGAGCATATTTTCAAAAATTGATGGTGGTCTACCCATAGTACAAAGTGATATGTTTGCCATCTGTGTACCCTTTGTATGAGCAAATTTCCTTTCAATTCATCTGGAATTTATAACAAGTGCAGTCTCGGAAGTCATCAAAAGAAAACTATATTTCATTATTTTTTTGCAGATTACTTTAGTGCTGAACACATGGCTTATTGTAAAAGTAAAATTTCTTTCATCTAGCAAACCCGGGAAAATACTATTATCTTTGTTGCATGGTTTTAACATTAAGTGTTCATTGTACTGAGTATGAAATTTATTCGGCTTTGCAACTTACGTGATTTAAGAATTCTTTCCCCAAGATGAACTTCACTGTCTGGGCTGCTAGTGTTCTGCTTTGCACATTGTCACCCTAAAGTTACCTCTATTATTACACTACATTTAATGATCGCTATTTTCATCACTCACTGTGTGGATGAGGCAGATTCAAATATTTCACACAGAATTAAAGAAGTTGTCCACTACTTTTACATTGATGCCCCATCCGTAGGACAGGTCATCAATGTTTGATAGGCCAGGTCATGCACCCGACACCCCCGCCGATCAGCTGCTATCGGTCACGGCAGCAGCCTCAGGCTGAAAAAACTTAATTGCGGAGTTGGCCTTCTAGCTGTAGTGACCGCCGCGGGGTACTGCACATCCGCTTCCCATTGAATTGAATAGAAGGTGGATGTGCAGTACCCCGCGGTGGCCACTACAGCTGGACGGCCGGCTCCACAAGTAAGCACTCCCAGCCGGCGACCGGCGGCACCTATAGCAGATGATCGGTGGGGGTGCCTGGAGCGGGACCCCAGCTGATCAGACATTGATATCCTGTCCTACGAATGGGGCATCAATGTAAAAGTAGTAGACAACTTCTTTAAATGTGAGTTGCCATACAACCAGCTAAAGTATATAGGCAGGCAATTCTATACAGCAATATTGACAGACTTCCATATGCTTCCATACTCCCCAGTAATATGTTCCTTTGACTTACACTGGCCAGCAAATGTCTTTATAGCTATATTTTTAACCGAAGAGAAATTCATAGTCTGCTGCTACACTTTACAAAGAGACAGAGTGAAAAATCATACTGCATTGTACAGTATCCATTTCTTACAATGGCAACCTATGGCCGATGTATACCACTCTTTGCTTTTACAGATATTTTCATCTGAGATAAAAGTCGATAGATTCTCTGCATATATAACAACATAAGAAAAAAAGCATTTTGAACACTGTCCAAGGTTCGAAACATATGCTGTTTTTATATTCTTTATAAAGTTTTTAATATTTGTCCTCATTTTTGTATCTATTCTTGTGCACCATGTGAAAAAAAACACACCACTGAACAGAGCTGAGACAGAGTCCAGAGTAACTCTGTTGCCTCATTACAGTGAATAGATCCTTCAGGAGTTTCATGTGAATTAAGTCATTCGAGATTTAGATGGAAACTCCGATGTAAGTGCTCAGCGTAGAGCGCAAGATAAAGGTGATCCCAAATGTTATGTAAAATGTTCCCAATAAAAGCTTCAACGCAATCCAAAAAAACCTCCCCACTCAGGTCTGTCATCTGTCAATGGAAATAGAGAGGGTGTCCATGTCACTGGTAGCACAACCGCTCTGGAAAAGCATTATGGTTCCCCCCAAAAAGAAATCCAGCAAAATCTGTGGTCCCAAATCCAAATGCCCCCTTCCCTTTCCCCACAATGTGCCTAAACCACATTAAGATACACATGTTTGGCATCTACATTAATAGTTGCCCAATAATTATGCACACATAAAACCTCACTTTTACTTTCTTAAATCTTTAGGTTTCAAGTTTACTAACCATTTGGATTGACTGACAGCACTATAGTTGTTCAATAACAATAATATTAATCACCAAAAATACACATGGCTTAATAATTGCGCACTCATTGTAAAAATGAATATACCAGTTACACTTTGAGCTCCTGTTGGCCAAATGATAAGATGCTTTAGCAGTTGTGTACAGTGCAGAGCTGTACCACATATATCACGTACAAATATTGATCAAGTGCTATCAATCTAAAGACTTCCTACAATGTGAATATAATGTGATAAATTCACTAGTTATTTATAACAATCATTTTAACATTTGTTCTGTTGGTTTACAATTATTCCAGAAATAATCAGGTCTCAGTTATAATTTCTATAAATTAGTATACCTTATTCCACAGTATTAAATATCACAGTTTATTGTTTTACAGAGTCATCTAGTGATATAAATATAATGGTGAAGTACCATGGGAGCCTTTGGATGATGGATCCCACTGTATGCCTACTGTATACAACTGCATCTGTCAGAGACATCCATCTGAAGTATACATAGTGTAGGTAATTTCTCCTGATGTATTATTATACTGAACACTACAATTTCACTTGTACTATATAAGGAGCCTTACAAATACTAAAGGAAAATACTTAGGTGTGTTATCAGCTTTTGGTCAAGTTTATAGGCGACAGATTTAGTGCAGAATTTTCTTTGCCTGCTCCATAGACCTGTTAGTATAATGTCATTTATTTGAGTAGATGGTACATGGCTTAGGAATATTTTGAATTCAGTGCTATAAACCACTATGAATAATTTTACTTTCTTCTAGACGACCAGGGATGCTGGTTTTATGCAGCAGGGATGTTGCTATCTTCTTTACTATCCTAGTTTACATGGATGTTTTAATTCACTTTTATTTTCCAATATGACTAATGTTAGGTCTCATTCATTGGCCAGTATTCTGGTCATGATTTTGTCCAAAAATTGAAGAAGTACAAATCATTCCATTAAACTTTATCTTTGTAGGTTCGGTTTCTGCTTTTGGCTTATCAATACTGATGCAAAACACTGACAAAATACTGCCATTTGAATGAGACTAAACCTTAAATGTCATGTATGCAATATTGAAAGGAGAAGAGATAAGCACACATAGGGTGATGCAGTATTGTATAGTGGGAGTGGGTGGTGAGCTGTTACTCACCCGATGGAGTTGTCCATGCCAGCAGATAGAAGATTTTCTTCTTCTTTGTACAATTGGATAAAATATGGAGGATAGGCATTTTGTGATGAAGACGATGAGTAGTTCCACACTCTGGTGCAGGTTCAAATAGTTTTATTTACATGTTTCTGGCTTGACCTGAACCTTTTCTTCAAAATAAACGACAGAACTGTAGTATATTTTGAGAAAATTGTCCGTTTTGAACCAGAAACACGTAAATAAAACTGCTTGAACTTGCACCAGAGTGTGGAACTACTCATCATCTACAGCAGTGCGGTTATCACCAAATGCCTACCCCCCAACTTTTATTCATGTATGCAAGTATAAAATATTGGCAGTAATTTCATTCTCCTGGATTCATACACATCATATACCATATATTTGAGATATCGAGCAAGTCTTTATTTGTGAGCTGTTTTTTTATTGTTCCAGTTCCATTGAAATCAATACATTTACGCATGACATGTTTATAAAACAAATAAAAACATGCTTAGCAAATTTGCAGATTAGACAATACCGGATCTTTAAATCAATAATGTATTCTTCATTTTCAATTTGAAGCTCAAGATTGCAATATTTTTTATTGAGATACAATTTTATCCATTGAAAATTTGTACCCATACTGTATGGTACATGCTTAGTAACTGCAATGAACACATCTTAGGTTACTACTTTGTGTACCTGCTCTGTTGCCTTTATTAATCTGCCGTCATCTTCGAAATGTAACATTTTATAGAATTGCATAATAGCAGTGATTGATATATCACCATTGCTTTGAGCCTCATTTAAATAGATCAAGTCCCTATTTCAATTTATAATACTTTTGGTTGCATTTAGAGATGAACGGATCATTTGGAATTATAATTCATGGGTTTTGCTGATTTTTCTCCAAAAAATGTATGATAATCCACTAGATGTCAAAGCTGCAGGACAATATGGATAGGCCCAGGCAGCATTGCAAGACAACATTAGCCCAGTCTCTGATGATTCAGTAGTTTAGGAAATGGTGCCGGGCAAGTTATTATTTTGCGAACATGAATCAAATCTCATTAAGTTTGAATTTGTGAGAAACCGCAAATATAAGGAAATTTTACTCAAACTTGATTCTCTGCCAGTCGATCCGCTCATCTCTAGATACATTGTCTCTTAAGATAAACTTAGATTATTCAGTTTATCTAAGAAGGGAGAATAGCTAAAATATAAACAATGCCCGCCTTTGAAGTGAGGCGATATAATGAAGTGCGCACATTTATCAATCTTGTGTGTAGCTTTCAGTCATTTTGTTATTACAGACTGCAAATACTCAGCTAAATGGCATTCATAAACTGAAAACACTTCTTATTGTAACTTTTAGGATTTGGTGCCACTTCAATTTTTGTATAATAAAGTGACCTTCCGTATTCCAAAATAACAGTTTTAGGTAAACCTTGCATTAAGGTAAACGTTTTTTGTCAGTGTGTTAACAGTCACAATGATAATGGTGTATCAATTAATGCAGAGGTCCTCAAAATTGTGTAGGTAATTAGTCACTTTCAATATTTGAAATATTAACAGCAAAATCTTTAACTATAGATGTTATAAGTGGCATCTGTAATAACAGAAAGGGCACTTGTCGAGCAGTAAAGTTAAAGAAGTGGTTTCCCTTTACATGGGTTTTGAAACATACTAAAATTTAAGGTGTCCAAACAGCTTAGAAAACTGTTGGCTGACCTGTTATTTATCTTTCCTGACTCCCACATACACATGAACCCTTGGCCAAGAGTTCTATGGGGAGAGAAGAGTAAACTGCTGCCAGACTCATTTGGCCTGTGTGTCTGCAAAACAAAAGTATTGGGTGAATTCAAACTGTCTGATCCTTATCTTACCTGAAATCATCTATCATGGTAGAGTTGGGAGCTGGTCAATTGATCCCTCCAAAACTGTAATGTGTATGAGGGCCTACAAAGCTTTGAAAATGTATCCATTTAATGATATAGATCTCTTATGATCTTGCTGTATTTACTTCTAGAATACACTACAAATTGTCTTATCAATCTGATTTCTTAGGATGAGGAGCTACATGGCTGTGCAATATATACCAACCATTTTAACAGAAGCATTGAAGTGTTCTACTATCATCCCAGAGTTTTTTGAGACCTTGACATTGATGACTGTTGAAATAGGTCAATAATATCCAGCTGGTAGGGATTCTACATCCAGCAATAACTAATTGCTAATTGAATAGGTAGTGGCACACCATAAATGACACAGTTCCGAACAATGTGTAATGGTCGTGAATGGTATATCAAGCCCTTGTCTATTAATTTGAATGAGTTCAGAACATTCTACAGTGGTCAGAAATTGGTATATCAAGCTATTCAATTAAATGAGACAGAGCTTGCAGTTACATGGCCACTACACAGTCATCAATATTAAAGTTCCACAAAGCTCTTTTAAAAGAGTTGAGCACACTAGTCACTTGGCCTAATAGAAAAATATCTATTATCATTCTGTTATACTAACCCAGAAATCTTTTTTCCTTCCTTATACGCACATGAGAAACATCCTTCACTAGTACTAATTTCATAAATCCTCTCGGTTATATGAACAAGCAATACACCTCTTACATAGTCTGTACTGCCAAAGATGTGGTTCTAGCTCTGGCACCAAGTTCTAGTAATGCTTTTACATCCCAGTTTCCAATAGTAAATAATGGTATAATTATTTGCAAACAGCTGGGGATACACATGCAGGGAGCCCAAGAGCTACATGTGGCTCCATAGTCACAGGTTTGGGCATCAATCGCTAAGACCAGTGTTTTCAAAACAGAAAAAAAAGGATAATTTAAAGAATGATGCATGAAAGACAATCTGTGTCTTCTATTTCATTTTTCTTTGTGCTGATATAATCAGGGGATTTAATAAATGTTATGTCACAGAGCTTTCAGCTTTAAACTAACAATCAAGCATGCAAAATGGATAATTTTGGTACTGGATCATTTTAATCCCAAAGAATAAATTCAATGGTTGCTGTTAAACAAAATCCAAAAAAAGAAACATTGGACCCGCTCCACAGTAGATATGAAATTACTCCAAGAGTTGATTCTGAAGAGATATCTCTTTAAGAAAGAGATTAAGTCTATAATATCTCCAGACAACAGATCACTCTGCATTTCTTTTTATTTGATGAAGTTCTTAATAGTCCACCTTTGTCCTGTACAGCTCCGAAGAATCAAATCAATTCCTGCATTTCCCCTATTTTCAACTTCTAGACAGCGTCCTGTACCTTTATTCATTATTGCTCCATTCTGAAAGAAACAAGTGATAGAGGAACTTTAGTCTGATGAATCAATTACAAAGGATAAATCCTTTGCTTAATGTATATGTCAGTGTGCAATAGATTCTAAAAGGAATAGCGTGTTAGACATCTTGAAAAGAAACAGATGGTTTCCATCATTTAGTTTTCTCCATGTTAAGACTGCTGTGTTTGAAAAGTGAACTTGGCCTTATGAAATGAGAAGACTATAAAGCCCAGTAACACACAAAGATATATGTAAAGTATTTCTGGTTTATTTTTCAGATTCTAACATATTTGTTATATTTTGAGACATTTTGGAATTCTAAAAGTAAGGGCAAGTTCACATGTCATAGATTTGTTGCAGAAATTTTCTTTATATCTAAATAGGGTCTGAAATCTATGTGCATGCTCCACAAATAACCATATTCAGATCTACAGAACAGATTTGAACTTATAGACATTTACTGTATGCAACAAATCTGTGTGAATGTAATATAATTGTACATCTGTGATCAAAAGGGGCACGGAAATGTAAGGGTCAGCCACATATTGATAATGAGCTATGCTGTGCCATCTGTTTGTTACACCTTATTGTGTACTGTCATACAATGTATAAAAACTATATTATTGTTAAGGTCGGTATGTGAAATCTGGCTTCTCATAACATGAACAGACTTGGCATAAGCCACGTTGCTTAGAAAGTCCTAAGAAATGTGACAATTAACAATGTCAGCTTCTGTGATTTGCCGGTTTTAGTACAGCAAATAATTGTATGGTTTAAAAACAAAAAATTCTACAGCCATTTTTCTTAACCCTCTGCATTCTGATATCCCACTGTTATTTCTCCTAGAAATTTAAGAATAACATGACAATTGGGTGATTCCATTCCCCTTGTCAAACGAGTGTATCCGTAAACATATAATAAATGGCAACCACAGGCCGATGTGGCATCTATACACTAATTTTTATAAATTTTTTTCAATGCTATCACAATTTCTTTTTTTCTTTCATTATTTCTTTTTTAGACTTTTTGGCACATTTTTGACAAGAAGTTCCAGGGAATTAAATAATAATGCTGACATCCATGATTTTCATCCAAAATTTCCCTGGAGCTTCTTGTGATCAACTATCTTTCAAGCCTCGTGATGAACCACTATCCATAATGGAGAAAAGTATTGAAGGTTTGTTGTAATTACAGTTCCTTTTTAAATGCAAATTCCAAGATGCCTTTTAATTGACCAATAGTAATTTGTAGTTACCTGTATAAAACTCCAACGTTTATGAAGTGTGCTTTTCACTTTATCACAATCCATAAGTTGGGGAAATCTACTTTTTTTGTTATCCACTAAGCAGCGGGTGTCAGGTAACAGGATTGTGCTCCCTAGAGTACCCAGGTGGAGGTAGCCTTCTTTTGTATATCTCCCAAGCTGTGAAAACATAATAAGAATTAGCATTACTATCGGTGCCATATTAAACCCTGTGCAGGCCCCTAGGAAGTCAAAATCGTGGAGTACCTCAATTAAATTACTTCTTAATATGTTTTTAAATTTAATAACAATTTTAATACACCAATTACATTTTATCACACAAAACAAAATTTAGATTAATCAAACTTCAATATTAGCCAGAAAAGGTAATTAGCTAATGTCGATCTCACATGTAGGCCTATTCATACTTGTTTATGTTTCCAAAGCTTCTACACTTCTATGAATATTCAAGTATTATCTAGAGTCTGCGAGAACTCACAGCCATTTACTTCTCCTCCACTCCCTCTGCCTGTTCTGGACAATCACACAGTTGCCATATCTGATAGCATAGATGAACCTCCCCTACTACTCATTAATTCTCAAATACATCTGACAGCTGAAACATCATTTCACTGCCGCTTGCTTCAATGCTTGCAATGGAGATCTGTCACCCCAGACAACCTCCAATGTCAGCTGGCCGTGCTGCCAAGCTTATTGCACATTTCTTTCAATATGAAATCAATATTATTTTTCAACTGTTGTGTCGGGCTCCCAAAATATGTGGTGCCAATAGACCAATGCATACTATGTCTAATTGGCTGATTACTATTTCAGACAATACTTGTAGATAGCACAGTACATAATACCACTGAATACCAATGTCACGGGTGTGTCAGATGTGACAGACAGTCGCCCTGCAGTGGGTTGCAGGAGATCTCTAAGTTTTTCATTTCAGACACCTTCTTAGAGGCTGTTTGTAGGACCCAGCGTCTACCTTCCTCTCGCTAATTAACACCCTGGCCTGGATGAATAAATACCTGCTGTGTTCCAGAGGGAGGTGCCACCGATATTCATTATTCCTTGTGAAGGCTTTAGCAAGAGCAGTACTTCTTCCTCTCTGGTGCTGAGGACGTGTGCACATTTGTCTGGAGTCATCTAAAGCTAAGCAATTTCTCCCTGTTTGTCCTCCCTTGTTGTCTTTAGAGTTCAGTGGGGATCGACTAGTGTTCATCTCCTCCCTTCCCTAGCCTTAGCCAAATGCCAGTGAAAGAAAGGGCGAGGAATGCGTGCGGCGATTGGTCAAGAGCCAATATAGGGACGTTAGGGAAGACAGGGTTATATTCTATCGGCCAGGAGGTCTCCACTCCCCCCTTTCCCTAGAGTCTTGGCTTCCTTTTCCTCTTCCCTTTGTGTTTCACTAAGTCTTTCCCACACCTTCCGTGTCAACCAATTTGTATTCTGTGGCAACAATTAACTATAGCCATATATTTTGCCTGTAAGATATAGAATGCAACAAAAGGGTTCCTTAACAAAGACAGATTTCTGTCCATATTGAAGTCCACCAATGATATAGCAATTTGACTGCCATGTGTTTAAAGGTCTTTTAACATAGGACAGTACAAATGTATATGTGGATAATGATCGGTCACTAAATCATTTTTAGGATCATTTGGTCCCCATACAGTTTACATAGGAACATTTGCTCCTAACTATTGGGTCACATGCTATCAGCCAAAGAATGATTTGGTTAGAGATTGTTGGCTGATCACCGCCTTGTTTACACAGACTAATGACTAAGAACAAGTATTGTTACAAATGCTCACTCTTGTGTTGAAGGTTTGATTATTTTCTATAGTTGTATAAAATGCTGAAAAAATGGTATAGGCTGTAATCTGTAAATTATAAATAAAAAGAGCCAAGAACATGACTATATTCAGAGGTTCCCAAGATTACATAGGCATCAGGTACCTCTGAATAGTAATATTTAACCCTGACACTTTTTATTTTTTACTTGCTCTCTTGGCCCAAACATGAGTGTTTGTTTCAATAGGGAGAGGCTAATAAGACGGATTCAATGTATTCTTCCATGAGAACACAAGATTCGACAAGTCGGAATCCAATATTCACAGTCCTTTTTTCCTCGACAAATGAGATTGGGTGAGAGGCCACCTTACATATAAGATTGTTGGTTGGCCAAATGCACAGAAATTACAGGTTTGGACAACTTTTTACTGTGTGTGATCAGCTTTAGACTGTGCTGACACATGGATGGCATCAACATTTACTTTTTAATATGCTGCATTAACTCAACATTTCAGGTATTTCAATCAATGCAGTAAAAAAATGTGTTTACCTTATTAAATGTGAAGTCAACCTCACATAAGGGTCTTTATTATATCTTCACTATTTACAGGATCAGAGTTAAATCAGTTTAATAAAGCTTACTACATGGTATTTCATATCTTTGCATGTTTCTGCTCTTTCCTGCCAGATAAGCATATTATAATCAAATGTACTTTATACCATTCAAAAAACAGAATTATTTATTATGTTCAATATATAATTACCGGGCCATTGATTACCATTTATTATTACAATAATAAAGCAAGAAGTTCAGTGATTTAATATTCTTGTTTAACCTTGTCAATAAAATATTTAAGAAAAGGTTTAGAGAACTAAATGTGTTTAGTTTAGAGCAGAATTAATCATTGTTATATGGCAATTTATTATATACTAGAGGCAAAAGAAAAAAGAAAAAAATCAAAGCCTTGGAGGTAATAGAAAAACAGCGATCAAGCTAAAATGGGCCATAAAATTGTGTTGTCAAATAAATGCAAAAAAGTGCCTTTTGGACAAATGTTTTAAAGCAATTCTGGAAATTGTAGTTACAAATTGGCAGCCTTAACAAAAGTAAACAAGATTAATTTTGGCAATGGCCAAAATATTATAATCATTACAAAATAATATCTGAAAATATTTGAAAACATGGCCTACGTCTTGGGTAAGTAGGTACTCAGGTGCCCAGCCTTATTTTGTGAACAAACTTGTTGTGAATAGAAAGAACTGGACTCAATTCATTATTGCATTTGCAGCTGTTTTTGACTCGTTTTTGTGCTTTAAGGCTGTTTTTATTTTTGGACCAAATTCTTCATTAAAGGGAATCTGTCAGTAACATCAACCCTTCTAAGCTTTCATGCAGATGATAAAAAGTTGCATGCAGTTTATAGAAAGATGAATAAAATGATACCTTGATAACTGTGATCTGATGTCTTATTCCAGAGAAATCAAATCTACATATTCTTAATATGTAAATTAGAAAATATGCAGATTTAGGGGCGCTAGTAAGGCTATCACTCAGACCTGCAGCACATAAAACCAGCTACCACAGTCTGTGAGGGTTAAAATAGTACACAAACAGATAATCTGTTTGTGTACTAATATGTAAATTAACTGTTAAGTTATATGGGCAGGACACAGATCTCTCTGAGAATTTGCTTTCAGAGCTTGTTTTAAATGAAAGGTTCTGTTACCAATCTGAGACATATAATGACTAACAGTCTGCTTTTCTGATCCTGATCGCTGTATCGGGCTCAAGGACTCTGTTCTCTCCTGGTTCTCCTCCTATCTTTCTGACGGGACCTTCAGTGTATCGTTCGCTGGCTCCTCTTCCTCTCCCCTTCATCTTACTGTTGGGGTTCCTCAAGGTTCAAACCTAGGCCCCCTCCTTTTCTCCTTGTACACTGCCCCTATTGGACAAACAATCAGTAGATTCGGTTTTCAGTACCATCTGTGGCGCCCCTGAGGGTTCGACTGCCACAGGGATGCTGCACCTCTTTAATGGGGTGTAGTGTTCCTCCTTTGAGGTAAGAACAGTGCGATGGTCAGGACCCTACCTCCACATCCAACACCACACTTCTCCCACCAGAGGGGGCTAGTAGGCACTAGGTGCTGCCCCTACTGGAATCGGGAGACTGGGAACCAAGAGATAGGGGAACCAATTAGTGGGTGAGGGTGGAGAATTCACATTTTAGTGACACTTTAAATTTCATATTTAATACACACCCATCTTGCTTCTGGGTTCTTTGATCGTTCTTTGTTCGTGACCTCCCTCCCTGAGCGTGGATCCTGTCTGGACCTTCAGAGGATGGAGGCATGGCCCTCGTACCCTGGCCTTGGGTCGAGGGGCAGGTTGCAGATAATGTATGTCTCAGCCCGGTCGAGGACCATGACCAAGAAGGCCCGGAGCTTAGGAGTGTAGCTCCACCGCAAATGGATCCCAGGGGGATGCAGACGGAGCGGTATACGCCACCTGTCCTTGCAAACCTGATTTATTCAGAGGGATTCCGGCTGCAAGAGGGGTACCCGCCCCCGACACCTGACCTTGCCCTTCTACATCCTGGTCAGGGAAGTCCGGTAGTCCCTGAGGATCCCACCGGGTAACGGAAGGAGCGGAGCTGCCACCCGTACCTTTTTTCTGAGTGAAGTTCAGAGGGAGACCCGGCCTATCTACACACACACAGACAAGAAAGGACCCAGTCTGAAGTCTAGGAACACTCTGGTGCGGGGTCCTCATTGAACACTGGACTTGCTCGGAGGTTGTCGAACACCCCCCGTCTCTGGTGACCGCAGAACTCCGCGAGGAGCAGGGAGAAGCCTTCCAACTGCCATCTCCACCGTGAGTAAAAACCCTGGAAGTTAACCCCTATGGCCTCCGGACTCTTTATTCTGCATTACACCGCACTACGCAGCACCAGACCTTCTAGACTACAACCCCCTCCATCCTGTCCCTCTGCCCTGAGGCCCTGCTCCACCTGTGGGGAGTAGTAACGACGATGGCTGCAATAACACCCTGCCTCAGCGGACTGCAGCAGTGCTGGTGGCCTTCACCAGGCGCCACAGGTGGCGTAGTCGAGATCAGCCACTGAACCCGGATAAGCCCATACCATCCTTTTTAGTGTGATGGCCCTGGGCACGGAGTGGGTCCGGGCCACGGCTGCACCCCATGTATAACACCGGACCCGGCTCCGAGTCCCCCATCTCCCAGGGTAGGGCTTCAGGCGTCACATGATGATACCCAATTATACACATTGTCCTCTGATATCAACCCTGCATTATTACAAAATACCAGTGATTGTCTTTCTCAGCAGTCTCTAACATTATGTCTTCCCTCTATCTAAAACTGAATCTGTCAAAAACTGAACTCTTCGTGTTTCCTCCCTCCACTAACCTACCTATGCTCGATATTGCCATTTTCCGTGTGTGGCTCCACAATTACTCCCCAGCAACATGCCCGCTGTCTTGATGTCATCTTTTTTTTTGTCAAATCTTGGTGTCATCTTTGATACAGATATTTCCTTAATCCCCCACATCCGATCACTCGTTCGCTCAAGTCATCTACGCCTCAAAATATTTCTAGAATTAAACATTTACCTTTGACTTGGCAAAAACTTTTACTGTAGCTCTTATTCATTCTCGTCTGGACTTTTGCAACTTGCTATTAATCGGTCTCCCTCTTACTAAACTCTCCCTTCTCCAATCCATCCTGAATGCAGCAGCCAGGATCATATTCCTTTCCAACCAATACACCGATGCCTCTACTCTGTGCCGGTTGTTGCACTGGTTGCCTATCCGATACAGTTAAATAAAAACTTATCACTCTCACCCACAAAGCGCTCCATGGTTCAGCACCACCCTACATCTCCTTCCTCGTTTCAGTCTAACACCCTATCAGTGCCCTCCGTTCTGCTAATGACTTAAAACTAAAATCTTTAATTATCCGAAACTCCCATTCCCATCTCCAAGACTTCATGCGTGCTGGCCAATTCTTTGGAATGCACTACCCAGGACAATTCAAATAATTCCCAATAACCACAGTTCTAAGAGAAGCCTAAAAATTAGTGTTGAGCGAGCATGCTCGATACTGCTCAGTACTCGCCCGAGCATCACGCTACTCGGGATGTTCTGCGAGCACCGAGCATTTCCTGGTTACTCGGGCGGGAGCTCGGGTCTCCGCCCTGCATGTTTGGCGCTCTTTACAGAGCCAATGAACATGCAGGGATTGCCAGCCAGTCACTGTAATGCTGCAGCAATGTTGGTTGTGGGCATTACAGTGATTGGCTGCCGCACAGCGTAACCTCGAGTATTTAAACCCGGGCGCCGCCATCTTGGACACAGTTGCTCCGGATTAGACAGTGTAGGGACAGAGCTGCTGATTTAGGGAGAGATATAAACTGCGAAATAGTTAGTGTATGGTCTGTAAAGGCTGCCAGAACAAACAAACAGTCCTTTTCAGGACTAATATCCATCCCAGATACCAGGCAGGCAGGCTGTATAGGAGACACAGTGGTTATACCAGCAAACGCTGCATTACAGTCCTGTGTGCTCCTGTTGCTGAAATTGCTGGACTTAGCACCAGGTGTCGGTGCTAAATCCTCCTTTTTTTTCCTCCTTCACACTGTACAAATACCCGTCTTATTAACCTTTTGGTGCCCCCCCCCCAAAAAAAAAAAAAGCGTGTATCTGATTTTTCAGACACAAATATAACTGTTGAAAATAGTCTGGTGTAGGCTAGAGAAACAGAAGTGTTGTTTTGCACTTCCACGGTTCAAACCTCTGTATTATCCATTTTGGGCCATTTGTATCTAAAAAAAAAAAACAGTTTGAGTGTGTCGCTCACTGTTCAGCCGCAAATATCTCTATTTAAAAAAGTGTGGTATACCCCAGTAAACAATAACTGTGGTTTTGCCATCCCACGGTAAAAAATCTCTATTATTCAGCTTTTGGTAGTTTTTTCCGTAAAGAAAAACAGTAGTGTCTCCTGACTGTTGTGACACAAAAATATATCTGTTGAAAATAGTCTTGTGTAGGCCCGACATCCCAGTGTGGTCTCGCAGTTCCACGGGTCAAATCGCTGTACTATCCAGTTTTGGGCCTTTGGTATCTAAAAAAAAAAGCAGTTGGAGTGTGTCGCTCACTGTTCAGCCGCAAATATCTCTATTTAAAAAAGTGTGGAATACCCCAGTAAACAATAACTGTGGTTTTGCCATCCCACGGTAAAAAATCTCTATTATTCAGCTTTTGGTAGTTTTTTCCGTAAAGAAAAACAGTAGTGTCTCCTGACTGTTGTGACACAAAAATACATCTGTTGAAAATAGTCTTGCGTAGGCCCGACATCCCAGTGTGGTTTCGCAGTTCCATGGGTCAAATCGCTGTACTATCCAGTTTTGGGCCTTTGGTATCTAAAAAAAAAGCAGTTGGAGTGTGTCGCTCACTGTTCAGCCGCAAATATCTCTATTTAAAAAAGTGTGGTATACCCCAGTAAACATAGGTGTGGTTTTCCTCTTCTACGGTTCTAATCTACTCTTTATTACCCTTTTTCCATTGATAGTGCGAGTGTAAGTTATTTTACTTCATTTACAATGGGCAAGGCGCGTGGCAAGGGACGTGGAAGTGGACGTTCTGGTGATGGTTTGTGCAGAGGACGGGGCCGTGGCCAAGATGAAAATGTGCCACAACCAACAGCCACATCTTCTCGCTCCCACTTCTTGACCGAATTACTAGGGAAGCACAGAACAACACCAGTATTGAGAACTGATCAGTGTGAACAGGTTATTAATTGGATAACAGATAATACTTCCAGTTACCTGGGCACCACCACCTCTGGTCTGTCTTCCACACGGTCAACTCTTAGTAGCCGTGAGTCTCGACCGCATACTCCTCCTCACCCTGATGCTCCTTCCTCCCACCATGCCGAGTGTCGTCAGACAGCAAGTGATCCCACACTTGGACACTCTGAAGAGCTGTTCACTGGTCCATTTCCATATTTGGGCCCCTCGCCTGATACGCTTGAAGTGGTGGAAGAGGAGATACCATGTTGCGATGCCCAAATATTTGAACAGCCACGGCCACAGGAAGTCGACATTGGCAATCTGTCACAAGAGGTGGACGATGACGAGACACAATTGCCAGGAAGTGAGGAGGAGGATCGTGGTGCGCAAGTGGAAGAGGAGGAGGTGGTGGATGATCTAGTAACTGACCCAACGTGGAAGGAGGACATGCAGAGTGAGGCCAGCAGCACACAGGGGGAGGGAAGCAGAGTACCCCAACAGGCAGGAAGAAGCAGTGTGGTGGCCGCAGACAGAAGGCAGGCAACCGTTCCCCGTAACATTAATACGAGGGACGTTGCCAGTACAAGTGGCAGGTCTTCCAGAGTCTGGAATTTTTTTAAAGACTCTGCTGATAACCCCAAAAAGGCCATATGTTCCACCTGCCATGCCAGCATCAGCAGGGGTGACAAAACTACCAGCCTGACCACCACCAGCATGATCAGGCACATGTCAGCAAAGCACCTGACTTTGTGAGGCGAAACCCAGGGTCAACGACCAGTGTCAGCGGGTGTCACCACTGCTTCTTCCACTGTTGTGCGTGAAATAGAACCCCCTGTTGTGTGTGCAAGGCAATCCCCTGTCCATACTGCATGTAAAGGTGTCCCCTCCTCTCAGTCTTCACTTGTTATGGCAGTTTCTCAAGAAAAAGCATCAACGTCCACGTCCCACCACAACGTTCAATTGTCCATATCCCAGACCTTTGAACGAAAGCGGAAATTCGGAGCTAACGCCCCACAGGCCACAGTCCTAAATTCGCACATTTCACGACTGCTTGCATTGGAAATGCTGCCTTTTAGGCTGGTGGAGACGGAATCCTTCCGCAATCTTATGGCGGTGACCGTCCCTCGGTACTCGGTCCCCAGCCGACACTATTTTGCCCGGTGTGCCATCCCCGCACTACACAAGCACGTGTCCCAAAGCATCTGCCGTGCCCTGAACAACGCAGTTACTGGGAGAGTCCACCTGACAACGGACACGTGGACAAGTGCTTGCGGCCAGGGACGGTACATCTCTCTGACGGCACACTGGGTAAACATAGTGGAAGCCGGGACTCAGTCGGACCTTGGGACGGAACACATCCTCCCCACACCGAGTATTGCGGGCCCTATGTCAGTCAGAGTTGCCCCCACAGTGTACAGCTCCTGCGCATCCTCCTCCTCCTCCTCATGTTCAGCTTCCATCTCAGATATCACCACATCAGTTACAAGCTGGAAGCATTGCAGTACTGCCTCCGCCAAGCGGCAACAGGCTGTGCTGAAACTCATAAGCTTAGGTGATAAACCTCACACTGCTTGTGAGTTGTGGACAGCTGTGAAAGAGCAGGCAGATCTGTGGCTGAGACCGCTGAACCTACACCCCGGCATGGTCGTGTGTGACAATGGCCGTAACCTGGTGGCGGCTCTGAGGCGAGGTGAGATCACACATGTACCATGCCTGGCTCATGTGCTTAACCTCGTGGTTCAGCGGTTTCTTAAATCGTACCCCGAGTTGCCACATCTGCTCGTGAAAGTACGCCGCCTGTCAGCTCATTTTCGCAAGTCGGCTACAGCTTCTGCCGCCCTTGCTGTGTTGCAGCAGTGTTTGCAGCTTCTGGCACACCGACTGGTGTGTGATGTCCCCACACGTTGGAACTCTACCCTCCACATGTTGCAAAGGATTTGTGAGCAGAAGAGAGCAGTTGTGGAGTACCAACTGCAACAAGATCATCGATATTCAGGTCAGACTCCACACATAAGACCTCAGGAGTGGACCTGGATGTCTGACATATGTACCATCCTGACAAACTTTGAGGAGGCCACCAAGATGGTGAGTGGCGATGACGCCATCATTAGTGTCAGCATCCCACTTGTCTGTCTTTTGCAACGCTCTCTGCAGAGAATTAAAGAGGAGGCATTGCAGCGAGAGTATGATGAGATGGATCAAGAAGCCGTAGCGGGCGGTTACACACAGCCCAGCCTCATCTCATCCCAACGTGCATTGGGGGACAATGAGGGAGAGGAGGAGGAGGAGGAGGAGGAAGAACAGGAGCTGCTATCATGCGTTGTAGACGGTAGTACCTGTACAAGTGTCATACCGTCGGTTCAGCGTGGGTGGCCTGAGGACAGGGGGGAGGAGGAAGAGGAGGAGGAGGAGGAGGAGAGCATGGTCAGTCGTCATCTTGGTGAGGACACGGAAATCTTGCCCGTTACCAGTCTGGCACGCATGGCTGACTTTATGTTACGCTGCCTAAACCGTGACCCACACGTTGTCAAAATGTTGGGTGACAGTCATTACTGGTTGGTGACACTTGTAGACCCCCGCTACAAGGAGAACTTTCACTCTCTTATTCCTGAGGTGGAGAGGTCTACAAAAATGGGGCAGTACCAGAAGGCCCTTGCTGCAGAACTCTTAAAAAAATTCCCATCTGAACACGCTAGCGGCAAAGGTCACAGTTCGTTGCCCAACCAAGGCGTACAGGCGAGAGAGATGCAACTCCAATCCAGCAGAGGCAGGGGAACACTGTCAACGTTCTGGGACAGTTTTCTGACACCCGCCCAGCTTACAGGCCCTGAGGCGCGGGGTACTCTCACAAGGAGTGGAAAGTTTCAAAAGATGGTGAGGGAGTACCTTGCCGACCGTACCAGTGTCCTCCGTGAGTCCTCTGTGCCTTTTAATTATTGGGTATCCAAGCTGGACACTTGGAATGAACTCGCTCTGTACGCCTTGGAGGTCCTGGCCTGCCCTGCCGCTAGCGTGTTATTGGAGCGTGTTTTTAGTGCCGCTGGGGGAATTATAACTGATAAGCGCACTCGCCTGTAAACTGACAATGCTGACAAGCTGACCCTTATCAAAATGAACAAGGGCAGAGTAACATAAAGTCAAATCCACTGTGTTATTTCGGGAGGTGTGTTCACATGCACCGCTTCACACACACACATGGGTATACGCTTCCTCATTTCGGCTGTTTTATCTTCTTCTCCTTATCCTCAGCCTCCACCACCACTATACCACCAGGGTGCCAGCATTGCAAGTTCCTCCGTCCTTAGTTTTGGCAGCTTTTGCTTGCAAGGCATAAGCAATTACTATGGGACACCCACTCCCCAATAATGGGACTTATGTTTGTAATATGCTGTACTGCATGGCTCTTGTAAGGGGCATTGCATGTTGCTCCGTCCTAATTTTTGGCAGCTTTTGCTTGCAAGGCATAAGCAAATACTATGGTAGACCCACTCCCCAATAATGGGACTTATGTTTGTAATATGCTGTACTGCATGGCTCTTGTAAGGGGCATTGCAAGTTGCTCCATCCTAATTTTTGGCAGCTTTTGCTTGGAAAGCATAAGCAAATACTATGGAACACCCACTCCCCAATAATGGGACTTATGTTTATAACATGCTGTACTGCATGGCTCTTGTAAGGGGCATTGCAAGTTGCTCCGTCCTAATTTTTGGCAGCTTTTGCTTGCAAGGCATAAGCAAATACTATGGGACACCCACTCCCCAATAATGGGACTTATGTTTGTAATATGCTATACTGCATGGCTCTTGTAAGGGGTATTGCATGTTGCTCTGTCCTAATTTTTGGCAGCTTTTGCTTGCAAGGCATAAGCAAGTACTATGGGAGACCCACTCCCCAACAATGAGACTTATGTTTGTAATATGCTGTACTGCATGGCTCTTGTAAGGGGCATTGCAAGTTGCTCCGTCCTAATTTTTGGCAGCTTTTGCTTGCAAGGCATAAGCACATACTATGGGACACCCACTCCCCAATAATGGGACTTATGTTTGTAATATGCTGTACTGCATGGCTCTTGTAAGGGGCATTGCAAGTTGCTCCGTCCTAATTTTTGGCAGCTTTTGCTTGCAAGGCATAAGCAAATACTATGGGACACCCACTCCCCAATAATGGGACTTATGTTTGTAATATGCTGTACTGCACGGCTCTTGTAAGGGGCATTGCAAGTTGCTCCGTCCTAATTTTTGGCAGCTTTTGCTTGCAAGGCATAAGCAAATACTATAGGACACCCACTCCCCAATAATGGGACTTATGTTTGTAATATGCTGTACGGCATGGCTCTTGTAAGGGGCATTGCAAGTTGCTCCGTCCTAATTTTTTGCAGCTTTTGCTTGGAAAGCATAAGCAAATACTATGGGACACCCACTCCCCAATAATGGGACTTATGTTTGTAATATGTTGTACTGCATGGCTCTTGTAAGGGGCATTGCAAGTTGCCCCGTCCTAATTTTTGGCAGCTTTTGCTTGGAAAGCATAAGCAAACACTATGGGACACCCACTCCCCAATAATGGGACTTATGTTTGTAATATGCTGTACTGCATGGCTCTTGTAAGGGGCATTGCATGTTGCTCCGTCCTAATTTTTGGCAGCTTTTGCTTGCAAGGCATAAGCAAATACTATGGGAGACCCACTCCCCAATAATGGGACTTATGTTTGTAATATGCTGTACTGCATGGCTCTTGTAAGGGGCATTGCAAGTTGCTCCGTCCTAATTTTTGGCAGCTTTTGCTTGGAAAGCATAAGCAAATACTATGGGACACCCACTCCCCAATAATGGGACTTATGCTTGTAAAATGCTGTACTGCATGGCTCTTGTAAGGGGCATTGCAAGTTGCTCCGTCCTAATTTTTGGCAGCTTTTGCTTTCAAGCCATAAGCAAATACTATGGGACACTCACTCCCCAATAATGGGACTTATGTTTGTAATATGCTGTACTGCATGGCTCTTGTAAGGGGCATTGCATGTTGCTCCTTTCTAATTTTTGGCAGCTTTTGCTTGCAAGGCATAAGCAAATACTATGGGAGACCCACTCCCCAATAATGGGACTTATGTTTGTAATATGCTGTACGGCATGGCTCTTGTAAGGGGCATTGCAAGTTGCTCCGTCCTAATTTTTGGCAGCTTTTGCTTGGAAAGCATAAGCAAATACTATGGGACACCCACTCCCCAATAATGGGACTTATGTTTGTAATATGCTGTACGGCATGGCTCTTGTAAGGGGCATTGCAAGTTGCTCCGTCCTAATTTTTTGCAGCTTTTGCTTGGAAAGCATAAGCAAATACTATGGACACCCACTCCCCAATAATGGGACTTATGTTTGTAATATGCTGTACTGCATGGCTCTTGTAAGGGGCATTGCAAGTTGCCCTGTCCTAATTTTTGGCAGCTTTTGCTTGGAAAGCATAAGCAAACACTATGGGAGACCCACTCCCCAATAATGGGACTTATGTTTGTAATATGCTGTACTGCATGGCTCTTGTAAGGGGCATTGCATGTTGCTCCGTTCTAATTTTTGGCAGCTTTTGCTTGCAAGGCATAAGCAAATACTATGGGAGACCCACTCCCCAATAATGGGACTTATGTTTGTAATATGCTGTACTGCATGGCTCTTGTAAGGGGCATTGCAAGTTGCTCCGTCCTAATTTTTGGCAGCTTTTGCTTTCAAGGCATAAGCAAATACTATGGGAGACCCACTCCCCAATAATGGGACTTATGTTTGTAATATGCTGTACTGCACGGCTCTTGTAAGGGGCATTGCAAGTTGCTCCGTCCTAATTTTTGGCAGCTTTTGCTTGCAAGGCATAAGCAAATACTATGGGAGACCCACTCCCCAATAATGGGACTTATGTTTGTAATATGCTGTACTGCATGGCTCTTGTAAGGGGCATTGCAAGTTGCTCCGTCCTAATTTTTGGCAGCTTTTGCTTGGAAAGCATAAGCAAATACTATGGGACACCCACTCCCCAATAATGGGACTTATGTTTGTAATATGCTGTACGGCATGGCTCTTGTAAGGGGCATTGCAAGTTGCTCCGTCCTAATTTTTTGCAGCTTTTGCTTGGAAAGCATAAGCAAATACTATGGACACCCACTCCCCAATAATGGGACTTATGTTTGTAATGTGCTGTACTGCATGGCTCTTGTAAGGGGCATTGCAAGTTGCCCTGTCCTAATTTTTGGCAGCTTTTGCTTGGAAAGCATAAGCAAACACTATGGGAGACCCACTCCCCAATAATGGGACTTATATTTGTAATATGCTGTACTGCATGGCTCTTGTAAGGGGCATTGCATGTTGTTCCGTTCTAATTTTTGGCAGCTTTTGCTTGCAAGGCATAAGCAAATACTATGGGAGACCCACTCCCCAATAATGGGACTTATGTTTGTAATATGCTGTACTGCATGGCTCTTGTAAGGGGCATTGCAAGTTGCTCCGTCCTAATTTTTGGCAGCTTTTGCTTGCAAGGCATAAGCAAATACTATGGGACTCCCACTTCCCAATAATGGGACTTATGTTTGTAATATGCTGTACTGCATGGCTCTTGTAAGGGGCATTGCAAGTTGCTCCATCCTAATTTTTGGCAGCTTTTGCTTGCAAGTCATAAGCAAATACTATGGGACACCCACTCCCCAATAATGGGACTTATGTTTGTAATATGCTGTACTGCATGTGACGCGCCCCCTGGGCCGTGTGTACACGTGTGTGGGATACCCGGTGCCGGGTCTCTGGGGTCTGTAGTCTCCGTGGCGGTGACCCAGTCCCGTGGCTCAGGCTGGTCAAACCAGTGGCAGTCTTTCTTAGGTTTTGAGGTTAATTGTCCGACTGCGCCACCCGTGGATTGCGGTCAGGGAGTACCACCGCTGCGAGGCAGACCGCTGAGGCTGGTGTTGTGTGCGCAGCAGAGAATGGGATAACTCCCCACGGGAGGAGTATAGCCTCAGGGCAGTGAGTGTGGATGATGGGGGTGATGGTGCACGAGCTCAGCAGGAACGACTCAGAGTCTTTGCAGTGCAGTTCAGGGTCTTTACTGATGATTTTAAGGTAGACCCTCCCGGGAGTACTGGCTAGCAAAAGGGGCCTGGTCAGTCTGTGAGCAAGCATGAGTTCCCCTGGCCAGGTGGAGTTGTAGGCCTCCCCGTCTGTCTGCACTCTTCCTGGCTACCTTGCTGTAAGCGGGTAGAAGTAGCCCACGTCCCTGAGTGTACCGTGTAGTGCTCACCCATACGGCTGGTGACTTGGGGCCTTCTGTTAGCCTCTGCTCCACGATGGTGGTGCTGGTCCCTTGCTTGTGACTGAGCCTCAGGGCTTCTATGGCCAGAGGATCTGAAATCCCCTGCCGGCTGGTTTCTGCTGCTGGATATATAAGTCCTCACAGCCTCGGACTCCTGTGTCTGGCTCCTATTGTCTCCTGCCAGGGCGAGCTCTGCTCAGCTTCCAGCCCCTGGTCTTTAGCTCCTAGCTCCTACAGAGCTCCTTGCTGTTATTTTCCCTTGCTCTTACTCTGACTCTGACTGTTCTCTGTTCTCTGACTCACTCAACCCCATCCCAGATCCAGTTTATAAGGGCAGAATTCTCCCCTCCCAGGACTGGGGCAGGAGGATGTTGCATGTTTAAGGGATCCTGACCAGGAAACCTCCCACTTGCTCTCCGACGTAATATCTCTATTACTGTGGTGACCATACCCCAGGGGTGCCACACATGGCTCTTGTAAGGGGCATTGCAGTTCCTCATAATTTTTGGAACGCCTTCCATTCACTGCTTAGGCCAACAGTGCACAGGAGACCCAGTTGCTATAAATGGAAAAAAAGGCTTAGTTAACGCCCTCTGACCTCCATGTCATTTCCAAGGGGCATTGGAGTGCCTCGAAATTTTTGGTAGGCATTGCACTCACTGTATGCCCTATAACTGTGTAGCCGAACCGCTCCTTTTGATACAGAAACATATCCTACAAGACATATCTGGTTGACTGGCCTGATATTGATGTGAATGGTCCCTGTTCCTCCTGCTCTTTCTCCTTTGCCACTACCTCATCCTTCATTTATCACCTGAAGCTTTGTTTTAATGGGAGTCATAGAACTTGGATAGTAGCAGGAAAAAATCCAGCAATCCTCGGAGGAGGTAGGATATGCGCCAAAACGCTGACCACCTCAGGCCTAGCCGCTACTACATACATGCGCTTGCATTACAACAAAACAAAGCAGATGCTAACTTCTATCATCCTCATCATGCTCCTCACCTTGGCACTCTCAACTCCCCTGATGGAGAAGCCAGGGCTCACCGGAGGAGTCTGATAGTCCGGTGGGCTCAGCCAATGCTGCCCTAAAGCAGGCCAGGCTAAGAAAAGTGTGGGAAAGGTTACCGGGACAAATAGGGGTTGCGGGAGACTGAGTATGGACACCCGGCCACCCCCTGGAGGCTGGGGAGCAAGAAGGGGACACCCGGCCACCAGGCGGCTGGGGACTGAGTATGGATACCAGGCCGCCGACACAGCCATGGCGTGGTGGCCAGATTCCACCTCCACATGCCTAAAAGGCCCAATTTAAAGTGCAAGCAAGCAAGCAGTATGGTATTGCAGCCTGGGGGTGGGTGGGTGGCAGGCTGCATACTTGCGCTTGCATTGCAAGGAATGGGGGAGGTACAATTGAACACTGCCCTGGGACAAGGACTTGAATGGTGATAGTTGCAAGTCTGCAACGACAGGTGCAAGGTGGGAGGCATCTTCGCATGTACCATGAACAGGGGTTTGGCATGCACACACTACAGCTGAATAGGCTCTCCTTCCCACTAAATGCACTGGGGAGGGCACAGGTAATGTTTTGGTATACGCGCTTAATCTTATGTATAAGGCACACCAGGACAAATAGGGGCGGCTGGGGACTGAGTATGGATACCTCGCTGCCGAAACAGCCATGAGGTAGTGGCCAGCTTCGGCCTCCTCCAAACTAAAAGGCCCCATTTCAAGTGCAAGCTATCAGTATGGAATTGCAGTCTGGGGGTGGGTGGGTGGCAGGCTGCACACTTACACTTGCATTAAAAGAAAACATAGCAGATGCTAACTTCTGTCATCATCATCATGCTCCTCACCTTGGCACTCTCAACTCCACCGATGGAGAAGTCAGGGCCCACCGGAGGAGTCTGGTTCTCTGGTGGGCTCGTCCAATGCTGCCTAAAGCAGGCCGGGATAAGAAAAGTGTGTGGGGGGATGTTCCAAGGAGAAATAGGGGCGGCTGGGGACCGTTTATGGACACCCGGCTGCCCCCAGGCGGCTGGGGACCGTGTGCGGACACCCGTCCGCGGGGCGGCTGGGGACTGAGTATGGACACCCGGCCACCGGGCGGCTGGGGACTGAGTATGGATTCCAGGCCGCCAACACAGCCATGACGTGGTGGCCAGATTCCGCCTCCACATGCCTAAAAGGCCCAATTTCAAGTTCAAGCAAGCAAGTAGTATGGTATTGCAGCCTGGGGGTGGGTGGGTGGCAGGCTGCATACTTGCGCTTGTATTGCAAGGAATGGGGGAGGTACAATTGAACACTGCCCTGGGACTAGAACTTGCATGGGGATAGTTGCAAGTCTGCATCTTCTGATGCGGCAAGGATCACTTATGATGGGCACACTTTTAGACAGTGACCTGGGAGTCAGAGATGCTTCCAGGGGTCTCCCCCATGCTGTTCCCATGTCTTTTCAGCACTTTATGCATGTGTCACACAGCACATGGCCAGATAAGGTTGTAAAATGTTAAAATGACATTTCCCAGTGAATGCATTTGTCATAGTTGAAAGCAATACAAAAGTGCAAAAACGCATAAAAAATGCTACTTGTGAACATAGCCGAAGGTGTGGAGGAGTATTTTTGTTTTTGGTCATTTATTTTAACTTATACACAAGTCTTTTCCCTGGAAAGGATGTTCCTTAACATATTTCACAGGAAAAAAGTTTCACTTTCGTTTTTGAAAGTTTTATTGTGAGCCCGTAAAAGTGGCTTAATACCTCTGACCACGTTGTTGACAGCAGTGACCTGGGGGTCAGAAATGCTTCCTGGGGCGATCCCCATGCTGTCCCCATGTCATTTGAGCACTGTCACTATCGTTTTGGGCACTTGTTAGGCTTTTAAAAGACTGCCGGGTGTGCCACCGCAAAAATGCTCGAGTCTCCCATAGACTAACATTGGGCTCGTTGCTCGGGTCGAGCACCCGAGTATCACGGCGAGCTCGGCCCGAGCTTCGAGCACCCGAGCATTTAAGTGCACGCTCAACACTAGTGTTGAGCCACCCCCGTAGTGTTCGAGTTCGGTTCGGTTCGTCGAACACCCGTGTGTTCGCCGAACTGTTCGTCGAACTGTTCGTCGAACACCTTCGAACACCGTTAAAACCAATGGCAGGCAAACAAAAACACATAGAAACACATAGAAAACACCTTCAAAGGTGTCCAAAAGCTGACAAACTGCTCAGAAGACATAACTAACACATGGAAAAGTGACAAGTACATATAGTCATGCGAAAATAAAAGAGGTGGAGGAGTAAAAGGAGGGGGAGACACAGATATAGGCATGTCATGCCCTTCTAAAATCCAAAAAGTGAGAAGCCGACACGGCCAGTCCGCTCCTGCCCGTGCCACCTCCGTGTCGCCGGGTTTGTGCCAGAGCCGCGGTGAACCCTGACGGCCAGCCCCCCTCTCCCAATACTGGTGCCTGTCCGCTGGTGGGTCGAGCGAGCCCCCCTGTGGTGGAGGCAGCTCTAAGCTTTTTAATTTAAATTGTCTCTCTAATTTGAATGAATACACTTTAAATCCATTTACAAGGATCTATTGGAGGGCAAGTCTCATGCCAGCAGCCGCGGTAATTCCAGCTCCAGTAGCGTCCACTAAAGCTGCTGCAGTTAAAAAGCTTTTATAAGGATCGAGCTCGGCTGTCCACCGCAAGGCATCCTGCTGCCAATCCCAGCCCCTATGCCTTGGGGTGCCTCCTGATGCTCTTCACTAAGTATCCCATGGTCCCGAAGCATTTCCTTTGAAAAAATTAAGTGTCTAAACTACAGGTGGTGCAGCTTGCTTAACAGCCGGGATAATCCGCTGACTAGCAGACACTGCTACTAGGCACAAAGTATTTCCTGGGCTAGATGCAGTTAAAAATTTGTAATTAGATACTCTCGTTGGATGCTGAGAAAGCATTCCATAGAGTCTCCTGGCACGCCATATATGATTCTCTTAAAAAGCTTGGGGTAGGGGTCTAGGGGACCCTTTTATAGCCAAAATCACGGCCCTGTATCGCAATACGTCACCTAGGCTGAAGATAAATGGAACTGTAGCACCCTGAGGGCTCGGTTGCTACAGACGTATTGCACCTCACCCAGAGGTGTGATATCTCACTCTCAGGTAAGGATGGAGTGTGGATCAGGACCCGACACCTGCATGCATTACACCACATTGCCGTGGGGCAGGGCGACCAATATGCCCCTGAGATGGGCACGACAGTCCCTGTCCCTGGCTGGAGTGGGGGGAGGGAACACTGAGGAAGGGGAACCCTGTAGTGCAGGAGCAGGGAGGAAGCAGTTCCTGGGTGCATTGAGAAGGGAGTATAAAAGGTGGGCACCATCTTAGTTCAGTGCAGAGAAGTCTGAGCAGAAGTGGCAGGGAGCAGGGGCTCTGCATGAGCTCTGCTCCGGAGGCGGGCCTAGTAACAGAGGCCCAGGCCTGGAAGAGGGAGAAGGAAGGAAGAGGAGCGGAGAAGGCTCCAGGAACGAGGAATGAAGGGATCCCAGGGGTGCGGACGGGCGAGTCGCCACCGCACGCCCGAATCCACCTGCGTGGAGGGGTCAGGCCAAAGGGGGAGACCGGTCCCCGAACTAGTGGAGGCAGGAAACGACCCTCAGCTAGAAACCGGAGGCTCTGACATTTTATGTGGCGCAGCCCCTCGCTACACCCGCTAGGAAGGCACCACATAGGGTCAGGGAAACTGGCGCCAAGTTTACCAAGAGGAGGCCCGAGGCAGCCGGACAGAAGTGTTGGTAAGAAAGGCCAGACAAAGGACACACAAAGGGGGTCCTGTGAAGTGCTCCAAAGTTATCTGGGAGTTGTCTGAGCCCCTCACCTGGTGAGCACAGTACGACGTGGGCAGCCGTTACCTGCAGACGTGGTCTGGATAATAAGAACTGTGAGTAAAGGCCCTGAACTGCATCACTGACTCCGTGTCGTTACTGCTGCTGCCCTGCACCATCACCCCCATCCTCCGCATACACTGCCCTGAGGCTATACTCCTCCCGTGGGGAGTTATGCTACGCTCTGCTGCACCCACAACACCAGCCTCAGCGGTCTGCCCTGTAGCGGCGGTTCACTCTGACCGCAATCCACGGGTGGCGTAGTCGGACATTTAAACATCAAAACCACATAAATAGTTCCGCCTCTGGTTTGACCGCCCTGAGCCACGGAATCGGGTCGCCGCCACGAAGACTACAACCACCAGCATCCACCAAAAAGGGTCCGGCTCCGGGTGTCCCAAGGCCCAGGGGGTGCGTCAGAACATTTTCATCACCTTTCACAATCACCAATGGGACAAGGCAGTGATGTCCTCTGTCCCCTCTCTTATACATCCTAGTGACGGAGCACCTGCTCTCATCAATTCGCCATAACCCCAATATTAGGTGGATTGAGGTGGGAGGCACCGAGTACAAGTGCTCTCTATTTGCTGATGATGTCCTAGTATATATCACTCAATCACATATATCCATCCATGCTGTTATGGCTGAAATAGATCACTTTGTTACATGGTAAAATTTTAAAATCAATGCAGCGAAGTCTGAGGCCCTCGATGTCTCCCTCCCCAAATCCATATAGGATTCCATCCAGTCCAACTTTCCCTTTGCCTGGCCCTCACAGGGTATCAAATACTTAGGAATTCCTATTCATAGAGACCTCTCCCATCTATGTTATCTTAATTTTGGGCCCTTTATTGAACAACTCCATACAGACCACGGTTGGCAAGTTAGAACTGTAAGATTCACTACGTGAACCACTGGTGTTTTGTGGAAAAGCACATGTACACTGCGTTCCAAATTATTATGCAAAAAGTGTTTAGGAGTGATAAGGGAAGAATTTGTTTGTTTGTCAGTTAAACTCATTGATGGTGATGTGTGTCAGGGCTCTTTATATCACTGTAAGCAATTGCAGACACCTGTGCTAATTAGTTTGGCAGGTGTGTCCAATGAAAGGCAAGACTACTTAAGAAGGCTCTCTCACATTATTAAGCAGCCTACATTTTCTGCCAAAATGGGAAAGAAAAAGGATGTGTCGGCTGCTGAGAAGCAACAAATTGTGGAGTGTTTAGGTCAAGGCATGACTACAATCAACATTGTGCGATGATCAGGATGAAGTGTCTTGGCAATCAAGAAGTATGTAGCTGATTCACAGTACACACGTGTGCGTGCTGATAAGGGCAAATTGAGGACTCTTTCCTACAGGCAATTACGTCAGGTTGAAAGAGTAGCGGCAAAAAAGCCTTGTCATAGCAGCAGACAAGTTTTTGAAGCTGCTTGTGCCTCCAACGTCCCCCGAACAACAAGATGCAGGGTCCTTCAGAGGTTTGCAGCTGTGCATGCGCCATCCTGTCGACCTCCTCTATCCACTTCACACAAGCAGAAACGGCTCCAGTGGGCCAAACATTACATGAAGACTGATTTCAAAACTGTTTTGTTCACGGATGAGTGCCGTGCAGCGCTCGATGGTCCAGATGGATGGAGTGGAGGATGGCTGGTTGATGGACACCCCACGCAAACACGGCTACAGCGCCAACAAGGAGGAGGTGGAGTAATGTTTTGGGCTGGAATCATGGGGAGAGAGATTGTCGGCCCCTTTAGGATCCCTGAAGGCGCTAAAGATGAACTCCATAATGTATGTGGATTTTCTCAAACAGCACTTCCTGCCATGGTTCAAGAAGAAGAACCGTGTATTTCACAGCAAGATCATTTTTCTGCATGATAATGCACCATCTCATGCTGCACATAAAACATCTGCATCTCTGGCTGATATGGGCATAAAAGGGGACAAACTTATGGTGTGACCCCCATGCTCCCCTGACCTCTACCCCATTCAGAACCTTTGGAGCATCATTAAAAGGAGTGTCTATGATGGCGGGAGGCAGTTCACATCTAAGCAACAGCTCTGGGAGGGTATTCTGTCCTCATGCAAAACAATTGAAGCAGAAACCATCCAAAACCTGACAAATTCAATGGACGAGAGAGTTCAGAAGCTCCATTCAAACAAGGGGTCCTATGTGAGAATGTAACATCACCTAGAATAAAGTTTTGAGTTGAAAACTGTTTGATTTCAGTTTCTAACAACCTGCTAATGCTTATAATTTCAAAAATGACCATTTTTTTGGTCTTTATTAAAATGAAAAGGTTGATCGAAAAGTTTGGGGGATCTAAGAGTGTGGCAACCCAGTAGTCATGATTACTTCGAATTCTGACAATATGAGGGTCATGCTGCAGGTAGTGCAGCAAGAAGGCACTTATGTGCCTTTCGCATCTCGGAGCCCCAAAATTATTTTCCGGGCTAGATGCAGCTAAAAATTATTTTTAATTTTAAATCTGGTGAAGCTTTAGTATAGATGGCCTAATAGGATCAGTGCTGCACACTGCTACAAAGCCCAAATTATTTTCCAGTCAAGATACAGATAAACATGATTAGTAATTTGAAAGCTTAAAACGGTTGGTAGGGTGATTTTAACCAATCATCAAGCTTTTACTCTCCCCAGGATGACACAGGGGTAGAAAAGTCGTTTCGGATCCATGATTTGTTCATCTTTATGAACGTGAGTCTGTCTACATTATCAGTGGAGAGCCGCGTGCGCTTATCTGTCAGCACACCACCAGCAGCGCTGAACACACGTTCAGACAGAACGCTGGCTGCGGGGCATGACAAGATCTCCAAGGCGTAAGTGGCTAGCTCCGGCCATTTATCCAGATTGGAAGCCCAAAAAGAGCAAGGGTCCAGTGACACAGTCGTGGCTTCGATGTTTACTTGGAGATACTCCTGTACCATCGTCTCTAGGCGTTGACTATGTGTCAGACTTCTTGTCTCCTGTGGCCTTGCAAAGGATGGGCTAAAAAAGTGGTGAAATGATTCCGCAAAATTGATGTTACCAGCAGATACTGTGGTTCTGTTACGGTTTGAGTGCTGAACACTTGACGGTCCCACGGTTGGCAAGTTGGAACTGTGAGATTCACTACGTGCACCACTGGTATTTTGTGGAAAAGCACATGTAAGATTCTGCAACAGTCTCTGCTGATACTCCTGCATGCGTGCATCCCTTTCTATGGCAGGAATAATTTCTGCAAATTTACTTTTGTACCGGGGATCTAACAGTGTGGCAACCCAGTAGTCAGGATTATTTCTAATTCTCACAATTCGAGGGTCATGTTGCAGGTAGTGCAGTAAGAAGGCACTCATGTGTGTTGCGCATCCAGGAGCACCAAGTCCCTGTTGTGTTGGTGGCGAGGTAACAATCATGCTTCCTTCCTCTGTCCTCTCCCCCCAACCTCGCACAACAGAAATGTGATCAAGGTCTCCCTCATCTGATGAGTCTTCCATCAGTTCGTCCTCCACTTCTTCCTGGGCTCCTGCACCTTCCTCACTAGTTTGGCTGCTACCATGCGCCCTGGTAAAACCATCTCCCCCACCCTCACATGCCTGCCGCCTTGGTGCTGCCGACCGTCTGGACCTTGCAGATGTTAGCCCTTCCGCATACAACTCCTCCTCCTCTACTTCCTCCACCTCCTCTTGTGCCACCACCTGACTCCAAATTCTGTTTAACATGTGCTCCAGCATGTAAATCACCGGAATAGTCATGCTGATAATGGCATCGTCAGCACTAAACATCTTCGTCGCCATTTCAAAACTGTGCAGAAGGGTGCATAGGTCCCTGATCTGAGACCACTCCTCCAGGGTGATTTGCCCCACCTCTGAATCTCGTTGGCCCAGGCTATACGTCAGAACGTATTGCACCAGGGCTTGTTGGTGCTGCCACAGTCGCTGCAACATGTGCAGAGTTGAATTCCACCGGGTAGGCACATCGCATTTTAGCCGGTGAAGTGGCAGGCCCAACGACTTCTGTAGAGATGTAAGTCGCTGAGCTGCAGGATGCGAACGGCGGAAGTGAGCACACAGCGACCGTGCCCTCTGCAGAAGGCCATCTAGTCTGGGATAGTGGGCTAAAAATTGCTGGACAACCAGGTTCAACACGTGAGCCATACAAGGCACGTGTGTGACATTGCCCCGGCTTGCAGCATTGTCGCACACGGCCTTCCCTGGTTTCAGGTCCAGTGGAGACAACCATTCATGAAATTGGTTCTCCAGAGCTGACCACAACTCCTCAGCTGTGTGACTCACATTTCCCAGACATTTCAATGTAAAAACCGCCTGATGACGTTGAGCCCTACTGCCAGCATAGTAAGGAGGTGTGCAGGATCCCTTCTGCGCAGTTAGAAAACTTGTGGCATGACCAGACAGGCTTTGGGTGCAGGTGGAAGGCCGAGAGGAGGTTGAGGAGGCAGAAGCAGTGGAGGAACTTTGACATAAAGAGGATTGACGCACAACTCGTGGGGACGGCAAGACTTGGACAGCAGCCCCTTGTCCTGCTGTCACCATAGCTACCCAGTGCCCAGTCAGCGACATGTAACGCCCCTGTCCATGCCTACTCGTCCAAGTGTCTGTGGTGAAATGCACCCTGTCACACACAGAGTTTCTCAAAGAAGCGGTGATGTTATGTGCGACATGCTGGTGGAGCGCAGGCACACCTTTCTTTGAGAAGTAGTGCCGACTGGGCATCTGGTACTGGGGCACTGCGACGGACGTAAGGTCTCGAAAAATCCTCTGTGTCCACCAGGCGGAAAGGCAGCATTTCTGTAGCCAAGAGCTTGCAGATGGTGAAATTCAACCTCTTAGCTTTCTCATGGCTAGGAGGAAATGGTCTTTTACTTGTCCACATCTGAGGGACCGAGGGCTGGCTATTGTGCTTAGACGGGGTTGATAAGGGTGTCCCCGGCAAACTGCCGGTCTGTGAGGAAGATGCAGGCGGACATGTTAGGTTGCCTTGATCCAAAGGTGGTGCTATCGATGTCGGACAGCGCTCAACACCAGCTGGTGTTACCACCTCCAAAGAAAATGATGACCTGCCAATCACGCTGGCTGTTGCGGGTAAAGAGGTGGCAGGTCTGCGCCCCAAAACAGGTGTGACTGCTGTCCCCTCAGTCACAGAGGATGAAGAGGCCGCGGATGCACAAGATATGGCAGACGGTGGTTGGCCCGGCCGGCTAGGCCGCATTGTAGCACACTGAGCTTCCCACTGCAACTTATGCTTCATGTCCATGTGCCGGTTTATGCATGAAGTACTCAAACTATGTATTTTTTGGCCTCTACTTAGCTTTTGCTGACAAATGTTACAGATAACACGAGTTGGGTCATCTTTATCGATCTGAAAAAATGCCCAGGCTATGCAAGGCTTAGCACCCATGCGACCTGAAGAGCCACCACGACTTGTGGTGAGAGGCAGAGTTGTGTTTGAGGATGCAGTTGTTGACGTGCTTCCAGTACTACGTCTCTGTCCAGGAAGGCGCAACCTGACCTCGTCGTCACTAGCATCTTCCTCCACCTCCTCTGCTGACCTCATCTCTTGGCTGACTGTGGGTTGACAGTAAGTGGGATCTCCGACCTCATCATCATCACCCTGTGCGTTATCACACCCGTCGTCCTCAGAGCCAACCTGTTCCTGCCCTGACAAAAAACTAAAGTTGTCGCTCCAATCAGGTATTTGAGTCTTATCATCGTCTTCCTCATTGTCTCCACCAACAGGAGTTACAGTTTGGGAATGAGGGTCTACATTATGGTCAGAACCTTCTGCGTCTGGTCCTGGATCCGACTCATAAAGATTCTGGGCATCAGTGCAGATCATTTCCTCGTCTGGATTCACAGAAGCGCTGGAGTCGACCTCTGATTCCCAGGCTATAGTATGAGTAAACAGCTCTGCAGACTCAACCATCTGTTCTACCTCATACTCAGAGGGGCAGCTGGAGATTTGGGAGCTGTGAGGAAGCAAGTGCGATTTGGGTGACACCTTTGAGGACTGGAGTATTTGTGATGTTGAAGTTGATGTGGAGGAGAGCCCACTTAAAGGAGCACTTGATATCCGTTGAAGCACCTGCTGTTTTTGTGCCTCATCTGGAATTTGTAGCGATTGGCGTGGCCGTAAGAAAGGGATCTTATCACATTGTCCGCTAAAAGAAGTAGACATTTTAGTTTGGCTGGAAGATGGTCTTTCTTCTGCAGATGTTACTGTTGCTTTAACACCTACCCCACGGACACAACCTTTTTTCCCCTTCCCAACACGCCTATTCCCCTTTCCACCAGCAGCAGGCCTTTTTCCACTCATTTTGGTGGTTAACTAATTCACAACTCTGGAGTTGTTTGCACAAAAAAACAATGGATGGTAACCGAGCAGAGCTGAGTGGCCAAACTGTGGTATTAGGCCAAAACTATTGGCTGGGTTAGATGCAGAAAAAAATTATTTTGAATTTGCAACCTGATGGAGGTCAGTATAGATGGATTAATAGAACAAGACCCACACACAGCTAGAAGCCCAATATTTTTTCAGAGGTAGATGCAGGAAAAAAATATATTCAGTTTGCAACCTGATGGAGGTCAGTATAGATGGACTAATACAACAAGTCCCACACACAGCTAGAAGACCAAATATTTTTTCAGAGGTACTGTGGATGCAGATAAAAATTAGTTTTAATTTGCAACCTGATGGAGGTCAGTATAGATGGACTAATAGAGAAAGTCCGACACACTACTAGAAGGCCAAATATTTTTTCAGAGTTAGATGCAGAAAAAAATATATTCAGTTTGCAACCTGATGGAGGTCAGTATAGATGGACTAATAGAGAAAGTCCGACACACTACTAGAAGGCCAAATATTTTTTCAGAGCTAGATGCAGAAAAAAATTATATTCAGTTTGCAACCTGATGGAGGTCAGTATAGATGGAATAATAGAACAAGACCCACACACAGCTAGAAGCCCAATATTTTTTCAGAGGTAGATGCAGAAAAAAATATATTCAGTTTGCAACCTGATGGAGGTCAGTATAGATGGACTAATACAACAAGTCCCACACACAGCTAGAAGCCCAATATTTTTTCAGAGGTAGATGCAGAAAAAAATATATTCAGTTTGCAACCTGATGGAGGTCAGTATAGATGGACTAATACAACAAGTCCCACACACAGCTAGAAGCCCAAATATTTTTTCAGAGGTACTGTAGATGCAGATAAAAATTAGTTTTAATTTGCAACCTGATGGAGGTCAGTATAGATGGACTAATAGAGAAAGTCCGACACACTACTAGAAGGCCAAATATTTTTTCAGAGCTAGATGCAGAAAAAAATTATATTCAGTTTGCAACCTGATGGAGGTCAGTATAGATGGACTAATAGAGAAAGTCCGACACACTACTAGAAGGCCAAATATTTTTTCAGAGCTAGATGCAGAAAAAAATTATATTCAGTTTGCAACCTGATGGAGGTCAGTATAGATGGATTAATAGAACAAGACCCACACACAGCTAGAAGCCCAATATTTTTTCAGAGGTAGATGCAGAAAAAAATATATTCAGTTTGCAACCTGATGGAGGTCAGTATAGATGGACTAATGCAACAAGTCCCACACACAGCTAGAAGCCCAATATTTTTTCAGAGGTAGATGCAGAAAAAAATATATTCAGTTTGCAACCTGATGGAGGTCAGTACAGATGGACTAATGCAACAAGTCCCACACACAGCTAGAAGCCCAAATATTTTTTCAGAGGTACTGTAGATGCAGATAAAAATTTGTTTTAATTTGCAACCTGATGGAGGTCAGTATAGATGGACTAATAGAGAAAGTCCGACACACTACTAGAAGGCCAAATGTTTTTTCAGAGCTAGATGCAGAAAAAAATTATATTCAGTTTGCAACCTGATGGAGGTCAGTATAGATGGAATAATAGAACAAGACCCACACACAGCTAGAAGCCCAATATTTTTTCAGAGGTAGATGCAGAAAAAAATATATTCAGTTTGCAACCTGATGGAGGTCAGTATAGATGGACTAATACAACAAGTCCCACACACAGCTAGAAGCCCAAATATTTTTTCAGAGGTACTGTAGATGCAGATAAAAATTAGTTTTAATTTGCAACCTGATGGAGGTCAGTATAGATGGACTAATAGAGAAAGTCCGACACACTACTAGAAGGCCAAATATTTTTTCAGAGCTAGATGCAGAAAAAAATTATATTCAGTTTGCAACCTGATGGAGGTCAGTATAGATGGACTAATAGAGAAAGTCCGACACACTACTAGAAGGCCAAATATTTTTTCAGAGCTAGATGCAGAAAAAAATTATATTCAGTTTGCAACCTGATGGAGGTCAGTATAGATGGATTAATAGAACAAGACCCACACACAGCTAGAAGCCCAATATTTTTTCAGAGGTAGATGCAGAAAAAAATATATTCAGTTTGCAACCTGATGGAGGTCAGTATAGATGGACTAATACAACAAGTCCCACACACAGCTAGAAGCCCAATATTTTTTCAGAGGTAGATGCAGAAAAAAATATATTCAGTTTGCAACCTGATGGAGGTCAGTATAGATGGACTAATACAACAAGTCCCACACACAGCTAGAAGCCCAAATATTTTTTCAGAGGTACTGTAGATGCAGATAAAAATTAGTTTTAATTTGCAACCTGATGGAGGTCAGTATAGATGGACTAATAGAGAAAGTCCGACACACTACTAGAAGGCCAAATATTTTTTCAGAGGTAGATGCAGAAAAAAATATATTCAGTTTGCAACCTGATGGAGGTCAGTATAGATGGACTAATAGAGAAAGTCCGACACACTACTAGAAGGCCAAATATTTTTTCAGAGCTAGATGCAGAAAAAAATTATATTCAATTTGCAACCTGATGGAGGTCAGTATAGATGGATTAATAGAACAAGACCCACACACAGCTAGAAGCCCAATATTTTTTCAGAGGTAGATGCAGAAAAAAATATATTCAGTTTGCAACCTGATGGAGGTCAGTATAGATGGACTAATACAACAAGTCCCACACACAGCTAGAAGCCCAATATTTTTTCAGAGGTAGATGCAGAAAAAAATATATTCAGTTTGCAACCTGATGGAGGTCAGTATAGATGGACTAATACAACAAGTCCCACACACAGGTAGAAGCCCAAATATTTTTTCAGAGGTACTGTAGATGCAGATAAAAATTAGTTTTAATTTGCAACCTGATGGAGGTCAGTATAGATGGACTAATAGAATGATGCTATGCCCAAAAGATTTTACTTCACTAGGTGCAGTAAAAAAATTGGTATTCTATACACAGGTGGTATATCTTGCAACACAGATAGGCTACTCCACTGACTAACACACTCTGCAATAGGCCAAAAAGGATTAGCTTTGCTAGATTCAGCCAAATGCTGTGAAAAAAACTTGCACAGCACTGGCACAGACCTGCCTGGCAAAAACTGATAGGAACTGATGTAACCTAGTCCTGAAAAGGACTCCAATTACAATTAGTCTTTACTCCCACAACCTATCTATTTAAGAGCACAGACCTCCCTGATAAAAGTCGTAGGAAATGCTGTAACCTAGTCCTTAAAAGGACTGCAATCACAACTATTCCCTACTCCCAAGCTATCTGTATATTTGTGCGAAAATTGGCTTGAAATTAACAAGGTATAGCGCACACAGCAACAGTGGTGCCGTCTAACACACAGCTGCAGCAGTGAGAAAATGGTGGCGATGGGGAAAATGGCTTGGTCTTATAGGGCAAGGACATGTGACATACACTGCCAATGACACATGCCCTTGCTTGTGTGAAAAAAAGCACTTCGCTCCGTGTGTGCGCTGCTGATAGGCTGACAGATTGCACCTCCCCACTGCAAATGCGGGAAAGAGAAAAAAAAATGGAGATCTTCATTGTTCCTGCAGAGATCCATCCCCTGCCCCTCCCCCCACCCCGCTGTACACTCAAACTGCGTATTAACATTAATTTTCATCATTACTGAGAAAAAATCCAGTTATGATTTTGGTGCACGAACAGTTATCGAACATAACCTCGAACAGCCGAATTTTTCTCAAATTGTTCGTGTTCGCCGAACGGCTCGAACACCGCCCAAAACAGCTCGAATTTGAGATTGGCGAACAGTTCGAGTAGAACAACGCTCATCTCTACTCAACACTACTAAAAATGCATTTCTTTAGACTGTTAGTCAAAATATGTCTAGTACCAATCCATTGCTGGACACTTAAACTGACCAATAGGGAATTGCCACGTCTTAATTTTTTCATAAATTAGTTATGGTTGAAACTCCATAACCCTCATATCATTATCTTTTCTTAGGAGATTCTCATCTTATATACTGGCTAGTAATGATAGTTACTAATTGTACTTTTTATAAGTAGGTCCCCTTTATTTTTCATTAAACAAATGATATAATGAGACATTTTGCTGTCCATGATTCTCTTCTTTTGGTAGTACGCACGCAGACTCGCCTTGTATCATTGACTCAAATTCACCAGAGATACAGTGGTCCACAACTTTCCATGTCCAGTAGTGAGCAAGTGCATTCGCCATAGCCCTCTATGACTTCCGGGAACGCTGACACATGTGACTGCTATGCGTTCCAGCATGCAGGTCACCATGCGCTCCCCAGGAAGTCCCATTGGTAATGAGGGATGGAGTGAACAGGCTACGTGCTGCCTATTCCGAACATGTGATTGCACCCATCCTATGACGTGGCAATTTCCTATTGGTCATTGGAAGATATATCTATACTGGATCCCTTATAGATAGACACACCCCCGGTAGAAGCATTGGCGAAACAACGTCAGGGTGGAGAGGACACTGCTTCACTATTGAATAGGTGACCGGCTGATGAGGTAACTTTAACCTTATAGCATTTACTTTTTAGATAGCTGGCCATTGCTATCAGGCTTTCATAGAGGGCACACACGTAGATAGAAAGTTTGCTTGTCTGTTAATTCCTTTACATTGAGCACTTTATATTTCATTTTCATTTAGAGGTAAATATTTAGCATACAGACATTTTCCATTTTGGGACTCAAAAATGTATCTATTTCATCCTTACCTCATTTGATTCTCATTATAGATGCTAATTATAGACTTATGGTAGTTATTGGATTGTCCTTCCTACAGATTTAGGTGTGACCTGCCATTTTCTCTATGTTTTATATGTCCATCTTCTGATTATTATTAGACTGCATAGGGATTACAATCCCATCTATGCATGTGTCCTCTTCCTTTTTTGGAGATTGTTGCCCTGTCTTTTTAATTGTTTTTATATTTTTCTTTGATTAAATAAAATTTATATGTTTTATCATAAAAGCTGGAATCTCTTGTTTTCTAGACTGCTATAGATTGTGTTGATTTACTGTAGATATTGCTTGTTCATTTCGTTAGACTGGCCTATTGCCCCAACTCACTTATCTAGCTATCCTCGCTTGGCCAATACAAAATTTTATTCACAATCATGACTCCCATAGCATGTGTTCACAGCCTCCATGCACTTAATAGCCCTCTATGTCTGTACTGTACACATACTGTTTGGCGATCAGTTTATGCAGTGTTATGTGCATACCCTATTTAGTATATTTTGGCTGTATTGCACAATATATGCACATTTTACCATTTACCTTTCGTGTGTCCCCTATTTCCTCATAGATTGTAAGCCTGCGAGCAGGGCCCTCACTTCTTTTGATATTTAAGTTATGCTTATTCTGTAATGTCTTTAGTGCCTGTACAAGTCCCCTCTAAAATTGTAAAATGCTGTGGAATATGTTTGACGCTATAAAAACAAAAATAATTATTATTATTATTGTTATCTCACTGCAGAGCTGCGTGTGATTATAACTAAAACAGAACCGCAAAGCTGAACTTTGTCTCATTATAAACACATCTGCAGTTGTAGCACTACTCCCAGAGTGATGTCAGCTCAGCTGTAGTGCCCCTCCCCCCACACTGAATGCCTTTGAAATGGAAGCTGAAGAATGGTTAGTTGCAATCAGGCACATCTCTGCAGCAGTGCTGAAACCACTATGAGAGGAGAATGGCAGCTTCATATGAGATTGTTATAAAACTAGTTTCAGTTCTTCTGTACTATGGTATAATCACACACAGCTCTGTAATGAGATCAGCAGAACATACTATCCGTCATTACATGTCTCACACTGGTAAAGTTCATTTTCATTTAAAACAAGTGCTGGAGGTAGACTGTCCGGGAGATTTATGTCCTGCCCATAGATCTTGACAGCCCAACCATTAAATTCATAAAAGGTAATATCACCTTAGGGGCATGGCTTAATACAGAAATGTACTCCAACCCATGACTAGAATACATTTTTAGAGTATGTGCACGGAACTTGTAAGATGCACCAAATACATTAAGTGGCAGGTGCATCTTATTCTAGTAGCTTTGTTCAGTAAGACTATCGTGTACCAGAAATAGTTCAGTGCTCCATACTAAAAAAAAATATGCAGGTCCACAGAACTATTTCATATTAATACTGATTCTAAAAATGTATTTCAAATTACATGTATGTACCATATGTCTAAATTCAGTAATTGATTATTCAAAAATGAAGAAAATGGAAAAAAAAAATAAAGTAAATTTAAAACTATACGCTAAACTAATAAACTTAACTAAGGTATGTTTGTATGTATAGTAACTTCTATGAACTGGTTCCCTTTCTAAATGGGTAATGTTCTATAACATTATATCTGAGCTAATGAATCTGTTGCAGATGCATTTGATAATTAGATTTTCTGAAAAAAGTCATGAATAATATCACTTCAGTGGTTTTATGGATATTTATGCTTGATAAACAAGCCCCAACGAAATGCAATTACCACAAGTTCATTATTCCAGAATAACCAAACTATTACTACTCAATTGTGTAAATCTTTATAATCATCTATATGTGATTCTAACTGATGAACCATGAAGTATAAAACAAATAGAAAGAGATCTAACCTGAGGGCCCCATCCATGGCACGGATACATTATAGCTGTGTGATTCTCCTGTGGGCCTTGGTCTAGACAAACATCTTTAGCTTTGTTGTTTCGTAGCTGTGGAAAGAAGAACATAAGTTTTTTTTTTTTTTTTTTATACTTTAAAGAACATTTTGAAGTCTGTCGAAAGATCGCTCAAGCAGCACTGAAACAGAACAATGCCCTTCAAAATAATGTTCAACTTCTTAACATGTAACTCACTGCTTTGCTGATGCATAACAGTTGTAAAAGAATAAAAAAAAAATAGTGCAAAAAAACCTGTGAAATCCATGTCTATTTAAGTAAAGACCTAAACGTTTTGCAAAATGAAATGCTCATCTGCATATGGATTATAATGCCCCTACATCAGGAATTGCCATTGAGTGGGTTTGGTTATTGGGGAAGGTTTACAAGAAAGTTTTCTATAATTCTGTAACTAAATTCCCCTTGCACAAAAAAATGGCAAGATGTCTTTTGAATTGCTCAAAACTTATGTGCCATGTGCACAAATTTTCTCCACTTTATGCCACGGATTGCAGCTCATTCATCCTGAGACACTACTTATAAATTCAACATTGTCCACATTTTGACTACAATATTCTGCTTTAGCAAAGGAAATCAGTCAACAAATTAACAAGTATGTGAAAAATAAAAGCTTGGTGAGAAATATTTTATTGACTAGTTTTGTCTATTAATTTAGCAAACAGATACAACCTTACCTAATATATTTTATTTTAGAAAACTTTTGTCCTTATAAATTGGCGAACACATTTGTTTTAGCATTCAAATCAATTTTAATAATGGTTTGAGACTACATAGAATACCAATTCAATGTAAAGCACAGCTCAAATGGATGCTGTTTATACTTCAGACAAATCTAGAATGATAAATGCTATTGTAAATTCCTATGCAAGGTAAAACAACTACAAAGATATATTTGACTGAAGCAATGTAGCCTCTCAGTTCACTATCACGTTATGTCTTATAGATGATAATAGGTCTTCGGTAATTTGCTCAGATATAGTTTACTATAAAGAGTATCTGCTATTATCTTTTAAAAGGCACTTCAAACAACTGCATGATATAGTGTATTATAAAAGATACACTAATACATTTTCCAGCATTCCTAGAAGTGTCAACACTCTTGGATTTAGTTTACTTAAAGGGGTTGTCAACTACTCGGACAACCTCTTCTTGGTCTCTATGTTTTCCCCCTTGTGAAATAGTAACACCTATACTCACCTCCAGTGCACGATCTCTGCGGTCAATCAATGATGGCTGCACTCTCCCCAGCCCTTGAACAAATCACATACGTCCGGAAAAAGGGAGAATTGTTGCTCTTTCATTTCCTTTTGATATGTCCGAAGGCGGGGAGAGTGAAGTCAGCACTGATAGACCGCAGGGATTGCGTGACATACCAATGTCATGTGATCCCTGGGAGAGCCAGTGCCGACATTGCTGGAATGTCATTGGCATCGGAGGTGAGTATAGTGCCCTAATCACAGGTCATTCAGGGCAGTATGGAGGAGGGTAAGAAGTTGTGACATATAGCCAGTAACTGTTTCAGTTAAATATTTAGAAGTCGCCATCAAGAGATGACAGTGGCATTTTAATAACGCTGGAAATTACTGGAAAACTTCTGCACTGGCTCCCATAGTCACCACTGCAATACAAACCAGGGGATCTGGAGGGTTACCATGGTAACTATGGTCTTACTGCAGGTCCCTATGGCTGCCATCTTAGTCCTCCCATGAAGTTCAGTCATAGACTGGCCTTCATAGGACAACAGCAATTACACTATATACTTTAATACAGTATTATTGCAAGATAGTGTAAGCAATCGAATAATCACAGGTTCAAGTCCATTAGGGGGACTTAATATGTAAAGAAAAAAAAATGTTTTACAAAATATAAATAATGAAAATCACCCCTCTTTACACCATTAAAAATATTGTAATTAAAAAAAAAGAAATATGTTTGGTTAAGTATGAAAAAATCTGATCTATTAAAATATAAAATTATTTAAACTGTATGTGTCACGATTCCACCCCTCAGTGTGTCTCGAATGCAGTTACTGACAGCTCAGCCGTCCAATCTGGTACAGGGGCATGCTGATGCTGTCAGTACTTTGACAACTCAGTGTCCAGTCTGGTACAGAGGTATGCTGAGCTGTCAGTGCTTTGATTGACAGATCAGCTGTCCAATATGTGACTGGCTGATGCTGGGCTGTCTCCAGATGTTCTTTGTTCCAGGTGATTGCCCTGCTACTTAGCTGGGCTGTTAGTCCCAGACCTCTGTCAGATGTAGCTTCAGCTAAGTGTATTTGATTTTCTCTGTAACTAGTGTTTTGCTTAATGATCATTTGTTGCCTGATCTTGGACCTCGTTCTGACCCTCCGTCTGTTTAACCCCTTTGTTCGGATCCACTATCCTCATGGTATTTTGACCTCGGACCATTAACTGACTATGCTTTTGTCTCTTCCCTCTGATTATGATGTACCCTCCTGGCATTTGACCTTGGATTCCTTGACTATCCCAACTCACGGCTTGACCATGAGAAATGACTCAGCGTCACAGTATATTAAATTATGAAGTTATAACAAAAGCTAAAATTGTCATTTTTTGGTTGCCACAAATACAATAAAAAGCAATCAAAATGTCATATGTACCTCAAAATGGTATCATTAAAAACATTATCTCTGTGCTTGAAAAGCAAGCCCTCATTTGGATTGAAAAATACATGTACAGTACCAACTAAATCCATACTCACTCAACTATTTTTGCAAACATAGGAGCAAATTAATGCACACAAACCCAGATATGGCAACAAACACATATTGAGGGAGTCAAAGGGGAAAAGTGCCCCAAGAAAACCCTCAGTCTAACTCCATTCATAGTCATAGAGAATCATGAGGATAATAGAGTCTTAAATAACTCAAGGTTAAACAGATATTTTTATTAGAAAATGATTAAAAACAGTTCTCACATATAACAAACAATACAGAAAGACATGACACAAACTAACAAGTAAAGCTGTGCACATCCCAAGATGTCCATAATTCAAACATTAAAAAATCTTAGAAAATGCATATTGCTCAATGTTAATGCGAAAAACATTATACAGGAAGTGGGTATCTATATATAAAAGAGCAGTTAGGAATGTACGAAGTCACTCATGGTCAGTTATCTATCCCTGTGCTCAAACATATATGAAAGGGATGGCGTACCATCCTATAAAGAAATCCAACACATACCAGGTATTACGCACACGCCCAGACTGACTGGCATGATCCCACTGGACCATGAATTGAGAAGTGCCTGGAGGGGCGTGACTAAGTATCAACTCGGTCCGACCAAGGTCGCACGGTGGCTCAGTCGACTCCGTGAACCAGGGAGGAACCGAGCAGAGGGACCAGGTGCTACTCCAGGTCAGACCCCGGTCACAGCTGTTGACCCACACCGGGGAATGCAGGAAAAAAGCAGGTTAGGCTGGCATACAGACAGGTGGGTACTGGCATTTAAATCCAATCAGTGGATCACTCCATTCCTCTTTCCATTCAGTTTGCTGCAAAAATCTGGGAGCTGATGAGAGCACTGGACAGTGCTTTCATAGGCGATACCACTTTGTAAATATTTTTCCCAGCAATATGCGCTCCTGAAGGATGATGATGGAACTTGATATTCGGATTCAAAGATAATTTGAATGCCTTGGCATGATATTATACCTGAGGAAGGCTCAAAGAAGTCGAAACCGGTTGTATTTTAGTTTGAAATAAAAATTATCTTTGAATTCGAATATCAAGATCCATCATCATCCTTCAGGAGCCCATATTGCTGGGAAAAACATTTACAAAGTGGTATCGCCTATGAAAGCACTGTCCAGTGCTCTCATCAGCTCCCAGATTTTTGCAGCAAACTGAATGGAAAGAGGAATGGAGTGATCCACTGATTGGATTTAAATGCAGAACCTCAAGACACCAAATAGGTGAGTGGATTTATACTGAGTATATACCCTTGGAATCTAACTACTACACTTAGAAGCCTGCACTTCCTATTTTATCTCCCTATAATCCCCTTTTGTCTCATAATAATCCTCGATAGAAGGATGAATGCATCAGTGCCAGTGTCCCCCAAGAGAAGATTTTTTAATAGGTATACAATAATTCCAGTCCAAATATACGAGGGAAAGGAGATCTCTGTCAGATAAGGATAGCAACAAATATAAATTAATAAACACATAATGATAAAATAAGAACATCCAAACAAAAAATAAAAATAAAGCAAAAAAGAAAAAGGGAAGGGATGTAAATAAGAGAGCAAGGGACAATAGTGCATGCCTTCAAGACAGGCAAAAAACTAACAGTCTCATTGAGACCGTACAGTGTTGTGGACCCCAATATGGTTATCCACCGAGTTTCTTTGTGGGAGAGCATTTACTTGAGATTACCACCTCTAATACCTCCATGCACCACATTGATTTCCCTGATAGCCAATGTCTGAGCACTGCAGTTGTGGAACTGTCTAAAGTGACTTGGCAGTGTTTTAAGAGTTGAAACATCTGCCACGGTTCCAGCAGCATCAATATCACGGACATGCTCCCTGTTCCTAATCCGCAACTCCCTGGACGTCAGTCCCACATAAACCTTGGGGCACCCACACGTGGCATAATATACCACATGTGTGATGCCACAAGAAATGTAATGGTTTATGTTGAACTGACGTTTAACAGAACAAAAAGTAGTAGATCGAGTGATGTTAAGACAGGTCATACAGTGGCCACAGGGGAATCAACCATGGAAGGGACGTCAAGAACCAAATGGGTTAGGAATATAGGGAGCATAATGGCTACGATTAAGGAGGTCCTTTAAGTTCTTACTTCACCGCTGAGTCATTGAGGGACCAGTCCCCAAACATTCTGCCAGATAGGGCTCTGTCCTAAGGATAGACCAATGTTTAATCATGACCAACTTCATTGTCTCTCACTCGTGGTTATATGTGGAGATGAATCTGTTAGTTTGGTCAGATCCATGTCCCCTATTCTTTGATTGAAGTAACTGACCATGAGTGGTATTTTTGGCCCTATTAAAGCCTGCCTTGATACTCCTCTGACTGTATCCTCTTTGAGAGAATCTCTCTCTTAGATCATCTGCCTGTTTGCAGAATCGTTCATCTGTAGAACATATCCGCCTCATCCAGAGGGATTGGCCGACTGGGATGGCCCTGATAGTTGAGCCATGATGAGCAGAGGAGGCATGAGGAAAAGAGCTCACCGCAGTACTTTTGCTGAAGACATCAGTCTGGGAGTAGGCATCAACCTCCACCTCCAGGCTGATGTCCAGGAAATCAATGCGACGAGTGTTGCATTTGTACGTAAGTTTAATGTTCAGTGAATTCTCATTCAGCCCCTCAATGAAAGCATCGAGCTTCCCCAGAGTGCCTTGCCAAAAAAAGATATGGGAGCAAGTCTTAATCTCATCATTTATATCATGTAGGTTGCGTCAATTAGCTTAACTTAGTTGAGTCCTTTGTTTGACAACACAGATTTCCCCCCTGCTTCAGGTGCGGACTCATTTCTAATTTGGGACAGATCCATTGGTTAGATTGAGACACTTTCTAATCAGGCTCTTTTCCTTCCTTTACAGAAAATGGTGGCTCTTGTCCAGGTAGGTGTCTATCTTGGCTGGCTAATTTCCAGCTCAGGTTATTTTTAAATTCTCACATATCTCTGACTAGTATAAAGGATGAACTCACTCCATTTGAAACCTTAATCACTTAAGTAGGTCCTTGTACAAAATGTCTATCTTGTATATACAAAGTGACACAAAGGGACACCTGTCATGCCATTTACCCTTTACAGACACTTAGGAGAAGTCAAATTCAGAGGAAGATTGTCAAAAAGCATTCATACTCTACCACAAATTACCTATTACTTGCCGTGCTCAGGAGAAAAATTCTAAGATTCTATCTAGATGGTATCGTTGTCCCACTATGTTACATAGGATCTTCCCCTCTGGGTCAGACTTGTGCTGGCGGTGTGGTGGTGCAGCCAGATCTATGTTACATATGTGGTGGGATTGCCCATTGGTTTATGGGTTATGGAATTCAATTTTCTCACTGTAGTCTCACTGGTAGCAGAGTCACACCTTCCCCCAAATAGGCCTACTTTCCATTACTCCGGAATAAATTTCAAAGGCAATGAAAGATTTTCATAGGTACTTTATAACAGCTGTTAAGTCAATTATTCCACGTCACTAGAAATCCACATAAACACCCACTTTAAGTGAATGGTCGGAAGAGTTTAACAATATTATGAAAATGGAAACATGAATGCGCATGATAACTATCGCCTCACAGCTTTTCATCACCAATGGACATCCTGGATATTATTCAATGAGGGGAATAACCTGCCAACCAGGTTGTCAGAAAATAATATGTAAAATAGAATTTTGCGGTAGATGTGGTCTCCTCTGAAGTGCTGGTTTCAATAAATTGTTTATCCACCCACCTCCTTTCGCTTCCCATTCTTTCTCTTTCTGCCCTCCTTTCTTCTTTACATTCCTGTAGCACACACACATAATTATTTGGTTCATGTAAGAGCTTATATTAATTTTTCATCAAGCTGGTTATACTTGCATTATAATATTTAACGCTAAATTAATATTAACAACCATCAACTTCTTTATTGTTATTATTGAATGTAATTGGAATGTTCTGTTTTCATATCAATGTTTTTAAAACCCAATAAAAATATTCAAAGTTAACGAAACAAGCCCTCATACAGCTCCAAGGAGGGAAAAATAAAAAAATACAAATTACTTCTGAGGAAGCCATCTTGGAATGGCAATATGCTTGGGGTAGTGTTTCCCCATACATGTACCTTGATATGTTTCCTGTGTATTCTGTACATTTCCACTGCTTTTGCATTGGTATAATCTAATACGGTCATGGTAAAACTTTTTTTTTCTGCTTTCTATTTATTATGCACTAATTTAAGTGGAACTGCATTATTATTGCTTGTTCTCCTTGTATCACTTTACAGGTAAGCATCTAATATGTCATTGGTATTGTATTGGGGAAGGACCTCAGTTATATTTTTGGGTTAAGGCCATTTTATTCTTGTCTTTTGCTAAAATTATCAGTTTTTAAATGCTTTTTTCTCATTGCATTTTATAAAAACAACAACTTTCTTAATATATTTGATGTGCAGCCACTTATGTATGTTTGCCGTTTTCTTGGATTTTGATGGAAAAATATAAAGTTATGGCTCTCAGAATATGGCAACACAAACTCAATTTTTTTACATGGTTCTAAATTTTTCTTTCATACTAAATCACAGAAAAAAACTTTCAGCTTGCTATCACCATAACAATATTGACCTAGTCAAACATATTGTGAAGTAAGTTTTAGACCACAATAAACGCTGTAGGAACAAAGCCCAAAAAATAATGGTGGGATTTTTGTGCGGCAAACTAGTATTTACTTTTGACAGCCTTTCATTTTTATTCAGAAATACTGAAAAGCCTTTAATGACTGTAAAATATACTCTGTATTTTGCTAGGATTGTACTGAATCAATTTTGAGATTTTTAATAAAAACACAGTAATATTTGAGTGGCATGTACAAGTCTAATATTGAACTATTACAACAAAAAAGTGTTTTAAATACATACCCTTTGTGAAGTAGTCAGGTGTGTTTAAATTTATGGATAAAGCAGATTTCTCTTTGGTCTTTACCCATTTCAAAATCCAAAAAACACATTTTCAGTGACACAAAAGCTTTGGTTTCAGGATTTTGGTTTAGTAGAAAAAATACCAGTGAGGAGTTTCATATCCCCTTCCTTGTTAGTGTGTGAACAATAATTATTGCAGTTTATCTCAGATCAATCAATTCAGTCACACTGAGTGACTATACAGATACAGCACCTTCCTATATATCACTTAATAATAAATAATAATTTTATTTATATAGCACGAACATATTTTGCAGCATTTTATAATTAAGCAGGGAAATATCCAGACAATAAAGACATTAGAGAGTAACAAATAGTTCAACAGTTACTGGAGGAGTAAGGGCTCGCAAGTTTACAATATATAAGGAAATGGGGGTGAGGACACTATGTAAAAAGTGCTTGTCTAGTACTGACTAGCCATCATAATAATAAAAAGGGGTTTTCAAATAAAGCTGCATGAGCCAGTCATCAGCCAGTGTCTGCCTAAATACCAAGTGCTATTGGGTGCATGGAGGATGAATAGGAGGAACCAGATTCTGAGGAAAATTTAGAAAGGTCGAACAGGGAAGAGTTACATTAGTTAAGTGATGTGCTGGGCCTGTGTAAAGAGATGTGTTTTTAAGGCACACTTAAAAATGTGAGGGCAAGGTATTAATCGGATTGTCTGGAGTGGTGCATTACAGAAAACTGGTGCAGCATGAGAAAAGTCTTGGAGACAGAAGTAAGAGGTTCGGATTATGGAGGATGATAGTCAGATCACTTGTGGAACAGATACGGTGATAAACAGTGATGAGAGAGGAGATGTATGGTGGTTCAGAACTGTGGAGAGCTTTGTCGCTGAGAGAAATAAGTTTATATTGTACTCTTTAGAGGATGGGTGACCAGTGCAATGACTGGCACAAGATGAAGGCATCGGTGTAGCAGCTGGATAGAAATACAACTCTGGATGCTGCATTTAGGATGGATTGGAGAGGAGAAAGTTTAGTAATTGTTTCGCAATAGTCCGGACAAGAATGACAAGAGTGACAGTAAGAGTTTTTGCAGTTTTAAAGGTCAAAAAAGGTCATATTTTGGAGATGTTTTTAAGATGCAGGTGACATGAGCGAGTGAGTGATATAGGGAATAAAGGAAAGTTCTATGTCAAATATAACCCCAAAACAGAGAGCATGCTGCTTGGAAGTTATTGCAATTTTTTTGGGTAGTTCAAGCATATTGGGTATAGGTAGGTTAGTAGAAGGAGGAAACACGAGAAGTTCAATTTTGGAGAGATTCAGTTTTAGATAGAAGGAGAACATGATGTTAAAGACAGTAGACAGACAATCCCTCATGTTTTGTATTAAGGTGGAGGTGATGTTGGGAGATGACCTGTGTAACTGGGTGTCATTAGCATATAGATAGTACTGGAAACCAAACCTGCTGATATAAAGGATAAGATCTGGCACTCTGGTATGCAGAAATGTAGGTAATTTATTAAAAAAATGCAATCCAATGTGTAACGTTTCGGTCATAACACTTGGTCATCAGACTATAACAAATAATAAAACATAAAATTATTAAAAGGAGAGAACACAAACTAAACCATAGGATTAGTTCAATAGAAAAAAATAAAAACATTTTAGAGAATATCATGGTACAATAATAATAATATAGAGATTGAGAGGTAATATATGCCTGCTGTGGATAACAACAGCAGTTCCTATCTTATACAAGAATCAGCGTAATGAACTGGTCCCATCATGGAAATAGAAGATATGCAACTTGGTTTACTCTTGTGGGTATAAACAAAAAAGGGCAGTGTTATTAAGTAAAAAACAGCATATGAAAAAACTGTAGAAAGTGTAAAAATGATGAAAAAAAAATTGGGGGGTAAAAGTCAGGAAAAAAATTGTCAACTGGACAGTAGACTAAATGTGCCCCAAGGGTAGGGGGAATATTTATATGTATGTGACTATATATACATATATTGGTAATATTCACCTCTAGGAGGTGAGAAGAAAATGATGGGGGGGATAATAGGAGTGTAGACAGATGTCCAAATAGAGGCTTACCGTATTGCTGGTGAATGAAAGTGCTGATGTTGTAGTGCAAATGGATATGGGTCTGACACCCTGTGCAGCGTGCTAACAAGTCTGTCTAAAGGCTGTGTTTAAATACCCATGCTATTAGTGTGTGGCCGGAAAAGGTGTGTCCTATCACTAGGACACTGTGGAGTGGTTGCTGGGTGTGTGGGAACCCGGACCAAGTGCTCAGCTGTGACAGTGGCAGGCTGCACTGTATGGGAAATGTGTCACTGACACGCAGCGGTGAAATACACTGGAAGTGCATCATTGACCCGCAGTGGTGGAAGGCACTGGAAGTGTGTTAAGGAACATGTGACTGGATGTGACATGCGGTGACCTGCATGTGGGAAATGCAGAGTGTCCAGGTCCTGGAACGGAGCCGTGGGTGGATCAAAGCAGTAGGCTGTAGAAGACCAGCCTATTGAACTAATTATCCTATGCTTTTGTTTGTGTTCTCCTCTTCTTTTTATAATTTTATGTTTTACTGTTTGTTATAGCCTGATGAAGGTCAGAGTGTTATGACCGAAATGATACACATTGGATTGCATTTCTTGAATAAATTACCTACATTTCTGCATACCAGAGTGCCATATCTTATCCTTTACATTCTTAAGGAGTGGTTTCCTTTCTGTGCACCATACAACACGGAGTGACATATATCCTGATCCAAACCTGATGATGTTTTGGACAATAGGGGCAGTGCATAGAGAGAATAGGAGGGGGCCTTAGGACTGAAACTTGAGGAATTCTGACAGTAAGAGGAAGAGGAGAGTAAGAAAAGCTGGCAAATGGTATAGTGAAGCAGCTGCCTGAGATGTAGCAGGAGCATCGGCAGACTATTTTCATTGAGACACAGTGTCAAATGAGGAAGAGACGCAGGAAAATCAGTATGAATAGTCACCATTACATTTAGCTATTAAAGGGAATCTGTCAGTAGGTTTTTGCTACCTCATTTAAGAGCAGCCTGATGTAGACAGAGGGAAGCTGAATCCAACGATGTATCACTTAGTTTACTGTGTGCAGCAGTTCTGACACAATAAGTGCTTTTAGATTTAGCAATGAAGCAGAGCTGAGAGAGCTAACCCTGCCCACACCAGTCTATCCATGTGAAAAGTCCATAGACAATGAGCTGCCTATCACAGGAGGGGACATGTCAGACCAGGGCTCACAAGAACAGCTAAGCTAGACCCAGCAAAGCTACTGGTGATAAAACAATCACTGTAAGCAAACAACACCTTGGAGCCTGATAAGAGAGGTATTGCTGAAATCTGTGTTTTAACCTTAACAGCATGCTGTCTTCAGATTACATAGCAAAAACCTGCTGACAGATTACCTTTAATAGATTATTAGAGACTGTAGTAAGGGCAGTTTCAGTAGAGTGTAAAGAACAGAAACTGGGTTGTACAGAATCTAGGAGAGAGTTATCTAAGAGATTAAACTAGAGTGGCTTAGCGTTCCAGGAGTTTAGAGATAAAGGGAAGGTTAGAGACAGGTCTGTAGTTAGCAGAGCAGATCTGGTCCAGGGATGTGTTTTTTTTTTTCAGTAACGGAGCAATGACTGCATGTTTGAAATAGGAGGGAAAGATATCGGAAGAATTACAGAGGTTAAATATTTTAGTTGAATCACTTGAATTTGGATTATTATTCACAGACTCAAATTACCACTCACATTTTCATAGTTACATAGGTTGGAAAAAGACATCATCAAGTTCAACCAATTATACATTCTCTAGCACTAGATTATTTATAATCCACAATGCTGTTTGTTGAGAGAAAACTATCCATCCCTATTTTAAAACCTGTCATAGTATCTGCCATTTCCACCTCTTGCATTGTAGGGCATTCCACAGTCTGATTGCCCTAACAGTAAAGAACTCTTTTCTATTTAGCTGCCGGAATCACTTTTCTTCCATTCGTAGTAAATGTCCCCTCATCCTTTGTAAGGTCATTGGAAGAATAAATAATGTGCCAGTCCTTTGAATTGACGACACCTGTATTTATACATATAAATGAAATCTCCTCTGAGGCATAAATTTTCTGAGCTAAACAAGCCCAACTTTTCCAACCTCTCATCATATGAGAGGCCTTCCATCCCTTATAATAATCTAGTTGCCCGCCTTTGAACTAACTCTAACTTATGAATATCCTTAATAAAAGGTGGAGCCCAAAACTGGATCCCTTTTTCTAGATGTGGCCTCGCAAGTAGTTTATAGAGAAATAATAATATTTTGGAGATCAGGATTTTATCTCTCTTTTTATATACCCTAAAATCTTGTTCAAATATGATTCTACACGGCAATTAGATTAGGGCTTTTTCTATCCTTAAAGGGGTTGTCCACTACTTGGACAGCCCCTTCTTGATCACAATGTTTGGCCCCGATAAAATAAAAAAGATTGCACTCACCTCCCGTGATGCCGCCATTCCCACGGTGTCAGCACTCACAGTCCTGGGGCTCTCGTGCTGCTGTTGTGACACATGATGCTGGAACCCAATCAGCGCTGGCTTCACTATCTCCGCCTTCGGACAAATCAAACATGATGAGGAAGTCCGGGCTGCAGCTGATCTCGGGCTTCCTCTTCATGCTAAATTCGTCAGGAGGCGGAGACAGTGATGCCAGCGCTGATTGGGCGTGTGGCTCACATGTCACAAGAACTGCACTGGAGCCCCGGGACCGCGAGTGCAACAACATGGGAACAGCGCCGGCACGGGAGTTGAGTATAGGCTTTATTATTTTATGGGGGCCAACTGGACAACTTCTTTAAGTGCAACGCGCTCTGACTTCCTATCCCTAAAGAAGAAAAGCTTAACCTAGAACTATTTGGCTGGCCCCCATCTTTTATATTGACTGTAGTCATCCACCCTAATTGGCTGGGCTAAGGTAGGCTATGTGATGTGATTTACAAACAGTCATGCCAAATGTGTAAGTTTTTTGTTTTGTTTTGGATTTTCTAATAATAAAAGACTTAAAACGATAAAAGGGATAGTTAGATTTTTTCACATAATTTTTTTCTAAACTTTTATTATGTTGCTGTTGCACAGAAAACCTAGTGTTACATAGGGACGGGAGGATGTTCACAGATTATATCTCAGCAAGAATCAAAAACGTGTTTCTAGTGGCAACCAACATCATGAATGCGAGTGACAATCTCAGCTTAATACCATTTTCACACATTCATTATTTGGTCAGCATTTTACATCAGTATTTGTAAGCCAATAAGCCAAACTTAGGAGTGGAAAAATCAATGGAAAATTATAATAGAAACTTGTGCACCTCTTCTGCATTTTTCACCCACTTCTGGTGTTGGCTTACAAATACTGAGGTAAAATACTGAGAGTGTGCAGGTGGCCTTACAATGAATACTGGATGTAACTGTGATCAAGGGCTGTGATATTGCCAATAGTAGTTAAAGTGTATCTCGTAAATACGGAGGAAAAGCAAGCAACCTCAAATGAAAATCTAAAACATCACATTTATTAAAGAGCTTGTACAGCTCGAAACACGTTGACGTTTAGCACTAATTTGTCCTCTTAATTCTCCTGTTTTCTCATTTTTAATATCTTTAATAAATGTATTTTTTTTTATTTTTTCTTGTGGTTGCTGGTTTTTCCTCCTCCTTTTTCCATCGCTCCATTGCTCAGGAAACCAGTATGAAGCCTCCATGGACCACGCCCTCATTCCTGGCATTTCTCAATCTGAATAGCTGATGGTAGCTTTGTTTTTTCATATTTCATAAATATATTTCATAAATAAAGCGCTGTATCCCTGACTACATGTGTAGGAAGATGTCTTCCCAGTGGATAGTCTGATCTATTATTGGAGATTCCAGAGTTAATGAGATAAAAAAAGGCTACTCCACAGCTGTCCACCGTCTATGTGATCAAATACTGAAGATACCAGGGCAGACAAGGTAACCAGAAGCTGCTTCTCCACTGTCCGACACCCTGTCTTTCTGATGGCTGAGTGGCTACTGTGACTTGGACATCTTGACAGTGCATGATATAGGTTATCTCCAAGTCACAGCAGTAGACTTTCTCCACAAGCTAGTAGGCACGCGTCTTATTAACATTCTAGCAAGAGTTTAGCAGTTTTAATGTAGTACAATGAGTACTTCACTAGACAAAATAAGTGAACGTTTCAAATTAAAGTAATTTAGAAAAATATTCTTAATGAAATTTTCTTTTTAATATATTTTTCTACTCCTAGAAAAACCCTTTAATTACAACAAAGTAGGTTTGCAAAGGATGGAAGAAAGACTAAAACACAGTATAATATCCCAGGATGAAATGAGAAGTGCAAAAGAAGGCTCCAATATTATTTTTTCAGATGTCATGAGAATTTTATATCTCAAGATAATTGTGTTAGTGGACAATACTTATTTGGATATAGGAATTGTGTGTAGACAGTATTTACCATACCTCTCCATAAGCAACGGTATTATTATATCTTCTCATTTCTGGATAAACATTATCCAAGTACCATTGAAAGTTTTTACACTTTAAGCTTTTCCTTAAAGCGATTCTTTCTGTTATGTCACCAATGTCTATTCCTGGGTTCTGAAAAAGATATAAAAAAGGGCTTAATATATTTTCAAATACTGTGAATTGTATGATTTTGTATAGTTTTAATGATATGTAGTTTAAACCTTACCTCCAATGGTAAATTCCATGCAATGTAAACATGTGATTTGTAGTCATCCATCCAAACTTCAGCTACCCGTAAAGCATTCCTCTTTGTGTAGAAATCTATGTTATTGTTATATGGCTTTCTTTTACGTTCTATGTGGGCAACTCTTGAACAGGGAAGGACTTCCATACTTCCACCACACAGCCACACCTAGAATAAAGCAATGTCTTTTAACAATAGCAGAGTTTTGTTCACAACTATAAACTCATATTAGGAAATCTGAAGACTTTTTAATCACAAAGTTCATACATTACTTGCTTAGTAATATGCAATAGAGAGACTACAGAATTTTTCATCATAAATACTGCTTTTGACTACTGGAAGCAAACAATTATGAACCGATAATTACTTCTGAGTTAGATTTTCATACTCAGGACCTACAATATGAGCCAGAGTGGACTATTGTTAAGTAATAATCGCTCTACTACGGTGGATCCAGTTCAAGCCTATATTAGATGGCTGACCATATTGAGTGCCTCGTGCACTAAAAATTTATGTTCAAATGAAATTTCCTTTGGTTCAGAAGATAGACCTGTGACAATCAATTTTCAAAGGAATGCTAGTTTTCAAGAAACAAATCCTTAGACATGAACCACATTCAAAAATATGGACTGTTCTGGAAATGTAACAATTAATGGTATATTTTTCAAAATTATCAGCATCACATGGGAACCTGACCAATGACATATGCTGCCCAATCCATGGGCAGCATGTATCAGACACTAGCTGCATTATTTCAGCCATATATGTTCAATAGTCGCTGGGGAACAGGTGGGTCGCCCGCTCCTCTTTAAGGACAAGTCACTGTGCATAATGAGAGACCTGTCACTCAGTGGTAACGAGTAAGGAAAAGCAGCTGGAAACCCACCTGTCCAGCAAGTCTCCCATACGGTTTGGTCCCCAATGGCTTTATGCTATGTTTTTCTCTGAAACTGTGCAGCGTTTCAGAGTTAAACACTTATGGTTGAAATCATGCAGCCAGTATCTGATACATGCTGTGCATGGATTGGGCAGCAAGTATCAGCTGCCAGGTTCTTTTTAACAAAGAGATGACAAGTGCACAATGAAGGTTCTGCTAACCAAAGAAACCTTGCTGCTGGTTTAGACCATTTATGTCAGTGCACAATGCACTTTCCTCATTTCCGCATTATAATTTGAACTCATCTTACAGCTTCTGTGGTTCATGCATTGTTATATTTATATTTTAGAATATGCAGTGGCTTGCGAAAGTGTTCACCAGCCCCCTCTTGGCTTTGTACCTATTTTATTACATTACAACCTGTGTTTAAATATTTGTAATCTGATTTGTGCGTGATGCATCAACACTAAATAGTCTAAGTTGGTGAAGTGAAGTGAGAAAAATATAGACATAAATTAAATTTATGGGATCAAATACCTAAAAATTGGCATGTGGATATGTATTCACCCCTTTCGCTATGAAGCCCCTAAAAATTTCTGGTGCAAGCAATTACCTTCATAAGTCACAGTCAGTTTATACACACCTTTTCTGAAAGGCCACAGAGGTTGCAGCACCATTAAGAAAGAGGCACCACTAATCAAACAACACCATGAAGACCAAATAGATCTCCAAACAAGTCAGGGACAAAGTGGTTGAGAAGTACAAGTCAGGGTTGGGTTATAAAAAAATATCCCAATCTCTGATAATCTCCCGGAGCACCATCAAATTCATTATCATAAAATGGAAAGAACATGGTAACACAACAAACCTGCCAAGAGAGGGCCGCCCACCAAAGCTCTCGGCCTGGGCAAGGAGGGCATTAATCGGAGAGGCAGAACAGAGACCAAAGATAACCTGAAGCAGCTTCAGAGTTCCCAAGCAGATACTGGAGTTGGTGTCCATATGCCCATAATAAGCCGTACGCTCCATAGAGGTGGCCTTTATGGAAGAGTGAGCATAAAAAAGCCTTTACTTATACACAAAAATTGTAAGGCTCGTTTTGAGTTTGCCAAAAGACATGTGGGTGACACCTTAAATGTATGGAGGAAGGTGCTGTTGTCAGATAAGAACAAAATTAAACTTTGTGGCCACCAAGGTAAATTCTATGTCTGGCGCCAAATCAACACAGCCTGTCACCTCAAGAACACCATCTTAACAGTGAAACATGGTGGTGGCAGAATCATGATGTGGGGATGTTTTTCGGCAGCAGGGGTAGGGAACATGCTTAGAGTAGAGAGGAAGATGGATCATGCGAAGTACAGGGTTATTCTTGAGAAAAATCTGTTTCAGTTTGTCAGTGATTTGAGATGGCAACAGAGGTTCACCTTCCAATTAGACAATGACTCAAAGCATACAGCTAAAGCAGCAATCGAGTGCTTTAAGGGAAAACGCCAAAATGTTTTGGAGTGGACTACTGAAAGCCCTGACCTTAATCCAATTGAGAATCTGTGGTTAGACTTGAAGATTGCTGTTCACCAGAGGAAACCATATCATCCCAGTGGCAAGATGTGGAAAACTCATAGAGACGTATCCAAATTTACTTGAAGCTGTATTTGCTGCAAAAAGAGGCTCTACAAAGTACTGACTTTAGGGGGATGAATAGTTATGCACACTAAAGTTTTCAGTTATTTAGTTATTTGTTTTGATATTTATTGTCTGCTTCACAGCAAAAAGAAAACCAAATGTTCACAATTGTAGGCATGTTCTTTACATGAACTGATCCAAACCCTCAAAAAAAAACTGAAATTCCAGGTGGTGAGGTAGCAAAGCACGAAAAATGCTAAAGGGGGTGAATAGTTTTGCAAGCCTCTGTATGTACTTGTAAAAATTATCAAAATATACTCTAATTGGATGTACCTGCAACCATTTCAGGATCTACAGTAAATGTCTATTCTTGACCTATATTTAACTGACCTAAGGTTTGTTTCTAATAGTCACATTAATCATTTGTCACTAAGCACTTGGATTACAGATTGGCCATGCCAAGTGTTTTAGCATCCACAATGAAACACTAAAATCAGCAGTGGTTACAAATAAATTGATTTAAATAGTATAACTTATCCTTTACTAGGTATGCATTAAAAACATAAATTATAAGTACAATGAGACACTTTGTGATTGTCAATGTTTTTAGACAGCAACCACCTTCTATTTTGAGACGCCCCCTTCAATGATATGCTCCAAATAGAAACAGTACAGTAAGCCATGATTTAGGTGAATTAAACTATTTCTATTATTTGTGCACTAGTGCTGTCATTTACATCTTTGAATATGCATCTATCCAATAGGTGGACTGTTCTACCATTATGATAAGTAGTCACAAATGTCTCATTGTATATGGACTTATATGTTATGTGTTTTGCGTGTCTTTTTAATGCATACCAACTAAAGGTTAAGTTACATTATTCCCTTTAAAGGAGGTGGCCCATCTTCAATTTTTAAACTTGCAGAGTATTTGTAAAAGGAAGCCATTTTGTAATTCTAATCTTAAGAAAAATCCTCTCCATTCATAAGTAGTGTTGAGCCACCCCAGTAGTGTTCGAGTTCGGTTCGGTTCGTCGAACACCCGTATGTTCGCCAAACTGTTCGTCGAACTGTTCGTCGAACACCTTTGAACACCGTTAAAACCAATGGCAGGCAAACAAAAACACATAGAAACACATAGAAAACACCTTCAAAGGTGTCCAAAAGCTGACAAACTGCTCAGAAGACACAACTAACACATGGAAAAGTGACAAGTACATATAGTCATGCGAAAAGAAAAGAGGTGGAGGAGTAAAAGGAGGGGGAGACACAGATATAGGCATGTCATGCCCTTCTAAAACCAAAAAAGTGCGAAGCAGACACGGCCAGTCCGTTCCTGCCCGTGCGACCTCTGTGTCGCCGGCTTTGTGCCAGAGCTGCTGTGGACCCTGACGGCTAGCCCCCCTCTCCCAATACTGGTGCCTGTCCGCTGGTGGGTCGAGCGAGCCCCCCTGTGGTGGAGGCAGGTCTAAGCTTTTTAATTTAAATTGTCTCTCTAATTTGAATGAATACACTTTAAATCCTTTTACAAGGATCTTTTGGAGGGCAAGTCTCATGCCAGCAGCGGCGTAATTCCAGCTCCAGTAGCGTCCACTAAAGCTGCTGCAGTTAAAAAGCTTTTATAAGGATCGAGCTCGGCGGTCCACCGCAAGGCGTCCTACCGCCAGTCCCAGCCCCTATGCCTTGGGGTGCCTCCTGATGCTCTTCACTGAGTATCCCGGGGTCCCGAAGCATTTCCTTTGCTTTTAAAAAATTAAGTGTCCAAACTACAGGTGGTGTAGCTTGCTTAACAGCTGGGATATTCTGCTAACTAGCAGACACTGCTACTAGGCACAAAGTATTTCCTGGGCTAGATGCAGTTAAAAATTTGTAATTAGATACTCTCGTTGGATGCTGAGAAAGCATTCCATAGAGTCTCCTGGCACACCATATATTATTCTCTTAAAAAGCTTGGGGTAGGGGACTAGGGGACCCTTTTATAGCCAAAATCACGGCCCTGTATCGCAATACGTCACCTAGGCTGAAGATAAATGGAACTGTAGTACCCCGAGGGCTCGGTTGCTACAGAGGTATTGCACCTCACCCAGAGGTGTGATATCTTACTCTCAGGTAAGGATGGAGTGTGGATCAGGACCCCGACACCTGCATGTATTACATCACATTGCCGTGGGGCAGGGCGACCAATATGCCCCTGAGATGGGCACAACAGTCCCTGTCCCTGGCTGGAGTGGGGGGAGGGAACACCGAGGAAGGGGAACCCTGTAGTGCAGGAGCAGGGAATAAGCAGTTCCTGGGTGCATTGAGAAGGGAGTATAAAAGGTGGGCACCATCTTAGTTCAGTGCAGAGAAGTCTGAGCAGAAGTGACAGGGAGCAGGGGCTCTGAATGAGCTCTGCTCCGGAGGCGGGCCTAGTTACAGAGGCCCAGGCCTGGAAGAGGGAGAAGGAAGGAAGAGGAGCGGAGAAGGCTCCAGGAATGAGGAATGAAGGGATCCCAGGGGTGCGGACGGGTGAGTCGCCACCGCATGCCCGAATCCACCTGCGTGGAGGGGTCAGGCCAAAGGGGGAGACCGGTCCCCGAAAATAGTGGAGGCGGGAAACGACCCTCAGCTAGAAACCGGAGGCTGTGACATTTTATGTGGCGCAGCCCCTCGCTACACCCATTAGGAAGGCACCACATAGGGTCAGGGAAACTGGCACCAAGTTTACCAAGAGGAGGCCCGAGGCAGTCGGACAGAAGCATTGGTAAGAAAGGCCAGACAAAGGACACACAAAGGGGGTCCTGTGAAGCGCTCCAAAGTTATCTGGGAGTTGTCTGAGCCCCTCACCTGGTGAGCACAGTACGACGTGGGCAGTCGTTACCTGCAGAAGTGGTCTGGATAATAAGAACTGTGAGTAATGGCCCTGGACTGCATCACTGACTCCGTGTCGTTACTGCTGCTGCCCTGCACCATCACCCCCATCCTCCGCATACACTGCCCTGAGGCTATACTCCTCCCGTGGGGAGTTATACTACGCTCTGCTGTACCCACAACACCAACCTCAGCGGTCTGCCCTGCAGCGGCGGTTCACTCTGACCGCAAACCACATAAATAGTTCCGCCACTGGTTTGACCGTCCTGAGCCATGGAACCGGGTCGCCGCCACAGACACTACAACCACCAGCATCCACCAAAAAGGGTCAGGCTCCAGGTGTCCCAATGCCCAGGGGGCGCGTCAGAACATTTTCATCACCTTTCATAATCACAAATGGGACAAGGCAGGGATGTTCTCTGTCCCCTCTCTTATACATCCTAGTGACGGAGCACCTGCTCTCATCAATTCGCCATAACCCCAATATTAGGTGGATTGAGGTGGGAGGCACCGAGTACAAGTGCTCTGCATTTGCTGATGATGTCCTAGTATATATCACTCAATCACATATATCCATCCCTGCTTTTATGGCTGAAATAGATCATTTTGTTACATGGTCAAATTTTAAAATCAATGCAGCGAAGTCTGAGGCCCTCCATATCTCCCTCCCCAAATCCATACAGGATTCCATCCAGTCCAACTTTCCCTTTGCCTGGCCCTCACAGGGTATCAAATACTTAGGAATTCCTATTCATAGAGACCTCTCCCGTCTATGTTATCTTAATTTTGGGCCCTTTTTTGAACAACTCCATACAGACAACGGTTGGCCAGTTAGAACTGTCAGATTCACTACGTGAACCACTGGTGTTTTGTGGAAAAGCACATGTACACTGTGTTCTAAATTATTATGCAAAAAGTGTTTAGGAGTGATAAGGGAAGAATTTGTTTGTCAGTTAAACTCATTGATGGTGATGTGTGTCAGGGCTCTTTATATCACTGTAAGCAATTGCAGACACCTGTGCTAATTAGTTTGGCAGGTGTGTCCAATGAAAGGAAAGACTACTTAAGAAGGCTGTCCCACATTGTTAAGCAGCCTACATTTTCTGCCAAAATAGGAAAGAAAAAGGATGCGTCGGCTGCTGAGAAGCAACAAATTGTGGAGTGTTTAGGTCAAGGCATGACTACAATCAGCATTGCCAAGACACTTCATCCTGATCATCGCACAATCAAGAAGTATGTATCTGATTCACAGTACACACGTGTGAGTGCTGATAAGGTAAAATTGAGGACTCTTTCCTACAGGCAATTACGTCAGGTTAAAAGAGCAGCGGCAAAAAAGCCTTGTCATAGCAGCAGACAAGTTTTTGAAGCTGCTGGTGCCTCCAACGTCCCCCGAACAACAAGATGCAGAGTCCTTCAGAGGTTAGCAGCTGTGCGTAAGCCATCCTGTCGACCTCCTCTATCAACTGGACACAAGCAGAAACGGCTCCAGTGGGCCAAACAATACATGAAGACTGACTTCAAAACTGTTTTGTTCACCGATGAGTGCCGTGCAATGCTCGATGGTCCAGATGGATGGAGTGGAGGATGGCTGGTTGATGGACACCCCACGCAAACACGGCTACAGCGCCAACAAGGAGGAGGTGGAGTAATGTTTTGGGCTGGAATCATGGGGAGAGAGATTGTCGGCCCCTTTAGGATCCTGAAGGGGTAAAGATGAACTCCATAATGTATGTGGATTTTCTCAAACAGCACTTCCTGCCATGGTTCAAGAAGAAGAACCGTGTATTCCACAGCAAGATCATTTTCATGCATGATAATGCACCGTCTCATACTACACATAACACATCTGCATCTCTGGCTGATATGGGCATAAAAGGGGACAAACTTATGGTGTGACCCCCATGCTCCCCTGACCTCAACCCCATTGATAACCTCTGGAGCATCATCAAAAGGAGTGTCTATGATGGCGGGGGGCAGTTCACATCTAAGCAACAGCTCTGGGAGGGTATTCAGTCCTCGTGCAAAACAATTGAAGCAGAAACCATCCAAAACCTGACAAATTCAATGGACGAGACAGTTGAGAAGCTCCTTTCGAACAAGTGGTCCTATGTGCAAATGTAACATCACCTAAAATAAAGTTTTGAGTTGAAAACTGTTTGATTTTAGTTTCTAATAACCTGCTAATGCTTATAATTTCAAAAATGACCATTTTTTTGTTCTTTATTAAAATGAAAAGGTTGATCGAAGAGTGTGGGGGATCTAAGAGTGTGGCAACCCAGTAGTCAGGATTACTTCGAATTCTGACAATCTGAGGGTCATGTTGCAGGTAGTGCAGCAAGAAGGCACTCATGTGTCTTGCGCATCTAGGAGACCCAAAATTATTTTCCGGGCTAGATGATAAACATGATTAGTAATTTTAAAGCTTAAAACGGTTGGTGAGGTGATTTTAACAAATCATCAAGCTTTTACTCTCCCCAGGATGACACAAGGGTAGAAAAGTCATTTCGGATCCATGATTTTTTCATCTTTATGAACGTGAGTCTGTCTACATTATCAGTGGAGAGCCGCGTGCGCTTATCTGTCAGCACACCACCAGCAGCACTGAACACACGTTCAGACAGAACGCTGGCTGCGGGGCGTGACAAGATCTCCAAGGCGTAAGTGGCGAGCTCCGGCCATTTATCCAGATTGGAAGCCCAAAAAGAGCAAGGGTCTAGTGACACAGTCATGGCTTCAATGTTTACTTGGAGATACTCCTGTACCATCGTCTCTAGGCGTTGACTATGTGTCAGACTTCTTGTCTCCTGTGGCCTTGCAAAGGATGGGCTAAAAAAGTGGTGAAATGATTCCGCAAAATTGATGTTACCAGCAGATACTGTGTTTCTGTTACGGTTTGAGTGCTGAACACTCGACGGTCCCACGGTTGGCAAGTTGGAACTGTGAGATTCACTATGTGCACCACTGGTGTTTTGTGGAAAAGCACATGTAAGATTCTGCAACAGTCTCTGCTGATACTCCCGCATGCGTGCATCCCTTTCTATGGCAGGAATAATTTCTGCAAATTTACTTTTGTACCGGGGATCTAACTCTGTGGTAACCCAGTAGTCAGGATTATTTCTAATTCTCACAATTCGAGGGTCATGTTGCAGGTAGTGCAGCAAGAAGGCACTCATGTGTCTTGCGCATCCAGGAGCACCAAGTCCCTGTTGTGTTGGTGGCGATGTAACAATCATGCTTCCTTCCTCTATTCTCTCCCCCCAACCTCGCACAACAGAAATGTGATCAAGATCTCCCTCATCTGATGAGTCTTCCATCAGTTCGTCCTCCACTTCTACCTGGGCTCCTGCACCTTCCTCACTAGTTTGGCTGCTACCATGCGCCCTGGTAAAACCATCTCCCCCACCCTCACATGCCTGCCGCCTTGGTGCTGCCGACCGTCTGGACCTTGCAGATGTTAGCCCTTCCGCATACAACTCCTCCTCCTCTACTTCCTCCACCTCCTCTTGTGCCACCACCTGACTCCGAATTCTGTTTAACATGTGCTCCAGCATGTAAATCACCGGAATAGTCATGCTGATAATGGCATCGTCACCACTAAACATCTTCGTAGCCATTTCAAAACTGTGCAGAAGGGTGCATAGGTCCCTGATCTGAGACCACTCCTCCAGCGTGATTTGCCCCACCTCTGGATCTCGTTGGCCCAGGCTATACGTCAGAACGTATTGTACCAGGGCTTATCGGTGCTGCCACAGTTGCTGCAACATGTGCAGAGTTGAATTCCACCGGGTAGGCACATCGCATTTAAGCCGGTGAAGTGGCAGGCCCAACGACTTCTGTAGAGATGTAAGTTGCTGAGCTGCGGGATGCGAACGGCGGAAGTGAGCACACAGCGACTGTGCCCTCTGCAGAAGGCCATCTAGTCCAGGATAGTGGGCTAAAAATTGCTGGACAACCAGGTTCAACACGTGAGCCATACAAGGCACGTGTGTGACATTGCCCCGGCGAAGGGCCGCACCCAGGTTTGCAGCATTGTCACACACGGCCTTCCCTGGTTTCAGGTCCAGTGGAGACAACCATTCATGAAATTGGTTCTCCAGAGCTGACCACAACTCCTCAGCTGTGTGACTCACATTTCCCAGACATTTCAAAGTAAAAACCGCCTGATGACGTTGAGCCCTGCTGCCAGCATAGTAAGGAGGTGTGCAGAATCCCTTCTGCACAGTTGGAAAGCTTGTGGCATGACCAGACAGGCTTTGGGTGCAGGTGGAGGACCGAGAGGAGGTTGCAGAGGCAGAAGCAGTGGAGGAACTTTGAGCTAAAGAGGATTGACGCACAACTCGTGGGGACGACAAGACTTGGACAGCAGCCCCTTGTCCTGCTGTCACCATAGTTACCCAGTGCCCAGTCAGCGACATGTAATGCCCCTGTCCATGCCTACTCGTCCAAGTATCTGTGGTGAAATGCACCCTGTCACACACAGAGATTCTCAAAGAAGTGGTGATGTTGAGTGCGACATTCTGGTGGAGCGCAGGCACACCTTTCTTTGAGAAGTAGTGCCGACTGGGCATCTGGTACTGGGGCACTGCGACGGACATAACGTCTCGAAAATCCTCTGTGTCCACCAGGCGGAAAGGCAGCATTTCTGTAGCCAAGAGCTTGCAGATGGTGAAATTCAACCTCTTAGCTTTCTCATGGCTAGGAGGAAATGGTCTTTTACTTGCCCACATCTGAGGGACCGAGGGCTGGCTGTTGTGCTTAGACGGGGTTGAGAAGGGTGTCCCTAGCAAACTGCCGGTCTGTGAGGAAGATGCAGGCGGACATGTTAGGTTGCCTTGATCCAAAGGTGGTGCTATCGATGTCGGACAGCGCTCAACACCAGCTGGTGTTACCACCTCCAAAGAAAATGATGACCTGCCAATCTCGCTGGCTGTTGCGGGTAAAGAGGTGGCAGGTCTGCATCCCAAAACAGGTGTGACTGCTGTCCCTCCAGTCACAGAGGATGAAGAGGCCGCGGATGCACAAGATGTGGCAGACGGTGGTTGGCCCGGCCGGCAAGGCTGCATTGTAGCACAGTGGGCTTCCCACTGCAACTGATGCTTCATGTCCATGTGCCGGTTCATGCATGAAGTACTCAAACTATGTATTTTTTGGCCTCTACTTAGCTTTTGCTGACAAATGTTACAGATAACACAAGTTGGGTCATCTTTATCGATCTGAAAAAATGCCCAGGCTATGCAAGGCTTAGCACCCATGCGACCTGAAGAGCCACCACGACTTGTGGTGAGAGGCAGAGTTGTGTTTGAGGATGCAGTTGCTGACGTGCTTCCAGTACTATGTCTCTGTCCAGGAAGGCGCAACCTGACCTCGTCGTCACTAGCATCCTCCTCCACCTCTTCTGCTGACCTCATCTCTTGGCTGACTGTGGGTTGACAGTAAGTGGGATCTCCAACCTCATCATCATCACCCTGTGTGTTATCACACCCGTCGTCCTCAGAGCCAACCTGTTCCTGCCCTGACAAAAATCTAAAGTTGTCGCTCCAATCAGGTATTTGAGTCTCATCATCGTCTTCCTCATTGTCTCCACCAACAGGAGTTACAGTTTGGGAACGAGGGTCTACATTATGGTCAGAACCTTCTGCGTCTGGTCCTGGATCCGACTCTAGAGCCAACCTCTGATTCCCAGTCTATAGTATGAGTAAACAGCTCTGCAGACTCAACCATCTGTTCTACCCCATACTCAGACGGGCAGCTGGAGACTTGGGAGCTGTGAGGAAGCAAGTGCGATTGGGGTGACACCTCTGAGGACTGGAGTATTTGTGATGTTGAAGTTGAGGTGGAGGAGAGCCCACTTAAAGGAGCACTTGATATCCGTTGAAGCAGATGCTGTTTTTGTGCCTCATCTGGAATTTGTAGCGATTGACATGGCCGTAAGAAAGGGATCTTATCAAATTGTCCGCTAAAAGAAGTAGACATTTTAGTTTGGCTGGAAGATGGTCTTTCTTCTGCAGATGTTACTGTTGCTTTAACACCTACCCCACGGACACAACCCAACACGCTTATTCCCCTTTCCACCAGCAGCAGGCCTTTTTCCACTCATTTTGGTGGTTAACTAATTCACAACTCTGGAGTTGTTTGCACAAAAAAAACAATGGATGGGAACCGAGCAGAGCCGAGTGGCCAAACTGTGGTATTAGGCCAAAAGTATTGGCTGGGTTAGATGCAGATAAAAATTATATTGAGTTTGCAACCTGATGGAGGTCAGTATAGATGGACTAATAGAATAAGTCCCACACACTGCTAGAAGCCAAAATATTTTTTCAGAGCTAGATGCTGAAAAAAATTATATTGAATTTGCATCCTGATGGAGGTCAGTATAGATGGACTAATAGAACAAGTCCCACACACTGCTACAAGCTGTAATATTTTTTCAGAGCTAGATGCAGAAAAAAATTATATTGAATTTGCAACCTGATGGAGGTTAGTATAGATGGACTAATAGAACAAGTCCCACACACTGCTACAAGCTGAAATATTTTTTCAGAGCTAGATGCAGAAAAAAATTATATTGAATTTGCAACCTGACGGAGGTCAGTATAGATGGACTAATAGAACAAGTCCCACACACTCCTACAAGCTGAAATATTTTTTTCAAAGCTACATACAGAAAAAAATTATATTGAATTTGCAACCTGATGCAGGTTAGTATAGATGGACTAATAGAACAAGTCCCACACACTGCTAAAAGCCTAAATATTTTTTCAGAGCTAGATGCAGAAAAAAATTATATTGAATTTGCAACCTGATGGAGGTTAGTATAGATGGACAAATAGAACAAGTCCCACACACTGCTAGAAGCCGAAATATTTTTTCAGAGCTAGATGCAGAAAAAAATTATATTGAATTTGCAACCTGATGGAGGTTAGTATAGATGGACTAATAGAACAAATCCCACACACTGCTAGAAGCCGAAATATTTTTTCAGAGCTAGATGCAGAAAAAAATTATATTGAATTTGCAACCTGGTGGAGGTTAGTATAGATGGACTAATAGAATGATGCTATGCCCAAAAGGTTTTACTTCACTAGGTGCAATAAAAAAAATTGGATTCTATACACAGGTGGTGTAGCTTGCAACACAGATAGGCTACTCCACTGACTAACACACTTTGCAATAGGCCAAAAAGGATTTGCTTTGCTAGATTTAGCCAAATGCTGTGAGAAAAACTTGCACAGCACTAAAACAGACCTGCCTGGCAAAAAGTGATAGGAACTGATGTAACCTAGCCCTGAAAAGGACTGCAATTACAATTAGTCTTTACTCCCAACCTATCTATTTAAGAGCACAGACCTGCCTGATAAAAGTCGTATGAAATTATGTAACCTAGTCCTTAAAAGGACTGCAATCACAACTCTTCACTACTCCCAAACTATCTGTAGATTTGTGCGAAAATTGGCTTGAAATTAACAAAGTATAGTGCACACAGCAACAGCGGTGCCGTCTAACACGCAGCTGCAGCAGTGAGAAAATGGTGGCGACGGGGAAAATGACTGGGTCTTATAGGGCAAGGACATGTGACATACACTGCCAATGACACATGCCCTTGCTTGTGTGAAAAAAAGCAGTTCGCTCCGTGTGTGCGCTGCTGATAGGCTGACAGATTGCACCTCCCCACTGTAAATGCGGGAAAGAGAAAAAAAAATGGAGATCTTCATTATTCCTGCAGAGATCCATCCCCTGCCCCTCCCCCCGCCCCGCTGTACACTCAAACTGCGTATTAACATTAATTTTCAGCATTACTGAGAAAAAATCCAGTTATGATTTTGGTGCACGAACAGTTAGCGAACATAACCTTTTACAGCCAAATTTTTTTCAAATCGTTCGTGTTCGCCGAACGGCTCGAACACCGCCCACAACAGCTCGAATTTGAGATTGGCGAACAGTTCGAGTCGAACACCGCTCATCTCTATTCATAAGAATGGAGCTATTTTTAATTTTGTAGTTTAATGCTTGTTGTTTTGGAGACCCGTCACTGCTATAGTCTAGCAGTGTGGCCAATCATGTGAAGTGCTTACAAGCTTTCTTCAATAAAGCACTGTGAGCACTGATTTAAACCTGACCAGATTGCTGGAACTTTAATGTCCCTGCACTTCTACGATGCTGCTGAACTATTGTAGAGTGCACAGTTCAGATCAGCAATGCAATATTGCTGATATTGATTCTTTTTTTCTAATATTAATTCTTTTGTCAATAAAAAATCACTTGTTTTTGTGTAGTCGCATTTCAAGGCCATACCATTTCCATCCCTCAGTCAATGTACGGTACTTCTATGAGGTTTTTTATTTTTATGGGACAAGTTGTAATGTTCATTGTACCATTTTAAAGTATTTATAATTTTTTATAACATTTTATTCCATTTTTTACTTTTGGCCGACTGGGTAATCTACTAAAATGTAATTCTGAAAAAAAGTAATTTTGGTACAATTTTCTAATTTTTGACAGCATTCAACATAGGTTAAATAATGCAATAATTTCATTCAGGGTGCTGTTTAATTCGTTCAGAATGCAGCATTACCAAGAATGTGTATTTTTTATTTTTTTTTCTGATTAGAAAGCATTTAGTAAAGGAAAAAACTGTAGTTTTTTGCAGAAAACTAATAGATTTTTTCAACTTTTTTTTTAGTTCCACTATATTTATTGCAGTCTATTGTTTTGCAGGGCCTTAGGGGCTCATATCCATGGTCTTTCCTAGGCAACCTATTCATATGCTGCAATTCAAGGAGCCAAGATCAACTGTTATATCGCCTATAATGAATGGTGGATCTTGTGTTATCAACGGTGCATAGAAGTGTTATCAGTCAGTGCAATCCTGCCTCTGATGATAAGGAGCCTGATAAAAACTCTTCCTGAAAGGACAGTAAGTATGAGTCTCAAAAAGTCCCAGTTTCAACTATGAAAATTGCAAAATTGCATTTTCTGAAGACACATTCCCTTTTAGGTTCTTATGAGAGTGTAGTAGTTCCTTTTCTGGGGCATTTGAAGAGAAAATGAAAAAAAAAGAAAAATAACAAGTGATCTCATAAAGAGAGGAGAATATTAGAGGCCACAGAGGGAAGTAAAGCTTCTCACTGAGGCAACATACTTTGAAAAAATAGAGTGCTTAGGGGTTCAAAAGATGGAATGACTAAATTATTATATATAGTACATTTGGACTGCATGGGCATATCATTTAGGTCAATATATAGAACTGTATATGGATTTCCAAATCTGACAGCTATGCAATGTATTGTGTTTAATTTAATTATTCTGCTGTAGTTGTTTTCCCATCTAGGAAAATGCCAATGCAAATATAGTAATATTGACAACAAGGGTTTTTAAGATTTCCATTAGGTAAGGTAATATATAGACATGTCATATATTGCTTACTTTATCAGGCTATGAATTATTCGGTGCCAGAAGGCCCCTGCCAAGATATGAGCAAGCAGATAATGGGCTGTCTAGTTTCCTGCAGATGTACAAAATCTTGATCTGAGGTAATCCATAGAATCAATCATGGTACATTAGGAACCCACTAATTCATTGTAAAGTAGAAAGACAGCTGAATTAGTAAAACATCACAGAAAACAGAGCACATGACAAGCAATCTGAATGTAAATATGAAGGTGATTGTTTCTGCTTTGGATGCACTTTATGTATTATATGCATCCATTATCACGCCATTACTCATAATTTAAAGATGACATTTTGATCCATGCCAGCTAGAAATGGTGCTGCACATAAACATAAGGATTAGTCAAAGTTAGTTTATGATGATATTGATGATGGCAGTGACAATCACTGTGACCTTTCCTGTTGATATTTGATGTCACTTGATGCCTTTAACCAGCTTATATTTTTCAATCATCATTACATCTGTTACAGGAAAAAGAAAATGATATTTTCTAAGTGTATTTGTGGAGATTTACAATTGTTACATATTTAAATATCACTGAGCTATATTACTGTTAAATTAAAAAAGAACAAAAACATATCACATTGATTCTGTTTTAAATGTGGAAATATTTCTAGCAGTATACATATTTATTTATTTTACTTGCTTATATAGTGTCATTCATTTCCACAGAGCTTTGTAGACATCATCATCACTGTTCCCATTGGGGCTCACAATCTAAATTCTTTATCAGTATGTCTTTGAAGAGTGGGAGGAAACTGGAGTACCCGGAGGAAACCCACACAAACATGGAACATGTTTGCAAATGCAGTCCTTGGTGGGATTTGAACTCATATAAATATGTAAATCTATATATGTGTGTATTGCAGCAGACCGTGCTTTGCTATACAGGAGACTTCTGAAGAAAACATATACTATATATGATTTTTGCAATGGCTCTTAATGCTGTATAGATGCCTAGGCCACTGTGACCTCCTGAGCATATTCTGCCTATGGTGACCATAAAAGTAGTCTGCACATAGACTTACCAAGGCAATTTGTTGGGAAAAAAATATTCTTTAGATGTCAGGTTTAATAAACTATAAAACTACTTTTTTTAAGTGTGTACATGAGGAATAAACACTACTATATGACTTGTATACTGTATTTTTCATTAGTATCCTTCTACAGGCTCTCTCTAATGTTCAGTTATCTCTAAGTCAGAGGGTGTGGACTACCTGCTATGATGTCTCTCATTCATTGGACACTGATATCAGACATCCCTGCTCTAGTGAGCAAATGTTAAGATGTATGGAAGAAATTATAAGGTAGCACTGAGCAGTGAAGCTGTGAATCCTGCTCAGGGGTCAAATAAGACACTTACAAAAATCAGCTGCACCATCTGTGTGTGTCCTTGAATTTTTTCTCTTACTTCCTTTCTCAACCCCTTTCCCTTTCCATGGAATTCAACAGACAGTTCTCTTCTCTCTAACAATTCTAGCAGAAGTGGATGGGATTTATAGAAATATCATGCCCATTGTGTTTTTTTTTCACTCCACGTAAACTGATCTGCGGTGCTTGTTGCAAATCCTTGACATGTCAGTTTCTCTTGCAGGTACACTGAGTTTTATGTGCAGATTGTTCACATGAACTTGCATTTGATATGAAAAATCCACAGGTAAAAAATACACATGCGTTTTTAGTGTGTTTCCACAGTGGAAACGCATCGAAAACATATGTAATCTTCATGTCTGTATCAATAAAGTTTTGTCGAACTCAAATACCAGGAAGTATCGAAAACAAAGCAGCTTTGTTTAAAGCGTGACACACCAACAAGAAACAAAAAACGCAGCATCAAAAACGCAATAAAAATACATGTAAAATAACGCACTCAAAAACTTCATGAAAAAATGCAAGCAACCTAATTTACTTAATAGGTGCAGAAATGCTGCAGAAAATCTGCAACATCAAAATCTCACCAAAAGCTCATCGTGGGAACGTAGCCTTATTGTTCAAACCTTAATCAATGCACATACTGTAACTTCTATAGATTTCGTAAAGGACTGATAAAGCTTCAGGGTCTCATTGTACATTTACCAAAATGATTGTTATTAAAAACGTAGAAATGTTAGACCATTCCTGAAAAACACTACTAATGACTGACTACTGCTCCAAAGGTCCTTATTTCATAGACTGCAATATATTATAAAGCAAAGATACGAATCATCAGATTTATAGATATAAATGTTATCCTTTATATCATAAATAATAGCAGTCCTGGCACTCACCGTTTTGGGTACACCACTTATAATAGAGACCATTCAGATTTGAAATAATTGACGTCAGGTATCTAAATACAGGCAATTTTCAATTAAATTATAAACTGTATTTTTTAAACCAATATACCTTATCTGACACATTAGTCTCCTATCTTGAACATTATAAAATGCCTTTGCAAAGTTAAAATATACTATTTTAAAAGCAGCCTCTCTGCACAAACTTCTGATTGTATCTTCATAACTAGTGATGAGCGAGTATGTTTTATTAACACTTTCGCCGAGTATACTCGGGCGAGCATGAGTATTTACAGCGTGCTCGGTGATATGTTTGAATCACTCCCGTGTGCATGATTTGCGACTGTGACAGCTGTAATACATATGAGGAATGTCTGCTTCTTACACTAGTGCACTAGTGATGAGCGAACACTAAACTGCTCGGGTACTCGTTGTTCGAGTCAACCAAATTGGAATGCTCGAGTTGTTGGGTCTGAGTAACGAGCCCAATGTAAGTCAATGGAAAACTCGAGCATTTTTCCGGCGCTCCCCCCCGGCAGTCTTCAGAGGGTCTAAAAATTGCCCAAATCGATGGGAACAGTGCTCAAATGACATGGGAACAGCATAGGGAAGACCCCTTGAAGCATTTCTGACTCCCAGGTCAATGCTGTCAACAACGTTGTCAGAGGTATTACGCCACTTTTACGGACTCACAATAAAACATACAAAAACTAAACCAAAATAGATTTTCCTGGAAAAAATGTTAAAGAATATCCTTTCCAGGGTAATAATTTGTATGTAAGGCAAAATAAATAACCAAAAACAAAAATGGTCCTTCACACCTTGGGCTATGTTCACACGTAGCGTTTTTGATGCATTTTTGCACTTTTGCATTGCTTTCAACCAAGACAAATGCATTCATCGGGAAATGTCATTTTAACATTTTACAACCTTATCTGGCCATGTGGTGTATGACATATCATCAGACACATCCTGTTTCATTTATGATGGAGGGACTCTGAAAGTCACAAAGCCTATTTTTATATGGTCATCAGGCGGCCTTTACTATTCTTAAAGGGCCAGTAGTAGGTACTCGCTATTGTTAGAGAGCTATGCTTTGTTGGTCCCATTACTAACGAGTGGGTCTCCTATACTGTTATTGCGTACGCAGTGTCTGCAAGGGCTGCCAAAAATTTGGACACAACCCAATACCCCTTTGAAGAGACATAGAGGAGGGTCTCAGTAAAAAAAAATGTTCCCATTATAAAGGAGCGGGTCTCATATAATGGTAATGCCCATGCTGTGACTGCAAGGGCTGACAAAATTTGGGAAAAACACCACTAACAATTTAAAGAAACATAGAGCTTGGCCACAGTAACGACATGTTCCCATTAGAAAGGAGAGGATCTGCTATTCAGTTATAGGATATGCAGTGAGTGCAATGGCTGCCAAAATTTAGGAAAAACCCTACTAACAATTTAAAGACACATAGAGCTGGGCCACAGTAACGACATGTTCCCATTAGAAAGGAGAGGGCCTTGTTATTCAGTTATAGGGTATTTAGTGAGTTCAAGGGCTACCAAAAATTAGGAAAAACCCCACTAAGAATTTAAAGACACATAGAGCTGGGCCACAGTAACGAGTACGACATGTTCCCATTAGAAAGAAGAGGTGGGCCTCAGTAACGACATATTCCCATTAGAAAGGAGAGGGTCTCCCATACAGTTTGCCTATGCAGTGACTGCAATGGCTGTCAAAAATTCAATGCCCCCTGCAAGAGACGTAGAGGTTGAAGGGCCTCTTGAAAACAATGTTCCCATTATTAGGAAGTGGGTCTCCCATACTGTTTGCCTATGCAGTGAAGCAACGGCTGCCAAAAATTCAATGCTCCTTGCAAGAGACGTAGAGGTCGGAGGGCCTCCTGAAAACAATGTTCCCATTATTAGGAAGTGTGTCTACCATACTGTTTGCTTATGCAGTGAAGCAACGGCTGCAAAAAATTTGGAGGAACTCCAATGTCCCTTGCAAGAGACGTAGATATGTTGATATGGTACATATGGTGGTGATATGGTGGTGGAGGATGAGGATGCAGAGAAGGAGGAGGACAAGAGCAAATAGACAAAATCAGGAAGCACATACCCATGTCTGGGTATGAAGACAAAGGTGCATGGGAATAGCGTTAGACTTCCCAAAAAAAAAGACACTGTATTTGAGTTTATGTTACACTGCTATCATTCGGTGGTGTTGAGAAATCTGGGCCTATCCAGCCCTTGTTCATTTTTATAAGAGTCAACCTGTCAGCATTTTCAGTTGACAGGCGGATGCGCCTATCAGATATAATTCCACCGGCGACACTAAAAACCCGCTCTGACAAAACGCTAGCGGCAGGCAGGCCAGTTCCTCCAAGGTGTAGAGAGCCAGTTCATGCCATGTGTCCAGCTTGGATACCCAATAATTATAAGGCACAGAGGAATCACGGAGGATGTTGGTATGGTCGGCAGGGTACTCCCTCTGCATCTTCCGCAACTTTTCCCTCCTTGAGAGAGTATTCGCGCATCAGGGCTTGTGCGATGGGAGGGTATGAGAAAACTGTCTCAGAACTTTGACACTGCTCCTCTGCCTCTGCTTAATTGCATTTGTGTCTCTCTCGCCTGTACTCCTTGGTTGTCCAATGAACTGTGACCTTTCAGATGGAAATTTTGTAATAATTCCGCAACAAGGGCCTTTTCGTACTGCCCCATTTTATTAGACCTGTCCTGCGTGGGAATAAGAGACAGAAAGTTCTCCTTGTAGCGTGGGTCTAGAAGTGTCACGAACCAGTAATGACTGTCATCCAAAATTTGGACAATGCAAGGGTCACGGGAAAGGCAGCGTAACATAAACTCAGCCATGTGTGGCAGACTGCAAAGAGAAAGACTTCCGTGTCCTCACCAAGAGGACGACTGGCCATGCTCTCCTCCTCATCCTCCTCCTCTTCTTACTCCATCCTGTCCTCAGGCCATCCACGCTGAACAGACGGTATGACAGTTGTGCAGGTAGTACTGTCTATTAGAGATGAGCGTTGTTCTACTCGAACTGTTCGCCAATCTCAAATTCGAGCTGTTTTGGGCGGTGTTCGAGCCGGTCGGCGAACACGAACAATTTGAGAAAAATTTGGCTGTTCAAGGTTATGTTCGATAACTGTTCGTGCACCAAAATCATAACTGGATTTTTTCTCAGTAATGATGAAAATTAATGTTAATACGCAGTTTGAGTGTACAGCGGGGCGGGGGGAGGGGCAGGGGATGGATCTCTGCAGGAACAATGAAGATCTCCATTTTTTTTTCTCTTTCCCGCATTTGCAGTGGGGAGGTGCAATCTGTCAGCCTATCAGCAGCGCACACACGGAGCGAAGTGCTTTTTTTCACACAAGCAAGGGCATGTGTGATTGGCAGTGTATGTCACATGTCCTTGCCCTATAAGACCAAGCCATTTTCCCCGTCGCCACCATTTTCTCACTGCTGCAGCTGCGTGTTAGACGGCACCGCTGTTGCTGTGTGTGCTATACCTTGTTAATTTCAAGCCAATTTTCGCACAAATATACAGATAGCTTGGGAGTAGGGAATAGTTGTGATTGCAGTCCTTTTAAGGACTAGGTTACAGCATTTCTTACGACTTTTATCAGGCAGGTCTGTGCTCTTAAATAGATAGATTGTGGGAGTAAAGACTAATTGTAATTGGAGTCCTTTTCAGGACTAGGTTACATCAGTTCCTATCAGTTTTTGCCAGGCAGGTCTGTGCCAGTGCTGTGCAAGTTTTTTTCACAGCATTTGGCTGAATCTAGCAAAGCTAATCCTTTTTGGCCTATTGCAGAGTGTGTTAGTCAGTGGAGTAGCCTATCTGTGTTGCAAGATATACCACCTGTGTATAGAATACCAATTTTTTTACTGCACCTAGTGAAGTAAAATCTTTTGGGCATAGCATCATTCTATTAGTCCATCTATACTGACCTCCATCAGGTTGCAAACTGAATATAATTTTTTTCTGCATCTAGCTCTGAAAAAATATTTGGGCTTCTAGCAGTGTGTGGGACTTGGTCTATTAGTCCATCTATACTGACCTCCATCAGGTTGCAAATTAAAAATAATTTTTTTCTTCATTTAGCTCTGAAAAAATATTTGGGCTTCTAGCAGCGTGTGGGACTTGTTCTATTAGTCCATCTATACTGACCTCCAACAGGTTGCAAATTAAAAATAATTTTTTTCTTCATTTAGCTCTGAAAAAATATTTGGGCTTCTAGCAGTGTGTGGGACTTGTTCTATTAGTCCTTCTATACTGACCTCCAGCAGGGTGCAAATTGAATATAATTTTTTTCTGCATCTAGCTCTGAAAAAATATTTGGGCTTCTAGCGGTGTGTGGGACTTGGTCTATTAGTCCATCTATACTGACCTCCATCAGGTTGCAAATTAAAAATAATTTTTTTCTGCATCTAGCTCTGAAAAAATATCTGGGCTTCTAGCAGTGTGTGGGACTTGGTCTATCAGCTCTGCTCGGTTACCATCCATTGTTTTTTTGTGCAAACAACTCCAGAGTTGTGAATTAGTTAACCACCAAAATGAGTGGAAAAAGGCCTGCTGCTGGTGGAAAGGGGAATAGGCGTGTTGGGAAGGGGAAAAAAGGTTGTGTCTGTGGGGTAGGTGCAGAAGAAAGACCATCTTCCAGCCAAACTAAAATGTCTACTTCTTTTAGCGGACAATGTGATAAGATCCCTTTCTTACGGCCACGCCCATCGCTACAAATTCCAGATGAGGCACAAAAACAGCAGGTGCTTCAACGGATATCAAATGCTCCTTTAAGTGGGCTCTCCTCCACATCAACTTCAACATCACAAATACTCCAGTCCTCAAAGGTGTCACCCAAATCGCACTTGTTCCTCACAGCTCCCAAATCTCCAGCTGCCCGTCTGAGTATGAGGTAGAACAGATGGTTAAGTCTGCAGAGCTGTTTACTCATACTATAGCCTGGGAATCAGAGGTCGACTCCAGCGCTTCTGTGAATCCAGACGAGGAAATGATCTGCACTGATGCCCAGAATCTTTATGAGTCGGATCCAGGACCAGACGCAGAAGGTTCTGACCATAATGTAGACCCTCATTCCCAAACTGTAACTCCTGTTGGTGGAGACAATGAGGAAGACGATGATAAGACTCAAATACCTGATTGGAGTGACAACTTTAGTTTTTTGTCAGGGCAGGAACAGGTTGGCTCTGAGGACGACGGGTGTGATAACGCACAGGGTGATGATGATGAGGTCGGAGATCCCACTTACTGTCAACCCACAGTCAGCCAAGAGATGAGGTCAGCAGAGGAGGTGGAGGAAGATGCTAGTGACGACGAGGTCAGGTTGCGCCTTCCTGGACAGAGACGTAGTACTGGAAGCACGTCAACAACTGCATCCTCAAACACAACTCTGCCTCTCACCACAAGTCGTGGTGGCTCTTCAGGTCGCATGGGTGCTAAGCCTTGCATAGCCTGGGCATTTTTTCAGATCGATAAAGATGACCCAACTCGTGTTATCTGTAACATTTGTCAGCAAAAGCTAAGTAGAGGCCAAAAAATACATAGTTTGAGTACTTCATGCATGAACCGGCACATGGACATGAAGCATAAGTTGCAGTGGGAAGCTCAGTGTGCTACAATGCGGTCTAGCCGGCCAGGCCAACCACCGTCTGCCATATCTTGTGCATCCGCGGCCTCTTCATCCTCTGTGACTGGGGGGACAGCAGTCACACCTGTTTTGGGGCGCAGACCTGCCACCTCTTTACCCGCAACAGCCAGCGTGATTGGCAGGTCATCATTTTCTTTGGAGGTGGTAACACCAGCTGGTCTTGAGCGCTGTCCGACATCGATAGCACCACCTTTGGATCAAGGCAACCTAACATGTCCGCCTGCATCTTCCTCACAGACCGGCAGTTTGCCGGGGACACCCTTATCAACCCCGTCTAAGCACAATAGCCAGCCCTCGGTCCCTCAGATGTGGACAAGTAAAAGACCATTTCCTCCTAGCCATGAGAAAGCTAAGAGGTTGAATTTCACCATCTGCAAGCTCTTGGCTACAGAAATGCTGCCTTTCCGCCTGGTGGACACAGAGGATTTTCGAGACCTTATGTCCGTCGCAGTGCCCCAGTACCAGATGCCCAGTCGGCACTACTTCTCAAAGAAAGGTGTGCCTGCGCTCCACCAGCATGTCGCACACAACATCACCGCTTCTTTGAGAAACTCTGTGTGTGACAGGGTGCATTTCACCACAGACACTTGGACGAGTAGGCATGGACAGGGGCGTTACATGTCGCTGACTGGGCACTGGGTAACTATGGTGACAGCAGGACAAGGGGCTGCTGTCCAAGTCTTGCCGTCCCCACGAGTTGTGCGTCAATCCTCTTTATGTCATTTTTCCTCCACTGCTTCTGCCTCCTCAACCTCCTCTCGGTCTTCCACCTGCACCCAAAGCCTGTCTGGTCATGCCACAAGCTTTCTAACTGCGCAGAAGGGATCCTGCACACCTCCTTACTATGCTGGCAGTAGGGCTCAACGTCATCAGGCGGTTTTTACATTGAAATGTCTGGGAAATGTGAGTCACACAGCTGAGGAGTTGTGGTCAGCTCTGGAGAACCAATTTCATGAATGGTTGTCTCCACTGGACCTGAAACCAGGGAAGGCCGTGTGCGACAATGCTGCAAACCTGGGTGCGGCCCTTCGCCGGGGCAATGTCACACACGTGCCTTGTATGGCTCACGTGTTGAACCTGGTTGTCCAGCAATTTTTAGCCCACTATCCCAGACTAGATGGCCTTCTGCAGAGGGCACGGTCGCTGTGTGCTCACTTCCGCCGTTCGCATCCCGCAGCTCAGCGACTTACATCTCTACAGAAGTCGTTGGGCCTGCCACTTCACCGGCTAAAATGCGATGTGCCTACCCGGTGGAATTCAACTCTGCACATGTTGCAGCGACTGTGGCAGCACCGACAAGCCCTGGTGCAATACGTTCTGACGTATAGCCTGGGCCAACGAGATTCAGAGGTGGGGCAAATCACGCTGGAGGAGTGGTCTCAGATCAGGGACCTATGCACCCTTCTGCACAGTTTTGAAATGGCGACGAAGATGTTTAGTGCTGACGATGCCATTATCAGCATGACTATTCCGGTGATTTACATGCTGGAGCACATGTTAAACAGAATTCGGAGTCAGGTGGTGGCACAAGAGGAGGTGGAGGAAGTAGAGGAGGAGGATTTGTATGCGGAAGGGCTAACATCTGCAAGGTCCAGACGGTCGGCAGCACCAAGGCGGCAGGCATGTGAGGGTGGGGGAGATGATTTTACCAGGGCGCATGGTAGCAGCCAAACTAGTGAGGAAGGTGCAGGAGCCCAGGAAGAAGTGGAGGACGAACTGATGGAAGACTCATCAGATGAGGGAGACCTTGATCACATTTCTGTTGTGCGAGGTTGGGGGGAGAGGACAGAGGAAGGAAGCATGATTGCTACCTCGCCACCAACACAACAGGGACTTGGTGCTCCTGGATGCGCAACACACATGAGTGCCTTCTTGCTGCACTACCTGCAACATGACCCTCGAATTGTGAGAATTAGAAATAATCCTGACTACTGGGTTGCCACACTGTTAGATCCCCGGTACAAAAGTAAATTTGCAGAAATTATTCCTGCCATAGAAAGGGATGCACGCATGCAGGAGTATCAGCAGAGACTGTTGCAGAATCTTACATGTGCTTTTCCACAAAATACCAGTGGTGCACGTAGTGAATCTCACAGTTCCAACTTGCCAACCGTGGGACCGTCAAGTGTTCAGCACTCAAACCGTAACAGAACCACAGTATCTGCTGGTAACATCAATTTTGCGGAATCATTTCACCACTTTTTTAGCCCATCCTTTGCAAGGCCACAGGAGACAAGAAGTCTGACACATAGTCAACGCCTAGAGACGATGGTACAGGAGTATCTCCAAGTAAACATTGAAGCCACGACTGTGTCACTGGACCCTTGCTCTTTTTGGGCTTCCAATCTGGATAAATGGCCGGAGCTAGCCACTTACGCCTTGGAGATCTTGTCATGCCCCGCAGCCAGCGTTCTGTCTGAACGTGTGTTCAGCGCTGCTGGTGGTGTGCTGACAGATAAGCGCACGCGGCTCTCCACTGATAATGTAGACAGACTCACGTTCATAAAGATGAACAAATCATGGATCCGAAACGACTTTTCTACCCCTGTGTCATCCTGGGGAGAGTAAAAGCTTGATGATTGGTTAAAATCATCCTACCAACCGTTTTAAGCTTTCAAATTACTAATCATGTTTATCTGTATCTTGACTGGAAAATAATTTGGGCTTTGTAGCAGTGTGCAGCACTGATCCTATTAGGCCATCTATAATAAGCTTCACCAGATTTAAAATTAAAAATAATTTTTAGCTGCATCTAGCCCGGAAAATAATTTTGGGGCTCCGAGATGCGCAAGACACATAAGTGCCTTCTTGCTGCACTACCTGCAGCATGACCCTCATATTGTCAGAATTCGAAGTAATCATGACTACTGGGTTGCCACACTCTTAGATCCCCCAAACTTTTCGATCAACCTTTTCATTTTAATAAAGACCAAAAAAATGGTCATTTTTGAAATTATAAGCATTAGCAGGTTGTTAGAAACTGAAATCAAACAGTTTTCAACTCAAAACTTTATTCTAGGTGATGTTACATTTTCACATAGGACCCCTTGTTCGAAAGGAGCTTCTGAACTCTCTCGTCCATTGAATTTGTCAGGTTTTGGATGGTTTCTGCTTCAATTGTTTTGCATGAGGACAGAATACCCTCCCAGAGCTGTTGCTTAGATGTGAACTGCCTCCCGCCATCATAGACACTCCTTTTAATGATGCTCCAAAGGTTCTGAATGGGGTAGAGGTCAGGGGAGCATGGGGGTCACACCATAAGTTTGTCCCCTTTTATGCCCATATCAGCCAGAGATGCAGATGTTTTATGTGCAGCATGAGATGGTGCATTATCATGCAGAAAAATGATCTTGCTGTGAAATACACGGTTCTTCTTCTTGAACCATGGCAGGAAATGCTGTTTGAGAAAATCCACATACATTATGGAGTTCATCTTTAGCGCCTTCAGGGATCCTAAAGGGGCCGACAATCTCTCTCACCATGATTCCAGCCCAAAACATTACTCCACCTCCTCCTTGTTGGCGCTGTAGCCGTGTTTGCGTGGGGTGTCCATCAACCAGCCATCCTCCACTCCATTCATCTGGACCATCGAGCGCTGCACGGCACTCATCCGTGAACAAAACAGTTTTGAAATCAGTCTTCATGTAATGTTTGGCCCACTGGAGCCGTTTCTGCTTGTGTGAAGTGGATAGAGGAGGTCGACAGGATGGCATATGCACAGCTGCAAACCTCTGAAGGACCCTGCATCTTGTTGTTCGGGGGACGTTGGAGGCACAAGCAGCTTCAAAAACTTGTCTGCTGCTATGACAAGGCTTTTTTGCCGCTGCTGTTTCAACCTGACGTAATTGCCTGTAGGAAAGAGTCCTCAATTTGCCCTTATCAGCACGCACACGTGTGTACTGTGAATCAGCTACATACTTCTTGATTGCCAAGACACTTCATCCTGATCATCGCACAATGTTGATTGTAGTCATGCCTTGACCTAAACACTCCACAATTTGTTGCTTCTCAGCAGCCGACACATCCTTTTTCTTTCCCATTTTGGCAGAAAATGTAGGCTGCTTAATAATGTGAGAGAGCCTTCTTAAGTAGTCTTGCCTTTCATTGGACACACCTGCCAAACTAATTAGCACAGGTGTCTGCAATTGCTTACAGTGATATAAAGAGCCCTGACACACATCACCATCAATGAGTTTAACTGACAAACAAACAAATTCTTCCCTTATCACTCCTAAACACTTTTTGCATAATAATTTGGAACACGGTGTACATGTGCTTTTCCACAAAACACCAGTGGTTCACGTAGTGAATCTTACAGTTCTAACTTGCCAACCGTGGTCTGTATGGAATTGTTCAATAAAGGGCCCAAAATTAAGATAACATAGATGGGAGAGGTCTCTATGAATAGGAATTCCTAAGTATTTGATACCCTGTGAGGGCCAGGCAAAGGGAAAGTTGGACTGGATGGAATCCTATATGGATTTAGGGAGGGAGACATCGAGGGCCTCAGACTTCGCTGCATTGATTTTAAAATTTTACCATGTAACAAAGTGATCTATTTCAGCCATAACAGCAGGGATGGATATACGTGATTGAGTGATATATACTAGGACATCATCAGCAAATAGAGAGCACTTGTACTCGGTGCCTCCCACCTCAATCCACCTAATATTGGGGTTATGGCGAATTGATGAGAGCAGGTGCTCCGTCACTAGGATGTATAAGAGAGGGGACAGAGGACATCCCTGCCTTGTCCCATTGGTGATTGTGAAAGGTGATGAAAATGTTCTGACGCACCCCCTGGGCCTTGGGACACCCGGAGCCGGACCCTTTTTGGTGGATGCTGGTGGTTGTAGTCTTCGTGGCGGCGATCCGGTTCCGTGGCTCAGGGCGGTCAAACCAGTGGCGGAACTATTTATGTGGTTTTGATGTTTAAATGTCCGACTACGCCACCTGTGGATTGCGGTCAGAGTGAACCGCCGCTACAGGGCAGACCGCTAAGGCTGGTGTTGTGGGTGCAGCAGAGCGTAGCATAACTCCCCACGGGAGGAGTATAGCCTCAGGGCAGTGTATGCGGAGGATGGGGGTGATGGTGCAGGGCAGCAGCAGTAACGACACGGAGTCAGTGATGCAGTTCAGGGCCTTTACTCACAGTTCTTATTATCCAGACCACGTCTGCAGGTAACGGCTGCCCACGTCGTACTGTGCTCACCAGGTGAGGGGCTCAGACAACTCCCAGATAACTTTGGAGCGCTTCACAGGACCCCCTTTGTGTGTCCTTTGTCTGGCCTTTCTTACCAACACTTCTGTCCGGCTGCCTCGGGCCTCCTCTTGGTAAACTTGGCGCCAGTTTCCCTGACCCTATGTGGTGCCTTCCTAGCGGGTGGAGCAAGGGGCTGCGCCACATAAAATGTCAGAGCCTCCGGTTTCTAGCTGAGGGTCGTTTCCTGCCTCCACTAGTTCGGGGACCGGTCTCCCCCTTTGGCCTGACCCCTCCACGCAGGTGGATTCGGGCGTGCGGTGGCGACTCGCCCGTCCGCACCCCTGGGATCCCTTCATTCCTCGTTCCTGGAGCCTTCTCCGCTTCTCTTCCTTCCTTCTCCCTCTTGCAGGCCTGGGCCTCTGTTACTAGGCCCGCCTCCGGAGCAGAGCTCATGCAGAGCCCCTGCTCCCTGCCACTTCTGCTCAGACTTCTCTGCACTGAACTAAGATGGTGCCCACCTTTTATACTCCCTTCTCAATGCACCCAGGAACTGCTTCCTCCCTGCTCCTGCACTGCAGGGTTCCCCTTCCTCAGTGTTCCCTCCCCCCACTCCAGCCAGGGACAGGGACTGTCGTGCCCATCTCAGGGGCATATTGGTCGCCCTGCCCCACGGCAATGTGGTGTAATGCATGCAGGTGTCGGGTCCTGATCCACACTCCATCCTTATCTGAGAGTGAGATATCACACCTCTTCGTGAGGTGCAATACGTCTGTAGCAACCGAGCCCTCGGTGCTACAGTTCCATTTATCTTCAGCCTAGGTGACGTATTGTGATACAGGGCCGTGATTTTGGCTATAAAACGGTCCCCTAGACCCCTACCCCAAGCTTTTTAAGAGAATCATATATGGCGTGCCAGGAGACTCTATGGAATGCTTTCTCAGCATCCAACGAGAGTATCTACTTACAAATTTTTAACTGCATCTAGCCCAGGAAATACTTTGTGCCTAGTAGCAGTGTCTGCTAGTCAGCGGATTATCCCGGCTGTTAAGCAAGCTACACCACCTGTAGTTTGGACACTTAATTTTTTCAAAGGAAATGCTTCGGGACCACGGGATACTTAGTGAAGAGCATCAGGAGGCACCCCAAGGCATAGGGGCTGGGACTGGCACTAGGATGCCTTGCGGTGGACAGTCGAGCTCGATCCTTATAAAAGCTTTTTAACTGCAGCAGCTTTAGTGGACGCTACTGGAGCTGGAATTACGCGGCTGCTGGCATGAGATTTGCCCTCCAATAGATCCTTGTAAATGGATTTAAAGTGTATTCATTCAAATTAGAGGGACAATTTAAATTAAAAAGCTTAGAGCTGCCTCCACCACAGGGGGGCTCTCTCGACCCACCAGCGGACAGGCACCAGTATTGGGAGAGGGGGGCTGGCCGTCAGGGTTCACCGCGGCTCTGGCACAAACCCGGCGACACGGAGGTGGCACGGGCAGGAGCGGACTGGCCGTCTCGGCTTCTCACTTTTTGGATTTTAGAAGGGCATGACATGCCTATATCTGTGTCTCCCCCTCCTTTAACTCCTCCACCTCTTTTCTTTTCGCATGACTATATGTACTTGTCACTTTTCCATGTGTTAGTTGTGTCTTCTGAGCAGTTTGTCAGCTTTTGGACACCTTTGAAGGTGTTTTCTATGTGTTTCTATGTGTTTTTGTTTGCCTGCCATTGGTTTTAACGGTGTTCGAAGGTGTTCGACGAACAGTTCGACGAACAGTTCGGCGAACACACGGGTGTTCGACGAACCGAACTCGAACACTACGGGGGTGGCTCAACACTACTGTCTATACCGCAGGAAAGTAGTTCCTGTTCCTCCTCCTCCTCTTACACATTGTCACCCAATCCACATTGGGATGAGATGAGGCTGGGCTGTGTGGAATCACCCTGTATGGTTCCTTGCTCCATATCACCGTGCTCCGCCTGCAATGCATCCTCTTTAATTGTGAGCAGAGAGCATTTCAGAAGACAAAGAAGTGGGGTGGTGACACTAATTATGGCGTCATCGCCGCTCACCATCTTGGTGGAGTCCTCAATGTTTTGGAGGATGGTACATATGTCTGACATCCATGTCCACTTCTGAGGTTTTATGTGTGGAGTCAGACATGAATACCGACGGCCTTGTTGATGCTGGTAGTTAACAACTGCCCTATTCTGCTCACAAATCTTTCCCAACATCTGCAATGTAGAGTTCCAACTAGTGTTGAGCCACCCCCGTAGTGTTCGAGTTCGGTTCGGTTCGTCGAACACCCGTGTGTTCGCCGAACTGTTCGTCGAACTGTTCGTCGAACACCTTCGAACACCGTTAAAACCAATGGCAGGCAAACAAAAACACATAGAAACACATAGAAAACACCTTCAAAGGTGTCCAAAAGCTGACAAACTGCTCAGAAGACACAACTAACACATGGAAAAGTGACAAGTACATATAGTCATGCGAAAAGAAAAGAGGTGGAGGAGTAAAAGGAGGGGGAGACACAGATATAGGCATGTCATGCCCTTCTAAAATCCAAAAAGTGAGAAGCCGACACGTTCAGTCCGCTCCTGCCCGTGCCACCTCCGCGTCGCCGGGTTTGTGCCAGAGCCGCGGAGAACCCTGACGGCCAGCCCCCCTCTCCCAATACTGGTGCCTGTCCGCTGGTGGGTCGAGCGAGCCCCCCTGTGGTGGAGGCAGCTCTAAGCTTTTTAATTTAAATTGTCTCTCTAATTTGAATGAATACACTTTAAATCCATTTACAAGGATCTATTGGAGGGCAAGTCTCATGCCAGCAGCCGCGTAATTCCAGCTCCAGTAGCGTCCACTAAAGCTGCTGCAGTTAAAAAGCTTTTATAAGGATCGAGCTCGGCTGTCCACCGCAAGGCATCCTACTGCCAGTCCCAGCCCCTATGCCTTGGGGTGCCTCCTGATGCTCTTCACTGAGTATCCCGTGGTCCCGAAGCATTTCCTTTGAAAAAATTAAGTGTCCAAACTACAGGTGGTGTAGCTTGCTTAACAGCCGGGATAATCCGCTGACTAGCAGACACTGCTACTAGGCACAAAGTATTTCCTGGGCTAGATGCAGTTAAAACTTTGTAATTAGATACTCTCGTTGGATGCTGAGAAAGCATTCCATAGAGTCTCCTGGCACGCCATATATGATTGTCTTAAAAAGCTTGGGGTAGGGGTCTAGGGGACCCTTTTATAGCCAAAATCACGGCCCTGTATCGCAATACGTCACCTAGGCTGAAGATAAATGGAACTGTAGCACCCTGAGGGCTCGGTTGCTACAGAGGTATTGCACCTCACCCAGAGGTGTGATATCTCACACTCAGGTAAGGATGTAGTGTGGATCAGGACCCGACACCTGCATGCATTACACCACATTGCCGTGGGGCAGGGCGACCAATATGCCCCTGAGATGGGCACGACAGTCCCTGTCCCTGGCTGGAGTGGGGGGAGGGAACACTGAGGAAGGGGAACCCTGTAGTGCAGGAGCAGGGAGGAAGCAGTTCCTGGGTGCATTGAGAAGGGAGTATAAAAGGTGGGCACCATCTTAGTTCAGTGCAGAGAAGTCTGAACAGAAGTGGCAGGGAGCAGGGGCTCTGCATGAGCTCTGCTCCGGAGGCGGGCCTAGTAACAGAGGCCCAGGCCTGGAAGAGGGAGAAAGAAGGAAGAGGAGCGGAGAAGGCTCCAGGAACGAGGAACGAAGGGATCCCAGGGGTGCGGACGAGCGAGTCGCCACCGCACGCCCGAATCCACCTGCATGGAGGGGTCAGGCCAAAGGGGGAGACCGGTCCCCGAAACTAGTGGAGGCAGGAAATGACCCTCAGCTAGAAACAGGAGGCTGTGACATTTTATGTGGCGCAGCCCCTCGGTACACCCGCTAGGAAGGCATCACATAGGGTCAGGGAAACTGGCGCCAAGTTTACCAAGAGGAGGCCCGAGGCAGCCGGACAGAAGGGTTGGTAAGAAAGGCCAGACAAAGGACACACAAAGGGGGTCCTGTGAAGCGCTCCAAAGTTATCTGGGAGTTGTCTGAGCCCCTCACCTGGTGAGCACAGTACGACGTGGGCAGCCGTTACCTGCAGACGTGGTCTGGATAATAAGAACTGTGAGTAAAGGCCCTGGACTGCATCACTGACTCCGTGTCGTTACTGCTGCTGCCCTGCACCATCACCCCCATCCTCCGCATACACTGCCCTGAGGCTATACTCCTCCCGTGGGGAGTTATGCTACGCTCTGCTGCACCCACAACACCAGCCTCAGCGGTCTGCCCTGGAGCGGCGGTTCACTCTGACCGCAATCCACGGGGGGCGTAGTCGGACATTTAAACATCAAAACCACATAAATAGTTCCGCCACTGGTTTGACCGCCCTGAGCCACGGAACCGGGTCGCCGCCACGGAGACTACAACCACCAGCATCCACCAAAAAGGGTCCGGCTCCGGGTGTCCCAAGGCCTAGGGGGCGCGTCAGAACATTTTCATCACCTTTCACAATCACCAATGGGACAAGGCAGGGATGTTCTCTGTCCCCTCTCTTATACATCCTAGTGACGGAGCACCTGCTCTCATCAATTCGCCATAACCTCAATATTAGGTGGATTGAGGTGGGAGGCACCGAGTACAAGTGCTCTCTATTTGCTGATGATGTCCTAGTATATATCACTCAATCACATATATCCATCCATGCTGTTATGGCTGCAATAGATCACTTTGTTACATGGTCAAATTTTAAAATCAATGCAGCGAAGTCTGAGGCCCTCGATGTCTCCCTCCCCAAATCCATATAGGATTCCATCCAGTCCAACTTTCCCTTTGCCTGGCCCTCACAGGGTATCAAATACTTAGGAATTCCTATTCATAGAGACCTCTCCCATCTATGTTATCTTAATTTTGGGCCCTTTATTGAACAACTCCATACAGACCACGGTTGGCAAGTTAGAACTGTAAGATTCACTACGTGAACCACTGGTGTTTTGTGGAAAAGCACATGTACACTGTGTTCCAAATTATTATGCAAAAAGTGTTTAGGAGTGATAAGGGAAGAATTTGTTTGTTTGTCAGTTAAACTCATTGATGGTGATGTGTGTCAGGGCTCTTTATATCACTGTAAGCAATTGCAGACACCTGTGCTAATTAGTTTGGCAGGTGTGTCCAATGAAAGGCAAGACTACTTAAGAAGGCTGTCTCACATTATTAAGCAGCCTACATTTTCTGCCAAAATGGGAAAGAAAAAGGATGTGTCGGCTGCTGAGAAGCAACAAATTGTGGAGTGTTTAGGTCAAGGCATGACTACAATCAACATTGTGCGATGATCAGGATGAAGTGTCTTGGCAATCAAGAAGTATGTAGCTGATTCACAGTACACACGTGTGCGTGCTGATAAGGGCAAATTGAGGACTCTTTCCTACAGGCAATTACGTCAGGTTGAAAGAGCAGCGGCAAAAAAGCCTTGTCATAGCAGCAGACAAGTTTTTGAAGCTGCTGGTGCCTCCAACGTCCCCCGAACAACAAGATGCAGGGTCCTTCAGAGGTTTGCAGCTGTGCATACGCCATCCTGTCGACCTCCTCTATCCACTTTCCACAAGCAGAAACGGCTCCAGTGAGCGAAACATTACATGAAGACTGATTTCAAAACTGTTTTGTTCACGGATGAGTGCCGTGCAGCGCTCGATGGTCCAGATGGATGGAGTGGAGGATGGCTGGTTGATGGACACCCCACGCAAACACGGCTACAGCGCCAACAAGGAGGAGGTGGAGTATTGTTTTGGGCTGGAATCATGGGGAGAGAGATTGTCGGCCCCTTTAGGATCCCTGAAGGCGCTAAAGATGAACTCCATAATGTATGTGGATTTTCTCAAACAGCACTTCCTGCCATGGTTCAAGAAGAAGAACCGTGTATTTCACAGCAAGATCATTTTTTTGCATGATAATGCACCATCTCATGCTGCACATAAAACATCTGCATCTCTGGCTGATATGGGCATAAAAGGGGACAAACTTATGGTGTGACCCCCATGCTCCCCTGACCTCTACCCCATTCAGAACCTTTGGAGCATCATTAAAAAGAGTGTCTATGATGGCGGGAGGCAGTTCACATCTAAGCAACAGCTCTGGGAGGGTATTTGTCCTCATGCAAAACAATTGAAGCAGAAACCATCCAAAACCTGACAAATTCAATGGACGAGAGAGTTCAGAAGCTCCTTTCGAACAAGGGGTCCTATGTGAAAATGTAACATCACCTAGAATAAAGTTTTGAGTTGAAAACTGTTTGATTTCAGTTTCTAACAACCTGCTAATGCTTATAATTTCAAAAATGACCATTTTTTTGGTCTTTATTATAATGAAAAGGTTGATCGAAAAGTTTGGGGGATCTAAGAGTGTGGCAACCCAGTAGTCATGATTACTTCGAATTCTGACAATATGAGGGTCATGCTGCAGGTAGTGCAGCAAGAAGGCACTTATGTGTCTTGCGCATCTCGGAGCCCCAAAATTATTTTCCGGGCTAGATGCAGCTAAAAATTATTATTAATTTTAAATCTGGTGAAGCTTTAGTATAGATGGCCTAATAGGATCAGTGCTGCACACTGCTACAAAGCCCAAATTATTTTCCAGTCAAGATACAGATAAACATGATTAGTAATTTTAAATCTGGTGGAGCTTATTATAGATGGTCTAATAGAATCAGTGCTGCACACTGCTACAAAGCCCAAATTATTTTCCAGCCAAGATACAGATAAACATGATTAGTAATTTGAAAGCTTAAAACGGTTGGTAGGGTGATTTTAACCAATCATCAAGCTTTTACTCTCCCCAGGATGACACAGGGGTAGAAAAGTCATTTCGGATCCATGATTTGTTCATCTTTATGAACCTGAGCCTGTCTACATTATCAGTGGAGAGCCGCGTGCGCTTATCTGTCAGCACACCACCAGCAGTGCTGAACACACATTCAGACAGAACGCTGGCTGCGGGGCATGACAAGATCTCCAAGGCGTAAGTGGCTAGCTCCGGCCATTTATCCAGATTGGAAGCCCAAAAAGAGCAAGGGTCCAGTGACACAGTCATGGCTTCAATGTTTACTTGGAGATACTCCTGTACCATCGTCTCTAGGCGTTGACTATGTGTCAGACTTCTTGTCTCCTGTGGCCTTGCAAAGGATGGGCTAAAAAAGTGGTGAAATGATTCCGCAAAATTGATGTTACCAGCAGATACTGTGGTTCTGTTACGGTTTGAGTGCTGAACACTTGACGGTCCCACGGTTGGCAAGTTGGAACTGTGAGATTCACTACGTGCACCACTGGTATTTTGTGGAAAAGCACATGTAAGATTCTGCAACAGTCTCTGCTGATACTCCTGCATGCGTGCATCCCTTTCTATGGCAGGAATAATTTCTGCAAATTTACTTTTGTACCGGGGTTCTAACAGTGTGGCAACCCAGTAGTCAGGATTATTTTTAATTCTCACAATTCGAGGGTCATGTTGCAGGTAGTGCAGCAAGAAGGCACTCATGTGTGTTGCGCATCCAGGAGCACCAAGTCCCTGTTGTGTTGGTGGCGAGGTAGCAATCATGCTTCCTTCCTCTGTCCTCTCCCCCCAACCTCGCACAACAGAAATGTGATCAAGGTCTCCCTCATCTGATGAGTCTTCCATCAGTTCGTCCTCCACTTCTTCCTGGGCTCCTGCACCTTCCTCACTAGTTTGGCTGCTACCATGCGCCCTGGTAAAACCATCTCCCCCACCCTCACATGCCTGCCGCCTTGGTGCTGCCGACCGTCTGGACCTTGCAGATGTTAGCCCTTCCGCATACAACTCCTCCTCCTCTACTTCCTCCACCTCCTCTTGTGCCACCACCTGACTCCGAATTCTGTTTAACATGTGCTCCAGCATGTAAATCACCGGAATAGTCATTCTGATAATGGCATCGTCAGCACTAAACATCTTCGTCGCCATTTCAAAACTGTACAGAAGGGTGCATAGGTCCCTGATCTGAGACCACTCCTCCAGCGTGATTTGCCCCACCTCTGGATCTCGTTGGCCCAGGCTATACGTCAGAACGTATTGCACCAGGGATTGTCGGCGCTGCCACAGACGCTGCAACATGTGCAGAGTTGAATTCCACCGGGTAGGCACATCGCATTTTAGCCGGTGAAGTGGCAGGCCCAACGACTTCTGTAGAGATGTAAGTCGCTGAGCTGCGGGATGCGAACGGCGGAAGTGAGCACACAGCGACCGTGCCCTCTGCAGAAGGCCATCTAGTCTGGGATAGTGGGCTAAAAATTGCTGGACAACCAGGTTCAACACGTGAGCCATACAAGGCACGTGTGTGACATTGCCCCGGCGAAGGGCCGCACCCAGGTTTGCAGCATTGTCGCACACGGCCTTCCCTGGTTTCAGGTCCAGTGGAGACAACCATTCATGAAATTGGTTCTCCAGAGCTGACCACAACTCCTCAGCTGTGTGACTCACATTTCCCAGACATTTCAATGTAAAAACCGCCTGATGACGTTGAGCCCTACTGCCAGCATAGTAAGGAGGTGTGCAGGATCCCTTCTGCGCAGTTAGAAAGCTTGTGGCATGACCAGACAGGCTTTGGGTGCAGGTGGAAGACCAAGAGGAGGTTGAGGAGGCAGAAGCAGTGCAGGAACTTTGACATAAAGAGGATTGACGCACAACTCGTGGGGACGGCAAGACTTGGACAGCAGCCCCTTGTCCTGCTGTCACCATAGTTACCCAGTGCCCAGTCAGCGACATGTAACGCCCCTGTCCATGCCTACTCGTCCAAGTGTCTGTGGTGAAATGCACCCTGTCACACACAGAGTTTCTCAAAGAAGCGGTGATGTTGTGTGCGACATGCTGATGGAGCGCAGGCACACCTTTCTTTGAGAAGTAGTGCCGACTGGGCATCTGGTACTGGGGCACTGCGACGGACATAACGTCTCGAAAATCCTCTGTGTCCACCAGGCGGAAAGGCAGCATTTCTGTAGCCAAGAGCTTGCAGATGGTGAAATTCAACCTCTTAGCTTTCTCATGGCTAGGAGGAAATGGTCTTTTACTTGTCCACATCTGAGGGACCGAGGGCTGGCTATTGTGCTTAGACGGGGTTGAAAAGGGTGTCGCCGGCAAACTGCCGGTCTGTGAGGAAGATGCAGGCGGACATGTTAGGTTGCCTTTATCCAAAGGTGGTGCTATCGATGTCAGACAGCGCTCAACACCAGCTGGTGTTACCACCTCCAAAGAAAATGATGACCTGCCAATCACGCTGGCTGTTGCGGGTAAAGAGGTGGCAGGTCTGCGCCCCAAAACAGGTGTGACTGCTGTCCCCCCAGTCACAGAGGATGAAGAGGCCGCGGATGCACAAGATATGGCAGACGGTGGTTGGCCCGGCCGGCTAGGCCGCATTGTAGCACACTGAGCTTCCCACTGCAACTTATGCTTCATGTCCATGTGCCGGTTCATGCATGAAGTACTCAAACTATGTATTTTTTGGCCTCTACTTAGCTTTTGCTGACAAATGTTACAGATAACACGAGTTGGGTCATCTTTATCGATCTGAAAAAATGCCCAGGCTATGCAAGGCTTAGCACCCATGCGACCTGAAGAGCCACCACGACTTGTGGTGAGAGGCAGAGTTGTGTTTGAGGATGCAGTTGTTGACGTGCTTCCAGTACTACGTCTCTGTCCAGGAAGGCGCAACCTGACCTCGTCGTCACTAGCATCTTCCTCCACCTCCTCTGCTGACCTCATCTCTTGGCTGACTGTGGGTTGACAGTAAGTGGGATCTCCAACCTCATCAGCATCACCCTGTGCGTTATCACACCCGTCGTCCTCAGAGCCAACCTGTTCCTGCCCTGACAAACAACTAAAGTTGTCGCTCCAATCAGGTATTTGAGTCTTATCATCGTCTTCCTCATTGTCTCCACCAACAGGAGTTACAATTTGGGAATGAGGGTCTACATTATGGTCAGAAACTTCTGCGTCTGGTCCTGGATCCGACTCATAAAGATTCTGGGCATCAGTGCAGATCATTTCCTCGTCTGGATTCACAGAAGCGCTGGAGTCGACCTCTGATTCCCAGGCTATAGTATGAGTAAACAGCTCTGCAGACTCAACCATCTGTTCTACCTCATACTCAGACGGGCAGCTGGAGATTTGGGAGCTGTGAGGAAGCAAGTGCGATTGGGGTGACACCTTTGAGGACTGGAGTATTTGTGATGTTGAAGTTGATGTGGAGGAGAGCCCACTTAAAGGAGCACTTGATATCCGTTGAAGCACCTGCTGTTTTTGTGCCTCATCTGGAATTTGTAGCGATTGGCGTGGCCGTAAGAAAGGGATCTTATCACATTGTCCGCTAAAAGAAGTAGACATTTTAGTTTGGCTGGAAGATGGTCTTTCTTCTGCAGATGTTACTGTTGCTTTAACACCTACCCCACGGACACAACCTTTTTTCCCCTTCCCAACACGCCTATTCCCCTTTCCACCAGCAGCAGGCCTTTTTCCACTCATTTTGGTGGTTAACTAATTCAGAACTCTGGAGTTGTTTGCACAAAAAAACAATGGATGGGAACCGAGCAGAGCTGAGTGGCCAAACTGTGGTATTAGGCCAAAACTATTGGCTGGGTTAGATGCAGAAAAAAATTATATTCAATTTGCAACCTGATGGAGGTCAGTATAGATGGACTAATAGAACAAGTCCCACACACAGCTAGAAGCCCAAATATTTTTTCAGAGGTAGATGCAGAAAAAATTTTTATTCAGTTTGCAACCTGATGGAGGTCTGTATAGATGGATTAATAGAACAAGCCCCACACACAGCTTCAAGCCCAATATTTTTTCAGAGGTAGTTGCAGAAAAAAATATATTCAGTTTGCAACCTGATGGAGGTCAGTATAGATGGACGAATACAACAAGTCCCACACACAGCTAGAAGCCCAATATTTTTTCAGAGGTAGATGCAGAAAAAAATATATTCAGTTTGCAACCTGATGGAGGTCTGTATAGATGGATTAATAGAACAAGTCCCACACACAGCTAGAAGCCCAATATTTTTTCAGAGGTAGATGCAGAAAAAAATATATTCAGTTTGCAACCTGATGGAGGTCAGTATAGATGGACTAATACAACAAGTACCACACACAGCTAGAAGCCCAATATTTTTTCAGAGGTAGATGCAGAAAAAAATATATTCAGTTTGCAACATGATGGAGGTCTGTATAGATGGATTAATAGAACAAGTCCCACACACAGCTACAAGCCCAATATTTTTTCAGAGGTAGATGCAGAAAAAAAATATATTCAGTTTGCAACCTGATGGAGGTCAGTATACATGGACTAATAGAGAAAGATCCACACACTGCTAGAAGGCCAAATATTTTTTCAGAGCTAGATGCAGACAAAAAATTATTTTGAATTTGCAACCTGATGGAGGTCAGTATAGGTTGGACTAATAGAACAAGTCCCACACACTGCTAGAAGGCCAAATATTTTTTCAGAGCTAGATGCAGAAAAAAATTATATTCAGTTTGCAACCTGATAGAGGTCTGTATAGATGGATTAATAGAACAAGTCCCACACACAGCTAGAAGCCCCAATATTTTTTCAGAGGTAGATGCAGATAAAAATTATTTTTAATTTGCAACCTGATGGAGGTCAGTATAGATGGACTAATAGAGAAAGTCCCACACACTGCTAGAAGGCCAAATATTTTTTCAGAGCTAGATGCAGATAAAAATTATATTCAATTTGCAACCTGATGGAGGTCAGTATAGATGGACTAATAGAGAAAGTCCCACACACTGCTAGAAGGCCAAATATTTTTTCAGAGCTAGATGCAGAAAAAAATTATATTCAGTTTGCAACCTGATGGAGGTCAGTATAGATGGACTAATAGAGAAAGTCCAACACACTGCTAGAAGGCCACATATTTTTTCAGAGGTAGATGCAGAAAAAAATATATTCAGTTTGCAACCTGATGGAGGTCTGTATAGATGGATTAATAGAACAAGTCCCACACACAGCTAGAAGCCCAATATTTTTTCAGAGGTAGATGCAGAAAAAAATATATTCAGTTTGCAACCTGATGGAGGTCAGTAGAGATGGACTAATACAACAAGTCCCACACACAGCTAGAAGCCCAATATTTTTTCAGAGGTAGATGCAGAAAAAAATATATTTAGTTTGCAACCTGATGGAGGTCTGTATAGATGGATTAATAGAACAAGTCCCACACACAGCTAGAAGCCCAATATTTTTTCAGAGGTAGATGCAGAAAAAAATATATTCAGTTTGCAACCTGATGGAGCTCAGTATAGATGGACTAATACAACAAGTCCCACACACAGCTAGAAGCCCAATATTTTTTCAGAGGTAGATGCAGAAAAAAATATATTCAGTTTTCAACCTGATGGAGGTCTGTATAGATGGATTAATAGAACAAGTCCCACACACAGCTAGAAGCCCAATATTTTTTCAGAGGTAGATGCAGAAAAAAATATATTCAGTTTGCAACCTGATGGAGGTCAGTATAGATGGACTAATACAACAAGTCCCACACACAGCTAGAAGCCCAATATTTTTTCAGAGGTAGATGCAGAAAAAAATATATTCAGTTTGCAACCTGATGGAGGTCTGTATAGATGGATTAATAGAACAAGTCCCACACACAGCTAGAAGCCCAATATTTTTTCAGAGGTAGATGCAGAAAAAAATATATTCAGTTTGCAACCTGATGGAGGTCAGTATAGATGGACTAATACAACAAGTCCCACACACAGCTAGAAGCCCAATATTTTTTCAGAGCTAGATGCAGAAAAAAATTATATTCAATTTGCAACCTGATGGAGGTCAGTATAGATGGACTAATAAAATGATGCTATGCCCAAAAGATTTTATTTCACTAGGTGCAGTAAAAAAATTGGTATTCTATACACAGGTGGTATATCTTGCAACACAGATAGGCTACTCCACTGACTAACACACTCTGCAATAGGCCAAAAAGGATTAGCTTTGCTAGATTCAGCCAAATGCTGTGAAAAAAACTTGCACAGCACTGGCACAGACCTGCCTGGCAAAAACTGATAGGAACTGATGTAACCTAGTCCTGAAAAGGACTCCAATTACAATTAGTCTTTACTCCCACAATCTATCTATTTAAGAGCACAGACCTGCCTGATAAAAGTCGTAGGAAATGCTGTAACCTAGTCCTTAAAAGGACTGCAATCACAACTATTCCCTACTCCCAAGCTATCTGTAGATTTGTGCGAAAATTGGCTTGAAATTAACAAGGTATAGCGCACACAGCAACAGCGGTGCCGTCTAACACGCAGCTGCAGCAGTGAGAAAATGGTGGCAACGGGGAAAATGGCTTGGTCTTATAGGGCAAGGACATGTGACATACACTGCCAATGACACATGCCCTTGCTTGTGTGAAAAAAAGCACTTCGCTCCGTGTGTGCGCTGCTGATAGGCTGACAGATTGCACCTCCCCACTGTAAATGCGGGAAAGAGAAAAAAAAAATGGAGATCTTCATTGTTCCTGCAGAGATCCATCCCCTGCCCCTCCCCCCACCCCGCTGTACACTCAAACTGCGTATTAACATTAATTTTCATCATTACTGAGAAAAAATCCAGTTATGATTTTGGTGCACGAACAGTTATCGAACATAACCTCGAACAGCCGAATTTTTCTCAAATTGTTCGTGTTCGCCGAACGGCTCGAACACCGCCCAAAACAGCTCGAATTTGAGATTGGCGAACAGTTCGAGTAGAACAACGCTCATCTCTAGTTCCAACGTGTGGGTACATCGGAGATCAGTCTGTGAGCAGGAAGCTGCAAATTCTGCTGAAGCACAGAAAGGGCGGCGGACGCTGTAGCTGACTTTCTAAAATGGGCACACAGGCGGCATACTTTGACAAGCAGATCTGGCAGATCCGGGTAGGTTTTGAGAAACCAGTGAACCATGAGGTTAAGCACATGGGCCAGGCATGGAATGTGTGTGAGCTCGCCTCGCCTCAGAGCCGCCACCAGGTTTTGGCCATTGTCAGACACGACCATGCCTGGCTGTAGGGTCAGCGGTGTCAGCCACAGATCTGCCTGCTCTTTCAGAGCTGTCCACAATTATTCAGCGTTGGGCGGTTTGTGACCAAAGCATATTAGCTTCAGCACAGCCTGTTGCCGCTTGGCTGAGGCAGTGCTGTAGTGCTTCCAACTTGTAACTGATGTGGTTATTTTGGAGATGGAGGCAGAAGAGGAGCTGTAGAAAATGGGGGCAACCCTGACTGACCAAGTGTCAGCAATCCCCAGTGCCGGGAGGAAGTGTTCCGTCTCAAGGTCCGACTGGGTCCCAGCTTCCACTATATTAACACAGTGTGCCGTCAGCGAGATGTACCGTCCCTGCCCGCAAGCACTTGTCCATGTGTCCGTGTTTAGGTGGACTTTCCCAGTAACTGCGTTGTTGAGGGCATGTCTAAAGTTGTGGGGCACGTGTTCATGTAATTCAGGGACGGCACACCGAGAGAAATAGTGGTGGCTGGGGACCGAGTACCGAGAGATGGCCGCCGCAATCAGGTTGCAGAAAGCTTCCGTCTCCACGAGCCTAAAAGGCAACATTTTGAGCTCAAGCATTCGCGAAATGTGTGAATTTAGTAGTGTGGCCTGTATGGCGTTGGCTGGTTATTTGCGTTTGCATTCCAAAGATTGGGGTAGGAACAACTGAACGCTGCGCTGGGACAAGAACGTGGACGTGCTTGTAGATGATGCTAGATGAGAGTGTTCAATGACAGGTGCAGGGTAGGAGTCATCTTGGCATCTTGCATGGACAGTGGATTGGCGTGCATGCACAACAGTGGAACAAACAGTGGTGTCACCCGCAGACACTGTTGCTGGACCTTTGTGTTTGGCCGACTTAGTCGGGTGCTTTGCTGCCATGTGCCTGATCATGCTGTTGGTGGTCAGGCTGCTAGTTTTGCTACACCTGCTGATGCTGGCCTGGCAGGTGGTGCAAATGGCCTTTTTGGGGTTATCTGCAGAGTCTTTAAAAAATAACCAGACTTGGGAAGACCAAGTGTTAGGCCATGGGCTTACAGTTGTACTGGCAACTTCTGTCGTGTTGGCGTTACGAGAAACGCTTTCCCACCTTGTGTCTCCGTACACCACACTGCTTCTTCCTGCCTGTTGTGGTGTTACACCTCCCTCCCCCTGTATGCTGTTGTCCTTGCTCTGTATGTCCCCCTGCCAGGTTGGGTCAGTTACAATATCATCCACTACCTCGTCTTACACTTCCGCACCCTGGTCCTCCTCCTGACTTTCTGGCAATTGTGTCCTATAATCATCATCATCCACCTCTTACGACAGTAATTGCACTTTCCTTGTTGCCTTCATGTGACCGTGGCTGCTCCAATATTTGGTCATCACTACATGCGTTTGCCTCTTGACTCGCTTGAAGATGGCCGGACGAGAGGCCTGAACCTACAAATAGAAAAATGAACAACTCTTCTGAGTGTCCAAGTGTGGGATCAGTTGTCTCCGGGCACTTGGCATAGTGGGAGGAAGGAGGATCAGGGTGAGGAATATACGCTCTAGACTCACGGCTACAGAGACTTGACTGTGTGGAAGACAGGGTGGTGGTGGCAAAGTGACTGGAAGCATTATCTGATATGCAATCAACAACCTTTTGACACTGCTCTGTGTTCAATAGTGGTGTTCTGTGGTCCCCTAGTAATTGGGACAGGAAGGTCGAGCAACAAGATGTGGGTGTTTGTTGTGGCACAATTTCAGCTTGCCCATGGCCACGTCCTCAGCCTCTGCTTCTGCATGAACCATCACCATCACGTCCACTTCCCCATCCCTTCCCACACACCTTGCCCATTTTTAATGGAGGACAAAATTTTCCACGTTCACGAGAAATAGCTGATTTTGGAACGCAGTTATATGTGATACGTCTGACAAAGAACCACAATTTTAAATAGCAGGCGTGTAATTTACTAATATTAACAAACACAGAGACCTAGTGTGAATAGCTTGACCGACACACTGCAACGAAATGAAAATGGAAGAAATGTATGATTTTGGAACAGTCTTATAGGTGATATGTCTGAAAAAGAACCACGGTTTTAAATAGCAGGCCTGTAATTTTCTAATACTATTCTACACAGAGACCTAGTGTGAATAGCTTGACCGACACTGCAACGAAATGAAAATGGAAGAAATGACTGATAGAGAACAACGGTTTTAAATAGCAGGCCTGTAATTTACTAATACTATTCTTCACAGACACCTAGTGTGAATAGCTTGAACGACACACTGCAACAGAATGGAATATTTTCCACATTCAGTTTAGATTTTTGGATTTTTATTGCTAATTATGGAACAGATCTGGCTTTTTTTCTGCAGTGATAACAAGCAAATGGTGTAGAAAAATGATGTAAGGATTAAGATAAAAAAAAATTTGCCCTGGCACATGATATCTGGGGCTATGTCTACAAATATCTTTAATTATTACAGCAGCAGCAGACAGGACGTTCAATGGACTCTCTTGAGTTGTATCATACACTGCAGTCTGCCACATACACTGCCTGCCTGCCTAGCACTGATTATATGCAGCTGGATTAGTCCTCAGAAGGACTGTTAGTTCAGATGGATATATATACAGGGTGGTCCAAAAGTAGGTGGACAGAAAGTGTAATAAGGTTATGAAGGGGGAAATTTATCAATCAAAATCCAGTAATTTTAAATAACATTATGTGGAGTGATGAAGCTTCTTTCAAATTATACGGCCATATTAACAGACATAATTGTATTTACTGGTATAATGAGAACATGCATTTAACAATAGAGCAACAACTAAATGAGCCTGGTGTCAATGCTTGGGTTGGTATTTCAAGTTTTGGTGTTTTAGGACCAATATTTTTTGAACAGTCACAGGAGATAAGTATCTCGAATTTCGAATGAATCAAGTTGTTCCCCAGTTACAGCAACAGCTTAAATCAAATGACCTTTATTTCCAACAAGATGGGGCCCCTCCACATTATTCAAGAGTAGTCCGCGAGTATCTTGATGAAACATTTAATAAATGGATTGGCGGAAGAGACCCACTTGATTGGCCATTCTTCCCATAATTTTTTTTTTTTTTTATGACAAAACAGGACCACTAAAATACATTTAAAAATGTATTCCCCATTCTGTAACAATAATTTTTATATATCATGCAAGTTTTTTATGTTTGCTTGATTTATTTTACAGGGGAAGGATTAGCAAAACCAATTTGGATTGATAGTGGCAATATTTATTTAAATGCATTTATTTATTTTCTACCTGTTATTATTTATTAATTAATTATAAAATACATTTTGAGCAGCATTTAAATATTGAAATATTTTTATTTTCATCTTATTTCCCTTGTTAACTGGGCCTGGTATGTTAACTTCAGTAAGACTGTGTGCCCACGATGCGTTTTTAATGCGTTTCTGCAGCGTTTTTGCAGCTGCAGAAATGCATTAAAAATGCATGGTAGAATGGCAGCAATGTTCCCCAATGATAATCCGCATGTGCTGTGCACATGCTGCAGAAATTTCCGCTGCGGATTATCATTGCGAGAAAAAAACGCAGCACTACCAATTATTTTGCGGAAATGCTGCGTTTTCGCCGCCATTGACTTGCATTAGAACGCGCCAATACCGCAAGACTGCATCTGTACTTGCGTAATTGGCGCGTTCTAATGTGCGGATGGTACCCGGGTGTAGAGGAGAGGAGAGTCTCATCCACATCCAAGTAGCATTAAAAAAAGAATAAAATAAAAAATAAATGTATATTTACCTTCCGGCGGCCCGCGCTGCGCTCCTCCTTGCTTCCCGGCACTTCACAGTGGATTGAAGGACCTGTGCTGACGTCAGAGTCATGTGACGGGTCACGCGACGCTGACGTCGGCAGGTCTTTCAATTCACCGCTGCCGGCAGCCGGGACCGAGCGAAACAAGCCAGCGCAGGCCATCGGAGGGTAAGTATACATTTATTTTTTTATTTTTAACCACTCTCTCGGTCACAGTATATAAATCCATGCCGTTTGCATGGATTTATATAGTGTGACCTCGTTGTCACAAGCACTTTCCAAGTGATGCTAATCGCTTGGAACGCGCTTGTCAATCTGCATGCGGAAATGTCAGTGAATAACGCTCCATTTCCGCATGTCCCTGGCAGGAAAACGCATGTACAATCCGCATGCACAATCCGCATGCGTTTTTTTCTGCCAGGGAGATGCAGAAACGCTCAGTAAAAAATCCTGAGCATTTCTGCATCGTGGGCACATACATAGTTATAAGGGAAATTAAGTCTGCTGTCTTCATAAAGCTGTCTGGTTCTCCTATGACTCTGCAGCTCCTGATACCTTTCTATATGCAACAATCACATGACCGCTGTGTATGGATGAAGAAGTGCTATTAGTTCTTCCTATTATTGTGTACACAGTGTTTCTTTAGAGATGTGTGTACAGTGATGGATAAAGGTGTAAAAAGCCATCTGTGCCTTCTCTATGGGGACTTCGGTGTGTAGCTGAACTCCTATGCATTGATATTTTACAATATCAGTGCAGAGAGGAGCAATTACACATGTTTTATTATAAAGATGTTTATTTCCTTTCTATGTATTGGAACCACACAAAAAATACAGAAAAAAGGGTAATTGGACATAATTTCACACAAAAGACCAAAAATAGCACAAAATCCCAAAAGTGGTGTTGGCACCTTTGCAACATTGCAGGTAAACAACTTTCTCTCAAGCATGTGATGCTAGTTACAACTCACCTGTGGGAAGTAACAGGTGTGGGCAATATGAAAATCACACCTGAAACCAAATAAAAAGGGGAGAAGTTGACTCAATCTTTGCTTTATGTGTCTGTGTGTGCCACACTAAGCACAGAGAACAGAAAGGGGACAAGAAAACTGTCTGAGGACTTGAGAACCAAAATCGTTGAAAAATATCAACAATCTCAAGGTTAAAAGTCCATCTCCAGAGATCTTTATGTTCCTTTCTCCTCAGTGTGCAACATAATCAAGAATTTTACAACCTAGGCACTGTAGCTAATCTTTCTGGACGTGGAGGGCAGAGAAAAATTGATGAAAGGTTGCAAAACAGGATAGTACAGATGGTGGATAAGCAGCCTCAATCAAGCTCCAAAGACATTTAGGCTATGTGCCCACGATGCAGAAATGCTCCGTTTTTTTCATAAGCATTTCTGCATCTCTCTGGCAGACAAAACACATGCGGATTGTACATGCGTTTTACCTGCCAGAGACAAGCAGATGTGAAGCGTTCTTCACATGCATTTAAGCATGTGGGTTGTCAAGCGGCTTCCAAGCGATTTTAGCATCACTTGGAAAGTGCTTGACAACTTGGTCACACTATATAAATCCATGCAAACGGCATGGATTTATATAGTGTAACCTTAAAGAATGGTAAAAAATAAAAAAATAAATCTATACTTACCTTCTGATGGCCCCCGGAGTCTTGATTCGAACCGTCCTGGCTTGCCGGCAGCTCACGGTACACTTAAGGACCTGCCGTCACATGACTAAATGACGTCAGCGCAGGTCCTTCAGTCCACCGCGAGCTGCCAGCAAGCGAAGACAAGCACACCGGGGGCCATCAGAAGGTAAATATAATATTTGTTTTTTATTTTATTCTTTTTTTTACAGGTTCTATGGTACCCGGGTCCAGAGGAGAGTCTCCTCTCCTCCAGACCTGGGTACCATCCACACATTGAAACGCATGGAATGCGCATCTACAGATGCAGTGATGCGTAATCCATGCATTCCAATGCAAGTCAATGGCGGCGAAAACGCAGCGCTTCCGCAAAATAATTGGTAGTGCTGTGTTTTTTTCCGCAATGATAATCTGCAGCGGAAATTTCCACAGCATGTGCAGAGCACATGCGGATTATCATTGGGGAACATGGCAGGCCTTCTACCAGGCGTTTTTTAAGCGTTTCTGCAGCGGAATTGCCACTGCAAAAATGCTTAAAAAACACATTGTGGGCACACAGCCTTAAGTTGTCCTGCAGGCTCAGTGTGCATCAGTTTCAGCGCAAACTATCCATTGACATTTGAATGAAATGAAACACTATGACAGGAGAACCAGGAGGACCCCACTGCTGACATAGAGTCATAAAAAGCTAGACTGCAGTTTGCAGAAATGTACGTGAGTAAGACAAAATCCTTCTGGGAAAGCATCTTGTGGACAGATGAGATCAAGATAGAGCTTTTTGGTAAAGCACATTATTTTACTGTTTGCTGAAAATGGAATGAGGACCACAAAGAAAAGAACACAGTACCTACAGTCAAATATGGTGGAGGCTCAAAGATGTTTTAGGGTTATTTTTGCTGTCTCTAGCACTGGGTACCTTAACTGTGTGCAAGACATCATGAAACCTGAAGATTACCAAAGGATTTTGGGTCGCAATGTAGTGCCCATTGTCAGAAAACTGGGTTTGCGTCCTAGGTCATTGTCCTTTCAGTAGGAATTCATGACCCCAAACATACTTCAAGAAGCATGCAGAAATGGATGGAAACAAAACTCTGAAAATTCTGAAGTGGACAGCAATGGGTTTGGATCGATATCCCTTGAACACCTGTGGAGAGATCTTAAAATTGCTGTTGGGAGAAGGCACCCTAAAAATATGAGAGACATTGAGCAATTTGCAAAGAAAGAGTGGTTCACAATTCCATTTTAGAGGTGTAAGAAGCTTGTTGATGGTTATAGGAAGTGATTGATTGCAGTTATTTAGTCCAAGTAGAGGGTGTCAACAATTTTGTCCTGCCCATTTTGGGGGTTTTGTGTGAAATGATGTCCATTTTGCCGTTTGTTTCTCTGTTATTTTGTGGTGTTCCAATATACACAAAGGAAATAAACATGTGTATAACAAAATATGTGTAATTGCAATAACTTTTTCAGAGAAATAATTTATTTTCTGGAACAATTTCAAGGGTGCCAACACTTTCAGCCATGACTATATATTATGTACATCTAACTATTCAATGTTCCCTCTTTCTAAATTTTCCTCAGAATCTGCTTCCTACTATTCATCTGTCTTCACATATTCCATGCACCCAATAGCACTTGGTAGCTGTACTTAGACAGATACTGACTGATGACAAGTCATGCAGCTAAGTTGAAATGCTCTATTTATTATAATGATGGATGGACCATACATGACAAGCACTTTTTATCTACTTGGTCTCCCCTATTTCTTTATAGATTGTAAGCTTACGAGCAGACCCTCACTCCTAGTGGAACTGATGAACGGTGTTACTTTGTAATTAGAGATAAGCAAACCTTAAAATGTTCAGTTCGTCCCAGCTCGGCAAACTTCCCACGCCTGTTCGCCAAATAATTTGTTGAATGGTTCGTCGAACATAATGAACCCCATTGCATTCAAAGGAAGGCAAAACCCTTACACAACACCTTCCAACGGGGCCAAAAGCTGCCAAAACAGCTCAAATTTGGGGCAGACACTAGGAAAAGTGGCATCAATTGACCCACAGTACAAATTTTATAATGGCACCGCAGCAGTCAGCCATGGGCCATGCATGAGGTATCAGGGTCTGGGCCAGCATTTACAGCTTTAAATTGAACTTCAAATTAAGATGAGTTGGGTGAGGGATTGGTGTAGGTCTGCTGTGCTGGGAGCCCTAATACCACATGCAACAGCTCAAGCTGCTTTTATAATCAGCCACACTCAGATGGAAAAAAAAATCAGTTTCATAGAGTAATATTGGTACAAAAATTTAAGGATAGTAACACAGGTAGTTGACTGAAATTAAGTGGAGGCTTGCCAGTCTGGGAGGCCTACTGCTACAGGCAACACACAGGAAGGAGACGTAACCAAGAGTCTCCCCTTTTCCAAAAATTAGGGGCTGAAATAATCAAAGTGGCATCAATTTCACTATTGTAGAAATAGTATAATGGGGACCCACACTTCTTCCACTACAGCCAACCCAGCAGATGGAGACCGAATCAGGAGTCTTCACATTTCCAAAAATAAGGGGAAGACACCACCAAAGTCGCATCAATTTCACTAAAGTAGAAATAGTATAATGGAGACTGACACCTCTTACACTACAGCCAACCCAGCAGATGGAGACCAACCAGGAACCTCCACATTTCCAAAAATTAAGGGTTAACACCACCAAAAGTGGCATCAATTTAACCAGAGTAGAATTAGTACAATGGGGACAGACACCTCTTCCACTACAGCCAACCCAGCAGATGGAGACCCAATCAGGAGTCTCCACATTTCCAAAAATTAGGGGCTGACACCATCAAAGTGGCATCAATTTTAACAGAGTAGAAATAGTATAATGGGGACCAACACCTCTTCCACTACAGCCAACACAGTAAATGGAGACCCAATCAGGAGTCTCCACATTTCCAAAAATTAGGGGCTGAAACCACCAAAGTGACATGAAGTTCACCAGAGAAGAACTAGTTTAATGGGCACTGACATCTCTTCCACTATACCCAGCAGATGGAGACTCAATCAGGAGTCTTCACATTTCCAAACTTATTATTATCATCTTCAGCAGCAGTAGCAACAGTAGGCACAGAAGCCATGACAAAGATATCACAGACCGCAATTCCGAGAGATCAATGCAGCACACGAAACACTACCACATCGCCTAGTCTGCACAGTCTGCAATTGGGGTGCAAAAGTTCTTGGAGATCCATGACTTATTCATCTTGATGAAAGTTAGGCAGTTTACACTTTCAGGGGACAGCTGGCTGCGCTTATCCATCAGGACACCACCAGCAGCGCTGAAAACACGCTCTGAGAGAACGCTGGCTGTCGGGCATGATTAAACCTCTAAGGCGTGACTGGTGAGCTCAGCCCACTTTTTCATTTTTGAAGACCAAAATGTAAAAGGGTCCAAACCCTCCCTGATGGTATTGATATTGAGCTCAAGATACTCCTGCACCATCCTCTCCAGTGGTTCACCACATGTCAGACTTGTACTATGCTGTGCTGATCCACAAGCTGGTCTAAAAAATGTGTGAATGGACTCACAGAAATTGCTTCTGTCACTGCTGCTGCAGCTAATGTTTAGGCAGTGACAAATTGATGTTCTGAGGTTGGAAGTCTAGAGCTGCGATGTACACTGTGTACCTCATTGCTGTCTTGGGGAAAACATCTCTTAAGGTTCTCTAAAAGCGTGTTTCGATACTCCAGCATGCGTGGGTCCCTTTCCAGGGTGGGAAGCATCTAGCAAAATTTACTCTTATAACGTGGATCTAACAGAGTGGCAACTCAATAGTTAGCACTATTCCGAATCCTAGCTATATGGGAATCATGTTGCAGATAAAGCAGCAAGAAAGCTCTCTTATGTCGGGCTCTTCCATGAGGTCATGATGTGTTGGTGGCTGGGTAACACTGATGCTTGTTTCCTCCATCCCCTCCAGCCAACCACGAACAACAGAGAGGAGATGATTATCCTCATCATCTCCTGACTGTTGCTCACCCATCACCTCTTCCTCCTCGATTTGTTCCTCGGCTCCTGCACCTTCACTAACAGTTTGTCAGGTATTACCAGCTCCCCTTGATCGCTGTAATCCACCCTCCCTTGGAACCCACCTGTGTGATGACAGTCTGGAACTTATAGACATTGTTATCCCTTCCGGATCCTCCTCTACTTCTTCCTCTTCCTCTGGGACCACCACTTCCTCCCGCAGGCTATTCAAAGTCTGCTTCCGCGTGTAGATCACCAGAATAGTGATGCTGATGATAGCATCGTCAGCGCTAACCATCTTAGTAGCCATTTTAAAAGTGTTCAGGATGGTTCAGAGGACCTTAATCTGTGGCCACTCCGCAAATGTGATTTCACCCACATCCGTGCTGCGTTGGCCCAGGCCATATGACATGAATACTGCTTGAGGGCTCATCATTGCTGCCACAGTCTACCATGTTGGCACATCGCATATCAACTAGTTAACTGACATGGACAAAGACCTCTGTATTAATTCAAGTCAATGAACTGAGGGGTGCGAATGGCAGAAGTGAGCACACAGCTTCCGTGCTCTCTGCAGCAGTGCATCCAAACCAGAATAGTAGTGGAGAAATTGCTGTACCACCAGGTTGAAGACATGAGCCATGCAAGGCACGTGTGTGAGCTACCCTGGCATAGGGCCGCCACCAAGTTCTCACCGTTGTCGCACATGGCTTTCCTTGGCTCCAGGTTCAGTGGAGATGGCCATTGCTCAAACTAGGCCTGGATAGCTGTCCACAACTCTTCAACTGTATGACTACAATCTCCAAGGCATATTATTTTTAAGACTGCCTGATTGAGGTGAGCCCTGGCTGCGCAGTACAGAGGTGGTGGGGATTTGCTCTGCACTTTTCAAACATGTGTCTCATTAAGGCAAAGGTTGAGGCACTAGAGAAGGTGGAGAAGGTAGAAGCAGTGGATTAAGTGTTGAATACAGAAGTTTGACCCGCAAGTCTTGGGGATTCCAAGACTTGTGCAGTAGCTCCTTCCCCGCCTGCCACCAGAGTCACCCAGTGCCCAGTCAGGGAACTGGTGATGTTGTGTGCCACAAGCTGGTGGAGCACATGCACAGCTTTCTTAGAGAAGCAATGGTGACTGGGCAACTGGTACTGGGGGACTGTGACGGCAATCAGCTTTCTGAAACCATCTGTATCCACCAGGCGGAAAGGCAGCATTTCCATTTTTTGGGGCCAACAGATTGGAGATGGTGGAGTTCAACCTATAAGCTTTGTCGTGTGTAGCAGGAAACAATCATTTAAGTGACCACAACTGCGGGACCGAGGGCTGGCTGCAGTGCTGAGAGAGGATGGAGTAGGGTGTACATGACAAACTGCTGAGTGAGATGTTACGGTGGATTGAGAAAGATGTGGTGTGCTGAAGCAAAAACAGCAGGCATGCCCACTTCCATTGCAGCTGACAGGCTCTCACTCAGCCTGACTGGAGTGGGTAAGCAAGTGGAGTTTCAGTGGTCGGAGACCTGCGTGACAACACTTAGCATGGTGACAAAGGAGGTAGAAGTAGCAGATGCCGTTGATGGGGCTGCTGATGGTTGGTGAGGCCCACTGGTCCGCATTTTATCTAAATGAGATTGCCAGAGTAACGCATGTTGATCGCGCATGTGACAGTTCATGCATGTAGTAGTCAAATTATTGCACTTTTTCCCTCTACTGAGTCTTTTTTTTGCAAAGTTGGCAGATAATGTGAGTTGGCTCATCCTTTACAGTGTAAAAAAGGCCTAGGCTAGGCAACTCTTGCTGCTCCTGCGAGCTGCAAACCCGTGACCGCTGCTGGCCACAGCCACAATTTTGGCTAAGAATGCAGTACTCGTCGTAGTTGCATCATTCCCTGTCTGTGCTGTAGGGCACAATGTAACTTCCTCGTCTTCCTCCTCCTTCACCTCCTCAAATGAGCTGCTCAGCTGCATACCTCGGGGTTCACACCAAGTGGGATCTACAACCTCATCATCCTCTCTGTTCTCCCATTCGTCACACTGAGAGTCACCCTCCTCCTCTTCTTGTCCTTACAGCACAGTACAGTCCGTTTGAGCCTCAGGTATATGAGTCTCATAAGGATCACCTCCTTCCGGTGGTTAAAGTCTGGTGACAAGGGTCAGGATGCTGTTCAGACAATATTTCGTCCTGCCCCTGAGCCAACCTAAAAATTTTTTGGGCAGATGCTTTCCTTCTCTTGAGTCTGTGAATCTTTGGAGCAGACTTCTGATGCCCATGGCATAGAATGTGTGAAGAGCTCTCCAAACTCACCTATCTATGGTTCCCTACAGTCAGTTGGGTGGTTGAAGAGTTGTAACATGGGGTGGAAACAAGGGTAGTTGAGGTGCCAACTCTGAGGATTGTACTGTGTGTGATGATGAGGTGGAGGTAGAGGAGGTGAGGCCACTAAATGCAGAGCTTGCCATTCACTGGAGCACATGCTCTTTCTGGCCCTCATCTACAAGGCGCACTGCTGTGCGGTTGCCAAAGAAAGAAAGTGGAGTCCAGTAACAGAAGTTGTCAGTTGTGTTTGGATAGGACGTGGCAGTGTTGGTTCACTAGAGCTTTCAATAACATTACCACCTACCCCATGTATACCTTGAACAACAAGCCTATTCCACCTTCCACCACGACCTCGCTTTTTCCCATTGATTTTGCTCAGGTAGTATGGTTGGAGCATGCTATTAGAAACAAAAAATTAGATTTTTTACTGTGGATGAGGCCTGTATAAAATAGAATATATGCTCCAAACGATTTCAAACTGAGTTCTGTCCTGCTGTATCACATTATTAACTGAAGAATTTTTTTTTATTGTGCATAATGCCTGTATAAAATAGAATATATGCTCCAATTTCAAACTGAGATCTGGCCTACTGTATCACGTTTGTAAAAGAATAAATTATTTTTTTTACTGTGGATGAGGCCTGTATACAATACAACATATGCTCTAAACAATTTCAAACTGAGATCTCCCCTGCTGTATTACGTTAGTAACAGAAGAAATTATTTTTTTTTACTGTGGATGAGGCCTGTATAAAATAGAATAGATGCTCCAAACAATTTCAAACTGAGATCTGGCCTGCTATATCTACCTTAGTAATAGAAGAAATTGTTTTTTTACTGTGGATAAGTCCTGTATAACATAGAGTATATGCTCCAAGAAATTTCAAACTGAGATCTGGCCTGCTGTATCACATTAGTAACCGAAGAAATTAGATTTTTAAACTGTGAACGAGCTCTGTATACAGCTGAATTTCACAGCCAGAAAATTACAAGCTGAGATGTGGTGTGCTGTATGACATTAGTAACAGGAAAAAATAGATTTGCTTACTCTGAACGAACTCTGCATACAGCTGAATTTCACCACCAGAAAATTACAAGATGTGGCATACTGTATCACATTAGTAATAGGAAAAATTGGATTTTTAAAGGTGTACTCGGGCATGGAGCACAATGGAAGCAGTGCACAACAGAGTTCTATGCTGAAATATGCCCTGCTGTCTTTGTCTGGACCCACTAATAGCACAAAAAAAAATCTGCTGGAAGGTCGATTTCACAGCCACACAGGACCCTATATATCTAAACTATCTGACTTAGAAGCAACCACCTAGCTAACTATCTAAAATCTCTCAGTATCCAGGAGCAGCATCAGAAGCATCCTCTTTGACCTGTTATATTGACAAAATGGCACTAAAACAACATGTCCGCTCTTTATATAGACAGGGTTATGTTATTTCAGCAGCCAATGGCACAAGCGCTTGTGTCTGGACATTGTGGATTGTTTCTGCGCCCTGATTGGCTAGCCGCAATTTGCACACATTAAGTTAGGGGAAAAAAATAGGTTACCAGCACTCCGCTCCTCTGAGCTCTCCCCACCCCCTCCCCTCATCAAACACGTCCCCCCCCCGCTCATCATACAGCACCACTATCCTAGACAAAGTGCTGAAAATACTGTAGTGGAAACACAATCATTTGCTGAATTTTTACTGAATTTTGCTGATTTTAAGTAAAAACGCTCAGGTGTTGATCCCAAATCTGAATGTGCAATGTTCGTGCCAAATTTGAAATTGGTGAACGTTTTTCGAACATATTCGCTCGTCTCTATTTGCAATGTCTCTGTACATGTACTCGCTTAAAAGTGCTGTGGAATTTGTTGGCGCTATATAAAAAAAAATATCATTATTATTATTATTATTACTATTATTAGTGATATCCCATAGCTTATGTAAGAAATCATTTATCTATACCAAGTTCATATCCCAACTGACTTCAATCGATATTTTGTCTTGGAGTAAGCAAAGCATAATTAATCCAACAATTTCAAAATAGTTGCCAATTGTATAATTCAATGTTATGTGTATAGTGTCTTGTACAAAAGCCAGGTAGGGCAGGGTTAAAACCTAGCACTGGAGGTCCTGATTACATGCACCTGGCTAGCTATGTCTAGAGCTAATTGTTCAGTTGTTGTTCAGTCAGCTAGGGAGCTGAACAGTGTGGAGCTGCAGATAGACAAGCCAGAATCTCTCTGAAAGGAGACTGCAGAGGCAGTGGCGTACCACCAATGGTGGCAGACCACGCGACTCCTATGGGGCCCGTGAGCCGGTGGGGCACCATAGCAGTCCAGGGGTGGACATACCGCTGCCGGTGCAGCTGCGCCAGGTCCCCACCATGCAGCTGCACCAAGGGGCCCGCAACATGCAGCTGCTCCCTGCACGCGGCGGTCAGGGAGCGATCCCTGCAGCTCCGCTGCTGTTAGGAGGTGAATAGCAGCGGAGCTGGAGGGTTCGTCCTCTGCTTCCTCCCTGACCCAGGCGCATGCAGCTTGATGACGTCATCATGCAGCATGCGCCTTGGTCAGGAAGAAAGCTGCCGGCAACCAGGAGGATGCTGCTGCAGGGGAGCGAGCTGAAGTAAGTTTTTTTGTTTTTTTTTACTGAAATGCTGGGGAGGGGAGGTAGGGGGACAGGAATGATGGGGCTGGGAAGAGCAATAATGGGGCTGATGGGACTGGGGAGAGAAATATTGGGGCTGGGGAGAGGGCTGGTGGGGCTGGGGAGAGGAATAATGGGGTTGATGGGGCTGGGGAGAGCAATCATGGGGTTGATGAGGCTGGGGAGAGGAATAATGGGGTTGATGGGGCTGGGGAGAGCAATAATGGGGCTGATGGGGCTGGGGAGAGGAGTGATGGGGCTTGGGATAGGAATAATGGGGCTGGGAAGAGCAATAATGGGGCTGGAGAGAGGACTGATGGGGTTGATGGGGCTGGGGAGAGGAATAATGGGATGGTGGGGCTAGGGAGAGCAATGATGGGGCTGGGGAGAGGAATGATGGGGCTGGAGAGAGCAATGATGGGGATGGTGGGGCTGGGGAGAGCAATGATGGGATGGTGGGGCTGGGGTGAGCAATAATGAGGCTGATGGGGCTGGGGAGAGGAATAATGTAGTTGATGGGGCTGAGGAGAAGAATGATGGGATGATGGGGCTGGGGAGAGCAATAATGGAGCTGATGGGGCTGGGTAGAGGAATGATGGGGCTGGGAAGAGCAATAATGGGGCTGGGGAGAAGAATGATGGGGTTGATGGGGCTGGGGAGAGGAGTGATAGGACTGGGAAGAGCAATAATGGGGCTGGGAAGAGCAATAATGGGGCTGATGGGGCTGGGAAGAGCAATGATGGGGCTGGGGAGAGGAATGATAGGGCTGGGAAGAGCAATAATGGGGCTGATAGGGCTGGGAAGAGCAATGATGGGGATGGTGGAGAAGGGGAGAGCAATGACGTGTTGCTGGGAGAGCGCAATGAGGGGGGTGGTGGGAGAGAGCAATGATGGGGTTGGTGGGAGAGAGCAATGATGGAGGTGCTGGGACAGAGCAATGATGGGGTTGCTGGGAGAGAGCAATGATGGGGGTGCTGGGAGAGAGCAATAATGGGGGTGCTGGGAGAGAACAATGATGGAGGTGCTGGGACAGATCAATGATGGGGATGCTGGGACAGAGCAATGATGGGGGGCTGGGAGAGAGCAATGATGGAGGTGCTGGGACAGAGCAATGATGGGGTGCTGGGAGAGAGCAATGATGTGGGTGCTGGGAGAGAGCAATGATGGGGGTGCTGGGACAGAGAAATGATGGGGGTGCTGGGACAGAGCAATGACGGGGGTGCTGGGACAGAGCAATGACTGGGGTGCTGGGAGAGAGCAATGATGGGGGTGCTGAGACAGAGCAATGATGGAGGTAGTGGGAGAGAGCAATGATGGGGGTGCTGGGAGAGAGCAAATATGAGGGTTTCACTTTGCTTGTACTGTGAAGCCTTGTATGTTTTCGGTGTGCACATAGCCTTACATTTAATTGGGGAGAGTCACAGAGACTGAATAATTTATATTATTGGCCAGTGGAGATTATAATTAATGGGGGGCACAGTGCTGCTTATCACTTTATATTTTGATTACTAAGTGGCTAACAGTATATTAATGGGGGGGGTACATATCTGTATTCGATGACGCAGAGCGGGGGAGACACATGTATGCATACAATATGTGACCTTGTTATTTTCTAGGCTGGAGATCATCGTGACAAGACGAGTCGTGGCTGGGAGATGTCGACATGAAGGTCTGACCAGATGGAGAAGAAGCAGCAGAATCTGACTCTGATCATATGACACATCAGCAGTAAGTGCCTGGATGTAAATATTATTCTATATCTGCACTGTGTGACTTGGAGTGATAATGTTATCTGTAAAATCCCTTAGGCTGCATTCTCACATTTGTGTGAAATGTCCGTGTGCTGCCAGATTTTTTTATCGGATGGTCCACGGACTCGTACAGTTTTATAAATCCATTCACACATCCATGAAAATCACGGATCTGAGAATGAGATCTAAGAGGGTGAGAGAATGTCCTTTTCTGATCGGATTCTGAGGATTAGAATAGGACATGCTCAATGCATCGGTAAAACAGAGCAGCACACCGACACTGCACACAGATGCAGGAATGTAGCCTTATTATGTATAGCACAGTCTCTTAGTATATAGCGTACTCACTTATTATGTATAGCGCCATCCTTAGTTATATAATTTCCTCTTTTATTATGTATAACACCCTCCCTTATTATGTACCATCCTCTCTAGCTCTAGGGGCTCACAGTTGGGGGATCATACTGTGTTGGGGTCAGCATACTTTGCCCTAGGAGTTGAGGTGGGGTACAGTAGGGTCATTATACTGCGTATGTGGAGGAATTCACCATGGGGGTATCATACTGTGTTTGGGGGGCCCTTTTATTGGCATCACACTTTATGGGGCAATGAAAGAGAGATCTAGGACTTCAGCAGGAGGAAAATTACTATGTAAAGGATGAAAAGTTGTGAGATCTGATCTTTGGTGACCCCGACAATTATTAACTTGTTTTTGGGGGGAGGGGCAATTAGTGCTTCTGCTATGGGGCCCCATGATTCCTATGTACGCCCCTGTGCACAGGCCTTTTACACCAAACTGCAAGTATCACGGGTTGCTATGGACAATAGTTGTTGTGTTTGATGGAACTGGGACTAGCTCAGCCGTGTATGAGTAGCCAGGGTCTATCTTGTTTAGATAGAGTCTGGACAAGGCTAGGGATTTTATGTTTATGATTTTGTTTTTGGTGCTGTTTAACCTGTAGAAATAAACATCATATTGTTTTTGACTCATAAATCAATTTCCTGTGTGAATGCTGCCTTCTGCAGGGAACCAGTGATAGAAAAGGCAGAATACAGTGTATGAGCCGACTAGAAAGAACTGCAGACACATAATGTAGGACAGAACCGGAGCAGTGATGGAAAAGGCAGAAGACAGTGATGGGTAAGTATATCAATACTCACTGTACACACATTACTAATGTCTAACAGAGGGGCAACACAAATGCTGGATTGGTTCTTTAAGTTGAATAGAAGAAAAGGCAATAGTATAATGGAAAGATTTGGACCTCTTGTGTGTTTTAGACCCACCTCTGTCTTTGACTGTATATACAGAAAAACACTGACCAAAATACTGCAGTGTAAAAAGCAGACTTAGCGAACAAGACCTTGAATTGTAAAGTTTGCACAATATAGGATAATGTAACAAATATATTCAGTTCAGATGCTTTTACACTCAGCTGTCACTTTGTAATAATATTTTAAAGAAATGTTTTGTATCTCTCTGAGCTTTGGATTGGAATTAGAAAATATGTATAAAGCGTGGAGAAAAACAATTTAGTGAAATGCTCTTCCCTTCTATAAAGATGATACAAGTAAACTTTTGGAAATTGAATGCAGTCTTGTCAGCATTCATTTAAATTTAATTAAAATGTACATTTGTCAGCTTTCAAGTAGTCAACATGGTTTGCTACTCAGTGCTTGCCACATTGCATTGGTTTGGAACATGATTAAAGTGGACAAATGAATCTTGATGCTTGCTGATTACATTGTGCCGATGAGTTCTTCCTTACCATAATCACTTCAATCATTCGAAGCATTGGTAAACTTTAACTGACCCTGCTATTTAAACTCGCATTTGCTTTTAAATCACATATTGAGTTCATTTCATGCCAAGAATTAATGAAATGTTTACTAGTGTTTTTACAGGAAATGACGAATACAAACAAGAAACTGAATTGAAAAAAGATATTAGCGACCTGAGTTAATTATATTTTAGCCATCAAAATCTGTAACTATCAGAGCTGAACCTAGCGCTGTGGCACCTAGGCATCTCTTAGTATATAATTTAAGCCTGATTTTCCATCCTTGAATATTATTTTTTAAACTGTAAATAGGTTGAAAAGTTTGTTTTGTTTCACTTCCCAATATATCATAAACCAGTTGAAGCTGCATTTATCTGATACATACCCAAATGTCCTGCATAGTCATACATTTAAAAGAAACCTGTCAGAAACCTTAAAAAAAAAATTTATATGTTTTGCCCTTTCAAAGATAAGCAAGCTGATCTCTTTATGACCCCCAAAGCAATGCTCCTGCAGATTAAAATCATGATTTGAAGTTCTGTAAATTTGTCCGGAGATGAGAAAACAAGAGAAACAATTTCAGGAAGAACTGTAAAGGCTCACAGAGGGAAAATGGTTGGCACTAGTGATCACTGCATTTAAAGGGGTTTTCCGGCCTTAGGCTACAAGTCTCCAGTCACTCTATGTGAATCCTCACAACACACGCACTGCACACTGTGAGAGTTTTTCGGTGCCGGTGCCGGTAGTAGCAGGTGCATGACTGCAAGTATACGAATTTCATATATGCAGTCACATGTCAACTAGAAGTGCACGGCCTCGCTTAGTGCAAGTGTATTGAGAGAGGCTGGGCATGTCTAATTGGAATGTGGCTGGAAGTATGCAAATCGCATAGAGTGACTGAACACTTGTACCCTAAAGCTGGACAACTCCGTTAAGCTGAACTGAATGGCATGGGAACCTCAATTCACCAGACGAGCAATACAACCCGTGGCAAAAATTATGGAATCACCGGGCTCGGAGGATGATCATTTAGTTGTTTAATGTTGTTGAAAAAAAGCAGATCACAGACATGGCACAAAACTAAAGTCAGTTCCAATGGCAACTTTATGGCTTTAAGAAACACTAAAAGAAATCAAGATAAAAAATGTGGTACTCCGTAAGGGTAATTTTTTTCAGACCAAGCAGAGGGAAAAAATTATGGAATCACTCAATTCTGAGGAAAAAATTATGGAATCATGAAAAACAAACACCCAAAAGAACACTCCAATACATCACTAGTATTTTGTTGCACCACCTCTGAGTTTAATAACAGCTTGCAGTCTCTGAGGCATGGACTTTATGAGTGACAAACAGCACTATTCATCAATCTGGCTCCAACTTTCGATGATTGCTGTTGCCAGATCAGCTTTGCAGGTTGGAGCCTTGTCATGGACCATTTTCTTCAACTTCTACCAAAGATTTTCAATTGGATTGAGATCCTGACTATTTGCAGGCCATGACATTGAGCTTATGTGTTTTCATTCAAGGAATGTTTTCACAGTTTTTGCTCTATGGTAGGATGCATTATCATCTTGAAAAATGATGTCATCATCCCCAAACATCCTTTCAATTGATGGGATAAGAAAACTGTCCAAAATATCAATGTAAACTTGGGCATTTATTGAAGATGTAATGACAGCCATCTCCCCAGTGCCTTTACCTGACATGCAGCCCCATATCATCAATGACTGTGGAAATTTGCATGTTCTCTTCATGCAGTCATCTTTATAAATCTCATTGGAACGGCACTAAACAAAAGTTCCAGCATCTTCACCTTGACCAATGCAGAGTCGCGATTCATCACTGAATATGACTTTCATCCAGTCATCCATGTCCACAATTGCTTTTCCTTAGCCCATTGTAACCTTGTTTTTTCTGTTTAGGTGTTAATGATGGCTTTTGTTTAGCTTTTCTGTATATAAATCCCATTTCCTTTAGGCAGTTTTTTGCAGTTCGGTCACAGACATTGACTCCAGTTTCCTCCCATTCCTTCATTTGTTTTGTTGTGCATTTCCTGTTTTGGAGACATATTGCTTTAAGTTTCTTGACGCTTTGATGTCTTCCTTGGTCTACCAGTATGTTTGCCTTTAACAACCTTTCCATGTTGTTTGTATTTGCTCCAGATTTTAGACACAGCTGACTGTGAACAACCAACATCTTTTGCAACATTGCGTGATGATTTACCTTCTTTTAAGAGTTTGATAATCCTCTCCTTTGTTTCAATTGACATCTCTCCTGTTGGAGCCATGATTCATGTCAGTCCACTTGGTGCAACAGCTCACCAAGGTGTGATCACTCCTTTTTAGATGCAGACGCCACAGAGGTTGTCTCCAAGATAAGAGCAGAACTCCTTTGTGGAATCCTGACATACAAATTCATGTTGTGTCTGCAGCATGACTGTCTGAGGTAAGCAGTAAACTGTACCCTTACTTCTTGTTCATTTATACGGTAACAGAAGAGGAAGCTGTGTTTGTTTTTTTCAAATTGCATGTGCCTGGAAGTGTATTGGGGCGTGACAATGCACTGACTGCTGCTTAGCCTCAAACTGTACTCCCTACTTTTTTTTTTAATCAGATCTTTTTTTATCAAACCTACAGGATATGTAACATTTGTTTAACACATCATATATAAAACAATATCTTGCATATACATATGTACATATCAATTATTCACCTTATCACTTTAGTGTTTGATTACATTTTCAACCTTTTATATAGTCTGCCTTATTTTCTTTATTCTATACATTTATGAGAAAACTAAACTTAAGAAAAGAACTACCCCCCCCCCCATTAATGCACCAGTTTAAACCATTTAAATAAATCAGTATATCACAAAGAATTCCAGGACCATTGCACACCGGAGTCAGCTTAATCATTGTGAGCCTTGTCTTATTATTTTGTCAATTCCTGAGTGTTATTGGAGTGATTTATCCTGACACCATCAATTGCCATATTCTGTCTTGCAACAACACTCCAGACGGAAGGACAGGAACATTTACCCAGAGTCCCCAGATTTTTTTAAATTTCTCTGTTGCTTTTCTTTTTCTGCAGACACCCTTTTCCATCCATATGTAATTATTTATTCTATTTATAAGTTCATGTATTGACGGGGGATGGGCATCCAACAATTGCGTTGCGATTAACTTACGGGCCTGATACGTGTCACACCAATAGGTAATGGAGATTCAAGGTCCATTGGTTAACCCAAGTATTTCAACACACATGTCTTAGGGTCTGCTTGAAACTGTATTCCAAACACCCTATGTAACAAAGCCAGAGTATTCTTCGAGCATAAACCCAGCATTCTACATTCCCAAAACATATGCATCAGGTGAGCATCCTCAGCACCACACTATTCAGCATTCGAGCAAACACGAATTTTAAATAGAAAACTTGGTGTTCTATATACCCTGTGTATGAGATATAAATGCGAAAGTCTCTGAGGCTCACAAGGAGATAGTCTAGGAACATGCTCCGGTATTTCTTTTCATTGTTCATCTGTAATTTGTCCTAAATCTGATTCCCACTTCAGTTTTATCTGCCCACCATGATCATTGAGACGAGATTGCATGAGCTGCATATATAGCCTAGATATTACGTCAGACGTAAATTTTGCAGCTATTAATGACTCAAGGACATAACTTTTTTGAATCTGAGGCATGGTATTACCAAAGTGAGCTTGAAATGCATATCTCAGTTGTAGATATTGGTAGAAGAATATATGAGGGAGCCCGAATTCCTGTTAAGAGTTTATTAAAACTTTTGAGTGTTCCATTATCTAATATATTATCTATAGTCTGTATTCCTCTCAGTTCCCATCCACCGAAGACTTTTAGTTTAACAAACTCCGCCAATACATGATTATGCCACAATGGAGTAAATTTAGTGAACCCAGTGATTCCCAGCAATCTCTTCCCTCTATCCCATACTTTATACATTATTACCAGAGTTGATCTGTCCCCATCAAGGTATCCCAAAACCCCCTACACTACATGAATAGGTGAAGAGCTTTTCCCATCTTGTAAAACAAGACTGCCAGCCCCAGCCATGCCTTCCCTGGTTTCCCACGCATGAAAATGTTGAAACTGTGAGGAGACAAAGTAGATCCACGGGTCTGGTATTGCCAGTCCTCCTTTCGTTTTATCCTCCTGTAAGGTTAACAGTTTGGGTCTTGCTCTTCGTTTAGACCAAATTAATTCTCTAAACATTGTCTGCATTTTACGGAAGATAGGGGGTGGCATCCAGCAAGAGGAATTATGCAATATGTATAGCAATTGTTGCATTAAAATAATTTTGATAAGATTATCGCTACCTATTACCGACAAAGAGAGTCTACACCAAGCATTTATTTTGGATCTAAATTTGTCTAACAAAGGATTGACATTTAATATTATGTAATCTTTTATATGTAAATTGATTACTATGCCAAGGTGTTTAAATGCATCTATCACCTGTATTTGAGTTGATGAAATTAAATCCATAGATGGGAGGGAGTCTACTGGTAATAAAGATTAATTGGGACTAATCATCACTAAGCCAGACCAGCTACCAAACTCTTCTATTTACATTATTATTGGTTCTAGTTATGTCTCCAAATTACTCACGTATAACAACATGTCATCCGCATATAAGCTTACTTTCTCCTCTATATCCTTACATCTAAATCCTACAAAGTTCCGCATATCTCTCAGTCTATATGCTAATGGCTCTATCGCTAGAGCAAATAATAGGGACGATAGTGGGCATCCCTGTCGCATGCCTCTACCCAATGCAAATGGTGCTGACAGGAATCCATTAGTTCTCAACCCTGTATATAGTATGTATGTAGTTTAATCCAATTTATACATTTTTTGGCCAAACCCAATTTTTTCCAGAACTTTTCACAGATAATTCCATTCAACTGTCGAATGCCTTTGCAGCATCAAGGGTCATTATTGCTCTCTTCCCTGTCTGTGTGCAACTGTACTCCCTACTTAGCTCCACTCTGCTCTGGTTGATTGATAGGTTATTGGCCTCTATACACAACAGGCAATATGGCATGAGGCTGAGGAGCTGTAAGTGAATTCTCAAGCCCCATTGATCTTTTTAGAGACATATATAGTGAACTTTAAAATGAAATTTTTTAACTTCTGTAGCAGTGCTTTGAGGCCACATATTTAAGAATCGCCTTTTTTTTAAAGGACTACACATTCATATAAGAGGGGTACCCCCAAATATGAGAATTATTTTCTGTAGGCAAGTGGGTTGGCAGTGCTGCCCTCTCCCGTTAGGTATGCTTACTAGACACTCTCCTTGCTCAGTTGGCCAAGTAGCGTTCATGAGAAATCATCATAGTGGACAGATCGTGTTCTTAAGCCCCTCCCAACACTCTCAGTAATTTTGCAATGGCAAACTTCAAGGAGCAACGCGTCAACATTAAATTCAGTTTCTTGTTAAAGAAAACAGCGGCAGAAGCAGTTTTAGTACTTCGGGAAGCCTATGGGAAGGAAGCTCTAAGCCAGGCAAGAATTTCTGAGTAGTTTGCCCAGTTTAAAAGTGGCCAAATATCACTTAAAGATGAACCCTGTTCAGTTAGCCCCTCAATGTCCAGAACAGACGAAAATGTTCAAAAAGTGCGTGATGTCATCATGTTTGATTATTGCAAAACAATCAACGAATTGGAGGAAATAACTGAAATTTACTGGAGTTCATGCCAAAGAATCATGAGATGCATTGAGGCAAAGTTTGTTTCATGACTGCTTTCCAATAACCACAGGGAGAATCATTTTAGAGGGATGCAACATACAGATAAAAACAAGAGGAAGTAACCGACTTAACTGTTTATTTTCCTAATGCGAGAATGGAAGGGACTGGTTTAACAGAAGGATATGCTATATAGAATAGAGTAAATACAGTATGAAATACACAATGTTATCAGCACACAGATTCTTATAGCACATTCTCTATGCTATCTAACTAATCTCTGATGCGAATAGTGTCCACAAACACATAAAGAATTATCACAATGTTCCCCTTCCTTTCTTCTAGGTCCTAGCGAGGGTCTGCGTTTTTTCCCGCAAGGCCATAAATCCTTCTGACAAAGTCAATCAATATTCTCTGGGCCTTTCTCACATCAGCCAGTCACTGTCCCATCTGCTGCGCTACCCCAAGCCATACCCTGTACCATATGTCAGTGCTGGAAGTAACGGCCTGGCCTCTGGTTCACTGCCATGGATGTCCACTCCTGGGTCGTGGTCCCCACCGAATCTTTGTTGCGTGACCTGCAATGGTTTCTTATTGAGCCTGGATGAATGAGGGCTGTGTCTCAGTTCTTGACTTGCGTAGTCTGGTTCACGGACCTTGACTCGCATTGTCTGGATCATGCTCACTGGCACACCATAACCCTCTGGTTCAGGCCTCCTGGCTCATTCCAAGATCTCGGCCTCAGCATCCCGTACACGCGTTTTGCTAATCTCACTGCTTGGTGCCAAATCTCTTCCTGCCTTGCTGCTCTGGCCTCTTATATCACGGAACTGCGTCACCAAGGGCACATGACCTGATGCTCCGTCTAGACTCTTCCTCCATGACACTTTTTCTCTTCCTGTTAGTTCCGCAGGGTTCCGATTGGGCAGTAGGTGGCAGTCTCTGGACACAAATTCCATATGATGCTGGGGAATGTAATCCTTTGCGGCACATGCTCTTACACTGGCGCCTCTCTATGCATACTCATTTTGGTTTTAATCTCTTATGTGATATTGATATAACTGATAACAAAACATTTTACTCCTATGGCTATATACTTGTGTGAATAGGGTTTCCATTTGTGTTTCAATAATTTTTATTTCATTTTTTAACTATGTACAAATATAGATAGGGGTGAGGGAAAGATAGTATGGAGAGGAATTTTTTTTTATTTAAGAAGGTTAGATGGGGAAAAATGGGGGAAAAAGAGAACTTAAAGTGTAGCTTTTAAATGTTGTTTCATTAAAATTTACATATATCATATGATGTACTACAATCATGGTATATATAATGCAAAAATGAACAAACAACAACATACTACAAACTCAATATTTTGGAAAAAATATTTGCTAATACGGGTACAGTATATCATAAAAGTGAGTACACCCCTCACATTTTTATAAATATTTTATTATAATTTTTCATGGTACAACACTGAAGATATGACACTTTGATACAATGTAGTCAGTGTGCAGCTTGTAAAACAGTGTACATTTGGTGTGCCCTCTAAATAACTCAACACATAACCATTACTGTCTAAACCACTGGCAAGAAAAGTGAGTACACTCCTAAGTGAAAATGGCCAAATTTTGCCCAAAGTGTCATTATTTTGTGTGGCTGCCATTATTTTCAAGCAAAGCACTGCCTTAAAGGGGTTTTCCCACGTACAAAAGTTCATTTTAATCAATGGCCGTGTCTGACCGTGTACGGAACATGATCTCATCATACCACATCTCCTGGGCAGGGGAGGAAGCAAAAGACAATACAGACAATACAGCATTGGATCACAGCTGATTCTTTTTGTGAGAGAAAAAATTTCACTGCCTGTTTTTAAACAATGTTTTACTTCAAGCAAGAATCAGCTGCAATCCCCTGCTGAAATATCTGTATACTCTTTTACTTCCTCCCCTGCCCAGGAGTGGTCGTATGATCAGACCATGTTTTGTGCATGGTCAAACACAGCCATTGATTAAAATAAACTTTTGTTTGTGGGAAAACCCCTTTAACTCTCTTGGGTATGGAGTTCACTAGAGCTTCACAGGTTGCCGCTGGAATCCTCTTCCTACCCTGTGCTCCTCTACCTTACATTTGAGGATGCTCTACAGATGCTCAATAGGGTTTAGCTCTGAAGACATTTTTGGCCAGTCCAACTCCTTTACCCTCAGTTTCCTTAGCAAGGCAGGGGTTGTCTTGGAGGTGTGTTTTCATTATCAAGTTGTAATACTGCCCTACGGCTCAGTTTTCCTGAGGAAGGGGATCATGCTCTGCTTCAGTATGTCTCAGTACATGTTGGCATTCATGGTTCACTGAATGAATGCAGCTCCGCACAGCCAGCAGCACTCATGCAGCCTCAAATCATGACACTCTGACCACCATGCTTGACTGTAGGCAAGTCACATTTGTATTTGTACTCCTCACCTGGTTGCCACCACAAACGCTTGACACCATCTGAACCAAATAAGTTTATCTTGGTCTCATCAGACCACAGGACATGGTTTCAGTAATCCATGTCCTTAGTCTGATTGTCTTCAGCAAACTGTTTGTGGGCTTTATTGTGCATCATCTTTAAAAGAGGCATCCTTCTGAGATGACAGCTATCAAGACCAATTTGCTGCAGTGTGTGGTGTACGGTCTGAGCACTGACAAGCTGACCCTTTACCCCTTTAACCTCTGAGGCAATGCTGGCAGCACTCAAATGTCTGTTTTGGAAAGACAACCTCTGGATATGTCGCTGAGCATGTGCACTCAACTTCTTTCGTTGGCCATGGTGAGGCCTGTTCTGATTGGAACCTGTCTTGTTAAATCACTGTATAGTCTTGCCACAGTGCTGCAGCTCAGTTTCAGGGTGTTACCAATCTTCTTATAGCCTAGACCATCTTTATGTAGAGCAATTCTTTATTTCAGATACTCAGAGAGTTCTTTACTATGAGGTGCTATGTTGAACTTCCAGTGACCAGTATGAGAGAGTTTGAGAATGATAACACCAAATTTAACACACCTGCTGAGACCTAGTAATAGTAGTGAGTCACATGACACCAGGGAGGGAAAATGGCTAATTGGTCACAATTTGGCCATTTTCACTTAGGGGTTTACTCACTTTTGTTGCCAGCTGTTTAGACATTAATGGCTGTGTATTGAATTATTTAGAGGGCCAAATTTACACTAATTTAAATTATGTACACTGCCTACTTTATATTGTATCAAAGTGTCATATCTTCAGTGTTGTTCCTTGAAAAGATATAATAAAATATTTACAAAAATGTGAGGGGTGCACTCTCTTTGTTAATATACTGTATATTTTCCAATCTTTAACACCTTTGCCCCCAAAGGTGGTTTGCACGTTAATGACCAGGCCAATTTTTACAATTCTGAACACTGTCACTTTATGAGGTAATAACTCTGGAACGCTTCAACGAATCCCCCTGATTCTGAGATGTTTTTTTCATGAATTACTGTACTTCATAATAGTGATAGCTTTGATATGACTTGTGTTACTTTGTGAAAAAATCATAAATTTGGCAAAAATTTGGAAAATTTTGCAATTTTCAAACTTAGAATGTTCATGCCCTTAAATCAGAGAGATATGTCACACAAAATAGATATAAGGTTTAAAAGTGGACCAGCGATTTCTCATTTTTCCAGCAAAATTTACAAAACCATTTTTTTAGGGACCACATCACATTTGAAGTGACTTTGAGGTGCCTTTATGACAGAAAATACCCAAAAGTGACACCATTCTAAAAACTGCACCCTTCAAGGTGCTCAAAACCACACTGAAGAAGTTTATTAACCCTTCAGTTGCTTCACAGGAATTTTTGGAATGTGAAAGAAAACAATGAACATTTAAATTTTTTCACAAAAATGTTAACTTAGACCCAAATTTTTTTTATTTTCGCAAGGGTAACAGGAATAAAAATGTACCACTAAATTTGTCATGCAATTTCTCCTGAGCACGTCGATACCCCATGTGTGGGGGAAAACCACACTGCAGGGCTCAGAAGGGAAGGAGCGCCATTTGACTTTTTGAATGTAAAATTTGCTTGAATAGTTAGCGGACGCCATGTTGCGTTTGAGGAGCCCCTGATGTGCCTAAATAGTGGAAACCCCCAACTTGTGACAGCATTTTGTAAACTATACCCTCTTAAGGAACTTCTTTAGATGTGTGGTGAGCACCTTGAAACCCCAGGTGCTTCAAAGAAGTTTATAATTAGAGATGAGCGTTGTTCTACTCGAACTGTTCGCCAATCTCAAATTCGAGCTGTTTTGGGCGGTGTTCGAGCCGTTCGGCGAACACGAACGATTTGAGAAAAATTCGGCTGTTCGAGGTTATGTTCGATAACTGTTCGTGCACCAAAATCATAACTGGATTTTTTCTCAGTAATGATGAAAATTAATGTTAATACGCAGTTTGAGTGTACAGCGGGGTGGGGGGAGGGGCAGGGGATGGATCTCTGCAGGAATAATGAAGATCTCCATTTTTTTTTCTCTTTCCCGCATTTACAGTGGGGAGGTGCAATCTGTCAGCCTATCAGCAGCGCACACACGGAGCGAAGTGCTTTTTTTCACACAAGCAAGGGCATGTGTCATTGGCAGTGTATGTCACATGTCCTTGCCCTATAAGACCAAGCCATTTTCCCCGTCGCCACCATTTTCTCACTGCTGCAGCTGCATGTTAGACGGCACCGCTGTTGCTGTGTGCGCTATACCTTGTTAATTTCAAGCCAATTTTCGCACAAATCTACAGATAGCTTGGGAGTAGGGAATAGTTGTGATTGCAGTCCTTTTAAGGACTAGGTTACAGCATTTCCTACGACTTTTATCAGGCAGGTCTGTGCTCTTAAATAGATAGGTTGTGGGAGTAAAGACTAATTGTAATTGGAGTCCTTTTCAGGACTAGGTTACATCAGTTCCTATCAGTTTTTGCCAGGCAGGTCTGTGCCAGTGCTGTGCAAGTTTTTTTCACAGCATTTGGCTGAATCTAGCAAAGCTAATCCTTTTTGGCCTATTGCAGAGTGTGTTAGTCAGTGGAGTAGCCTTTCTGTGTTGCAAGATATACCACCTGTGTATAGAATACCAATTTTTTTACTGCACCTAGTGAAGTAAAATCTTTTGGGCATAGCATCATTCTATTAGTCCATCTATACTGACCTCCATCAGGTTGCAAATTGAATATAATTTTTTTCTGCATCTAGCTCTGAAAAAATATTTGGCCTTCTAGCAGTGTGTGGGACTTTCTCTATTAGTCCATCTATACTGACCTCCATCAGGTTACAAACTGAATATATTTTTTTCTGCATCTACCTCTGAAAAAATATTGGGCTTGTAGCTGTGTGTGGGACTTGTTCTATTAATCCATCTATACAGACCTCCATCAGGTTGCAAACTGAATATAATTTTTTTCTGCATCTACCTCTGAAAAAATATTTGGGCTTCTAGCTGTGTGTGGGACTTGTTCTATTACTCCATCTATACTGACCTCCATCAGGTTGCAAATTGAATATAATTTTTTTCTGCATCTAGCTCTGAAAAAATATTGGGCTTCTAGCTGTGTGTGGGACTTGTTGTATTAGTCCATCTATACTGACCTCCATCAGGTTGCAAGCTGAATATATTTTTTTCTGCATCTACCTCTGAAAAAATATTGGGCTTGTAGCTGTGTGTGGGACTTGTTCTATTAATCCATCTATACAGACCTCCATCAGGTTGCAAACTGAATATAATTTTTTTCTGCATCTACCTCTGAAAAAATATTTGGGCTTCTAACTGTGTGTGGGACTTGTTCTATTACTCCATCTATACTGACCTCCATCAGGTTGCAAAATGAATATGATTTTTTTCTGCATCTAGCTCTGAAAAAATATTGGGCTTCTAGCTGTGTGTGGGACTTGTTGTATTAGTCCATCTATACTGACCTCCATCAGGTTGCAAACTGAATATATTTTTTTCTGCATCTACATCTGAAAAAATATTGGGCTTCTAGCTGTGTGTGGGACTTGTTCTATTAATCCATCTATACAGACCTCCATCAGGTTGCAAACTGAATATAATTTTTTTCTGCATCTAGCTCTGAAAAAATATTTGGCCTTCTAGCAGTGTGTGGGACTTTCTCTATTAGTCCATCTATACTGACCTCCATCAGGTTGCAAATTAAAAATAATTTTTATCTGCATCTAGCTCTGAAAAAATATTTGGGCTTCTAGCTGTGTGTGGGACTTGTTCTATTACTCCATCTATACTGACCTCCATCAGGTTGCAAATTGAATATAATTTTTTTCTGCATCTAGCTCTGAAAAAATATTGGGCTTCTAGCTGTGTGAGTGACTTGTTGTATTAGTCCATCTATACTGACCTCCATCAGGTTGCAAACTGTATATATTTTTTTCTGCATCTACCTCTGAAAAAATATTTGGCCTTCTAGCAGTGTGTGGGACTTTCTCTATTAGTCCATCTATAATGACCTCCATCAGGCTGCAAATTAAAAATAATTTTTATCTGCATCTACCTCTGAAAAAATATTTGGGCTTCTAGCTGTGTGTGGGACTTGTTCTATTAGTCCATCTATACTGACCTCCATCACGCTGCAAATACAAAATAATTTTTTGTCTGCATCTAGCTCTGAAAAAATATTTGGCCTTCTAGCAGTGTGTGGGACTTCCTCTATTAGTCCATCTATACTGACCTCCATCAGGTTGCAAATTAAAAATAATTTTTATCTGCATCTAGCTCTGAAAAAATATTTGGGCTTCTAGCTGTATGTGGGACTTGTTCTATTACTCCATCTATACTGACCTCCATCAGGTTGCAAATTGAATATAATTTTTTTCTGCATCTAGCTCTGAAAAAATATTGGGCTTCTAGCTGTGTGTGGGACTTGTTGTATTAGTCCATCTATACTGACCTCCATCAGGTTGCAAACTGAATATATTTTTTCTGCATCTACCTCTGAAAAAATATTGGGCTTCTAGCTGTGTGTGGGACTTGTTCTATTTATCCATCTATACAGACCTCCATCAGGTTGCAAACTGAATATAATTTTTTTCTGCATCTAGCTCTGAAAAAATATTTGGCCTTCTAGCAGTGTGTGGGACTTTCTCTATTAGTCCATCTATACTGACCTCCGTCAGGTTGCAAACTGAATATAATTTTTTTCTGCATCTAGCTCTGAAAAAATATTTGGCCTTCTAGCAGTGTGTGGGACTTTCTCTATTAGTCCATCTATACTGACCTCCATCAGGTTGCAAACTGAATATAATTTTTTTCTGCATCTAGCTCTGAAAAAATATTTGGCCTTCTAGCAGTGTGTGGGACTTGTTCTATTAGTCCACCTATACTGACCTCCATCAGGTTGCAAATGCAAAATAATTTTTTGTCTGCATCTAGCTCTGAAAAAATATTTGGTCTTCTAGCAGTGTGTGGGACTTTCTCTATCAGTCCATCTATACTGACCTCCATCAGGTTGCAAACTGAATATATTTTTTTCTGCATCTACCTCTGAAAAAATATTTGGGCTTCTAGCTGTGTGTGGGACTTGTTCTCTTAGTCCATCTATACTGACCTCCATCAGGTTGAAAATTGAATATAATTTTTTTCTGCATCTAACCCAGCCAATAGTTTTGGCCTAATACCACAGTTTGGCCACTCAGCTCTGCTCGGTTCCCATCCATTGTTTTTTTGTGCAAACAACTCCAGAGTTGTGAATTAGTTAACCACCAAAATGAGTGGAAAAAGGCCTGCTGCTGGTGGAAAGGGGAATAGGCGTGTTGGGAAGGGGAAAAAAGGTTGTGTCCGTGGGGTAGGTGTTAAAGCAACAGTAACATCTGCAGAAGAAAGACCATCTTCCAGCCAAACTAAAATGTCTACTTCTTTTAGCGGAGAATGTGATAAGATCCCTTTCTTACGGCCACGCCAATCGCTACAAATTCCAGATGAGGCACAAAAACAGCAGGTGCTTCAACGGATATCAAGTGCTCCTTTAAGTGGGCTCTCCTCCACATCAACTTCAACATCACAAATACTCCAGTCCTCAAAGGTGTCACCCCAATTGCACTTGCTTCCTCACAGCTCCCAAATCTCCAGCTGCCCGTCTGAGTATGAGGTAGAACAGATGGTTGAGTCTGCAGAGCTGTTTACTCATACTATAGCCTCGGAATCAGAGGTCGACTCCAGCGCTTCTGTGAATCCAGACGAGGAAATGATCTGCACTGATGCCCAGAATCTTTATGAGTCGGATCCAGAACCAGACGCAGAAGGTTCTGACCATAATGTAGACCCTCATTCCCAAACTGTAACTCCTGTTGGTGGAGACAATGAGGAAGACGATGATGAGACTCAAATACCTGATTGGAGCGACAACTTTAGTTTTTTGTCAGGGCAGGAACAGGTTGGCTCTGAGGACGACGGGTGTGATAATGCACAGGGTGATGATGATGAGGTTGGAGATCCCAGTTACTGTCAACCCACAGTCAGCCAAGAGATGAGGTCAGCAGAGGAGGTGGAGGAAGATGCTAGTGACGACGAGGTCAGGTTGCGCCTTCCTGGACAGAGACGTAGTACTGGAAGCACGTCAACAACTGCATCCTCAAACACAACTCTGCCTCTCACCACAAGTCAAGGTGGCTCTTCAGGTCGCATGGGTGCTAAGCCTTGCATAGCCTGGGCATTTTTTCAGATCGATAAAGATGACCCAACTCGTATTATCTGTAACATTTGTCAGCAAAAGCTAAGTAGAGGCCAAAAAATACATAGTTTGAGTACTTCATGCATGAACCGGCACATGGACATGAAGCATAAGTTGCAGTGGGAAGCTCAGTGTGCTACAATGCGGCCTAGCCGGCCGGGCCAACCACCGTCTGCCATATCTTGTGCATCCGCGGCCTCTTCATCCTCTGTGATTGGGGGGACAGCAGTCACACCTGTTTTGGGGCGCAGACCTGCCACCTCTTTACCCGCAACAGCCAGCGTGATTGGCAGGTCATCATTTTCTTTGGAGGTGGTAACACCAGCTGGTGTTGAGCGCTGTCCAACATCGATAGCACCACCTTTGGATCAAGGCAGCCTAACATGTCCGCCTGCATCTTCCTCACAGACCGGCAGTTTGCCGGAGACACCCTTATCAACCCCGTCTAAGCACAATAGCCAGCCCTCGGTCCCTCAGATGTGGACAAGTAAAAGACCATTTCCTCCTAGCCATGAGAAAGCTAAGAGGTTGAATTTCACCATCTGCAAGCTCTTGGCTAGAGAAATGCTGCCTTTCCGCCTGGTGGACACAGAGGATTTTCGAGACCTTATGTCCGTCGCAGTGCCCCAGTACCAGATGCCCAGTCGGCACTACTTCTCAAAGAAAGGTGTGCCTGCGCTCCACCAGCATGTCGCACACAACATCACCGCTTCTTTGAGAAACTCTGTGTGTGACAGGGTGCATTCCACCACAGACACTTGGACGAGTAGGCATGGACAGGGGCGTTACATGTCGCTGACTGGGCACTGGGTAACTATGGTGACAGCAGGACAAGGGGCTGCTGTCCAAGTCTTGCCGTCCCCACGAGTTGTGCGTCAATCCTCTTTGTGTCAATGTTCCTCCACTGCTTCTGCCTCCTCAACCTCCTCTCGGTCATCCACCTGCACCCAAAGCCTGTCTGGTCATGCCACAAGCTTTCTAACTGCGCAGAAGGGATCCTGCACACCTCCTTACTATGCTGGCAGTAGGGCTCAACGTCATCAGGCGGTTTTTACTTTGAAATGTCTGGGAAATGTTAGTCACACAGTTGAGGAGTTGTGGTCAGCTCTGGAGAACCAATTTCATGAATGGTTGTCTCCACTGGACCTGAAACCAGGGAAGGCCGTGTGCGATAATGCTGCAAACCTGGGTGCGGCCCTTCGCCGGGGCAATGTCACACACGTGCCTTGTATGGCTCACGTGTTGAACCTGGTTGTCCAGCAATTTTTAGCCCACTATCCCAGACTAGATGGCCTTCTGCAGAGGGCACGGTCGCTGTGTGCTCACTTCCGCCGTTCGCATTCCTCAGCTCAGCGACTTACATCTCTACAGAAGTCGTTGGGCCTGCCACTTCACAGGCTAAAATGCGATGTGCCTACCCGGTGGAATTCAACTCTGCACATGTTGCAGCGACTGTGGCAGCACCGACAAGCCCTGGTGCAATACGTTCTGACGTATAGCCTGGGCCAACGAGATCCAGACATGGGGCAAATCACGCTGGAGGAGTGGTCTCAAATCAGGGACCTATGCACCCTTCTGCACAGTTTTGAAATGGCGACGAAGATGTTTAGTGCTGACGATGCCATTATCAGCATAACTATTCCGGTGATTTACATGCTGGAGCACATGTTAAACAGAATTCGGAGTCAGGTGGTGGCACAAGAGGAGGTGGAGGAAGTAGAGGAGGAGGAGTTGTATGCGGAAGGGCTAACATCTGCAAGGTCCAGACGGTCGGCAGCACCAAGGCGGCAGGCATGTGAGGGTGGGGGAGATGGTTTTACCAGGGCGCATGGTAGCAGCCAAACTAGTGAGGAAGGTGCAGGAGCCCAGGAAGAAGTGGAGGACGAACTGATGGAAGACTCATCAGATGAGGGAGACCTTGATCACATTTTTGTTGTGCGAGGATGGGGGGAGAGGACAGAGGAAGGAAGCATGATTGTTACCTCGCCACCAACACAACAGGGACTTGGTGCTCCTGGATGCGCAACACACATGAGTGCCTTCTTGCTGCACTACCTGCAACATGACCCTCGAATTGTGAGAATTAGAAATAATCCTGACTACTGGGTTGCCACACTGTTAGATCCCCGGTACAAAAGTAAATTTGCAGAAATTATTCCTGCCATAGAAAGGGATGCACGCATGCAGGAGTATCAGCAGAGACTGTTGCAGAATCTTACATGTGCTTTTCCACAAAACACCAGTGGTGCACGTAGTGAATCTCACAGTTCCAACTTGCCAACCGTGGGACCGTCAAGTGTTCAGCACTCAAACCATAACAGAACCACAGTATCTGCTGGTAACATCAATTTTGCGCAATCATTTCACCACTTTTTTAGCCCATCCTTTGCAAGGCCACAGGAGACAAGAAGTCTGACAAATAGTCAACGCCTAGAGACGATGGTACAGGAGTATCTCCAAGTAAACATTGAAGCCATGACTGTGTCACTGGACCCTTGCTCTTTTTGGGCTTCCAATCTGGATAAATGGCCGGAGCTAGCCACTTACGCCTTGGAGATCTTGTCATGCCCCGCAGCCAGCGTTCTGTCTGAACGTGTGTTCAGGGCTGCTGGTGGTGTGCTGACAGATAAGCGCACGTAGCTCTCCAATGATAATGTAGACAGACTCACGTTCATAAAGATGAACAATTCATGGATCCGAAACGACTTTTCTACCCCTGTGTCATCCTGGGGAGAGTAAAAGATGGATGATTGGTTAAAATCACCCTACCAACCGTTTTAAGCTTTCAAATTACTAATCATGTTTATCTGTATCTTGGCTGGAAAATAATTTGGGCTTTGTAGCAGTGTGCAGCACTGATTCTATTAGGCCATCTATAATAAGCTCCACCAGATTTAAAATTACTAATCATGTTTATCTGTATCTTGGCTGGAAAATAATTTGGGTTTTGTAGCAGTGTGCAGCACTGATCCTATTAGGCCATCTATACTAAGCTCCACCAGATTTAAAATTAACTATAATTTTTAGCTGCATCTAGCCCGGAAAATAATTTTGGGGCTCCGAGATGCGCAAGACACATAAGTGCCTTCTTGCTGCACTACCTGCAACATGACCCTCATATTGTCAGAATTCGAAGTAATCATGACTACTGGGTTGCCACACTCTTAGATCCCCCAAACTTTTCGATCAACCTTTTCATTTTAATAAAGACCAAAAAAATGGTCATTTTTGAAATTATAAGCATTAGCAGGTTATTAGAAACTGAAATCAAACAGTTTTCAACTCAAAACTTTATTCTAGGTGATGTTACATTTTCACATAGGACCCCTTGTTCGAAAGGAGCTTCTGAACTCTCTCGTCCATTGAATTTGTCAGGTTTTGGATGGTTTCTGCTTCAATTGTTTTGCATGAGGACAGAATACCCTCCCAGAGCTGTTGCTTAGATGTGAACTGCCTCCCGCCATCATAGACACTCCTTTTGATGATGCTCCAGAGGTTTTGAATGGGGTAGAGGTCAGGGGAGCATGGGGGTCACACCATAAGTTTGTCCCCTTTTATGCCCATATCAGCCAGAGATGCAGATGTTTTATGTGCAGCATGAGATGGTGCATTATCATGCAAAAAAATGATCTTGCTGTGAAATACACGGTTCTTCTTCTTGAACCATGGCAGGAAGTGCTGTTTGAGAAAATCCACATACATTATGGAGTTCATCTTTAGCGCCTTCAGGGATGCTAAAGGGGCCGACAATCTCTCTCCCCATGATTCCAGCCCAAAACATTACTCCACCTCCTCCTTGTTGGCGCTGTAGCCGTGTTTGCGTGGGGTGTCCATCAACCAGCCATCCTCCACTCCATCCATCTGGACCATCGAGCGCTGCACGGCACTCATCCGTGAACAAAACAGTTTTGAAATCAGTCTTCATGTAATGTTTGGACCACTGGAGCCGTTTCTGCTTGTGTGAAGTGGATAGAGGAGGTCGACAGGATGGCGTATGCACAGCTGCAAACCTCTGAAGGACCCTGCATCTTGTTGTTCGGGGGACGTTGGAGGCACTAGCAGCTTCAAAAACTTGTCTGCTGCTATGACAAGGCTTTTTTGCCGCTGCTCTTTTAACCTGACGTAATTGCCTGTAGGAAAGAGTCCTCAAGTTGCCCTTATCAGCACGCACACATGTGTACTGTGAATCAGCTACATACTTCTTGATTGCCAAGACACTTCATCCTGATCATCGCACAATGTTGATTGTAGTCATGCCTTGACCTAAACACTCCACAATTTGTTGCTTCTCAGCAGCCGACACATCCTTTTTCTTTCCCATTTTGGCAGAAAATGTAGGCTGCATAATTATGTGAGACAGCCTTCTTAAGTAGTCTTGCCTTTCATTGGACACACCTGCCAAACTAATTAGCACAGGTGTCTGCAATTGCTTACAGTGATATAAAGAGCCCTGACACACATCACCATCAATGAGTTTAACTGACAAGAAAACAAATTCTTCCCTTATCACTCCTAAACACTTTTTGCATAATAATTTGGAACACAGTGTACATGTGCTTTTCCACAAAACACCAGTGGTTCACGTAGTGAATCTTACAGTTCTAACTTGCCAACCGTGGTCTGTATGGAGTTGTTCAATAAAGGGCCCAAAATTAAGATAACATAGATGGGAGAGGTCTCTATGAATAGGAATTCCTAAGTATTTGATACCCTGTGAGGGCCAGGCAAAGGGAAAGTTGGACTGGATGGAATCCTATATGGATTTGGGGAGGGAGACATCGAGGGCCTCAGACTTCGCTGCATTGATTTTAAAATTTGACCATGTAACAAAGTGATCTATTTCAGCCATAACAGCATGGATGGATATATGTGATTGAGTGATATATACTAGGACATCAGCAAATAGAGAGCACTTGTACTCGGTGCCTCCCACCTCAATCCACCTAATATTGGGGTTATGGCGAATTGATGAGAGCAGGTGCTCCGTCACTAGGATGTATAAGAGAGGGGACAGAGAACATCCCTGCCTTGTCCCATTGGTAATTGTGAAAGGTGATGAAAATGTTCTGACGCGCCCCCTGGGCCTTGGGACACCCGGAGCCGGACCCTTTTTGGTGGATGCTGGTGGTTGTAGTCTCCGTGGCGGCGACCCTGTTCCGTGGCTCAGGGCGGTCAAACCAGTGGCGGAACTATTTATGTGGTTTTGATGTTTAAATGTCCGACTACGCCACCCGTGGATTGCGGTCAGAGTGAACCGCCGCTCCAGGGCAGACCGCTGAGGCTGGTGTTGTGGGTGCAGCAGAGCGTAGCATAACTCCCCACGGGAGGAGTATAGCCTCAGGGCAGTGTATGCGGAGGATGGGGGTGATGGTGCAGGGCAGCAGCAGTAACGACACGGAGTCAGTGATGCAGTTCAGGGCCTTTACTCACAGTTCTTATTATCCAGACCACGTCTGCAGGTAACGGCTGCCCACGTTGTACTGTGCTTACCAGGTGAGGGGCTCAGACAACTCCCAGATAACTTTGGAGCGCTTCACAGGACCCCATTTGTGTGTCCTTTGTCTGGCCTTTCTTACCAACCCTTCTGTCCGGCTGCCTCGGGCCCCCTCTTGGTAAACTTGGGGCCAGTCTCCCTGACCCTATGTGGTGCCTTCCTAGTGGGTGTAGCAAGGGTCTGCGCCACATAAAATGTCACAGCCTCCTGTTTCAAGCTGAGGGTCGTTTCCTGCCTCCACTAGTTTCGGGGACCGGTCTCCCCCTTTGGCCTGACCCCTCCACGCAGGTGGATTCGGGCGTGCAGTGGCGACTCGCCCGTCCGCACCCCTGGGATCCCTTCGTTCCTCGTTCCTGGAGCCTTCTCCGCTCCTCTTCCTTCCTTCTCCCTCTTCCAGGCCTGGGCCTCTGTTACTAGGCCCGCCTCCGGAGCAGAGCTCATGCAGAGCCCCTGCTCCCTGCCACTTCTGCTCAGACTTCTCTGCACTGAACTAAGATGGTGCCCACCTTTTATACTCCCTTCTCAATGCACCCAGGAACTGCTTCCTCCCTGCTCCTGCACTACAGGGTTCCCCTTCCTCAGTGTTCCCTCCCCCCACTCCAGCCAGGGGCAGGGACTGTCGTGCCCATCTCAGGGGCATATTGGTCGCACTGCCCCACGGCAATGTGGTGTAATTCATGCAGGTGTCGGGTCCTGATCCACACTCCATCCTTACCTGAGAGTGAGATATCACAACTCTGGGTGAGGTGCAATACCTCTGTAGCAACCGAGCCCTCAGGGTAATACAGTTCCATCCATCTTCAGCCTAGGTGACGTATTGCGATACAGGGCCGTGATTTTGGCTATAAAAGGGTCCCCTAGACCCCTACCCCAAGCTTTTTAAGAGAATCATATATGGCATGCCAGGAGACTCTATAGAATGCTTTCTCAGCATCCAACGAGAGTATCTAATTACAAATTTTTAACTGCATCTAGCCCAGGAAATACTTTGTGCCTAGTAGCAGTGTCTGCTAGTCAGCGGATTATCCCGGCTGTTAAGCAAGCTACACCACCTGTAGTTTGGACTCTTAATTTTTTCAAAGGAAATGCTTCGGGACCACGGGATACTCAGTGAAGAGCATCAGGAGGCACCCCAAGGCATAGGGGCTGGGACTGGCAGTAGGATGCCTTGCGGTGGACAGCCGAGCTCGATCCTTATAAAAGCTTTTTAACTGCAGCAGCTTTAGTGGACGCTACTGTAGCTGGAATTACCGCGGCTGCTGGCATGAGACTTGCCCTCCAATAGATCCTTGTAAATGGATTTAAAGTGTATTCATTCAAATTAGAGAGACAATTTAAATTAAAAATCTTAGAGCTGCCTCCACCACAGGGGGGCTCGCTCGACCCACCAGCGGACAGGCACCAGTATTGGGAGAGGGGGTCTGGCCGTCAGGGTTCACCGCGGCTCTGGCACAAACCCGGCGACACGGAGGTGGCACGGGCAGGAGCGGACTGAACGTGTCGGCTTCTCACTTTTTGGATTTTAGAAGGGCATGACATGCCTATATCTGTGTCTCCCCCTCCTTTTACTCCTCCACCTCTTTTCTTTTCGCATGACTATATGTACTTGTAACTTTTCCATGTGTTAGTTGTGTCTTCAGAGCAGTTTGTCAGCTTTTGGACACCTTTTAAGGTGTTTTCTATGTGTTTCTATGTGTTTTTGTTTGCCTGCCATTGGTTTTAACGGTGTTCGAAGGTGTTCGATGAACCGAACCGAACTCGAACACTACGGGGGTGGCTCAACACTATTTATAATGTAGAGACGTGAAAATAAAAAAATCCAATTTTTTCCACAAAAATTATCTTTTAGCCCCAAATTTTTTTTTATAAGGGTAAGAGGAGAAAATGGACCCCAAAAACTGTTGTGCAATTTGTGGGGGGAAAATACACTGTTTGGGTGCACGGCAGGGTTCAGAAGGGAAGGAGCACTGTGTGACTTCTTGAACGCAAAATTGTCTGGAATCGAGACCAAACGCCATATCGTGTTTGTAGAGCCCTTAATGTGCCTAAACAGTGGAATCCCCGCACAAGTGACCCCATTTTCGAAACTAGACCCCTCAAGGATTTTATAAAGGTGCATAGTGAAATTTTGAACCCAGAGAATTTGATAACATTAGGTCATCATATTGAATAAGTTGTCATTAGTCCTAAGCGCGAGTGCTCGCTTCTTGAGTTTGCATCGGGTACTCAGGTATGCACCAAGTATCGCGAGTGCTCAAGTGACATGCTCGAGTCCCCGCCCAGCATGTTTCATGGTTTTTAGGCACCCAAAAAGAAACATGCGGTGATCACTTGTGCATGTCAGGCAATCCCCGCATGTTTTATTGGCTGTATAACTGCCGCAAAACATAGGGCGGAGACTCAAGCATGTCACTTGAGCACCTGCGATACTCGGTGCATACCCGAGCACCCGATGTAAACTGAAGCAGTGAGCACTTGCGCTCAACACTAGTCTATTTCTTCATCATTTTTTTTCTTTTTTTTTGAAAAAATCCCAACCCCAACACAACCCTAACCCCAACCTTAATACAACCTCAGACCTAATACAACCCAAACACAACCCTTATACAACCCTAACCCTAGCACAACCCTAACCCTATTACAATCCTAAACCTAGCACAACCCTAACCCTAGCACAACCCTAACACAACCTTAACCCTAGCACAACCCTAACCCTAGCACAACCCTAACCCTAGCACAACCCTAATCCTGGCACAACCCTAACCCTAACACAACCCTAACCCTAGAGTTTTATTTTTTACGATGTTTCTCGTGCGGTATAAGTGATTCGACGACTTTATTATTCGGGTCGGTGCGATTACAGTGATACTAGATTCATATTGGGTTTTTATGTTTTGCAGCTGTAACACATTAAAAGACGCTTTTTTTTTTCAAAGACTAGTTTTTGCAATCATTTTTCCATATTTCGGCAGATAGAGTCATGTAAGGGCTTGTTTTTTGCGGGACAAGTTGACTTTTTTTTTGTTCCATTTTCGGACAAATTACATTTTTTGGTCGCTTTCTATTCGATTTTTGAGAAGGCAGAATAAACAACAGGAATTGCTTTTTTTGTTTTTTTTCTGCCATTCCACGTGTGGTAAAATTGATAAGGCAGCTTTATTTTTTGGGTCAGTATGTTTACAGTGATACTACATTTATGTAGTTTTGGCGCTTTTATACATAAAAACTATTTTATAGAAAAATTTTTTTTTTGCATCGCTTTATTCTGAGAGCTATAACTTTTTCATTTTTCGTCTGATGGAGCTGTATGGTGGTTTGTTTTTTTGTGGGACAAGATGACATTTTCATGGTACAATTTTTATTTACATTTGTCTTTTTGATTGCTTTTTATTCCATTTTTTGGAAAAAGCATAGTTTTTTGCTTCATTTTTTATTTATTTTTTTACTTTGTTCACTAAAGGGGTTAACTAGTGGGACAGTTTTATAGGTCAGGTCATTCCGGATGTGGCAATACCAAATATATGTACTTTTATTGCTTTTTTTATTATTCATAATAATATCTATTTATGGGTACAGTATATTTTTATTTTTTTTGGATTATTTTTTCATTTTTTTTATATTTTTCTAAAAAAAAGTTTTCACCTTCTGACCCTTTCTTTCACTTTTATACTTTGTCCCACTCTGGGCCTTTCATTTTTTGCAGGCTAATTGATTGTATAGCATAGGGATGTTGCAGTATCCTTATGCTATGCAGGCTGTCAGCTCTGCACTGGCACAAGTTAGATAGATCGTGCACTGCACATGATCTAACTTTCTGATACCTGGTGACCCGGATGTTGTCATGACAACATCGGGTCATCATGGCAGCGATCGAATCTCACACACAGTGTGCGGGGTCTCTGGTCCAAGGTAAAAGGGGGCTCTCTTACCTCTGCCTGCTCCCATAATGCTGCGATCGACTTTGATTGCAGCATTTTGGGGGTTAATGTGCCAGGAGCTGTGCGGGACTGCTCCTGGCACATAGTACTGGCTGTCAGCTGTTAGAATTAGTTGACACCCAGTGGCGATCGTGCCCACACAGCTTCTGTGTGGGTGTCATTGCCCAGGTGTAATAATACACCTGATATGTAATATTATGCCCCACATCAGAAAGGGGTTAAGGAATGTTGTTAATCCACACTTTCCATTTTTGTGATGTTTTTTAAAAATATTTTTTGCTATAGCCTGGGTATTTTAGTAGGTTTTGTGTAGAAAAACTTTCTGAATAATGTCTATATGCAAATTGTCTCTTCAGAGAAAAAGAGGACTTGTACTCTATAGTGCCACCTATTGGAAGCAGCAATCCTACAAGTCACAATCAACCCTTTAATGAGTCGTGCAATATGACTTAGGATAAAAGCCAAATCAGAATCTCAATTTGCGGTGTTTCGGGCTATCGGCCCTTGTCAGTGCAAGGTATGAGAACTGATTTGGCTAGAAGAGAGGCTCTGGGCTGAGGTCTAAGGGGTAACTAATGTTGAGCGATACCTTCCGATATCAGGAAATATCGGATCGGATTGGATCGGACCGTTACCCAAAAAATATCGGATATCGCCGATTCCGATACCGGAAACCAATGCAAGTCAATGGGACACAAATATCGGAATGAAAATAAACCCTTTCTTTCCTTGTAGGTTAATTCTACATGAGGAAAACAACTAAGAATAATGTAGAATGTATTACATGAAAAGCCGGCAATTCAGCATCGGCATACACCGGTACCCGACAATTTATAACAGAAAGAATAGAGCATCACACATAAATTAGATAGATAGAAACATGTCAGTCACATATATAAGAAGTACAGTGACAGTGTTGCTTATTGTACTTGTCATTTAGTGTTAAAGGATTTATTAAAAAAAATAATAGTGTTTTCATGCACCAACTCTTTAAAAAAGCCGGCCGGCAATTCAGCATCGGTACCCGACAATTTAGAATAGAAGGAATAGAGCATCACAGATAGATTAGATACATAGAAACATGTCAGTCACATATATAAGTAGTACAGTGATAGTGTTGATTACTGTACTTGTCATTTAGTGTTAAAATAAAGGATTTATTTAAAAAAAAAATTGGCGTGGGGTTCCCCGTAATTTTAGTCTCTAGCGGAGGTTAAGCAGACGGCTGGGGCAGAAACACCAGCCATCAGCCGCTCCAGAAATGGCGCATCCATAGGATGCGCTAATTCTGGCACTTAGCCTCGCTCTTCCCACTGCCCTGTAGCGGTGGCAGTGGGGTAATAGGGCTGGGGTTGATGTCAGCTTATAATGCCAGCTGACATCAAGCCCAGGTTAGTAATGGAGAGGCGTCTATAAGACACCCCCATTACTAACCCCATAGTCAAAGTTAAAAAGAATACACAAACACCCAGAATAAAGTCCTTTAATCGAAATAAACACACAATTCTTTATTGTTCTAAATTAAACCATACTTACCATCACGCCCATTCCAGCTGAAGCCAATGTCTTCTGCAATAAAAGTAAAATAATAAAGCAACCTCATCCTTACCTTTCCATAGTTCCCACAACGGCTCCAGCTCTGCTACATTCACATGACAGGCTGGATCGCAGCCGAAAGCTGCCATACAGCTTGCTATGCCGCAGACACTGAGAAGCGCAGGCATGCTTGCGCTCCTCAGTGTCTGGCTGTGACGGCATAAAGATGAGCCGAGGTCATGTCCAATGAACTCAGCTCATCTTATGCACGTCACTGACAGCGTGGGAAAATTCTCCTGCGCTTGCAGTGAGCGTGAGAGAATTCTCCTGCTGAAGCGCTGAGCGCAGGAGAATTTTCCCACACTGTCAGTGACGCGCATGAGGTGAGCTCATGTCCAATGAACTCAGCTCACCTCATGCATGTCACTGACAGCGTGGGAGAATTCTCCTGCGCTCAGCGCTTGAGTAGGAGAATTCTCCCACGCTGGGATGGCATTGAGTTGACAGGCTGGATCGCAGCTGAACGCTGCCATCCAGCTTGTCATCCTTCAGAGACACTGCAGAGCGCAAGCATGCCTATGCTCTGCAGTGTCTATGAAGGATGGCATGCTGGATGGCAGCGCTCAGCTGCGATCCAGCCTGTCATCTCAATGCCATCCCAGCGTGGGAGAATTCTCCTGCTCAAGCGCTGAGTGCAGGAGAATTCTCCCATGCTGTCAGTGACGTGCATGAGGTGAGCTGAGTTAATTGGACATGACCTCGGCTCATATTTATGCCGTCACAGCCAGACACTGAGGAGCGCAAGCATGCCTGCACTTCTCAGTGTCTGTGGCATAGCAAGCTGGATGGCAGCTTTCTGCTGCGATCCAGCCTGTCATGTAAATGTAGCAGAGCTGGAGACATCCTGGGAACCATGGAAAGGTAAGGATGATGTTGGTTTATTATTTTACTTTTATTGCAGGAGATCGTTGGCTTCAGCTGGAATGGGCGTGATGGTAAGTATGGTTTAATTTAGAACAATAAAGAATTGTGTGTTTATTTCAATTAAAGGACTTCATTGTGGGTGTTTGTGTTTTTTTTTAACTTTGACTATGGGGTTAGTAATGGGGGTGTCTTATAGACGCCTCTCCATTACTAACCTGGGCTTGATGTCAGCTGGCATTATAAGCTGACATCAACCCCAGCCCTATTACCCCACTGCCACCACTACAGGGCAGTGGGAAGAGCGAGGCTAAGTGCCAGAATTGATATTCTGGGGCGGCTGATGGCTGGTGTTTCTAGCCTGGGAGGGGGCCAATATTCATGACACCCTTCCTGGGCTATTAATATCAGCCTCCAGCTGTCTGCCTAGCCTTTGCTAGCTATTAAAATAGGGGGGACCCCACCTCATTTTTTGGGGGGTCCCCCATTTTAAAAGCTAGTAAAGGCTAGGTATTCAGCTGGGGGCTAATATTAGTAGCCTGGGAAGCTCCGTGGGTATTACCCCATTCCCAGGCTTCAAACATCTGCCCCAGCGGTCTATTTAACCTCCGCTAGAGACAAAAATGACAGGGAACCCCACGGCAATTTTTTTTAAAATAAATCCTTTATTTTAACACTAAATGACAAGTACAGTAATCAACACTATCACTGTACTTCTTATATATGTGACTGACATGTTTCTATGTATCTAATCTATGTGTGATGTTCTATTCTTTCTATTCTAAATTGTCGGGTACCGGTGTATGCCGCTGATGAATTGCCGGCCAGCTTTTTTAAAGAGACGGTGCATGCATGAAAACACAATTATTTTTTTTAATAAATCCTTTAACACTAAATGACAAGTACAGTAAGCTGAGCGCTGCCATCCAGCTTGTCATCCTTCAGAGACACTGCAGAGCGCAGGCATTATGGGAACTTCCGATTCCGGTATTCAATATTCTAAAAGTATCGGAACTCAGTATCGGAACTCCGATACCGCGAATATCGTTCGATACCCGATATTTCAGTATCGGGATTCTCAACACTAGGGGTAACGTTTCTCCTCGTGGAGAGTGACATACCGGCTCTGGCATGTCAAGATAAGGAGGCTTATTTGCCGTGCAATGCTCCTCTGGGAAATTTAATATGCAAATTGCCATAATGTCTGAAGCCCTAGGGATATTAGTTATTTTCCAAAAGGCAGCAATGGAATTTTTGACCACCAAGTAGAGGTGAGTTAAAATTTGTTTATAAATGTGGTTAACAGTCTCCATATCAAGTGATAGAAGTGGCTTTTGAGGAGTAATAGTTATATATTTATTTAGTAACTGATTAACCAAAGAGGACCCTTCCTTCCATAACTTCCTTATCTTAGCGCATTTCCAGAAAATGTGTAATATGTAAAAATTTAGAATTGCTTTAGCTAGTCTTATTGGGGAAAAGTACCATTTAGTAAGCAATTTATAATATGACTCATGAAGAGACATACAAATATTGGAAGAATAGGTTAATTCCACGTTTTTCTGCCATTGTTTTGGAATAAATGTCTTCTTTAAATCTTTTTCCCATCTCCACAAATAGATGATTTTTCAAAAGATATATCATTATTGAAAATGTAAAAAATATTGCTAGTTTTCTAAAGAAAATTATTATTTGAGTTACCTAGAAGCTAGCCAATTACCTCTGATAAGGGGTGCTTGTTTAGTAGCAATTCTTGGATTGTTTCCCTAATAAGGAGGAGATGTAAAAAATCTTTATTTAGCAGTTTATATTTTTGCTTCAGCTCTGCAAAGGGGATAAACCTGTTCATGTTGTGCAGGTCTTTAACCTTTTTATCCATAAAAGAGACCAATTTGCTGATGCGACGGTTTTATTCAAAATTGTAAAAATTGAAAGGGGTACATTTTTAATTTGTTCAAATTTCGTGGTTTTCTTAATGAGTCTTTTCTAAACTAGGATAGTGGCTGAAAAAATGGGATGAAATGGATCTGGAAGGGATGGATTAATAATATATTTTATTATTAACTTGTAAAGAGGATGATAATTGCTGAGTGCTAGCTCCAAATCTAACCATGCTGAGTGCGAGTCAGTTTTCAGCCATGTTAGGCTTGGTTTAATAAGGTTAGGGTAGCAGTAGCATATCAAGTTTGTAAGGCCCAACCCCCCCCCAAGCCAGATTTATTTTTTATTAGTGTATATTTGGAAATTCTCACCATTTTTTATATAGATTGCAGCTTGAGGATATACTGTAATTATAAAAATTATAAAAATATAAAGGATCTTAAGGAGACTAATAATTTTAAAGGAAACTACTCTTTCTAACCAGGTCAATTCGAGATTTGCCACCTAGATCCTTTGTTATAGTATTAATAATTTTTTCCATATTCATATCTATAGTTGTTTAGAAATTACTAGAGAGCAAAATACCTAAGTATGTAATTAACTTGCCCTCCCATTCAAAGTCTGCAGTACTTTTTATTTTATTTTTTGTAGAATTATCAATCTAGAAATTGAGTATTTTTGACTTTTCCACATTGACTTTGAAGTATGAAGCTTTAGCATATTTGTCTAAAACTATATGGACTTCTTGAATTGAAACAGATGGGTTTATAAGGGACAATAAAATGTCGTCTGCAAAAAGACTGATTTTAAATTGACGTCTAGTAGTATGGATCCCCTTTATGGATGGTTTCGATCTAATCACTTGGACTATTAAAACCACATTTTATTAGTGTAGATTCAAAAAAAGCCCAGTTAACTTTGTTGAATGCTTTTTCAGTTTCAAGCATTAAAAGTATAGAACGAACTTTTGATGTATTCATCATTTTTATTATGTTCAAAGTTTTTCTGGATCCATCTGATGTTTGGCGGCCTTCTATAAACATTAATTCATTAATTGGTCATTCCTCACTATTAGTGATGAGCGAGCAATAAGATGCTTGGGGACTCATTGTTCGAGTCGAGCTAATTGGAATGCTCGAGTGCTCGGTCCGAGTAACAAGCCCAATGTAAGTCTATGGGAAACTGGAGCATTTTTCCGGTGGTCTGCAGAGGGCCTAAATAATTGTCCAAATTGATGGGAACTGTACTCAAATGACATGAGAACAGCATGGGGAAAACACCTGGAAGCATTTCTGACTTCCAGGTCACTGCTGTCAACAATGTTGTCAGAGGTATTATGCCACTTTTAAGGGCTCACAATAAAACATACAAAAACAAAAACAAAATGGATTTTCCTGGGAAATATGTTAAGGAACATCCTATCTAGGATAATGACTTGTATATAAGGCAAAATAATTATACAAAAATGCTCCTCCACACCTAAGGCTATGTTCACACGTAGCATTTTTGATGCGATTTTGCAATTTTGCATTGCTTTCAACCAAGACAAATGCATTCACCGGGAAATGTCATTTTAATATTTTACAACCTTATCTGACCATGTGGTGTGTGACACATCATGAGACATATCCTGTTTCATTTATGATGGAAGGACTCTGAAAGTCACAAAGCCTATTTTTATATGGCCATCAGGTGGCCCTTACTATTCTTAAAGGACCAGCTGCTTTGTTGTTCCCATTATTAATGAGTGGGTCTCCTATACTGTTATTGAGTATGCAGTGACTGTAAGGGCTGCCAAAAAATACCCCTGTGAAGAGACATAGAGGAGGGTCTCAGTAAAAAAAATGTTCCCATTATAAAGGAGCGGGTCTCCTATAGTGATAATGCCCATGCTGTGACTGCAATGGCTGCAAAAATTTAGGAAAAACCACACTAACAATTTAAAGACACACAGAGCTGGGCCAAAGTAACCACATGTTCCCATTAGGAAGGAGAGGGTGTGCTATACAGATATAGGGTATGCAGTTAGTCCAACGGCTACCAAAATTTAGGAAAAACCCCACTAACAATTTAAACACATATAGAACTGGACCACAGTAATGACATGTTACTATTAGAAAGGAGCGGGTCTACCAAACTATTTGCCTATGCAGTGACTGCAATGGCTGTCAAAAATTTGGAGGCACTCCAATGCCCCTTGCAAGAGACGTAGAGGTCAGAGGGCTCCTGAAAACAATGTTCCCATTAATAGCAAGTGGGTCTTCCATACCGTTTGCCTATGCAGTGAAGCAACGGCTGCCAAAAATTTGGAGGAACTCCAATGCCCCTTGCAAGAGACAGAGGTTGGAGGGCCTCCTGAAAAAATGCTCCCATTATTAGGAAGTGGGTCTCCCCTACTGTTTGCCTATGCAGTGCAGCAATGGCTGCCAAAAATTTGGAGGAACTCCAATGCCTCTTGCAAGAGACGTAGAGGTCAGTGGGCCTCCTGAAAACAATGTTCCCATTATTAGGAAGTGGGTCTCCCATATTGTTTGCCTACACAATGAAGCAATAGCTGTCAAAAATTTGGAGGAACTACAATGCCCCTTGCAAGAGACGTAGAGGTCGGAGGGCTCCTGAAAACAATGTTCCCAATATTAGAAAATGGGTCTCACCTACTGTTTGCCTATGCAGTGAAGCAATGGCTGCCAAAAATTTAGAGGAACTCCAATGTCCCTTGCAAGAGACATAGATATGTTGATATGGTACAAATGGTGGTGATATTATGGTGGAGAATGAGAATGCGGAGAAGGAGGAGGACAAGAGCAAATAGACAAAATCAGGAAGCGTATACCCATGTCTAGGTGTGAAGACAGAGGTGCATGGGAATAGATTTAGACCACTCAAAAAAAGACACCATATTTGAGTTTATGTTACGATGCTATCATTCGGTGGTGTTGAGAAGTCTGGTCCAATCCAGCCCTTGTTCATTTTTAAAAGAGTCAGCCTGTCAGCATTTTCAGTTGACAGGCGGATGCGACTATCGGTTATAATTCCACCAGCGGCACTAAAAACCCGTTCTGACAAAATACTATCAGCAAGGCAGGCCAGGATCTTCAAGGCGTAGAGAGCCAGTTCATGCCACATGCCCAGCTTGGATACGCAATAATTTTAAGTCACAGAGGAATCACGGAGGATGTTGGTACGGTCAGAAAGGTACTCCCTCAGCATCTTCCGAAACGTTTCCCTCCTTGTGAGAGTACTCCACACATCAGGGCTTGTGCGATGGGAAGGTCTGAGAAAACTGTCCCAGAACTTTGACAGTGTTCCTCTGCCTCTGCTGGATTGCATTTGTGCCTCTCTCGCCTGTACTCCTTGGTTGTCCGACGAACTGTGACCTCTGCCGCTAGCGTTTTCAGATGGAAATTTTTTAAATAATTCCTCAACAAGGGCCTTCTTGTGCTGCCCCATTTTATTAGGCCTGTCCTGTGCAGGAATAAGAGACAGAAAGTTCTTCTTGTAGCAGGGGTCTAGAAGTGTCACCCACCAATAAAAACTGTCACCCAAAAAAAAACAGGAGGGTCATGGGAAAGGTAGCGTAACATAAGCTCAGCCATGTGTGCCAGATGCAAAGGCAAGACTACCGTGTCCTCACTAAGAGAAATCTTGGTGAGACCATGCTCTCCTCCTTCTCCACCTCCTCTTGCTCCTCCTCCCTGCCCTCAGGCCATCCATGCTGACCAGACGGTATGACAGTTGTGCAGGTAGTACCGTCTATAGCACAGGAAACTAGCTCCTGTTCTTCCTCCTTCTCCTCCTCCTCTTCCTCATTGTCACCCAATCCACGTTGGGATGAGATGAGGTTGGGCTGTGTGGAATCACCCTGTATGGTTCCTTGCTCCATCTCATCGAGCTCCGTCTGCAAAGCATCCTCTTTAATTGTGAGTAGAGAGCATTTCAGAAGTCAGAGAAGCAGGATGATGACGCTAGTTATGGCGCTCACGATCTTGGTGGAGTCCTCAAAGTTTTGGAGGATGGTACATATGTCTGTCATCCATTTCCACTCCTGTGGTCTTATGTGTGGAGTCTGAACTGAATACCAATGGCCTTGTTGATGCTGGTAGTCAACAACTGCCCTCTTCTGCTAACAAATCCTTCCCAACATCTGCAATGTAGAGTTCCAATGCGTGGGGACATCGCAGATCAGTCAGTCAGCTGGAAGCTGCAAATGATGCTGAAGCATGGCAAGGGCGGAGGAAGCTGGTGCTGACTTTCTAAAATGGGCACACAGGCGGCATACTTTGACAAGTAGATCTGACAGATCCAGGTAGATTTTGAGAATCTGCTGAACCACAAGTTTAGCACATGGGCCAAGCATGGTATGTGTGTGATCTCACCTCGCCTCAGAGCCTCCACAAGGTTCTGGCCATTGTCACACATGACCATGCCTGGCTGTAGGGTCAGCGGTGTCAGCCACAGATCTTCCTGATCTTACAGAGCTGTCCACAACTCTTCAGCATTGTGCGGTTTGTTCCTAAGCATATTAACTTCATCACAGCCTGTTGCCGCTTGACCGAGGCAGTGCTGCAGTGTTTCCCACTTGCGACTGATGTGGTCATTTCGGAGCTGGAGGCTGAAGTGGAGGAGGAGGAGGTGCAGGACCTATAGAATGTGGGGGCAACCCTGATTGACCCAGAGCCCGCAATGCTCGGCGTCGGGAGGACGTGTTTCGTCCCAAGGTCCGACAGGGTCCCGGTTTCCACTATATTAACCCAGTGTGCCATCAGCAAGATGTACTGTCCCTGCCCACAAGCACTTGTCCACGTGTACGTGGTTAGGTGGACTTTCCCAGTAATTGCGTTGTTGAGGCCATGGCTAATGTTGTGGGACACGAGCTCATGCAATGCGGGGATAGCACACCGGGACAAATAGTGGCGGCTGGGGACCAAGTACCGAGGGACGGCCGATGCCATCAGGTTGCAGAAAGCTTCCGTCTCCATGAGCTTAAAAGGCAACATTTCGAGCGCAAGCATTCGTGAAATGTGTGAATTTAGTAGTGTGGCCTGTGGGGTGTTAGCTGTATATTTGCGCTTGCGTTCCAAGGACTGGGGTAAGGACTAGTGTTGAGCGAACATGCTCGACACTGCTCGGTACTTGCCCGAGCATCACGCTACTCGGGATGTTCGGCGAGCACCGAGCATTTCCGGGTTACTCGGGCGGGAGCTCGGGTCTCCGCCCTGCATGTTTGGCGCTCTTTACAGAGCCAATGAACATGCAGGGATTGCCAGCCAGTCACTGTAATGCTGCAGCCATGTTGGTTGTGGGCATTACAGTGATTGGCTGGCCGCACAGCGTCACCTCGAGTATTTAAAACGGGGCGCCGCCATCTTGGACACAGTCACTCCGGATTAGACAGTGTAGGGACAGCGCTGCTGATTTAGGGAGAGATATAAACTGCGAAATAGTTAGTGTAGGGTCTGTAAAGCCTGCCAGAACAAACAAACAGTCCTTTTCAGGACTAATATCCATCCCAGATACCAGGCAGGCAGGCTGTATAGGAGACACAGTGGTTATACCAGCAAACGCTGCATTACAGTCCTGTGTGCTCCTGTTGCTGAAATTGCTGGACTTAGCACCAGGTGTCGGGGGCCAGGAAAAATCCTTTTTTTTCATCTAAATCCTCCTTTTTTTTTCCTCCTTCACACTGTACAAATACCCGTCTTATTAACCTTTTGGTGTGTCCCCCCCTCCCCCCAAAAAAAAGTGTGTCTCTGATTTTTCAGACACAAATATAACTGTTGAAAATAGTCTGGTGTAGGCTAGAGAAACAGAAGTGTTGTTTTGCACTTCCACGGTTCAAACCTCTGTATTATCCATTTTGGGCCATTTGTATCTAAAAAAAACCACAGTTTGAGTGTGTCGCTCACTGTTCAGCCGCAAATATCTCTATTTAAAAAAGTGTGGTATACCACAGTAAACAATAACTGTGGTTTTGCCATCCCACTGTAAAAAATCTCTATTATTCAGCTTTTGGTAGTTGTTTCCGTAAAGAAAAACAGTAGTGTCTCCTGACTGTTGTGACACAAAAATATATCTGTTGAAAATAGTCTTGTGTAGGCCCGACATCCCTGTGTGGTTTCGCAGTTCCACGGGTCAAATCGCTGTACTATCCAGTTTTGGGCCTTTGGTATCTAAAAAAAAAGCAGTTTGAGTGTGTCGCTCACTGTTCAGCCGCAAATATCTCTATTTAAAAAAGTGTGGTATACCACAGTAAACAATAACTGTGGTTTTGCCATCCCACGGTAAAAAATCTCTATTATTCAGCTTTTGGAAGTTGTTTCCGTAAAGAAAAACAGTAGTGTCTCCTGACTGTTGTGACACAAAAATATATCTGTTGAAAATAGTCTTGTGTAGGCCCGACATCCCAGTGTGGTTTCGCACTTCCACGGGTCAAATCGCTGTACTATCCAGTTTTGGGCCTTTGGTATCTAAAAAAAAAGCAGTTTGAGTGTGTCGCTCACTGTTCAGCCGCAAATATCTCTATTTAAAAAAGTGTGGTATACCACAGTAAACAATAACTGTGGTTTTGCCATCCCACGGTAAAAAATCTCTATTATTCAGCTTTTGGAAGTTGTTTCCGTAAAGAAAAACAGTAGTGTCTCCTGACTGTTGTGACACAAAAATATATCTGTTGAAAATAGTCTTGTGTAGGCCCGACATCCCAGTGTGGTTTCGCACTTCCACGGGTCAAATCGCTGTACTATCCAGTTTTGGGCCTTTGGTATCTAAAAAAAAAGCAGTTTGAGTGTGTCGCTCACTGTTCAGCCGCAAATATCTCTATTTAAAAAAGTGTGGTATACCCCAGTAAACAATAACTGTGGTTTTGCCATCCCACGGTAAAAAATCTCTATTATTCAGGTCTTGGTAGTTTTTTCCGTAAAGAAAAACAGTAGTGTCTCCTGACTGTTGTGACACAAAAATATATCTGTTGAAAATAATCTTGTGTAGGCCCGACATCCCAGTGTGGTTTCGCAGTTCCATGGGTCAAATCGCTGTACTATCCAGTTTTGGGCCTTTGGTATCTAAAAAAAAAGCAGTTTGAGTGTGTCGCTCACTGTTCAGCTGCAAATATCTCTATTTAAAAAAGTGTGGTATACCCCAGTAAACAATAACTGTGGTTTTGCCATCCCACGGTAAAAAATCTCTATTATTCAGCTTTTGGTAGTTTTTTCCGTAAAGAAAAACAGAAGTGTCTCCTGACTGTTGTGACACAAAAATATATCTGTTGAAAATAGTCTTGTGTAGGCCCGACATCCCAGTGTGGTTTCGCAGTTCCACGGGTCAAATCGCTGTACTATCCAGTTTTGGGCCTTTGGTATCTAAAAAAAAAGCAGTTTGAGTGTGTCGCTCACTGTTCAGCCGCAAATATCTCTATTTAAAAAAGTGTGGTATACCCCAGTAAACAATAACTGTGGTTTTCCTCTTCCACGGTTCTAATATACTCTTTATTACCCTTTTTCCATTGATAGTGCAAGTGTAAGCTATTTTACTTCATTTATAATGGGCAAGGCGCGTGGCAAGGGACGTGGAAGTGGACGTTCTGGTGATGGTTCGTGCAGAGGATGGGGCCGTGGCCAAGGTGAAAATGTGCCACAACCAACAACCACATCTTCTCGCTCCCACTTCTTGACCGAATTACTAGGGAAGCACAGAACAACACCAGTATTGAGAACAGATCAGTGTGAACAGGTTATTAATTGGATAGCAGAAAATACTTCCAGTTACCTGGGCACCACCACCTCCGGTCTGTCTTCCACACGGTCAACTCTTAGTAGCCGTGAGTCTCGACCGCATACTCCTCCTCACCCTGATGCTCCTTCCTCCCACCATGCCGAGTGTCGTCAGACAGCAAGTGATCCCACACTTGGACACTCTGAAGAGCTGTTCACTGGTCCATTTCCATATTTGGGCCCCTCGCCTGATACGCTTGAAGTGGTGGAAGAGGAGATCCCATGTTGCGATGCCCAAATATTTGAACAGCCACGGCCACAGGAAGTCGACGTTGGCAATCTGTCACAAGAGGTGGACGATGACGAGACACAATTGCCAGGAAGTGAGGAGGAGGATCATGGTGCGCAAGTGGAAGAGAAGGAGGTGGTGGATGATCTAGTAACTGACCCAACGTGGAAGGAGGACATGCAGAGTGAGGCCAGCAGCACACAGGGGGAGGGAGGCAGAGTACCCCAACAGGCAGGAAGAAGCAGTGTGGTGGCCGCAGACAGAAGGCAGGCAACCGTTCCCCGTAACACCAACACGAGAGACTTTGCCAGTACAAGCGGTAGGTCTTCCAGAGTCTGGAATTTTTTTAAAGACTCTGCTGATAACCCCAAAAAGGCCATATGTTCCACCTGCCATGCCAGCATCAGCAGGGGTGACAAAACTACCAGCCTGACCACCACCAGCATGATCAGGCACATGGCAGCAAAGCACCCGACTTTGTGGGGCGAAACCCAGGGTCCACGACCAGTGTCAGCGGGTGTCACCACTGCTTCTTCCACTGTTGTGCGTGCAATAGAACCCCCTGTTGTGTGTGCAAGGCAATCCTCTGTCCATACTGCATGTAAAGATGCCCCCTTCTCTCAGTCTTCACTTGTTATGGCAGTTTCTCAAGAAACAGCATCAACGTCCACGTCCACGTCCCACCGCAGCGTTCAATTGTCCATATCCCAGACCTTTGAATGAAAGTGGAAATTCGCAGCTAACGCCCCACAGGCCACAGTCCTAAATTCGCACATTTCACGACTGCTTGCATTGGAAATGCTGCCTTTTAGGCTGGTGGAGACGGAATCCTTCCGCAATCTTATGGCGGTGTCCGTCCCTCGGTACTCGGTCCCCAGCCGACACTATTTTGCCCGGTGTGCCATACCATGGGACACACACTCCCCAATAATGGGACTTATGTTTGTAATATGCTGTACTGCATGTGACGCGCCCCCTGGGCCGTGTGTACATGTGTGTGGGATACCCGGTGCCGGGTCTCTGGGGTCTGTAGTCTCCGTGGCGGTGACCCGGTCCCGTGGCTCAGGCTGGTCAAACCAGTGGCAGTCTTTCTTAGGTTTTGAGGTTAATTGTCCGACTGCGCCACCCGTGGATTGCGGTCAGGGAGTACCACCGCTGCGAGGCAGACCGCTGAGGCTGGTGTTGTGTGCGCAGCATAGAATGGGATAACTCCCCTCGGGAGGAGTATCGCCTCAGGGCAGTGAGTGTGGATGATGGGGGTGATGGTGCCCGAGCGCAGCAGGAATGACTTAGAGTCTTTGCAGTGCAGTTCAGGGTCTTTACTGATGATTATAAGGTAGACCCTCCCGGGAGTACTGGCTAGCATAAGAGGCCTGGTCAGTCTGTGAGCAAGCAGGAGTTCCCCTGGCCAGGTGGAGTTGTAGGCCTCCCCGTCTGTCTGCACTCTTCCTGGCTACCTTGCTGTAAGCGGGTAGAAGTAGCCCACGTCCCTGAGTGTACCGTGTAGTGCTCACCCGTATGGCTGGTGACTTGGGGCCTTCTGTTAGCCTCCGCTCCACGACGGCGGTGCTGGTCCCTTGCTTGTGACTGAGCCTCCGGGCTTCTATGGCCAGAGGACCTGAAATCCCCTGCCGGCTGGTTTCTGCTGCTGGATATATAAGTCCTCACAGCTTCGGACTCCGGTGTCCGGTTCCTATTGTCTTCTGCCAGGGGGAGCTCTGCTCAGCTTCCAGCCCCTTGTCTTTAGCTCCTAGCTCCTACAGAGCTCATTGCTGTTACTTTCCCTTGCTCTCACTCTGACTCTGACTGTTCTCTGACTCACTCAACCCCGCCCCAGATCCAGTTTATAAGGGCAGAATTCTCCCCTCCCAGGATTGGGGCAGGAGGATGTTGCATGCTTAAGGGATCCTGATCAGGAAACCTCCCACTTGCTCTCCGACGTAATATCTCTATTACTGTGGTGACCAGACCCCTGGGGTGCCACACATGGCTCTTGTAAGGGGCATTGCAGTTCCTCATAATTTTTGGAAAGCCTTCCATTCACTGCTTAGGCCAACAGTGCACGGGAGACCCAGTTGCTATAAATGGAAAAAAAGGTTTAGTTAACGCCCTCTGACCTCCATGTCATTTCCAAGGGGCATTGGAGTGGCTCGAAATTTTTGGTAGGCATTGCACTCACTGTATGCCCTATAACTGTGTAGCCGAACTGCTCCTTTTGTTACAGAAACATATCCTACAAGACATATCTGGTTGATTGGCCTGATATTGATGTGAATGGTCCCTGTTCCTCCTGCTCTTTCTCCTTTGCCACTACCTCAATCATCATTTATCACCTGAAGCTTTGTTTTAATGGGGGTTATAGATAGTGTTGAGCCACCCCCGTAGTGTTCGAGTTCGGTTCGGTTCGTCGAACACCCGTGTGTTCGCCGAACTGTTCGTCGAACTGTTCGTCGAACACCTTCGAACACCGTTAAAACCAATGGCAGGCAAACAAAAACACATAGAAACACATAGAAAACACCTTCAAAGGTGTCCAAAAGCTGACAAACTGCTCAGAAGACATAACTAACACATGGAAAAGTGACAAGTACATATAGTCATGCGAAAATAAAAGAGGTGGAGGAGTAAAAGGAGTGGGAGACACAGATATAGGCATGTCATGCCCTTCTAAAATCCAAAAAGTGAGAAGCCGACACGGCCAGTCCGCTCCTGCCCGTGCCACCTCCGTGTCGCCGGGTTTGTGCCAGAGCCGCGGTGAACCCTGACGGCCAGCCCCCCTCTCCCAATACTGGTGCCTGTCCGCTGGTGGGTCGAGCGAGCCCCCCTGTGGTGGAGGCAGCTCTAAGCTTTTTAATTTAAATTGTCTCTCTAATTTGAATGAATACACTTTAAATCCATTTACAAGGATCTATTGGAGGGCAAGTCTCATGCCAGCAGCCGTGGTAATTCCAGCTCCAGTAGCGTCCACTAAAGCTGCTGCAGTTAAAAAGCTTTTATAAGGATCGAGCTCGGCTGTCCACCGCAAGGCATCCTACTGCCAGTCCCAGCCCCTATGCCTTGGGGTGCCTCCTGATGCTCTTCACTAAGTATCCCATGGTCCCGAAGCATTTCCTTTGAAAAAATTAAGTGTCTAAACTACAGGTGGTGCAGCTTGCTTAACAGCCGGGATAATCCGCTGACTAGCAGACACTGCTACTAGGCACAAAGTATTTCCTGGGCTAGATGCAGTTAAAAATTTGTAATTAGATACTCTCGTTGGATGCTGAGAAAGCATTCCATAGAGTCTCCTGGCACGCCATATATGATTCTCTTAAAAAGCTTGGGGTAGGGGTCTAGGGGACCCTTTTATAGCCAAAATCACGGCCCTGTATCGCAATACGTCACCTAGGCTGAAGATAAATGGAACTGTAGCACCCTGAGGGCTCGGTTGCTACAGACGTATTGCACCTCACCCAGAGGTGTGATATCTCACTCTCAGGTAAGGATGGAGTGTGGATCAGGACCCGACACCTGCATGCATTACACCACATTGCCGTGGGGCAGGGCGACCAATATGCCCCTGAGATGGGCACGACAGTCCCTGTCCCTGGCTGGAGTGGGGGGAGGGAACACTGAGGAAGGGGAACCTTGTAGTGCAGGAGCAGGGAGGAAGCAGTTCCTGGGTGCATTGAGAAGGGAGTATAAAAGGTGGGCACCATCTTAGTTCAGTGCAGAGAAGTCTGAGCAGAAGTGGCAGGGAGCAGGGGCTCTGCATGAGCTCTCCTCCGGAGGCGGGCCTAGTAACAGAGGCCCAGGCCTGGAAGAGGGAGAAGGAAGGAAGAGGAGCGGAGAAGGCTCCAGGAACGAGGAATGAAGGGATCCCAGGGGTGCGGACGGGCGAGTCGCCACCGCACGCCCGAATCCACCTGCGTGGAGGGGTCAGGCCAAAGGGGTAGACCGGTCCCCGAACTAGTGGAGGCAGGAAACGACCCTCAGCTAGAAACCGGAGGCTCTGACATTTTATGTGGCGCAGCCCCTCGCTACACCCGCTAGGAAGGCACCACATAGGGTCAGGGAAACTGGCGCCAAGTTTACCAAGAGGAGGCCCGAGGCAGCCGGACAGAAGTGTTGGTAAGAAAGGCCAGACAAAGGACACACAAAGGGGGTCCTGTGAAGTGCTCCAAAGTTATCTGGGAGTTGTCTGAGCCCCTCACCTGGTGAGCACAGTACGACGTGGGCAGCCGTTACCTGCAAACGTGGTCTGGATAATAAAAACTGTGAGTAAAGGCCCTGAACTGCATCACTGACTCCGTGTCGTTACTGCTGCTGCCCTGCACCATCACCCCCATCCTCCGCATACACTGCCCTGAGGCTATACTCCTCCCGTGGGGAGTTATGCTACGCTCTGCTGCACCCACAACACCAGCCTCAGCGGTCTGCCCTGTAGCGGCGGTTCACTCTGACCGCAATCCACGGGTGGCGTAGTCGGACATTTAAACATCAAAACCACATAAATAGTTCCGCCACTGGTTTGACCGCCCTGAGCCACGGAACCGGGTCGCCGCCACGAAGACTACAACCACCAGCATCCACCAAAAAGGGTCCGGCTCCGGGTGTCCCAAGGCCCAGGGGGTGCGTCAGAACATTTTCATCACCTTTCACAATCACCAATGGGACAAGGCAGTGATGTCCTCTGTCCCCTCTCTTATACATCCTAGTGACGGAGCACCTGCTCTCATCAATTCGCCATAACCCCAATATTAGGTGGATTGAGGTGGGAGGCACCGAGTACAAGTGCTCTCTATTTGCTGATGATGTCCTAGTATATATCACTCAATCACATATATCAATCCATGCTGTTATGGCTGAAATAGATCACTTTGTTACATGGTCAAATTTTAAAATCAATGCAGCGAAGTCTGAGGCCCTCGATGTCTCCCTCCCCAAATCCATATAGGATTCCATCCAGTCCAACTTTCCCTTTGCCTGGCCCTCACAGGGTATCAAATACTTAGGAATTCCTATTCATAGAGACCTCTCCCATCTATGTTATCTTAATTTTGGGCCCTTTATTGAACAACTCCATACAGACCACGGTTGGCAAGTTAGAACTGTAAGATTCACTACGTGAACCACTGGTGTTTTGTGGAAAAGCACATGTACACTGCGTTCCAAATTATTATGCAAAAAGTGTTTAGGAGTGATAAGGGAAGAATTTGTTTGTTTGTCAGTTAAACTCATTGATGGTGATGTGTGTCAGGGCTCTTTATATCACTGTAAGCAATTGCAGACACCTGTGCTAATTAGTTTGGCAGGTGTGTCCAATGAAAGGCAAGACTACTTAAGAAGGCTCTCTCACATTATTAAGCAGCCTACATTTTCTGCCAAAATGGGAAAGAAAAAGGATGTGTCGGCTGCTGAGAAGCAACAAATTGTGGAGTGTTTAGGTCAAGGCATGACTACAATCAACATTGTGCGATGATCAGGATGAAGTGTCTTGGCAATCAAGAAGTATGTAGCTGATTCACAGTACACACGTGTGCGTGCTGATAAGGTCAAATTGATGACTCTTTCCTACAGGCAATTACGTCAGGTTGAAAGAGCAGCGGCAAAAAAGCCTTGTCATAGCAGCAGACAAGTTTTTGAAGCTACTTGTGCCTCCAACGTCCCCCGAACAACAAGATGCAGGGTCCTTCAGAGGTTTGCAGCTGTGCATGCGCCATCCTGTCGACCTCCTCTATCCACTTCACACAAGCAGAAACGGCTCCAGTGGGCCAAACATTACATGAAGACTGATTTCAAAACTGTTTTGTTCACGGATGAGTGCCGTGCAGCGCTCGATGGTCCAGATGGATGGAGTGGAGGATGGCTGGTTGATGGACACCCCACGCAAACACGGCTACAGTGCCAACAAGGAGGAGGTGGAGTAATGTTTTGGGCTGGAATCATGGGGAGAGAGATAGTCGGCCCCTTTAGGATTGCTGAAGGCGCTAAAGATGAACTCCATAATGTATGTGGATTTTCTCAAACAGCACTTCCTGCCATGGTTCAAGAAGAAGAACCGTGTATTTCACAGCAAGATCATTTTTCTGCATGATAATGCACCATCTCATGCTGCACATAAAACATCTGCATCTCTGGCTGATATGGGCATAAAAGGGGACAAACTTATGGTGTGACCCCCATGCTCCCCTGACCTCTACCCCATTCAGAACCTTTGGAGCATCATTAAAAGGAGTGTCTATTAGAGATGAGCGGTGTTCGACTAGAACTGTTCGCCAATCTCAAATTCGAGCTGTTTTGGGCGGTGTTCGAGTTGTTCGACGAACCCGAACGATTTGCAAAAAATTCGGCTGTTCGAGGTTAGGTTCGATAACTGTTCGTGCACCAAAAGCGTGTCCTGCATGTCTGGCGCTATTTAGAGCACCAATCATGCAGGGATTGTCTGCCACTCACTGTAATGCCACAGCCATGGTGGTTGTGGCATTACAGTGATTGCCCAAATCGATGGGAACAGTACCAACAGTGAAACATGAAAAGCCGGCAATTCAGCAGCGGCATACACCTGTACCCGACAATTTAGAACCGAAAGAATAGAGCTTCACACATAGATTAGATAGATAGAAACATGTCAGTCACATATATATGAAGTACTGTGACAGTGTTGGTTACTGTACTTGTCATTTAGCGTAAAGGATTTATCAAAAAAAATAATAGTGTTTTCATGCACCGTCTCTTTAAAAAAGCCGGCCGGCAATTCAGCAGCGGTACCCGACAATTTCTAACAGACAGAATAGAGCTTCACACATAGATTAGATAGATAGAAACATGTCAGTCACATATATATGAAGTACTTTGATAGTGTTGGTTACTGTACTTGTCATTTAGTATTAAAATAAAGGATTTATTATTAAAAAAATTGGCGTGGGGTTCCCCTTAATTTTAGGCTCTAGCGGAGGTTAAGCAGACGGCTGGGGCAGATGTTTGAAGCCTGGGAAGGGGGTAATACCCACGGAGCTTCCCAGGCTACTAATATCAGCCCCCAGCTGAATACCTAGCCTTTACTAGCTATTAAAATGGGGGACCCCCCAAAAAAAATGACGTGGGGTCCCCCCTAATTTAATAGCTAGCAAAGGCTAGGCAGACAGCTGGGGGCTGATATTAATAGCCCAGGAAGGGAGCCATGAATATTGGCCCCCTCCCAGTCTAGAAACACCAACCGTCAGCCGCCCCAGAAATGGCGCATTCATAGGATGCGCCAATTCTGGCACTTAGCCTCGCTCTTCCACGCTGCCCTGGTGCGGTGGCAGGGGGTAATAGGGTTGGGGTTGATGTCAGCTTATAATGCCAGCTGACATCAAGCCCAGGTTAGTAATGGAGAGACGTCTATAAGACACCCCCATTACTAACCCCATAGTCAAAGTTAAAAAAAACACAAACACCCAGAATAAAGTCCTTTAATTGAAATAAAGACACAATCCTTTATTGTTCTAAATTAAACCATACTTACCGTCACGCCCTTTCCAGCTGAAGCCAACGATCTCCTGCAATAAAAGAAAAATAATAAAGCAACCTCATCCTTACCTTTCCATGGTTCCCACGACAGCTTCAGCTCTGCTACATCGAGATGACAGGCTGGACCGCAGCAGAACGCTGCCATCCAGCCTCTCATCCCGCAGACACTGAGAAGCGCAGGCTTGCTTGCGCTGCTCAGCGTCTCTCTGTGACGACATCCAGATGAGCCGAGTTCATGTCCAATGAACTCGGCTCACCTCATGCACGTCACTGACAGCGTGGGAAAATTCTCACGCTGAAGCGGTGAGTGCAGGAGAATTCTCCCATGCTGTCAGTGACGTGCATAAGGTGAGCTCATGTCCAATGAACTCAGCTCACTTCCTGCACGTCACTGACAGCGTGGGAGAATTCTCCTGCACTCAGCGCTTCAGCGTGAGAATTCTCCCACGCTGAAGCGCTGAGTGCAGGAGAATTTTCCCACGCTGTCAGTGACGTGCATAAGGTGAGCTCATGTCCAATGAACTCAGCTCACCTCCTGCACGTCACTGACAGCGTGGGAGAATTCTCCTGCACTCAGCGCTTCAGTGTGAGAATTCTCCCACGCTGAAGCGCTGAGTGCAGGAGAATTTTCCCACGCTGTCAGTGACGTGCATGAGGTGAGCCGAGTTCATTGGACATTAACTCGGCTCATCTGGATGCCCTCACAGAGAGACACCGTGGAGCGCAAGCAAGCCTGCGCTTCTCAGTGTCTGCGGGATGACAGGCTGGATGGCAGCGTTCTGCTGCGGTCCAGCCTGTCATCTCGATGTAGCAGAGCTGAAGCTGTCATGGGAACCATGGAAAGGTAAGGATGATGTTGCTTTTTTATTTTTCTTTTATTTCAGGAGATCGTTGGCTTCAGCTGGAATGGGCGTGATGGTAAGTATGGTTTAATTTAGAACAATAAAGAATTGTGTGTTTATTTCAATTAAAGGACTTTTTTCTGGGTGTTGTGTTTTTTTTAAATACTTTACTAGAAATTCATGGTGGTCATGTCTAATATTGGCGTGACCCCATGAATTTCGGGCTTAGGGCCAGCTGATAATGCCAAGCTGGCCCTAACCCCTTTATTACCCAGTGAGCCACCGCATCAGGGCCCTGGATGAGTTGGGTACAGCGCCAGAAGATGGCGCTTCTATGAACGCGCCATTTTCCGTGGTGGCTGTGGACTGCAATTTGCAGCGGGGGTGGCCCAGAAAGCTTGGGCCTCCCTGCGCTGCGGATTCCAGCCCCCAGCTGCCTAGTTGTACCTGGCTGGACACAAAAACAGGTCGAAGCCCCACGTCAATTTTCTTTAAATTATTTCATGAAATAATTAAGAAAAAAAGGGCTTCCCTATATTGTTGTGTCCGGCCAGGTACAAATAGGCAGCTGGTGGTTGGGGGCAGCCCGTTCCTGCCTGCTGTACCTGGCTGGACACAAATATAGTGCGAAGCCCCACGTCAATTTTTTTTAAATTATTTCATGAATTTCCTGAAATAATTTAAAAAAATTGAAGTGGGGCTTCGCACTATATTTGTGTCCAGCCAGGTACAGCAGGCAGGAACGGGCTGCCCCCATCCACCAGCTGCCTATTTGTACCTGGCCGGACACAACAATATAGGGAAGCCCTTTTTTTCTTAATTATTTCATGAATTTCATGAAATAATTAAAAAAAAAGTACGTGGGGCTTCGCCCTATTTTTGTGTCCAGCCAGGTACAACTAGGCAGCTGGGGGCTGGAATCTGCAGCGCAGGGAGGCCCAAGCTTTCTGGGCGCCCCCCCGCTACAAATTGCAGTCCGCAGCCACCCCGGAAAATGGCGCGTTCATAGAAGCGCCATCTTCTGGCGCTGTACCCAACTCATCCAGGGCCCTGGTGCGGTGGCTCACTGGGTAATAAAGGGGTTAGGGCCAGCTTGGTATTATCAGCTGGCCCCAAGCCCAAAATTCATGGGGTCACGCCAGTATTAGACATGACCGCCATGAATTTCTAGTAAAGTATTTAAAAAAAACACAACACCCAGAATAAAGTCCTTTAATTGAAATAAACACACAATTCTTTATTGTTCTAAATTAAACCATACTTACCATCACACCCATTCCAGCTGAAGCCAACGATCTCCTGCAATAAAAGAAAAATAATAAACCAACCTCATCCTTACCTTTCCATGGTTCCCACGACAGCTTCAGCTCTGCTACATCGAGATGACTGGCTGGACCGCAGCAGAACGCTGCCATCCAGTCTGTCATCCCGCAGACACTGAGAATCGCAGGCATGCTTGCGCTCCTCACTGTCTCGCTGTGACGGCATCCAGATGAGCCGAGGTCATGTCCAATGAACTCGGCTTACCTCATGCACGTCACTGACAGCGTGGGAAAATTCTCACGCTGAAGTGCTGAGTGCAGGAGAATTCTCCCACGCTGTCAGTGATGTGCATGAGGTGAGCTCATGTCCAATGAACTCAGCTCACCTCCTGCACGTCACTGACAGCGTGGGAAAATTCTCCTGCAATCAGCGCTTCAGCGTGAGAATTTTCCCACGCTGTCAGTGACGTGCATGAGGTGAGCCGAGTTCATTGGACTTGAACTCGGCTCATCTGGATGTCGTCACAGAGAGACGCTGAGCAGCGCAAGCAAGCCTGCGCTTCTCAGTGTCTGCGGGATGACAGGCTGGATGGCAGCGTTCTGCTGCGGTCCAGCCTGTCATCTCGATGTAGCAGAGCTGAAGCTGTCGTGGGAACCATGGAAAGGTAAGGATGAGGTTGCTTTATTATTTTTCTTTTATTGCAGGAGATCGTTGGCTTCAGCTGGAATGGGCGTGATGGTAAGTATGGTTTAATTTAGAACAATAAAGGATTGTGTCTTTATTTCAATTAAAGGACTTTATTCTGGGTGTTTGTGTTTTTTTTAACTTTGACTATGGGGTTAGTAATGGGGGTGTCTTATAGACGCCTCTCCATTACTAACCTGGGCTTGATGTCAGCTGGCATTATAAGCTGACATCAACCCCAACCCTATTACCCCCTGCCACCGCACCAGGGCAGCGTGGAAGAGCGAGGCTAAGTGCCAGAATTGGCGCATCCTATGAATGCGCCATTTCTGGGGCGGCTGACGGCTGGTGTTTCTAGCCTGGGAGGGGGCCAATATTCATGGCTCCCTTCCTGGGCTATTAATATCAGCCCCCAGCTGTCTGCCTAGCCTTTGCTAGCTATTAAATTAGGGGGGACCCCACGTCATTTTTTTGGGGGGGTCCCCCATTTTAATAGCTAGTAAAGGCTATGTATTCAGCTGGGGGCTGATATTAGTAGCCTGGGAAGCTCCGTGGGTATTACCCCCTTCCCAGGCTTCAAACATCTGCCCCAGCCGTCTGCTTAACCTCCGCTAGAGCCTAAAATTAAGGGGAACCCCACGCCAATTTTTTTAATAATAAATCCTTTATTTTAATACTAAATGACAAGTACAGTAACCAACACTATCACTGTACTTCATATATATGTGACTGACATGTTTCTATCTATCTAATCTATGTGTGATGCTCTATTCTGTCTGTTATAAATTGTCGGGTACCGCTGCTGAATTGCCGGCCGGCTTTTTTAAAGAGACAGTGCATGAAAACACTATTATTTTTTTAAATAAATCCTTTACACTAAATGACAAGTACAGTAAGCAACACTATCACTGTACTTATTATATATGTGACTGACATGTTTCTATCTATCTAATATATGTGTGAAGCTCTATTCTTTCTGTTCTAAATTGTCGGGTACAGATGCTGAATTGCCGGCCGGCTTTTTTAAAGAGACGGTGCATGAAAACACTATTATTTTTTTTAATAAATCCTTTACACTAAATGACAAGTGCAGTAACCAACACTGTCACTGTGCTTCTTATATGTGTGACTGACATGTTTCTATCTATCTAATCTATGTGTGATGCTCTATTCCTTCTTGTCTAAATTGTCGGGCACCGGTGTATGCCGCTGCTGAATTTGCCGGCCGGCTTTTTTAAAGAGAGTGTCTTCTGAGCAGTTTGTCAGCTTTTGGACACCTTTGCAGGTGTTTTCTATGTGTTTCTATGTGTTTTTGTTTGCCTGCCATTGGTTTTAACGGTGTTCGACGGTGTTCTAAGGTGTTCGACGAACAGTTCGACGAACAGTTCCTCGAACATCCCGGTGTTCGACGAACTGAACCAAACCCGAACACTACGGGGGTGGCTCAACACTAGTGTCTATGATGGCGGGAGGCAGTTCACATCTAAGCAACAGCTCTGGGAGGGTATTCTGTCCTCATGCAAAACAATTGAAGCAGAAACCATCCAAAACCTGACAAATTCAATGGACGAGAGAGTTCAGAAGCTCCTTTCGAACAAGGGGTCCTATGTGAAAATGTAACATCACCTAGAATAAAGTTTTGAGTTGAAAACTGTTTGATTTCAGTTTCTAACAACCTGCTAATGCTTATAATTTCAAAAATGACCATTTGTTTGGTCTTTATTAAAATGAAAAGGTTGATCGAAAAGTTTGGGGGATCTAAGAGTGTGGCAACCCAGTAGTCATGATTACTTCGAATTCTGACAATATGAGGGTCATGCTGCAGGTAGTGCAGCAAGAAGGAACTCATGTGTGTTGCGCATCCAGGAGCACCAAGTCCCTGTTGTGTTGGTGGCGAGGTAACAATCATGCTTCCTTCCTCTGTCCTCTCCCCCCAACCTCGCACAACAGAAATGTGATCAAGGTCTCCCTCATCTGATGAGTCTTCCATCAGTTCGTCCTCCACTTCTTCCTGGGCTCCTGCACCTTCCTCACTAGTTTGGCTGCTACCATGCGCCCTGGTAAAACCATCTCCCCCACCCTCACATGCCTGCCGCCTTGGTGCTGCCGACCGTCTGGACCTTGCAGATGTTAGCCCTTCCGCATACAACTCCTCCTCCTCTACTTCCTCCACCTCCTCTTGTGCCACCACCTGACTCCGAATTCTGTTTAACATGTGCTCCAGCATGTAAATCACCGGAATAGTCATGCTGATAATGGCATCGTCAGCACTAAACATCTTCGTCGCCATTTCAAAACTGTGCAGAAGGGTGCATAGGTCCCTGATCTGAGACCACTCCTCCAGCGTGATTTGCCCCACCTCTGAATCTCGTTGGCCCAGGCTATACGTCAGAACGTATTGCACCAGGGCTTGTCGGTGCTGCCACAGTCGCTGCAACATGTGCAGAGTTGAATTCCACCAGGTAGGCACATCGCATTTTAGCCGGTGAAGTGGCAGGCCCAACGACTTCTGTAGAGATGTAAGTCGCTGAGCTGCGGGATGCGAACGGCGGAAGTGAGCACACAGCGACCGTGCCCTCTGCAGAAGGCCATCTAGTCTGGGATAGTGGGCTAAAAATTGCTGGACAACCAGGTTCAACACGTGAGCCATACAAGGCACGTGTGTGACATTACCCCGGCGAAGGGCCACACCCAGGTTTGCAGCATTGTCGCACACGGCCTTCCCTGGTTTCAGGTCCAGTGGAGACAACCATTCATGAAATTGGTTCTCCAGAGCTGACCACAACTCCTCAGCTGTGTGACTCACATTTCCCAGACATTTCAATGTAAAAACCGCCTGATGACGTTGAGCCCTACTGCCAGCATAGTAAGGAGGTGTGCAGGATCCCTTCTGCGCAGTTAGAAAGCTTGTGGCATGACCAGACAGGCTTTGGGTGCAGGTGGAAGACCGAGAGGAGGTTGAGGAGGCAGAAGCAGTGGAGGAACTTTGACATAAAGAGGATTGACGCACAACTCGTGGGGACGGCAAGACTTGGACAGCAGCCCCTTGTCCTGCTGTCACCATAGTTACCCAGTGCCCAGTCAGCGACATGTAACGCCCCTGTCCATGCCTACTCGTCCAAGTGTCTGTGGTGAAATGCACCCTGTCACACACAGAGTTTCTCAAAGAAGCGGTGATGTTATGTGCGACATGCTGGTGGAGCGCAGGCACACCTTTCTTTGAGAAGTAGTGCCGACTGGGCATCTGGTACTGGGGCACTGCGACGGACATAAGGTCTCGAAAATCCTCTGTGTCCACCAGGCGGAAAGGCAGCATTTCTGTAGCCAAGAGCTTGCAGATGGTGAAATTCAACCTCTTAGCTTTCTCATGGCTAGGAGGAAATGGTCTTTTACTTGTCCACATCTGAGGGACCGAGGGCTGGCTATTGTGCTTAGACGGGGTTGATAAGGGTGTCCCCGGCAAACTGCCGGTCTGTGAGGAAGATGCAGGCAGACATGTTAGGTTGCCTTGATCCAAAGGTGGTGCTATCGATGTCGGACAGCGCTCAACACCAGCTGGTGTTACCACCTCCAAAGAAAATGATGACCTGCCAATCACGCTGGCTGTTGCGGGTAAAGAGGTGGCAGGTCTGCACCCCAAAACAGGTGTGACTGCTGTCCCCCCAGTCACAGAGGATGAAGAGGCCGCGGATGCACAAGATATGGCAGACGGTGGTTGGCCCGGCCGGCTAGGCCGCATTGTAGCACACTGAGCTTCCCACTGCAACTTATGCTTCATGTCCATGTGCCGGTTCATGCATGAAGTACTCAAACTATGTATTTTTTGGCCTCTACTTAGCTTTTGCTGACAAATGTTACAGATAACACGAGTTGGGTCATCTTTATCGATCTGAAAAAATGCCCAGGCTATGCAAGGCTTAGCACCCATGCGACCTGAAGAGCCACCACGACTTGTGGTGAGAGGCAGAGTTGTGTTTGAGGATGCAGTTGTTGACGTGCTTCCAGTACTACGTCTCTGTCCAGGAAGGCGCAACCTGACCTCGTCGTCACTAGCATCTTCCTCCACCTCCTCTGCTGACCTCATCTCTTGGCTGACTGTGGGTTGACAGTAAGTGGGATCTCCGACCTCATCATCATCACCCTGTGCGTTATCACACCCGTCGTCCTCAGAGCCAACCTGTTCCTGCCCTGACAAAAAACTAAAGTTGTCGCTCCAATCAGGTATTTGAGTCTTATCATCGTCTTCCTCATTGTCTCCACCAACAGGAGTTACAGTTTGGGAATGAGGGTCTACATTATGGTCAGAACCTTCTGCGTCTGGTCCTGGATCCGACTCATAAAGATTCTGGGCATCAGTGCAGATCATTTCCTCGTCTGGATTCACAGAAGCGCTGGAGTCGACCTCTGATTCCCAGGCTATAGTATGAGTAAACAGCTCTGCAGACTCAACCATCTGTTCTACCTCATACTCAGACGGGCAGCTGGAGATTTGGGAGCTGTGAGGAAGCAAGTGCGATTTGGGTGACACCTTTGAGGACTGGAGTATTTGTGATGTTGAAGTTGATGTGGAGGAGAGCCCACTTAAAGGAGCACTTGATATCCGTTGAAGCACCTGCTGTTTTTGTGCCTCATCTGGAATTTGTAGCGATTGGCGTGGCCGTAAGAAAGGGATCTTATCACATTGTCCGCTAAAAGAAGTAGACATTTTAGTTTGGCTGGAAGATGGTCTTTCTTCTGCAGATGTTACTGTTGCTCTAACACCTACCCCACGGACACAACCTTTTTTCCCCTTCCGAACACGCCTATTCCCCTTTCCACCAGCAGCAGGCCTTTTTCCACTCATTTTGGTGGTTAACTAATTCACAACTCTGGAGTTGTTTGCACAAAAAAACAATGGATGGTAACCGAGCAGAGCTGAGTGGCCAAACTGTGGTATTAGGCCAAAACTATTGGCTGGGTTAGATGCAGAAAAAAATTATTTTGAATTTGCAACCTGATGGAGGTCAGTATAGATGGATTAATAGAACAAGACCCACACACAGCTAGAAGCCCAATATTTTTTCAGAGGTAGATGCAGGAAAAAAATATATTCAGTTTGCAACCTGATGGAGGTCAGTATAGATGGACTAATACAACAAGTCCCACACACAGTTAGAAGCCCAAATATTTTTTCAGAGGTACTGTAGATGCAGATAAAAATTAGTTTTAATTTGCAACCTGATGGAGGTCAGTATAGATGGACTAATAGAGAAAGTCCGACACACTACTAGAAGGCCAAATATTTTTTCAGAGGTAGATGCAGAAAAAAATATATTCAGTTTGCAACCTGATGGAGGTCAGTATAAATGGACTAATAGAGAAAGTCCGACACACTACTAGAAGGCCAAATATTTTTTCAGAGCTAGATGCAGAAAAAAATTATATTCAGTTTGCAACCTGATGGAGGTCAGTATAGATGGATTAATAGAACAAGACCCACACACAGCTAGAAGCCCAATATTTTTTCAGAGGTAGATGCAGAAAAAAATATATTCAGTTTGCAACCTGATGGAGGTCAGTATAGATGGACTAATACAACAAGTCCCACACACAGCTAGAAGCCCAATATTTTTTCAGAGGTAGATGCAGAAAAAAATATATTCAGTTTGCAACCTGATGGAGGTCAGTATAGATGGACTAATACAACAAGTCCCACACACAGCTAGAAGCCCAAATATTTTTTCAGAGGTACTGTAGATGCAGATAAAAATTAGTTTTAATTTGCAACCTGATGGAGGTCAGTATAGATGGACTAATAGAGAAAGTCCGACACACTACTAGAAGGCCAAATATTTTTTCAGAGCTAGATGCAGAAAAAAATTATATTCAGTTTGCAACCTGATGGAGGTCAGTATAGATGGACTAATAGAGAAAGTCCGACACACTACTAGAAGGCCAAATATTTTTTCAGAGCTAGATGCAGAAAAAAATTATATTCAGTTTGCAACCTGATGGAGGTCAGTATAGATGGATTAATAGAACAAGACTCACACACAGCTAGAAGCCCAATATTTTTTCAGAGGTAGATGCAGAAAAAAATATATTCAGTTTGCAACCTGATGGAGGTCAGTATAGATGGACTAATACAACAAGTCCCACACACAGCTAGAAGCCCAATATTTTTTCAGAGGTAGATGCAGAAAAAAATATATTCAGCTTGCAACCTGATGGAGGTCAGTATAGATGGACTAATACAACAAGTCCCACACACAGGTAGAGGCCCAAATATTTTTTCAGAGGTACTGTAGATGCAGATAAAAATTAGTTTTAATTTGCAACCTGATGGAGGTCAGTATAGATGGACTAATAGAATGATGCTATGCCCAAAAGATTTTACTTCACTAGGTGCAGTAAAAAAATTGGTATTCTATACACAGGTGGTATATCTTGCAACACAGATAGGCTACTCCACTGACTAACACACTCTGCAATAGGCCAAAAAGGATTAGCTTTGCTAGATTCAGCCAAATGCTGTAAGAAAAACTTGCACAGCACTGGCACAGACCTGCCTGGCAAAAACTGATAGGAACTGATGTAACCTAGTCCTGAAAAGGACTCCAATTACAATTAGTCTTTACTCCCACAACCTATCTATTTAAGAGCACAGACCTCCCTGATAAAAGTCGTAGGAAATGCTGTAACCTAGTCCTTAAAAGGACTGCAATCACAACTATTCCCTACTCCCAAGCTATCTGTATATTTGTGCGAAAATTGGCTTGAAATTAAAAAGGTATAGCGCACACAGCAACAGCGGTGCCGTCTAACACGCAGCTGCAGCAGTGAGAAAATGGTGGCGACGGGGAAAATGGCTTGGTCTTATAGGGCAAGGACATGTGACATACACTGCCAATGACACATGCCCTTGCTTGTGTGAAAAAAAGCACTTCGCTCCGTGTGTGCGCTGCTGATAGGCTGACAGATTGCACCTCCCCACTGCAAATGCGGGAAAGAGAAAAAAAAATGGAGATCTTCATTGTTCCTGCAGAGATCCATCCCCTGCCCCTCCCCCCACCCCGCTGTACACTCAAACTGCGTATTAACATTAATTTTCATCATTACTGAGAAAAAATCCAGTTGTGATTTTGGTGCACGAACAGTTATCGAACATAACCTCGAACAGCCGAATTTTTCTCAAATTGTTCGTGTTCGCCGAACGGCTCGAACACCGCCCAAAACAGCTCGAATTTGAGATTGGCGAACAGTTCGAGTAGAACAACGCTCATCTCTAGTTATAGAACTTGGATAGTAGCAGGAAAACATCCAGCAATCCTCGGAAGAGGTAGGATATGCGCCAAAACGCTGACCACCTCAGGCCTAGCCGCTACTACATACATGCGCTTGCATTACAACAAAACAAAGCAGATGCTAACTTCTATCATCCTCATCATGCTCCTCACCTTGGCACTCTCAACTCCCCTGATGGAGAAGCCAGGGCCCACCGGAGGAGTCTGATAGTCCGGTGGGCTCGGCCAATGCTGCCCTAAAGCAGGCCAGGCTAAGAAAAGTGTGGGAAAGGTTACCGGGACAAACAGGGGTGGCTGGGGACCGAGTATGGACACCCGGCCACCCCCTGGAGGCTGGGGAGCAAGCGGGGACAACCGGCCACCAGGCGGCAGGGGACTGAGTATGGATACCAGGCCGCCAACACAGCCATGGCGTGGTGGCCAGATTCCGCCTCCACATGCCTAAAAGGCCCAATTTAAAGTGCAAGCAAGCAGTATGGTATTGCAGCCTGGGGATGGGTGGGTGGCAGGCTGCATACTTGCGCTTGCATTGCAAGGAATGGGAGAGGTACAATTGAACACTGCCCTGGGAAAAGGACTTGAATGGGGATAGTTGCAAGTCTGCAATGACAGGTGCAAGGTGGGAGGCATCTTCGCATGTACCATGAACAGGGGTTTGGCATACACACACTACAGCGGAATAGGCTCTCCTTCCCACTAAATGCACTGGGGAGGGCACAGGTAATGTTTTGGTATACGCGCTTAATCTTATGTATAAGGCACACCAGGACAAATATGGGCGGCTGGGGACTGAGTATGGATACCTCGCTGCCGAAGCAGCCATGAGGTAGTGGCCAGCTTCGGCCTCATCCAAACTAAAAGGCCCCATTTCAAGTGCAAGCTAGTAGTTTGGAATTGCAGTCTGGGGGTGGGTGGGTGGCAGGCTGCACACTTACACTTGCATTAAAAGAAAACATAGCAGATGCTAACTTCTGTCATCATCATCATGCTCCTCACCTTAGCACTCTCAACTCCACCGATGGAGAAGTCAGGGCCCACCGGAGGAGTCTGGTTCTCTGGTGGGCTCGTCCAATGCTGCCTAAAGCAGGCCGGGCTAAGAAAAGTGTGTGGGGGGATGTTCCAAGGAGAAATCGGGGCGGCTGGGGACCATTTATGGACACCCGGCTGCCCCCAGGCGGCTGGGGACCGTGTGTGGACACCCAGTCGCGGGACGGTTGGGGACCGAGTATGGACACCCGGCCGCCGGGCGGCTGGGGACTGAGTATGGATTCCAGGCCGCCAACACAGCCATGACGTGGTGGCCAGATTCTGCCTCCACATGCCTAAAAGGCCCAATTTCAAGTTCAAGCAAGCAAGCAGTATGGTATTGCAGCCTGGGGGTGGGTGGGTGGCAGGCTGCATACTTGAGCTTGTATTGCAAGGAATGGGGGAGGTACAATTGAACACTGCCCTGGGACTAGAACTTGCATGGGGATAGTTGCAAGTCTGCATCTTCTGATGCGGTAAGGATCACTTATGATGGGCACACTTTTAGACAGTGACCTGGGAGTCAGAGATGCTTCCAGGGGTCTTCCCCATGCTGTTCCCTTGTCTTTTCAGCACTTTATGCATGTGTCACACAGCACATGGCCAGATAAGGTTGTAAAATGTTAAAATGACATTTCACGGTGAATGCATTTGTCATAGTTGAAAGCAATACAAAAGTGCAAAAACGCATAAAAAATGCTACTTGTGAACATAGCCGAAGGTGTGGAGGAGTATTTTTGTTTTTGGTCATTTATTTTAACTTATACACAAGTCTTTACCCTGGAAAGGATGTTCCTTAACATATTTCACAGAAAAAAAGTTTCACTTTCGTTTTTGAACGTTTTATTGTGAGCCTGTAAAAGTGGCTTAATACCTCTGACGACGTTGTTGACAGCAGTGACCTGGGGGTCAGAAATGCTTCCTGGGGCGATCCCCATGCTGTCCCCATGTCATTTGAGCACTGTCACTATCGTTTTGGGCACTTGTTAGGCTTTTAAAAGACTGCCGGGGGTGCCACTGCAAAAATGCTTGAGTCTCCCATAGACTAACATTGGGCTCGTTGCTCGGGTCGAGCACCCGAGTATCACGGCGAGCTCGGCCCGAGCTTCGAGCACCCAAGCATTTTAGTGCTCGCTCAACACTAGTAAGGACATCTGAATGCTTCGCTGGGACAAGGACGTGGACGTGCTTGCTGATGGTGCTACTTGAGAGTGTGCAACAACAGGTGCAGGGTGGGAGGCATCTTGGCATGCGCCAAGGACAGGGGCTTGGCATGCACACACAGCAGCGGAAGAAGCCATGTTGTCACCCGCAGACACTGTTGCTGGTCCCTAAGGTTCAGCCCACTTAGTCGGGTGCTTTGCTGCCATGTGCCTGATCATGCTGTTGGTGGTCAGCCTGCTAGTTTTGCTACCCCTGCTAATGCTGGCCTGGCAGGTTGTGTAAATGGCCTTTTTGGGGTTATCTGCAGAGTCTTTAAAAAATAACCAGACTCGGAAAGACGTAACAGTTGTACTGTGTTGTCGTTACGAGGAACACTTTCCCGCCTTGTGTCTGCGGCCACCACACTGCTTCTTCCTGCCTGTTGTGGTGCTACAGCTCCCTCCCCCTGTGTACTGCTGTCCTCGCTTTGTATGTGTTTTGATCTGCAACAAGTACTAAGGAAAGAAAGGGAAAAGCTATCCCTATAGTAAGACTAAGCTGAATCCCTACGATGTAGCGGGCTGCCTGTTCTTTGCCAACAGACCCGCCTTAGTCCTCGACTAGTCTGAATGGAGACCTATTGCATAAATGAAGGGGTCATTAAAAGAGCTAAGGACTGGAACAAAAATGGGACACCTCCTGAAAAGAGAAGGTTGTTGCAGAACACAAAAAGATAAACTGACAAAAGGTACTAGAGGTCCCAGAAGTTCCAAGCAAACTAACTGAGATAGGCACAGAATCACCAGGCTAGCAAAACAGTCAAACAACACTGAAGTCCAGCACAGCCAAAAGGGCGGAGCTGGAATATATAGGCAGATGGTCACGTGACCGCAAAACACAAGGTGGAAAAAACAAACAGGAGGGTTCTAACAGTACCCCCTCTTTTATGAGGATCCTCTGGATCCTCCAGGCCCAGGCATATCCGGAAACCTCTTGTGGAAAGCTCTAACAAGCCTAGGAGTAGAGACATCATCCGCCCTTACCCAAGAGTTATCGTCAGGACCAAAACTCTTCCAGGAGACGAGATACTGTACTCTCCCTCTATGCCATCTAGAATTCAAGATACGAGAAATTTCATATTCGCCGTCTTCCACCACAGGAGGAACAGTAACAGTGGCATCCCTATCTGATACATCAGCATTTTTCAACAAGGAAACATTAAAAACAGGGTTAATCTTCCAGGAAGTAGGGACATCCAACCAAACTGCAGACGGGTTAACAACCTGAAGCACTTTAAATGGACCCACAAACTTAGGACCCAGTTTTTCAGAGGGAATCCTCAACCGCAGGTTCCTTGAGGATAACTAAACCCTGTCACCCACAATAAACAAAGCCTGTCAAAATACTTCTTAAACTTCTTGTTAGCCTCTTGAAGGTTGCAACGTACATTAGTCCAAACTCTCTCCAAATCACCGGAAAAATTCTCCTCCTCTGGCACCGCTGACTCCAATTTGGAGAACGAACCAAAAGACGGATGTCTCCCTGTCCAGCAAAAAAAGGAGAAAACCTACCTGAGGAGGATGTATGATTGTTAAGAGCAAATTCTGCGAGAGGCAGAAACTCAGACCACACCTCTTGATTGTCCTCCACAAAACAACGCAAAAACTGTTCTACATCCTGGTCCTTTCTTTCAGTCTGTCCATTAGACTCAGGATGATACCCAGACGAAAATGACAAATGGACTCCCAACCTATCACAAAAAGCATGCCAAAAGCGAGCCACAAACTGAGGTCCTCTATCAGAAACAATATCCGTGGGAACACCATGAAGCTTGACAATCTCCTTGACAAACGCCTTAGCAAGTGTTTTGGCGCAGGGCAACTTAATGAATGAAACCAAATGACACATCTTACTAAAACGGTCCACGACCACCCCGATGACAGGAAAACCCTCGGACAAAGGCAGATCAGTAATAAAATCCATTGTGAGATGCGTCCAAGGCGCACTAGGAACCTCCAGAGGGCAAAGCAACCCCACAGCAGGAGTATGTGAAGCCTTTGACCTGGCACAAACAGTACATTGACGCACCCACTCGATGACTTCTTTTTGCCATCCAGGCCACCAAAGACTGCGACTGATAAATCTCTTAGTCTCAGAAATTCCTGGACTCATGACACTCCACAAACAAATCTCTCCTAAAGGTTCTAGGCATGAACAACCTCCCATGGGGAGTGTTAGATGGAGCATCATCTTGAGCTTTCAGAATCCCATTCTCCAAAATGGAGTCCAATGCCACCACCACAACTCCTTTCTGCAAAATGCTCTCCTCTTCCTCGGCACCGACCGTAGGAGAGAAGCTGCGAGATAGAGCACCGGCTTTAACATTCTTAGTACCAGGTATATAGGTAACAGAAAAATGAAACCGAGAAAAAAAAAAGTGACCACCTAGCCTAGCTTGACGGGCATTCAAGCGCTTGGCAGCATCCAGATAGATCAAATTCTCATGATCTGTGAAAACCTGAATATGAAATATAGCGCCTTCCAAAAACTGATGCCAATGTTCAAACGCAAGTTTAATAGCCAGCAACTCCCGATTTCCAACATCATATTTCACTTCGGTTTCCGAATTTTTTTTCGAGAAGAAGGCACAAGGATGTACTCCATCCCTGTTCTCCTGAGACAAAACTGCACCGACCCCCACTGATGAAGCATTGACCTCGACCAAAAAAGGCTTTGTCTCATCAGGCTGCATAAGGATAGGGGCAGAAGTGAACCTCTCTTTGAGATACTTAAACGCTTCAATGGCCTCAGTAGTCCACTGGACCGTATTCACACCTTTACTGGTGAGATCGGTTAGAGGCTTAACAATTACAGAAAAATTCTTAATGAATTTCCTGTAATAACTGGCAAAACCCAAAAATCTCTGTATAGATTTCAAACCAATAGGCCTAGGCCATTTCTTCACAGCCTGAACCTTCACCGGGTCCATATCAAAGCCCTCGCTGGAGACAATGTAGCCCAAAAAACTAATTTTCTGCACAGCGAACTCACATTTCTCCAGCTTAGCAAAGACTGAATTATCACTCAATAACTGCAAAACTTCACGTACACTCTGCCAATGGGACTCCAGATCTGGCGAATAAATCAAAATGTCATCTAAATACACAACCACATTCTTACCAATCAAAGGTCTCAGGATGTCATTAATAAGGTTCTGAAAAAATGCAGGTGCATTGGTAAGACCACTTAGCCCCCACTAACTGGTTAAACAAGTCAGGAACTAACGGCAATGGGTAGGAATTGCGTACGGTAATCTTGTAAATTTCACGAAAATCCAGACATGGACGTAAACCCCCGTCCTTTTTTTTAACATAGAAAAATCCAACTGCCACAGGCGACTTAGAAGGTGTAATGTCACCAGCAGCCAGGCTAGTCTGTATGCACTCCTTCAAGGCCTTTCTTTCAGGGATAATCAGATTAAACAAGCGACTCTTGGGAAGAGTAGCTCCAGGAACAAACTCAATGGCGCAATCATAGTCCCTATGAGGAGGTAAAACTTGCGACTCCTCCTCCGAGAAAACCCTCCAAAAATCTTGAATAGGTACAGGTAGTTCCCCTTTTTCCACAGCCGCAATGCGACCATTACAACATTTATCATAGTACTTCAGATTCCAAGACTTTATCATATTAGTAGACCAGTCCAGCAAAGGATTGTGCAGTTTTAACCAAGGCGATCCTAGAATGACTGGAGAAGGTAAATTATTTAATACAATCAAGTCCAAAATTTCTTGGTGAAGTCCATTGATAGTGAGGGGAAATGCAGCAACCTTTTAAGTAATACATTTCAAGGGAGTGTTATCAATTGCAATCACAGAAATAGGTGATGACAAAGGTTTGGATTTCAATTTAAGTTTTTCCAAAAACCCTTTATCAATCACATTAAGTGTTGAACCACAATCCACAAATACCTGAAATTCAATCAAATTTTCCTGCAAAGTAGTACTCCCTGAAAGAAATACTCCTGCAGAACGTAAACATGCTATACGGGCGTACCTGACCTTTTTTTTTTCTTTACTTAAACAAAGCTCACAATACTTAATCAAATGGTCATCTTTACCACAATAAAGACACAATCCCTCGGCGAACCTCCGGTCTCTTTCCTGAGAGCGGAGCGACATCGCCTAAACCTCCATCGGTTCTCCGCTATCTGAGCAGATTTTATGGGGACTAGGACTTGGCATTACAGGAGTCTTTACCTCATTCTGCCTAGATCTCAGTCTCCTATCCACACAAATTGCTAATTGCATGGCATCCTGCAGAGTCTCAGGTGCGGGGAATGCAATTAACAAATCCTTAACCCTTTCACTCAGACCAGCAAGAAATAGACATTTCAGAGCAGGATCATTCCATTTGACTTCTGAAGCCCATCTTCTAAAGTGTGTGCAATAATTTTCAACATCACCTGACCCCTGATTCAAATGCCTGAGTTCTGCTTCAGCAGATGAGATTTGATCAGGATCGTCATACAATAGACCCATAGCAGGAAAAAATTATTCTACAGACCTTAAGCATGGATCATTAGGTTGGAGAGAAAAGGGCCACTCCTGTGGTTCATTGCGCAAAAGTGACATAATAAAATCAATGCGCTGTGATTCATTCCCAGAGGACCTTGGTCTCAAACGAAAATATAACAAACAAGCATTTTTAAAGGAAAAAAAATCTTGCTGTTTACCATAAAAAAATCACCAGGCAGTCCTACCTTGGGTTCCACAAAATGCGCTCCAGAACAGCTACTCACGTGTTGCTGGAGCTCGGTCACCTCCAGAGACAATCCCTGCAAGCATTGAGCCAAAACTTGGACGGAAGTCATACTGATCCCAGAATTTCTTTCCTTTTAGTTTTTTTTTTGGGCTGGACTTACTGTTATGATCTGCAACAAGTACTAAGGAAAGAAAGGGAAAAGCTATCTCTACAGTAAGACTAAGCCGAATCCCTACGACGTAGCGGGCTGCCTGTTCCTTGCAAACAGACCCGCCTTAGTCCTCGGCTAGTCTGAACGAAGACCTATTGCATAAAGGAAGGGGTCCTTGAAAGAATTAAGGACTGGAACAAAAATGGGACACTTCCTGAACAGAGAAGGCTGTTGTTATGATAGGCTACAAGCATTAAGGAAAGACAGGAGATCTGTCCCTATAATAGAACTAAGCTAGATCCCTACAATGTAACGGGGAACCTGATCCTGCGATCAGACCCGCTAAAGTCCTCAGCTAGTCTGAACGAAGACCTATAGATGTGAGGGAGGGATCCCTACAAGAACTAGGGACTGGGAGAAAGATGGACACCTCCTAGCAGAAATTGTAGCAGTAAAAAGACAAACACACAACATAGAACATAAAGGTCAAAAGACCTAGCTAAACTGACTGAGAAAGGTTACAAAGCACCTGGCTAGCTTAAGAGTAGAAATTACAATGAAGTCCAGCATGGCCAGAAGGGCGGAGCAGGATTAAATAGGCAAAAAGGTCATGTGACCAGCAAAATAGAAAAAACCTAACAGGAGAGTTCTAACAGCTGTTGCAGAACACAAAAAGATAAACTGACAAAAAGGTATAGAGGTCCCAGAAGGACCAAGCGAACTAACTGAGATAGGCACAGAAGCACCTGGCTAGCAAAACAGTCAAACAAAACTGAAGTCCAGCACAGCCAAAACTGCGGAGCTGGAATATATAGGCAGATGGTCACGTGACCGAAAAACACAAGATGGAAAAAACAAACAGGAGGGTTCTAACAGTATGTCCCCCTGCCAGGTTGGGTCAGTTACTATATCATCCACCACCTCATCTTCCACTTCCACACCCTGGTCCTCCTCCTAACTTTCTGGCAATTGTGTCTCATCATCATCCACCTCTTGTGACCGTAATTGCACTTTCCCACCATCGCCTTCATGTGACCGTGGCTTCTCCAATATTTGGGCATCACTACAAGCATTCTTATCTTTACTCACTTGAAGCTGGTCGGGCAAGAGGCCTGAATCTACAAATGGAAAAGTGAACAGCTCTTCTGAGTGTCCAAGTGTGGGATCAGTTATCTCCGGGCACTCGGCATGGTGGGAGGAAGGAGAATCAGGGCAAGGAATATGCGGTCCACACTCACGGCTACTGAGACCTGACTGTGTGGAAGACAATGCGGTGATGGTGGTGGCAAAGTAACTGGAAGCATTATCTGATATCCAATCAACAACCTTTTGACACTGTTCTGGGTTCAATAGTGGTGTACTGTGGTCCCTTAGTAATTGGGACAGGAAGGTCAAACAACAAGATGTGGATGTTTGTTGTGGCACAATTTCAGCTTGCCCACGGCCATGTCCTCGGTCTCTACATGCACCATCACCATCATGAAAATTTCCCCGTCCCTTGCTATGCACCTTTTCCATTTTAGATGGAGGACAATATTTTCCATGTTTACGAGAAATGGCTGATTTTGGAACTCAGTTATATGTGATACGTCTGGCAGAGAACCACGATTTTAAATAGCAGACCTGTAATTTACTAATATTATTCTACACAGAGAACTAGTGTGAATAGCTTGATCGACACACTGCAACAGAATGGAAATGGAAGAAATAGCTGGTTTGGAACAGTCTTATAAGTGATATGTCTGACAGAGAACCACGGTTTTAAATAGCAGGCCCATAATTTACTAATGCTATTCTTCACAGACACCTAGTGTGAATAGCTTGACTGACACACTGCAACAGAATGGAAAAGGAGGCCAATATTTTCCATGTTCAGTTCGAATTTCTGAATTTTTATCGCTGAAATGTGGAACAGATCTGGCTTTATTCTGCAATGCTAACAAGCAAATGAATCAGAAAAATTCTGTACTCTGGATTGCTTTTTAAGCAAATAATGAGGATTAAGATAAAAAAAAAAATTGCCATGGCCCCTGATATCTGGGGCTATGTCTACAAATATCTGTAATTATTACAGCAGCAGACAGGACGTTCAATGGACCCTCTTGTGCTGTATCATACACTGCAGTCTGCCACAAACACTGCCTGCCTGCCTAGCACTGATTATATGCAGCTGGATTAGTCATCAGAAGGACTGTTAGTTCAGATGGATATATATATGTTGTGGAATAACTATACTAACAGGACGTTCAATGGACCCTCTTGTGCTGTATCATGCACTGCAGTCTGCCACATACCCTGCCTGCCTAACTCCTGCTATCACCACTGAATATATGCAGCTGGATTAGTCCTCAGAAGGACTGTTAGTTCAGATGGATATAAATACAGTGGGTACGGAAAGTATTCAGACTCCTTTAAATTTTTCACTCTTCGTTTCATTGCAGCCATTTGGTAAATTCTAAAATTTATTTATTTTTATCATTAAAGTACACTCTGCACCCCATCTTGACTGAAAAAAAACAAAAATGTAGAAATGTTTGCCAATTTCTTAAAAAAGAAAAAATGAAATATCAAATGGTCATAAGCATTCAGACCCTTTGCTCAGACACTCATATTTAAGTCACATGCTGTCCATTTCCTTGTGATCCTCCTTGAGATAGTTCTACTCCTTCATTGGAGTCCAGGTGTGTTTAATTAATCTGATAGGACTTGATTTGGAAAGGCACGCACCTGTCTATATAAGACCTCACAGCTGACAGTGCATGTCAGACCAAATGAGAATCATGAGCTCAAAGGAATTGCCCAAGGAGCTCAGAGACAGAATAGTGGCAAGGCACAGATCTGGCCAAGGTTATAAACAAATTTCTGCATTACTCAAGGTTCCTAAGAGGACAGTGGCCTCCATAATCCTTATATTGAAGAAGTTTGGGACCTACAGAAGTCTTCCTAGACCTGGCCGTGCAGCCAAACTGAGCAATCATGGGAGAAGAGCCTTGGTTAGACAGGTAAAGAAGAACCCCAAGATCATCACTGTGGCTGAGCTCCAGAGATGCAGTAGGGAGATGGAAGAAAGTTTCACAAAGTCAACTATCACTGCAGCCCTCCACCAGTTGGGCCTTTATGGCAGAGTGGCCTGACGGAAGCCTCTCCTCAGTGCAAGACATATGAAAGCCCGCATAGAGTTTGCTCAAAAACACGTGAAGGACTCCAAGACTATGAGAAATAAGATTCTCTGGTCTGATAAGATAAAGATAGAACTTTTTGGGGATAATTCTAAGCAGTATGTGTGGAGAAAACCAGGCACTGCTCATCACCTGCCCAATAAAATGCCAACAGTGAAACATGGTGGTGGCAGCATCATGCTATGGGGGTGTTTTTCATCTGCAGGAACAGGACGACTGGTTGCAATTGAAGGAAACATGAATGCGGCCAAGTACAGAGATATCCTGGATGAAAACTTCTTCCAGAGTGCTCTGGACCTCAGATGTGGCTGAAGGTTCACCTTCCAACAAGATAATGACCCTAAGCATACAGCTAAAATAACAAAGGAGTGGCTTCAGAACAACTCTGTGACCATTCTTGACTGGCCCAGCCAGAGCCCTGACCTAAACCCAATTGAGCTTCTCTGGAGAGACCTGAAAATGGCTGTCCACCAACGTTCACCTCAAGGGAGAATGGCAGAAAATCCTCAAATCCAGGTGTGAAAAACTTGTTGCATCATTCCCAAGAAGACTCGTGTTAGGCGTCGGTCTGTTGCTGGATTCAAAATGAGTCCAGGACCTTCTGTGGTCTCCCATTTCAGTCCAGCCAGGGCTGATGCTGCTTCAGCATCACCATCAGCCTCAACACCTAGCTGGTCCGCGAGCACTATTTATCTTCCAGGTAGTTGTGCCTAGCAATGTTAAGCCTGGGTTGCCGAGGGAGACAGGGCTTGTGGAATCTAAGTCCAGGATTTGCCGCACTGAGCATGTCCGTGACCTGGCGGATCATGATTGGTGGGTTGGCACCCACCTGACCCGGTGACCTGGCACCGCATGATTGGTCCACGGGTAACGTCACCAATGGCGCGTCGGTGGGCAGGGCTTAGTCTTTAAAAGGCCCGCCCACAAACATGGCGACGCGCTCAGATCATTTGAGCAAGTGATGCCGTTGTGTGGACAACTCTGTTCCATGTGCTCCCTAGCTGTTCACTCCGTGACCTGCCGATGCCAGAGTTCGCTCAGCTAATTAGCACAGGTCGCTTAGGCAGGTTAGCTCCACAGAGGCAGGTTAGCTTCATAGAGGCAGGTAGCTTCGTCTAGCAGCCTGTCTCAGCCAAAGGGGTCGCCTATCACCCCGAGCAGCCTGCAGACATCCTGTGCACGGCTAACGCCTGTCCGTCACGTGGAGTTGAACCCTTCAGTCCGGTAGCACGCCAGCTGGGGGCACGTGTACCCATTGGCGTAGTCACACACGCATCCTAGCTCCGCCACTGTAGCCCCTGTGCTGTAACAGGACTACAGATAGTTTTTCTCTGCGTATCTCTCGTGCAGCTAACGGAGATAAAGCGTACCGCTATACCCGTTCCTGTGTGGAGAAACACGGAAGGGTTTAATATTTAATTTGTCGCTTTCCTTTCCACCCGGAAAGTGTTCGGCAGCAGTCCTCCAGGCTGCATTGTGGACCTCGGGGTCGGTTGCGTTCCATTAAATTAAAGTTGTTTGCAACCGCCCTCCTAACGACTCATGGCTATACTAGCTCAAAAGGGTGCTTCTACTCAATACTGAGGAAAGGGTCTGAATACTTATGACCATGCGATATTTCAGCTTTTTCTTTTTTATTACATTTCTACATTTCTGTTTTTTTTTCAGTCAAGATGGGGTGCAGAGTGTACTTTAATGAGAAAAAAAATTAACTTTTTAGAATTTACCAAATGGTTGCAATGAAATAAAGAGTGAAAAATTTAAAGGGGTCTGAATACTTTCCGTACCCAATTTATATGTTGTGGAATACCTTTACTAACTATAAAGAAGCAAGTCTCTCCCTGACTCAGCAGCACCTCTCCCTACTCTACCTGTTTCTGGGATAGACTGTGACGAGCATAGCGGCGCCAGGTCTTATATAGGCCTGATGATGCTGTGCGGCCAGCCACTCACTGTAATGCTCACAACCAACATGGCTACGGCATTACAGTGTGTGGCAGGAAATCCCTGCATGTTCATTGGCTCTCTAAAGAGCGCCAAACATGCAGGGAGGGGACCCGAGTTCTCACCCGAGCAACCCGAAAATAGTCACCGAGCTTGTCGAGCACAGTGATGCTTAGGCAAGTACCCAACAGTGGCGAGCAGGTTCGCTCATCACTACTCACTATTAAAGGGAGACATTTTTTAATCTGTTCGATAACATTTTTTAAAAGATTTTTATATCTGAATTGATGAGTCAAATCAGTCTATAATTGTTGAGCTGTTCCGGGTCTCCCTTAGATTTTAGTATAAGGGTAATGATAGCTTGTAGCATTTCAGGTGGAAAGGTGCCTGACTGTGTCTGAAGCTTGATTGAAGATTTTAGCTAGATGTGGGACCAGAATGGAGGAAAAAAATTTATAATATTAATTAAGAAATCCATCTGGACCTGGTGATTTTTTTGGTTGTTTTTTAATTGCATCTGTTATTTCCATTTCAGAAAAAGAAGCATTCAGTTGTTTTAAACAATCCTGTGGAATAGTAGGAAGATTTACTTCAGCAAGAAATTTATTGATATATTCTTTAGTTGGTTGAGGATTCAGTGGATCTTCCTTTAAATTGTATAAATTATAATAGAATTCCGCAAAAGATTCCACTATATCTAGAGGGTGAATTTTTGTATTGCCATCTAGTGCTTTAATTTTGCTTATCCTATTTTTTGTTATAATGTTTAAGTCTTTCGGCCATAAATTTTGAGGGTTTATTAGATCGTATATAGTAGTTTGTCTTCATTGTTTTAATTAATGTATCACATTCTGAGAACAATAATCTTTTGATGTCTTGCCTGATTTTCAAAATTTCTAATTGAATATCCGTTGATAGAGAAGATGAATTTTGCTGTGATTTTTCTTAATTTTTAATTGATCCTGTAAATTTTTTTATTTTTTTTTTTCCTCTTGTGTATAGAAGACAATTTCATAAGAATTCTTCTTAAAACCGACTTATGCGCATTCCAAGTTATGAAAGGACACATTGATTCAGATGTGCTTTCCCTAAAGTAGTTCTTTATCTTTGTTTCAATTTCTCTTTTATAGTTAGAGGATTCAATTAAAAAAGAATTGCATTTTCAAAGTAAACTGGCTTGAATGAGAGGGCCCAATAGGATCACTCCTAAAACTGATGAGTGGTCAGAGATGGTCTTTGGGTTTATTATGATCCTTTTAAATTTAGAATTTGTAAATTAAGTTGATCCAGGAAGATGTTTTGTGGACCTTAGAATAGTGTGTGAATTCTATAGATGACGTATTTGTACATCTAAATGTGTCTAGAAGTTTCTGTTTTTGTTGCCACTTTTTTTAAAGTTGTGAAGGGGGAATGGGACAGAGAAGTTGAATGTAAAATTGCATTGGGACTAGAATAAAATCACCTTACATTAGGATATCTCCTTTTTTACTTCATGTTACTTTTTATAAGATTACACAAGAACTGAATTTGCTTTTTATTTGGAGCGTAAGTGTTTACTATTGTGCATAGGTGGTTATTGATACAGCATACCAAAATATATCTGCCTTCGGTATCGGAATATTCGGATGCTTACTTAAAAGATACTGAGTCTTTTATGATTATAATCACCCCTTCTTTTTTCTTTTCTTTTAAGGAGTTGAAGATGTGAGGGTAATTTTTATGGATTAAATTGGGGTATTTATCTCTCGTTATTTTGTTTCTTTCCTAGTCAAAAACTTTTCTTAGGGTTATTTATACCCCTAACGTTAAAGGAGAGAATCTCAGTGTCCATATTTAAAAGTAGTTATTTTCATTTCTAAGTAAAACCTGTATATAACTCAGAAGAGGTTACCGTGAAATATGTGTAGTGTAATGTTTAAATAAAACAAGATAAACAAACCGAAAATAGAAGTACAGAAATAGAAACAATATAAACAGTGGTAAATTAGTTACAAAGTTTCATAAGCAGTAGACTTAACTTAGATACTAATAATATACTTTTCCAACAAAGTTCTCCTGAAGGAGCCCACTTCTCCTGGTGGGTTCGCTTCCTTTTGAGGGAAAGTTTGTTATAAGATCCAGTAGGCCTTCTTGTTCTAGAGTAAGAAGGGTTCTGTACTAAGTAAAGGAAAATAATAGTCTTGTATCCATTCAATAGGTTTCCAAGGAAGGAACAGTTCTATGATGAACCTGACCTTATAACGCCATTTCCAGATTTGTGAAGTACTGTATTCCAGAAGGCAGTTATTCATTCAAAAGGGATCTTTAATTAAAGTTCCAAGTACATTTTTAACGGTTAGAGTCCTTATCTGATCCTTTTTGTACAGAAGAAAAAAAGTTGAGTCCTTCCTGGGGACTGAGGTAGGGGATAGTCTTACCATTGTATGTGATCAACAGTTTAGTTCGAAATCCCCTTCTGTATGTAATACCCATTTGGCGTAGGGTATTAATTATTTCATGGTAAGATCTTCTCGCTGATATGTTATCTTTTGATAAGTCTGCAAATATCTTAATCTGATTGTAGGTGTCTGGTAGCTGCTTTTTCTGTTTTAAAAAATGAAGTAATTTTTCTTTAGTATTGTAGAAATGCAGATGGAGGATAGTGTCTCTCGGGAAATCTGCTGAGGTGGAGGTAGTTCTGTTAGAGAGAGGATAGTGGTCTTGAGTAAATTTTTTGTGTAGTTCGCTAATTTATTTTGAGTGATATTTTCGGGGACCCCCCTCAATTTAACGTTATTCTTCCTATTTTAATTTTCCAAATCGGTTAATTTTTGTACATAGCTAAAACATTTCTGTATTCATTTCTTGTTTCTCTTTGGTTTCCACATAGTCAATTTTTTTATCATTTACTTCTAATTTATGGTTAATTACTTTTAGGCTAGATTCAAATAGTCGGGCTTGTCTTTCGAATCCCAGTTCCATGTTGTTTAGTGCTTCGGCAAAGTCTGTCATAAAATTCTCAGAGGCATTTCTTTCAGATGTTTGAAAGTCATCTATTCTGGTAAATATCTTGGGTCTGATGTCGATATTTGGGTCCTTAGTAGAGATGAGCGTTGTTCTACTCGAACTGTTCGCCAATCTCAAATTCGAGCTGTTTTGGGCGGTGTTCGAGCCGGTCGGCGAACACGAACAATTTGAGAAAAATTCGGCTGTTCGAGGTTATGTTCGATAACTGTTCGTGCACCAAAATCATAACTGGATTTTTTCTCAGTAATGATGAAAATTAATGTTAATACGCAGTTTGAGTGTACAGCGGGGCGGGGGGAGGGGCAGGGGATGGATCTCTGCAGGAACAATGAAGATCTCCATTTTTTTTTCTCTTTCCCGCATTTGCAGTGGGGAGGTGCAATCTGTCAGCCTATCAGCAGCGCACACACGGAGCGAAGTGCTTTTTTTCACACAAGCAAGGGCATGTGTCATTGGCAGTGTATGTCACATGTCCTTGCCCTATAAGACCAAGCCATTTTCCCCGTCGCCACCATTTTCTCACTGCTGCAGCTGCGTGTTAGACGGCACCGCTGTTGCTGTGTGCGCTATACCTTGTTAATTTCAAGCCAATTTTCGCACAAATATACAGATAGCTTGGGAGTAGGGAATAGTTGTGATTGCAGTCCTTTTAAGGACTAGGTTACAGCATTTCCTACGACTTTTATCAGGCAGGTCTGTGCTCTTAAATAGATAGATTGTGGGAGTAAAGACTAATTGTAATTGGAGTCCTTTTCAGGACTAGGTTACATCAGTTCCTATCAGTTTTTGCCAGGCAGGTCTGTGCCAGTGCTGTGCAAGTTTTTTTCACAGCATTTGGCTGAATCTAGCAAAGCTAATCCTTTTTGGCCTATTGCAGAGTGTGTTAGTCAGTGGAGTAGCCTATCTGTGTTGCAAGATATACCACCTGTGTATAGAATACCAATTTTTTTACTGCACCTAGTGAAGTAAAATCTTTTGGGCATAGCATCATTCTATTAGTCCATCTATACTGACCTCCATCAGGTTGCAAACTGAATATAATTTTTTTCTGCATCTAGCTCTGAAAAAATATTTGGGCTTCTAGCAGTGTGTGGGACTTGGTCTATTAGTCCATCTATACTGACCTCCATCAGGTTGCAAATTAAAAATAATTTTTTTCTTCATTTAGCTCTGAAAAAATATTTGGGCTTCTAGCAGCGTGTGGGACTTGTTCTATTAGTCCATCTATACTGACCTCCAACAGGTTGCAAATTAAAAATATTTTTTTTCTGCATCTAGCTCTGAAAAAATATTTGGGCTTCTAGCAGTGTGTGGGACTTGGTCTATTAGTCCATCTATACTGACCTCCATCAGGTTGCAAATTAAAAATAATTTTTTTCTGCATCTAGCTCTGAAAAAATATTTGGGCTTCTAGCAGTGTGTGGGACTTGGTCTATTAGTCCATCTATACTGACCTCCATCAGGTTGCAAATTGAATAAAAAAATGTTCTGCATCTAGCTCTGAAAAAATATTTGGGCTTCTAGCGGTGTGTGGGACTTGGTCTATTAGTCCATCTATACTGACCTCCATCAGGTTGCAAATTAAAAATAATTTTTTTCTGCATCTAGCTCTGAAAAAATATTTGGGCTTCTAGCAGTGTGTGGGACTTGGTCTATTAGTCCATCTATACTGACCTCCATCAGGTTGCAAATTAAAAATAATTTTTTTCTTCATTTAGCTCTGAAAAAATATTTGGGCTTCTAGCAGTGTGTGGGACTTGTTCTATTAGTCCTTCTATACTGACCTCCAGCAGGGTGCAAATTGAATATAATTTTTTTCTGCATCTAGCTCTGAAAAAATATTTGGGCTTCTAGCGGTGTGTGGGACTTGGTCTATTAGTCCATCTATACTGACCTCCATCAGGTTGCAAATTAAAAATAATTTTTTTCTGCATCTAGCTCTGAAAAAATATTTGGGCTTCTAGCAGTGTGTGGGACTTGGTCTATTAGTCCATCTATACTGACCTCCATCAGGTTGCAAATTAAAAATAATTTTTTTCTGCATCTAGCTCTGAAAAAATATTTGGGCTTCTAGCAGTGTGTGGGACTTGGTCTATTAGTCCATCTATACTGACCTCCATCAGGTTGCAAATTGAATAAAAAAATTTTCTGCATCTAGCTCTGAAAAAATATTTGGGCTTCTAGCGGTGTGTGGGACTTGGTCTATTAGTCCATCTATACTGACCTCCATCAGGTTGCAAATTAAAAATAATTTTTTTCTGCATCTAACCCAGCCAATAGTTTTGGCCTAATACCACAGTTTGGCCACTCAGCTCTGCTCGGTTACCATCCATTGTTTTTTTGTGCAAACAACTCCAGAGTTGTGAATTAGTTAACCACCAAAATGAGTGGAAAAAGGCCTGCTGCTGGTGGAAAGGGGAATAGGCGTGTTGGGAAGGGAAAAAAAGGTTGTGTCCGTGGGGTAGGTGCAGAAGAAAGACCATCTTCCAGCCAAACTAAAATGTCTACTTCTTTTAGCGGACAATGTGATAAGATCCCTTTCTTACGGCCACGCCAATCGCTACAAATTCCAGATGAGGCACAAAAACAGCAGGTGCTTCAACGGATATCAAGTGCTCCTTTAAGTGGGCTCTCCTCCACATCAACTTCAACATCACAAATACTCCAGTCCTCAAAGGTGTCACCCAAATCGCACTTGCTTCCTCACAGCTCCCAAATCTCCAGCTGCCCGTCTGAGTATGAGGTAGAACAGATGGTTGAGTCTGCAGAGCTGTTTACTCATACTATAGCCTGGGAATCAGAGGTCGACTCCAGCGCTTCTGTGAATCCAGACGAGGAAATGATCTGCACTGATGCCCAGAATCTTTATGAGTCGGATCCAGGACCAGACGCAGAAGGTTCTGACCATAATGTAGACCCTCATTCCCAAACTGTAACTCCTGTTGGTGGAGACAATGAGGAAGACGATGATAAGACTCAAATACCTGATTGGAGCGACAACTTTAGTTTTTTGTCAGGGCAGGAACAGGTTGGCTCTGAGGACGACGGGTGTGATAACGCACAGGGTGATGATGATGAGGTCGGAGATCCCACTTACTGTCAACCCACAGTCAGCCAAGAGATGAGGTCAGCAGAGGAGGTGGAGGAAGATGCTAGTGACGACGAGGTCAGGTTGCGCCTTCCTGGACAGAGACATAGTACTGGAAGCACGTCAACAACTGCATCCTCAAACACAACTCTGCCTCTCACCACAAGTCGTGGTGGCTCTTCAGGTCGCATGGGTGCTAAGCCTTGCATAGCCTGGGCATTTTTTCAGATCGATAAAGATGACCCAACTCGTGTTATCTGTAACATTTGTCAGCAAAAGCTAAGTAGAGGCCAAAAAATACATAGTTTGAGTACTTCATGCATGAACCGGCACATGGACATGAAGCATAAGTTGCAGTGGGAAGCTCAGTGTGCTACAATGCGGTCTAGCCAGCCGGGCCAACCACCGTCTGACATATCTTGTGCATCCGCGGCCTCTTCATCCTCTGTGACTGGGGGGACAGCAGTCACACCTGTTTTGGGGCGCAGACCTGCCACCTCTTTACCCGCAACAGCCAGCGTGATTGGCAGGTCATCATTTTCTTTGGAGGTGGTAACACCAGCTGGTCTTGAGCGCTGTCCGACATCGATAGCACCACCTTTGGATCAAGGCAACCTAACATGTCCGCCTGCATCTTCCTCACAGACCGGCAGTTTGCCGGGGACACCCTTATCAACCCCGTCTAAGCACAATAGCCAGCCCTCGGTCCCTCAGATGTGGACAAGTAAAAGACCATTTCCTCCTAGCCATGAGAAAGCTAAGAGGTTGAATTTCACCATCTGCAAGCTCTTGGCTACAGAAATGCTGCCTTTCCGCCTGGTGGACACAGAGGATTTTCGAGACCTTATGTCCGTCGCAGTGCCCCAGTACCAGATGCCCAGTCGGCACTACTTCTCAAAGAAAGGTGTGCCTGCGCTCCACCAGCATGTCGCACACAACATCACCGCTTCTTTGAGAAACTCTGTGTGTGACAGGGTGCATTTCACCACAGACACTTGGACGAGTAGGCATGGACAGGGGCGTTACATGTCGCTGACTGGGCACTGGGTAACTATGGTGACAGCAGGACAAGGGGCTGCTGTCCAAGTCTTGCCGTCCCCACGAGTTGTGCGTCAATCCTCTTTATGTCATTTTTCCTCCACTGCTTCTGCCTCCTCAACCTCCTCTCGGTCTTCCACCTGCACCCAAAGCCTGTCTGGTCATGCCACAAGCTTTCTAACTGCGCAGAAGGGATCCTGCACACCTCCTTACTATGCTGGCAGTAGGGCTCAACGTCATCAGGCGGTTTTTACATTGAAATGTCTGGGAAATGTGAGTCACACAGCTGAGGAGTTGTGGTCAGCTCTGGAGAACCAATTTCATGAATGGTTGTCTCCACTGGACCTGAAACCAGGGAAGGCCGTGTGCGACAATGCTGCAAACCTGGGTGCGGCCCTTCGCCGGGGCAATGTCACACACGTGCCTTGTATGGCTCACGTGTTGAACCTGGTTGTCCAGCAATTTTTAGCCCACTATCCCAGACTAGATGGCCTTCTGCAGAGGGCACGGTCGCTGTGTGCTCACTTCCGCCGTTCGCATCCCGCAGCTCAGCGACTTACATCTCTACAGAAGTCGTTGGGCCTGCCACTTCACCGGCTAAAATGCGATGTGCCTACCCGGTGGAATTCAACTCTGCACATGTTGCAGTGACTGTGGCAGCACCGACAAGCCCTGGTGCAATACGTTCTGACGTATAGCCTGGGCCAACGAGATTCAGAGGTGGGGCAAATCACGCTGGAGGAGTGGTCTCAGATCAGGGACCTATGCACCCTTCTGCACAGTTTTGAAATGGCGACGAAGATGTTTAGTGCTGACGATGCCATTATCAGCATGACTATTCCGGTGATTTACATGCTGGAGCACATGTTAAACAGAATTCGGAGTCAGGTGGTGGCACAAGAGGAGGTGGAGGAAGTAGAGGAGGAGGAGTTGTATGCGGAAGGGCTAACATCTGCAAGGTCCAGACGGTCGGCAGCACCAAGGCGGCAGGCATGTGAGGGTGGGGGAGATGATTTTACCAGGGTGCATGGTAGCAGCCAAACTAGTGAGGAAGGTGCAGGAGCCCAGGAAGAAGTGGAGGACAAACTGATGGAAGATTCATCAGATGAGGGAGAACTTGATCACATTTCTGTTGTGCGAGGTTGGGGGGAGAGGACAGAGGAAGGAAGCATGATTGCTACCTCGCCACCAACACAACAGGGACTTGGTGCTCCTGGATGCGCAACACACATGAGTGCCTTCTTGCTGCACTACCTGCAACATGACCCTCGAATTGTGAGAATTAGAAATAATCCTGACTACTGGGTTGCCACACTGTTAGATCCCCGGTACAAAAGTAAATTTGCAGAAATTATTCCTGCCATAGAAAGGGATGCACGCATGCAGGAGTATCAGCAGAGACTGTAGCAGAATCTTACATGTGCTTTTCCACAAAATACCAGTGGTGCACGTAGTGAATCTCACAGTTCCAACTTGCCAACCGTGGTCTGTATGGAATTGTTCAATAAAGGGCCCAAAATTAAGATAACATAGATGGGAGAGGTCTCTATGAATAGGAATTCCTAAGTATTTGATACCCTGTGAGGGCCAGGCAAAGGGAAAGTTGGACTGGATGGAATCCTATATGGATTTAGGGAGGGAGACATCGAGGGCCTCAGACTTCGCTGCATTGATTTTAAAATTTTACCATGTAACAAAGTGATCTATTTCAGCCATAACAGCAGGGATGGATATATGTGATTGAGTGATATATACTAGGACATCATCAGCAAATAGAGAGCACTTGTACTCGGTGCCTCCCACCTCAATCCACCTAATATTGGGGTTATGGCGAATTGATGAGAGCAGGTGCTCCGTCACTAGGATGTATAAGAGAGGGGACAGAGGACATCCCTGCCTTGTCCCATTGGTGATTGTGAAAGGTGATGAAAATGTTCTGACGCACCCCCTGGGCCTTGGGACACCCGGAGCCGGACCCTTTTTGGTGGATGCTGGTGGTTGTAGTCTTCGTGGCGGCGATCCGGTTCCGTGGCTCAGGGCGGTCAAACCAGTGGCGGAACTATTTATGTGGTTTTGATGTTTAAATGTCCGATTACGCCACCCGTGGATTGCGGTCAGAGTGAACCGCCGCTACAGGGCAGACCGCTAAGGCTGGTGTTGTGGGTGCAGCAGAGCGTAGCATAACTCCCCACGGGAGGAGTATAGCCTCAGGGCAGTGTATGCGGAGGATGGGGGTGATGGTGCAGGGCAGCAGCAGTAACGACACGGAGTCAGTGATGCAGTTCAGGGCCTTTACTCACAGTTCTTATTATCCAGACCACGTCTGCAGGTAACGGCTGCCCACGTCGTACTGTGCTCACCAGGTGAGGGGCTCAGACAACTCCCAGATAACTTTGGAGCGCTTCACAGGACCCCCTTTGTGTGTCCTTTGTCTGGCCTTTCTTACCAACACTTCTGTCCGGCTGCCTCGGGCCTCCTCTTGGTAAACTTGGCGCCAGTTTCCCTGACCCTATGTGGTGCCTTCCTAGCGGGTGGAGCAAGGGGCTGCGCCACATAAAATGTCAGAGCCTCCGGTTTCTAGCTGAGGGTCGTTTCCTGCCTCCACTAGTTCGGGGACCGGTCTCCCCCTTTGGCCTGACCCCTCCACGCAGGTGGATTCGGGCGTGCGGTGGCGACTCGCCCGTCCGCACCCCTGGGATCCCTTCATTCCTCGTTCCTGGAGCCTTCTCCGCTCCTCTTCCTTCCTTCTCCCTCTTGCAGGCCTGGGCCTCTGTTACTAGGCCCGCCTCCGGAGCAGAGCTCATGCAGAGCCCCTGCTCCCTGCCACTTCTGCTCAGACTTCTCTGCACTGAACTAAGATGGTGCCCACCTTTTATACTCCCTTCTCAATGCACCCAGGAACTGCTTCCTCCCTGCTCCTGCACTGCAGGGTTCCCCTTCCTCAGTGTTCCCTCCCCCCACTCCAGCCAGGGACAGGGACTGTCGTGCCCATCTCAGGGGCATATTGGTCGCCCTGCCCCACGGCAATGTGGTGTAATGCATGCAGGTGTCGGGTCCTGATCCACACTCCATCCTTATCTGAGAGTGAGATATCACACCTCTGGGTGAGGTGCAATACGTCTGTAGCAACCGAGCCCTCGGTGCTACAGTTCCATTTATCTTCAGCCTAGGTGACGTATTGTGATACAGGGCCGTGATTTTCACTATAAAAGGGTCCCCTAGACCCCTACCCCAAGCTTTTTAAGAGAATCATATATGGCGTGCCAGGAGACTCTATGGAATGCTTTCTCAGCATCCAACGAGAGTATCTACTTACAAATTTTTAACTGCATCTAGCCCAGGAAATACTTTGTGCCTAGTAGCAGTGTCTGCTAGTCAGCGGATTATCCCGGCTGTTAAGCAAGCTACACCACCTGTAGTTTGGACACTTAATTTTTTCAAAGGAAATGCTTCGGGACCACGGGATACTTAGTGAAGAGCATCAGGAGGCACCCCAAGGCATAGGGGCTGGGACTGGCACTAGGATGCCTTGCGGTGGACAGCCGAGCTCGATCCTTATAAAAGCTTTTTAACTGCAGCAGCTTTAGTGGACGCTACTGGAGCTGGAATTACGCGGCTGCTGGCATGAGACTTGCCCTCCAATAGATCCTTGTAAATGGATTTAAAGTGTATTCATTCAAATTAGAGGGACAATTTAAATTAAAAAGCTTAGAGCTGCCTCCACCACAGGGGGGCTCTCTCGACCCACCAGCGGACAGGCACCAGTATTGGGAGAGGGGGGCTGCCCGTCAGGGTTCACCGCGGCTCTGGCACAAACCCGGCGACACGGAGGTGGCACGGGCAGGAGCGGACTGGCCGTCTCGGCTTCTCACTTTTTGGATTTTAGAAGGGCATGACATGCCTATATCTGTGTCTCCCCCTCCTTTTACTCCTCCACCTCTTTTCTTTTCGCATGACTATATGTACTTGTCACTTTTCCATGTGTTAGTTGTGTCTTCTGAGCAGTTTGTCAGCTTTTGGACACCTTTGAAGGTGTTTTCTATGTGTTTCTATGTGTTTTTGTTTGCCTGCCATTGGTTTTAACGGTGTTCGAAGGTGTTCGACGAACAGTTCGACGAACAGTTCGGCGAACACACGGGTGTTCGACGAACCGAACCGAACTCGAACACTACGGGGGTGGCTCAACACTAGTCCTTAGAGGCATCTTTCACCAGACTTGGTTTGTTCTTATATGGGCTTTGAGTCGGAGAAGAGTTGTCATTGTCTTGATCTCCTTCCAAGTCAGGAGGAGGAGTTGTATATCTGAATTCCCATGTGGCCGTTGTTTTGCATTTTGTTTTGATGAAAGTATCCATATCATCAGAGGATAGCTGTTCCCTTTGTTGTGGAAAGAATCTTAGCTGATTAGATGAGCTAGTATTTTTTGAGAATGATATTTTCAGGGAGGAGTCCGTATTGGATCCAAATTTGGACTCTTCATCAAAGGTGCCTTCTTTAACTATGGAGCTATTAGAAGTAAAGCTTTTTGGTTTTGTATCTTCTATCTTCTTGTCAACTTTTAAACTTGAGGGTTTAGATTTAGTAGGACTTGTACCTTTGGTAAAATCCTCTGGATTATTAGTTTTTGGTTCAGAATATTTTTCTAGTTGTGGTCTTGCCTTGGCATCTGGCATTGGGAATTTGCTGGAGGACAGTGTTACAGGTTTTGGGTTGATTGTTCTCTATATTTACTGTAAACTCTAATATGACATAGTAGTCCCGTGAATACTTAATTAGGGATATTTTAAATATTTGATTTTAAATTTGCTTGTATACTGCGCTAGTGCTTTGCAAGGAACTTATGATCGATTGCAAATGAGACCTGGATGATTCTCTGAAAAATATAGATTTTCTGCTGTTGAAAATCGTTTACTATATGTTGTATATAACTCGCCCAGGGGGGATATATGGGGAGACTCGGTACCCGGGCCTTGACCTTCTATGGGATGTCACGGCAGTCGGCTCCCGGGCCCGTACTCTGGGGTCACTCTTTAAAAGGGGTTTTGTTAACAGTTTGTCTCGTGACGCCACCTGTGGTTCCTGGTAATGGTTACCAGCGCTGCTGCAAACCTCCGGGGGTGATGGGATGGCAGCTAGGGTGTTCTTGCTCCCCACAGGCGGAGCAGGCCCCCGGGACAGAGTAGGTGCAGATGGTGATGCTGGGCGTTGTAGTGCAGGCGCAGTAGCGTAGTGGAAATAACTGACAGAGACAGTGGAGTGCAGTCATCCGAGTTTACTCACAGTTCTTTTTAGGTTCCTCGGGTAGACTGTCCAGGTGTCAGACTCCCGCGTCGCACTGCGTTTGCCAGGCAGGGGTTCAGCACTCCTTCAGGTATTTTAGAAGCACTTAACGGGACCCCCTTTCTTTATGTTCCTTCCTTGACCGACATCCCGCACTGGGTCTTCTCCCTCCTGCTCTGCGCTCCCCCACACACTGTCCCGATCGGGCAACCTGGAGTTCCCGGACCTACTTAGTGCCCTTCACGGCAGCTAGGGTGAGGTTGCGGCAACTGCACCATGGAAGTGCAGAAGCCTCCGGTTTTTCCAGCCAAGACCTGGAGTAACACGGCTGGTCCAGAGACCGGTTCCCTTCTTGCGACCTGATCCCTCTGACTCCTGGCAGATTCGGGCGTACGGGTGCCGTCCGGCACTCACCGTACCCCCTGGGATCCCTTCTGTTCCTGGAGCATTCCTCCCTTGCTCCCACTCCTCTCCTGGGCCTCTCTCACTAGGCCCCACTCTGGAGCAGAGCTGCTGAAGAGACTCTGCTCCCCTCATCTCCTCTTCTCTCTCCTTACTACTCACTGCACTGCCTGACTCCACCCTCCATATATATATCCCTAACAGGGTTCCCTCTGGTGGTATGAGGTGGAAGGGTGGAGGTGTCTGTTTGTAGTGAGGGCCTCTTGTGGAGAAGTCCGTCCATGCACCCTTTTGGGTCCTGCGGTACCTGTAGCAGCAGGGTGCCACATATATTCAATTGAGGGACAGAAAGACAAGTAAAAGCTGAAGTTTTAGTATTTGTAGAACAGGTACTATGTTCTTCTATACCTGTATTATGACAAGTGCACCAGAAATCAGGACCTTAATATTCACAGTTATTGAATCAGCGCTTCTAATCAGGTAAATAGATAGTCAGGTGAATAACATACAGAATCTTTGTGGTACTGGTATTAATAAAGGTAGCCTCTTGTTTTGCTTCTCTCCTTTTAGTGACCCAGATCCTTTAGGAAGGCTCTATACCCTGTTTATAACAGCTGTGAGGGGAGGTGGATTCCACTGAGTTGCGGTGCTATGTGTCTTCCCAAGAAATTAAACAATACTGGTGATCTCTGTGTACTTACAGAGTAAACACTAAAGTGTAGTGGATTTGTAAAGGCAGATCAGAATATATTCCTTGTAAGGAAACCTGTGGAAGCCAGTCGCATCATTGCAATCAGGAGATCTTTGCTTATGACTGCTTGGAGAATTTCCCTTATATGCACCATCGTGAGAAGGCGCAGTGAAAATAACCACTTTGGTGTTTTCTTCACAAAGATAACACCCAGGATTAGCATGTTTTAAGGAATTAAGTCTGACTATATTCCCCTAATATAGATAACACTTTCCTTTTGTCTGTGATATTGTGTCACTCCCCAAACAGTGAGAGAAAACACACTATTTTTTACCTCAGATTAAATCTTCAGGGTAAGGCCGGGGTCCCACGATGCGATTGGATATATGTGGCACCCTGCTACTACAGGTACCACAGGTCATCGGATGCGATATGCTAATGACACTCGGCTTCTGCTCTGCTTTGAGCGGGGACCTAGTGTCAGTGCTCCTTGCTCTGATCCTCTCGCACAGAGAGGATTTCAGCACAGCTGCGGAGGGGACGGAGAAATCAATTTTATCATCTTCTCTGTTCCTGGCATCGACAGGAATTGCACTGCACTCGGGTCATATACGAGTGCAGTGCGATGTTTCATACGCACCCATAGGCTTACATGGGTGCGTGCGATCCGAATCCAGCATGCAATCGCAGCATGCTGTGATTTTTTTCCAGCCCAATTCCAATCTGATTGGAGCTGGAAAAAAAACACCACTGAGCACACCATCATAGGATTAAATTGTTCCGAATGCAATCCGATTTTTTATCAGATTGCATTTGTCCGATTTAATCGCAAGTGAGAGTGAGCCCTAAGCATGAGTTTGCCAAGCTCTAACATATTTACACCCTCTGTAAAGTGCTGCCCTCCTCCTGTACCTGGACGCCTGTGGATGCCTATCCATGTCGCTGCAAGCATGAATCCTCTGCTTGTTGTATACTGTTAGGGCATTTCCCCAATCTGAAGCGTCGTGTCTCTCACAAAGCAGTAGCATGGTACATATAATTAGACTTTCTTCACAATGAAAGATATCCTCAGGGATCTTGTTGATTTGGAGGTTTTAAACAGTTTATGTTCCCCACATATAAATAAGTTTATCCCTTATACCAGCTTTCCTTTGGATGCTTGCGTCACTGTGAGCAGAAGACTTCAAATGGGGTATTCCCGGTCCACATAGCTGCAGCCCCGCTTGAATTTTGCAGTTATATCTTTTTAGTGCCAGCACATACCTGGACACATGAGGTAATAAAATGTTCAGGAGGTATTCCTAAGTATTTTGGTGGTAGTCTGAAAGCTGTCCCTCTTTTGTAGGTTGAGTCATCCATCACTTTTCATGATGCAGCAATGGAGCACGGGCTTCTGCTGCCTTCTCCATCAGCGTCCCATCCACACCCCTAGGGTTTTCATTTGAAACAGTTGTGCAAAGGATTGATTTTGCACATTAATTCCATTTGTCAGGCATGCTGAGAGACATGCCTGTGCTATGAGATCCATCTGTCCTACTGTGAAACATCCAGGCCGCTACATTTAAGGGTATTTTGCTATGTGGAGCTTGCTAAAGCAGCAGGCGGCTGGGTGGATCAGTACTTTGGTACAGCACTTTGAAAATTTCTACTTAAACAGATATTGGGAATTCCAGTTCATCCCAACGAATAAATTATCCATAATTTATCACCTCAAAATACTTAAATTAGAGGAGTTTTCCCACAAAATACATTTACATTCTATCCACAGTATAGGAGATATGGACGTCTGACTCTGAGAAATCCACTAATCTCAAAATTTGGGGTCCTGATTTAACTGGTGTGGCAATTTGTTTTATTCTGAATCTAACATTGATTAATAATGTTTTATTCTAGGAAAACCTTTAAGGTTGTGTGTACACAGTTAGGTTATAAGGTGGTCAAAAATGTAAACTTTTCAAGCTGAAGATGTTTCAAGAAGCTCTCCTTTTCTCTGGCATTTTGTAAATCAGAAGCATCTCCTTTTAGTGGTTTTTTTAGTAATTTCCTAAGAGCTTATTTTTATATTTTTGACTGCAGGCATATTTTTTAGGTTTTTGATTGGGTATCTTTTTCACTGGTATTGTCCAGACATTTTTTAACTACAAGAAAGAGCTAACATTTTTGAAGCAAAAATGAAAGATGCCAGAATTATTGACAGATCACATTTTTTTTTGCAGCCTCTCCATTTCTGCCTGAAAAAAAACATTATGTGAATATATTTTTAAAAGGTAACTTTAACCAGAAAATGACCAATTGTTTAAATTAGGTTTTTCGGTCAGTAATATTTCTCTGCAGTGGGAGCCAAAGCCAGATGAGGAACAATCAGAGAAAAGGTATAATAGAAACAAGTCACCAATTCTGCATTTATCACCCACTCCTGGTTTTATCTCCCACTCCTGAGAAAAAATACTGACCAAATACTGACCAAATACTGATAGTGGGGCTATGGCCTTAGGCTACAGCTCCACTATCAGTACTTAGTCAGTATTTTTCCTCAGTATTTGAAGCCAAAATCAGGTGATGATGATGAACAATCAGAGAAAATGTATATTAGAAAACAAATGCACCAATTCTGCATTATTGATCCACTCCTGGTTTTGGCTTCCAAATACTAAGGAAAAATAGTGACAAAATACTGATAGTGGGGCTGTAGCCTTATAAACCAAAATTAGTTATCTAGCAATTTTCCAAGTGTACACTAGGATTTTTTTAGACTCATACTTCTTTTCCATTCAGGAAGAGTTTTCAGAAAGGTTCCTCATTAGAGGCAGGGTTACAATGTCAGATAACACCTTCATACATGGCTAATAATACAGAATCCACCATTCACAACATGTGATGACACTGCTCCCCTGCTCCTCCTCCCTTCACAATAACTTTTGCACATACTCATTAGATACTAATGCAGAGTATGTTCATTGTAGCTAGTGTACATGTTTTGGTTCCTGAAACAAAGGGAAGAAAGAGTCTAAAAAATCTCAAGTGGCCAATGTGAAAATTGAAGATTGTAATATGGAAAAAAAATTGCCAAAAATAAAAAAAAAATGCACAAACCCTAATTTAAACAATAGGTCGTTGCCCTATGACAGCTTCCCTTTAAGTATTCATTTTCATTAGAACCAGAGATCTTACCTTGCTTACTCTTCTGTATTTAGCTTATGTTGTTGTAATGTTTTGCAAAGGTGACAAAACTTAAGCGAATATGAGCTTGTCACTTACAGTACAATAGCATCTAATCATAACACTCTAAATTCAACTACGCCTTCAATTTATATGTAAATGAGACAAGTAAAAATGCAATCCAGCTTTGAAAAGTCTGATATTGCACATTTGTACAGTAATGAAAAACGTGTTTAATATTAGATGTTTATGTGTATAAAAAACAAACATAGCTCCCTATAAACCAGGGAAATAATAATAACATTAATAAGCACTGTATCCTTTCTATAAAAAAAACATTATTTATATGAGTAGAGACATTTTAAGTTGTGCTACATGCAGAGTTTATTGCTTTTGCTAACTATTTGCAACTTATTTTATGAAGGCCAAAGATTCTACCTAGAGATATTCCATCTGATTATGTGTTATCCAGATGTCTCTTACAAGGCACATATTTCTTATTTATGGAAGATACCATTTCTGTGTTTCACAATCTCTTCAAATAAATATCTATGGCAGTCACATGGAAATAATAAAAAAAGAAAGTATTTTTGGCTTCGAAACTTGTTTTATCTTGAAATAATGTTTTAATTAGATGGCACAATGAAGTGACATGTGAGAAACATATGAGCTCAATCTGATTAAAATGTGTAACATAAAAAAATGAGGCACTGTGTACATACTAAGTCTTCTGTCTTCAGATCTAAAAAGTAGGTCAAGCTGTATTACTAGAAAAACAAACTATTTAGACAGCATCAGGCTTCCAGTACAAATCTAAAGTAAAATAACACTGCGACAGTCCTGTGTTTCAACACAGATAAGACTTGACTCTTTTTAAGGATCTTATACTTTAAAATGACAGATAATCACAAGACATTGATACATTATTTTGTCTTTCCGGTATTCTTTCATTTTATTTTACTTTCAGTTTTTGCCTTATGAATTTAGAAATTCTATAGTTATTTATATAATCACTTGTTAGTTCTCTTATATATTGCTTAGTTTTATTTCCTTTAAAAAACAAGCTGCAAAATCACACACTTTTAAAGTCTCTGTACGTCATGTGATACAGAGTTCAGTCAATTACAGGATGTAGATTAATATATGCAAAAATAGTACTGAAGATATTAGAAGGAGGCAAACACACACCACTTGGTCTGAGGCATTTTCAAGCATTCTCCTACACGTAGAAGTCCTCAGAAGGCCTGTGTTGGTCTATTATGTCACTCAGTAAATGGGGGGGTGAAGAATATGGTGACTATAATTTCTCACCAATCAACTATCATATTCGGTTAAAGATTATAGACCTCTTACAAAGTGTGAAGCTGAGACAGGAAACCATTCTCCTTGACTTTCATCTTGCAGCTAAAAACTTCAAAACCTAAGATGGGTCATAATTCCTTAATGGACAGTCCTAAGGAAGCGATTTTGGCACCTTTGGAACTGGCCAGGCCCCTCCTATGCATTGAGACCAAACACAGCTTTGCTACCTAGCTCCTATTAGCTATTCTACGCATCTCCCCACCCTGGGGTGCTAGAACAGATCAAGACCCTGGAAGGTGTTCGGCCCCTTCCAGAGATCTTGAAAATGCCACCGGTGTGTGGCTAGGACTTACGATAAGTCCATAACTCTATAACTCCTTATAAAATTACTGCTCCCGTCCAGCTGGAGGAATTATTCCATCAGTTAATTAGCTTTACACTCTCAATAGGGATCCATCATGCCAGTAATAGCTTGGTCCCAGTTATAGGCTGGAGGTGTGAATTTAGCTCGACCACCTACTGAGAATGGTTTCTGTCTCAGCTTTGCACTTTACAAAAGGACTGTAATCTTGAATCAGATATGATATTTGATTGGCAAGAAATGATAGCCCCCATATTCTTCACAGGGAGGTACTATTAAAGTCCATTTGAATGGAGTGACCGGCGGCATTAAACTTCTGATCATTAAATATTTACTGATCAGCAGTTGGTTATTAGTCTGTTTACGCAATAAATTATGTGCACTGTACGATCTGTATCAGACCACTAAATGCACATAGGCTGCCATTGCTCATGGCAGCACGAGTCCTGTGTACACACCACGATGTACAAACAAACATTTCACCCAATGATCGAGCTTTTCATGCATACATCACATAATCAACATCCTGTTTACACTGCAATGATTATCATGAAATGAACAGTCACAATAATCTTTAAGTGTAAATGCACATTTATTGTGCCTGTAGAATTAACAACTTTGCTACAGCTGTAATACATGGGTGGCGTCCTGTCATAAAAGTCGGGGTCAGAGATAACAAGAATAATCCTGGCAGTTTAACCCCAGAAGCATCAATGATGTTTGACATTGAGGTGGAGCTCTCTGTTAGCTAATCACTAACCAGTTCATTGCAGTGCAATCACAGGAGACAATGCTTTCATAATGCAGCTAGGACCCCCAGTATTCAATAGGCATCCACCTATTAAGTTATTATAGTTTGTCATTAAATATAACACCTTAATAATAAAAAATAGACAATTTAATAGTTTTATGTAAAAAAAAAGTTACCCCTCCCCACCCCCATTGTAGGAGTTTAGCATCTTTCCTTTCAAAAAGCTGTACCACATTACATTATGTACATACAGTATATATATACTAAAATGGTACTAATAAAAACGGCAACTTACAAAATTCAAGCCCCAGTGAAATTGCAGTTTTTTTCCTTAAAACTCTCCAGCCCTGCAGAGTTCATTAATCAAATCGTACTGTTGAAAGCTACAACTTGTCTCATAATAAACTAGACCTCATATAGCTACATTGATGGAAAAAAGTGTTGGCTTTTGGAATGTAATAATGAAAAGACAAAAATCCTTGGTCTGGAAAAGGGTTTTAAAAATTAAGGAATTTTTAAAGACTGATAAAAGAGGCTATACTAACCAGTTCTCTGTAGCTCCTGTGTATACTGGTCCTGTGGTCTCCACTCAGACATGAAGTACTGACACCCTATCAGTCAGTCATCTGACTTTAGAACTTGAGACGAGTTTGCTGCAATGATCAAGTGACTGGAAGGTAACATCATTTGATGCCACAGGCCCCAACTCTTCATTATCATTGTATCTTTGCTTTTGTCTAGTTTTGTGTCTTTGCACCTTTTTTTTTGCTCCTAATTCATTATTCTATTTGCACCTTTTTTTAAGTCCACTTTATATTAGCTCACCTTTTTTATTTTTTTCTGCTTTGTAGGCACAGTCTAGCAATTCCAGGTATTTTTGACTGATTCATCAATGGCGAATTTTTAAAAAGTCACAAAATTTGGCACAACTCCACTCCAGTGCCCTCCTGATGTATTTTTGAGTATGTAAGTGTTTTGGTGAAATTTTGCGACTTTTGGAGCCAAAATCACAAAAAGCCATTTAAGACAGAAAGAAAACCCATTTTTGCCTTTACGGTAAAGTCATGAATCATATGCTCCATTTTGATAAATTTGGCACCAAAAACTGCAATTAATACCGCACGTTAAAAAAAGGAAAATGAGTATGACTTAATAAACCTTGAAATAATGAATTGGAGCCATAGTGTTTAATAGTCTTTTTAACACAGATGCCACCATTTTTGGCAGTGTTGTGACAGGCGTTAAAGTGTCATACCTTGTACCTACAATAAATAGGCCATTTAATTGCTTTTACAATTCGAAGTAATGAGTGGGTGGGAGATTCCTCATAAACAAATTAACCTGTCCTGTCATGATAAATGAGGTTTCATTTCAACAGAAACGAACTGCACAATTATTATCAGGATGTAAAATAGAAAACAGAAATGATACACTAAGTATTTTCAGAAGTAAATCCATATTCGCATATAGTAAAAGTCAGGCAATAAAATGTAATAAGAAGCACTGAATTGTGATAATTTCACATCTGCAGGCTTATAACTTTTCATAAAGATGCTTAAAGCTAATGCCAAATGTTTAAAATCTATAAAAAGCAACATTTACAAGATGAATATATCTCTCATCCTTGGGATGCAATATTAAATATATGTATTGTTCTGAGATTTCAGGACAGATTATCCTTGCTAGCCTTTACCAGCCTTTACTGAAGCTACAGAAAGAAAACATTCACTTTTAATCAAAGCAGATGGAAGAATTGGCTTGTGTATGCTGCAACAGACTGTCCTTCTCCTAAAGACAATAACATGATTAAGACAACCAACCGGCTAGGTGCCAAAATAGAAGGGCAATGCTGTTTACTTTTTCTAATTACTAACAAACAATTCTTGAACAAATTTAACCTTACTGATTTCTGATAAATATTGTGTAGTGAGACAAAGTCAATAAGTGATGAAAACTGTATATGTAATACAGTAAATCCTTAAGGAACTCCAACACTTTTAAATTGTGTCCATTGGAACAGAGATTGTGGCTTCAGGTGATAGTGTCGCCTGGGGCATCAATGGGGTTGCTGAGGGGTACAACCTATGTACAGAAGTGCCTATTTAGAAAGGCTGGCTGACTGTTGGTGTACCAGTTTTAAGGGGATTATATGATAAAGGAGATCAAAAAATATATATAACACTTGTTATTATATGAAACTTTTATCATACTTTTGTACCCTGAAATAACCTCTGGGATACAACCAATCCTGAAAATAACCACAACTTCAGAACCGCATCCTCTTCACAGTTTTACTTCTAAACAAGTTAACAAATATTCAATTCACCTACAGTACTATCACAGGAAATGAAGCATTACAAATTGGTTGAATATAATAGGTTATCCACATAACCACATATAACTGTCTAAGCACTTTCTAGCAATTTTGTTCCGAACAGGAAAATAGATAAGGGTTCTAAATGAAGTTCTCCCCTCCATAATTGTGTAATGTTTTTAAAGTATAGTAATTAGTGTTGAGCCACCCCCGTAGTGTTCGAGTTCGGTTCGGTTCGTCGAACACCCGTGTGTTCGCCGAACTGTTCGTCGAACTGTTCGTCGAACACCTTCGAACACCGTTAAAACCAATGGCAGGCAAACAAAAACACATAGAAACACATAGAAAACACCTTCAAAGGTGTCCAAAAGCTGACAAACTGCTCAGAAGACACAACTAACACATGGAAAAGTGACAAGTACATATAGTCATGCGAAAAGAAAAGAGGTGGAGGAGTAAAAGGAGGGGGAGACACAGATATAGGCATGTCATGCCCTTCTAAAATCCAAAAAGTGAGAAGCCGAGACGGCCAGTCCGCTCCTGCCCGTGCCACCTCCGTGTCGCCGGGTTTGTGCCAGAGCCGCGGTGAACCCTGACGGCCAGCCCCCCTCTCCCAATACTGGTGCCTGTCCGCTGGTGGGTCGAGAGAGCCCCCCTGTGGTGGAGGCAGCTCTAAGCTTTTTAATTTAAATTGTCCCTCTAATTTGAATGAATACACTTTAAATCCATTTACAAGGATCTATTGGAGGGCAAGTCTCATGCCAGCAGCCGCGTAATTCCAGCTCCAGTAGCGTCCACTAAAGCTGCTGCAGTTAAAAAGCTTTTATAAGGATCGAGCTCGGCTGTCCACCGCAAGGCATCCTAGTGCCAGTCCCAGCCCCTATGCCTTGGGGTGCCTCCTGATGCTCTTCACTAAGTATCCCGTGGTCCCGAAGCATTTCCTTTGAAAAAATTAAGTGTCCAAACTACAGGTGGTGTAGCTTGCTTAACAGCCGGGATAATCCGCTGACTAGCAGACACTGCTACTAGGCACAAAGTATTTCCTGGGCTAGATGCAGTTAAAAATTTGTAAGTAGATACTCTCGTTGGATGCTGAGAAAGCATTCCATAGAGTCTCCTGGCACGCCATATATGATTCTCTTAAAAAGCTTGGGGTAGGGGTCTAGGGGACCCTTTTATAGCCAAAATCACGGCCCTGTATCACAATACGTCACCTAGGCTGAAGATAAATGGAACTGTAGCACCGAGGGCTCGGTTGCACCTCACCCAGAGGTGTGATATCTCACTCTCAGATAAGGATGGAGTGTGGATCAGGACCCGACACCTGCATGCATTACACCACATTGCCGTGGGGCAGGGCGACCAATATGCCCCTGAGATGGGCACGACAGTCCCTGTCCCTGGCTGGAGTGGGGGGAGGGAACACTGAGGAAGGGGAACCCTGCAGTGCAGGAGCAGGGAGGAAGCAGTTCCTGGGTGCATTGAGAAGGGAGTATAAAAGGTGGGCACCATCTTAGTTCAGTGCAGAGAAGTCTGAGCAGAAGTGGCAGGGAGCAGGGGCTCTGCATGAGCTCTGTTCCGGAGGCGGGCCTAGTAACAGAGGCCCAGGCCTGCAAGAGGGAGAAGGAAGGAAGAGGAGCGGAGAAGGCTCCAGGAACGAGGAATGAAGGGATCCCAGGGGTGCGGACGGGCGAGTCGCCACCGCACGCCCGAATCCACCTGCGTGGAGGGGTCAGGCCAAAGGGGGAGACCGGTCCCCGAACTAGTGGAGGCAGGAAACGACCCTCAGCTAGAAACCGGAGGCTCTGACATTTTATGTGGCGCAGCCCCTTGCTCCACCCGCTAGGAAGGCACCACATAGGGTCAGGGAAACTGGCGCCAAGTTTACCAAGAGGAGGCCCGAGGCAGCCGGACAGAAGTGTTGGTAAGAAAGGCCAGACAAAGGACACACAAAGGGGGTCCTGTGAAGCGCTCCAAAGTTATCTGGGAGTTGTCTGAGCCCCTCACCTGGTGAGCACAGTACGACGTGGGCAGCCGTTACCTGCAGACGTGGTCTGGATAATAAGAACTGTGAGTAAAGGCCCTGAACTGCATCACTGACTCCGTGTCGTTACTGCTGCTGCCCTGCACCATCACCCCCATCCTCCGCATACACTGCCCTGAGGCTATACTCCTCCCGTGGGGAGTTATGCTACGCTCTGCTGCACCCACAACACCAGCCTTAGCGGTCTGCCCTGTAGCGGCGGTTCACTCTGACCGCAATCCACGGGTGGCGTAGTCGGACATTTAAACATCAAAACCACATAAATAGTTCCGCCACTGGTTTGACCGCCCTGAGCCACGGAACCGGATCGCCGCCACAAAGACTACAACCACCAGCATCCACCAAAAAGGGTCCGGCTCCGGGTGTCCCAAGGCCCAGGGGGTGCGTCAGAACATTTTCATCACCTTTCACAATCACCAATGGGACAAGGCAGGGATGTCCTCTGTCCCCTCTCTTATACATCCTAGTGACGGAGCACCTGCTCTCATCAATTCGCCATAACCCCAATATTAGGTGGATTGAGGTGGGAGGCACCGAGTACAAGTGCTCTCTATTTGCTGATGATGTCCTAGTATATATCACTCAATCACATATATCCATCCCTGCTGTTATGGCTGAAATAGATCACTTTGTTACATGGTAAAATTTTAAAATCAATGCAGCGAAGTCTGAGGCCCTCGATGTCTCCCTCCCTAAATCCATATAGGATTCCATCCAGTCCAACTTTCCCTTTGCCTGGCCCTCACAGGGTATCAAATACTTAGGAATTCCTATTCATAGAGACCTCTCCCATCTATGTTATCTTAATTTTGGGCCCTTTATTGAACAATTCCATACAGACCACGGTTGGCAAGTTAGAACTGTAAGATTCACTACGTGAACCACTGGTGTTTTGTGGAAAAGCACATGTACACCGCGTTCCAAATTATTATGCAAAAAGTGTTTAGGAGTGATAATGGAAGAATTTGTTTGTTTGTCAGTTAAACTCATTGATGGTGATGTGTGTCAGGGCTCTTTATATCACTGTAAGCAATTGCAGACACCTGTGCTAATTAGTTTGGCAGGTGTGTCCAATGAAAGGCAAGACTACTTAAGAAGGCTCTCTCACATTATTAAGCAGCCTACATTTTCTGCCAAAATGGGAAAGAAAAAGGATGTGTCGGCTGCTGAGAAGCAACAAATTGTGGAGTGTTTAGGTCAAGGCATGACTACAATCAACATTGTGCGATGATCAGGATGAAGTGTCTTGGCAATCAAGAAGTATGTAGCTGATTCACAGTACACACGTGTGCGTGCTGATAAGGGCAAATTGAGGACTCTTTCCTACAGGCAATTACGTCAGGTTGAAACAGCAGCGGCAAAAAAGCCTTGTCATAGCAGCAGACAAGTTTTTGAAGCTGCTTGTGCCTCCAACGTCCCCCGAACAACAAGATGCAGGGTCCTTCAGAGGTTTGCAGCTGTGCATGCGCCATCCTGTCGACCTCCTCTATCCACTTCACACAAGCAGAAACGGCTCCAGTGGGCCAAACATTACATGAAGACTGATTTCAAAACTGTTTTGTTCACGGATGAGTGCCGTGCAGCACTCGATGGTCCAGATGAATGGAGTGGAGGATGGCTGGTTGATGGACACCCCACGCAAACACGGCTACAGCGCCAACAAGGAGGAGGTGGAGTAATGTCTTGGGCTGGAATCATGGGGAGAGAGATTGTCGGCCCCTTTAGGATCCCTGAAGGCGCTAAAGATGAACTCCATAATGTATGTGGATTTTCTCAAACAGCACTTCCTGCCATGGTTCAAGAAGAAGAACCGTGTATTTCACAGCAAGATCATTTTTCTGCATGATAATGCACCATCTCATGCTGCACATAAAACATCTGCATCTCTGGCTGATATGGGCATAAAAGGGGACAAACTTATGGTGTGACCCCCATGCTCCCCTGACCTCTACCCCATTCAGAACCTTTGGAGCATCATTAAAAGGAGTGTCTATGATGGCGGGAGGCAGTTCACATCTAAGCAACAGCTCTGGGAGGGTATTCTGTCCTCATGCAAAACAATTGAAGCAGAAACCATCCAAAACCTGACAAATTCAATGGACGAGAGAGTTCAGAAGCTCCTTTCGAACAAGGGGTCCTATGTGAAAATGTAACATCACCTAGAATAAAGTTTTGAGTTGAAAACTGTTTGATTTCAGTTTCTAACAACCTGCTAATGCTTATAATTTCAAAAATGACCATTTTTTTGGTCTTTATTAAAATGAAAAGGTTGATCGAAAAGTTTGGGGGATCTAAGAGTGTGGCAACCCAGTAGTCATGATTACTTCGAATTCTGACAATATGAGGGTCATGCTGCAGGTAGTGCAGCAAGAAGGCACTTATGTGTCTTGCGCATCTCGGAGCCCCAAAATTATTTTCCCGGCTAGATGCAGCTAAAAATTATTTTTAATTTTAAATCTGGTGAAGCTTATTATAGATGGCCTAATAGGATCAGTGCTGCACACTGCTACATAGCCCAAATTATTTTCCAGTCAAGATACAGATAAACATGATTAGTAATTTGAAAGCTTAAAACGGTTGGTAGGGTGATTTTAACCAATCATCAAGCTTTTACTCTCCCCAGGATGACACAGGGGTAGAAAAGTCGTTTCGGATCCATGATTTGTTCATCTTTATGAACGTGAGTCTGTCTACATTATCAGTGGAGAGCCGCGTGCGCTTATCTGTCAGCACACCACCAGCAGCGCTGAACACACGTTCAGACAGAACGCTGGCTGCGGGGCATGACAAGATCTCCAAGGCGTAAGTGGCTAGCTCCGGCCATTTATCCAGATTGGAAGCCCAAAAAGAGCAAGGGTCCAGTGACACAGTCGTGGCTTCAATGTTTACTTGGAGATACTCCTGTACCATCGTCTCTAGGCGTTGACTATGTGTCAGACTTCTTGTCTCCTGTGGCCTTGCAAAGGATGGGCTAAAAAAGTGGTGAAATGATTCCGCAAAATTGATGTTACCAGCAGATACTGTGGTTCTGTTACGGTTTGAGTGCTGAACACTTGACGGTCCCACGGTTGGCAAGTTGGAACTGTGAGATTCACTACGTGCACCACTGGTATTTTGTGGAAAAGCACATGTAAGATTCTGCAACAGTCTCTGCTGATACTCCTGCATGCGTGCATCCCTTTCTATGGCAGGAATAATTTCTGCAAATTTACTTTTGTACCGGGGATCTAACAGTGTGGCAACCCAGTAGTCAGGATTATTTCTAATTCTCACAATTCGAGGGTCATGTTGCAGGTAGTGCAGCAAGAAGGCACTCATGTGTGTTGCGCATCCAGGAGCACCAAGTCCCTGTTGTGTTGGTGGCGAGGTAGCAATCATGCTTCCTTCCTCTGTCCTCTCCCCCCAACCTCGCACAACAGAAATGTGATCAAGGTCTCCCTCATCTGATGAGTCTTCCATCAGTTCGTCCTCCACTTCTTCCTGGGCTCCTGCACCTTCCTCACTAGTTTGGCTGCTACCATGCGCCCTGGTAAAATCATCTCCCCCACCCTCACATGCCTGCCGCCTTGGTGCTGCCGACCGTCTGGACCTTGCAGATGTTAGCCCTTCCGCATACAACTCCTCCTCCTCTACTTCCTCCACCTCCTCTTGTGCCACCACCTGACTCCGAATTCTGTTTAACATGTGCTCCAGCATGTAAATCACCGGAATAGTCATGCTGATAATGGCATCGTCAGCACTAAACATCTTCGTCGCCATTTCAAAACTGTGCAGAAGGGTGCATAGGTCCCTGATCTGAGACCACTCCTCCAGCGTGATTTGCCCCACCTCTGAATCTCGTTGGCCCAGGCTATACGTCAGAACGTATTGCACCAGGGCTTGTCGGTGCTGCCACAGTCGCTGCAACATGTGCAGAGTTGAATTCCACCGGGTAGACACATCGCATTTTAGCCGGTGAAGTGGCAGGCCCAACGACTTCTGTAGAGATGTAAGTCGCTGAGCTGCGGGATGCGAATGGCGGAAGTGAGCACACAGCGACCGTGCCCTCTGCAGAAGGCCATCTAGTCTGGGATAGTGGGCTAAAAATTGCTGGACAACCAGGTTCAACACGTGAGCCATACAAGGCACGTGTGTGACATTGCCCCGGCGAAGGGCCGCACCCAGGTTTGCAGCATTGTCGCACACGGCCTTCCCTGGTTTCAGGTCCAGTGGAGACAACCATTCATGAAATTGGTTCTCCAGAGCTGACCACAACTCCTCAGCTGTGTGACTCACATTTCCCAGACATTTCAATGTAAAAACCGCCTGATGACGTTGAGCCCTACTGCCAGCATAGTAAGGAGGTGTGCAGGATCCCTTCTGCGCAGTTAGAAAGCTTGTGGCATGACCAGACAGGCTTTGGGTGCAGGTGGAAGACCGAGAGGAGGTTGAGGAGGCAGAAGCAGTGGAGGAAAAATGACATAAAGAGGATTGACGCACAACTCGTGGGGACGGCAAGACTTGGACAGCAGCCCCTTGTCCTGCTGTCACCATAGTTACCCAGTGCCCAGTCAGCGACATGTAACGCCCCTGTCCATGCCTACTCGTCCAAGTGTCTGTGGTGAAATGCACCCTGTCACACACAGAGTTTCTCAAAGAAGCGGTGATGTTGTGTGCGACATGCTGGTGGAGCGCAGGCACACCTTTCTTTGAGAAGTAGTGCCGACTGGGCATCTGGTACTGGGGCACTGCGACGGACATAAGGTCTCAAAAATCCTCTGTGTCCACCAGGCGGAAAGGCAGCATTTCTGTAGCCAAGAGCTTGCAGATGGTGAAATTCAACCTCTTAGCTTTCTCATGGCTAGGAGGAAATGGTCTTTTACTTGTCCACATCTGAGGGACCGAGGGCTGGCTATTGTGCTTAGACGGGGTTGATAAGGGTGTCCCCGGCAAACTGCCGGTCTGTGAGGAAGATGCAGGCGGACATGTTAGGTTGCCTTGATCCAAAGGTGGTGCTATCGATGTCGGACAGCGCTCAAGACCAGCTGGTGTTACCACCTCCAAAGAAAATGATGACCTGCCAATCACGCTGGCTGTTGCGGGTAAAGAGGTGGCAGGTCTGCGCCCCAAAACAGGTGTGACTGCTGTCCCCCCAGTCACAGAGGATGAAGAGGCCGCGGATGCACAAGATATGGCAGACGGTGGTTGGCCCGGCCGGCTAGGCCGCATTGTAGCACACTGAGCTTCCCACTGCAACTTATGCTTCATGTCCATGTGCCGGTTCATGCATGAAGTACTCAAACTATGTATTTTTTGGCCTCTACTTAGCTTTTGCTGACAAATGTTACAGATAACACGAGTTGGGTCATCTTTATCGATCTGAAAAAATGCCCAGGCTATGCAAGGCTTAGCACCCATGCGACCTGAAGAGCCACCACGACTTGTGGTGAGAGGCAGAGTTGTGTTTGAGGATGCAGTTGTTGACGTGCTTCCAGTACTACGTCTCTGTCCAGGAAGGCGCAACCTGACCTCGTCGTCACTAGCATCTTCCTCCACCTCCTCTGCTGACCTCATCTCTTGGCTGACTGTGGGTTGACAGTAAGTGGGATCTCCGACCTCATCATCATCACCCTGTGCGTTATCACACCCGTCGTCCTCAGAGCCAACCTGTTCCTGCCCTGACAAAAAACTAAAGTTGTCGCTCCAATCAGGTATTTGAGTCTTATCATCGTCTTCCTCATTGTCTCCACCAACAGGAGTTACAGTTTGGGAATGAGGGTCTACATTATGGTCAGAACCTTCTGCGTCTGGTCCTGGATCCGACTCATAAAGATTCTGGGCATCAGTGCAGATCATTTCCTCGTCTGGATTCACAGAAGCGCTGGAGTCGACCTCTGATTCCCAGGCTATAGTATGAGTAAACAGCTCTGCAGACTCAACCATCTGTTCTACCTCATACTCAGACGGGCAGCTGGAGATTTGGGAGCTGTGAGGAAGCAAGTGCGATTTGGGTGACACCTTTGAGGACTGGAGTATTTGTGATGTTGAAGTTGATGTGGAGGAGAGCCCACTTAAAGGAGCACTTGATATCCGTTGAAGCACCTGCTGTTTTTGTGCCTCATCTGGAATTTGTAGCGATTGGCGTGGCCGTAAGAAAGGGATCTTATCACATTGTCCGCTAAAAGAAGTAGACATTTTAGTTTGGCTGGAAGATGGTCTTTCTTCTGCACCTACCCCACGGACACAACCTTTTTTCCCCTTCCCAACACGCCTATTCCCCTTTCCACCAGCAGCAGGCCTTTTTCCACTCATTTTGGTGGTTAACTAATTCACAACTCTGGAGTTGTTTGCACAAAAAAACAATGGATGGTAACCGAGCAGAGCTGAGTGGCCAAACTGTGGTATTAGGCCAAAACTATTGGCTGGGTTAGATGCAGAAAAAAATTATTTTTAATTTGCAACCTGATGGAGGTCAGTATAGATGGACTAATAGACCAAGTCCCACACACCGCTAGAAGCCCAAATATTTTTTCAGAGCTAGATGCAGAAAATTTTTTTATTCAATTTGCAACCTGATGGAGGTCAGTATAGATGGACTAATAGACCAAGTCCCACACACTGCTAGAAGCCCAAATATTTTTTCAGAGCTAGATGCAGAAAAAAATTATTTTTAATTTGCAACCTGATGGAGGTCAGTATAGATGGACTAATAGACCAAGTCCCACACACCGCTAGAAGCCCAAATATTTTTTCAGAGCTAGATGCAGAAAAAAATTATATTCAATTTGCAACCTGCTGGAGGTCAGTATAGAAGGACTAATAGAACAAGTCCCACACACTGCTAGAAGCCCAAATATTTTTTCAGAGCTAAATGAAGAAAAAAATTATTTTTAATTTGCAACCTGATGGAGGTCAGTATAGATGGACTAATAGACCAAGTCCCACACACTGCTAGAAGCCCAAATATTTTTTCAGAGCTAGATGCAGAAAAAAATTATTTTTAATTTGCAACCTGATGGAGGTCAGTATAGATGGACTAATAGACCAAGTCCCACACACTGCTAGAAGCCCAAATATTTTTTCAGAGCTAGATGCAGAAAAAAATTATTTTTAATTTGCAACCTGATGGAGGTCAGTATAGATGGACTAATAGACCAAGTCCCACACACCGCTAGAAGCCCAAATATTTTTTCAGAGCTAGATGCAGAAAAAAATTATATTCAATTTGCAACCTGCTGGACGTCAGTATAGAAGGACTAATAGAACAAGTCCCACACACTGCTAGAAGCCCAAATATTTTTTCAGAGCTAAATGAAAAAAAAATTATTTTTAATTTGCAACCTGATGGAGGTCAGTATAGATGGACTAATAGACCAAGTCCCACACACTGCTAGAAGCCCAAATATTTTTTCAGAGCTAGATGCAGAAAAAAATTATTTTTAATTTGCAACCTGATGGAGGTCAGTATAGATGGACTAATAGACCAAGTCCCACACACCGCTAGAAGCCCAAATATTTTTTCAGAGCTAGATGCAGAAATTTTTTTTATTCAATTTGCAACCTGATGGAGGTCAGTATAGATGGACTAATAGACCAAGTCCCACACACTGCTAGAAGCCCAAATATTTTTTCAGAGCTAGATGCAGAAAAAAATTATTTTTAATTTGCAACCTGATGGAGGTCAGTATAGATGGACTAATAGACCAAGTCCCACACACTGCTAGAAGCCCAAATATTTTTTCAGAGCTAGATGCAGAAAAAAATTATTTTTAATTTGCAACCTGATGGAGGTCAGTATAGATGGACTAATAGAACAAGTCCCACACGCTGCTAGAAGCCCAAATATTTTTTCAGAGATAAATGAAGAAAAAAATTATTTTTAATTTGCAACCTGATGGAGGTCAGTATAGATGGACTAATAGACCAAGTCCCACACACTGCTAGAAGCCCAAATATTTTTTCAGAGCTAGATGCAGAAAAAAATTATTTTTAATTTGCATCCTGATGGAGGTCAGTATAGATGGACTAATAGACCAAGTCCCACACACCGCTAGAAGCCCAAATATTTTTTCAGAGGTAGATGCAGAAAAAAATTATATTCAATTTGCAACCTGCTGGAGGTCAGTATAGAAGGACTAATAGAACAAGTCCCACACACTGCTAGAAGCCCAAATATTTTTTCAGAGTTAAATGAAGAAAAAAATTATTTTTAATTTGCAACCTGATGGAGGTCAGTATAGATGGACTAATAGACCAAGTCCCACACACTGCTAGAAGCCCAAATATTTTTTCAGAGCTAGATGCAGAAAAAAATTATATTCAGTTTGCAACCTGATGGAGGTCAGTATAGATGGACTAATAGAATGATGCTATGCCCAAAAGATTTTACTTCACTAGGTGCAGTAAAAAAATTGGTATTCTATACACAGGTGGTATATCTTGCAACACAGATAGGCTACTCCACTGACTAACACACTCTGCAATAGGCCAAAAAGGATTAGCTTTGCTAGATTCAGCCAAATGCTGTGAAAAAAACTTGCACAGCACTGGCACAGACCTGCCTGGCAAAAACTGATAGGAACTGATGTAACCTAGTCCTGAAAAGGACTCCAATTACAATTAGTCTTTACTCCCACAATCTATCTATTTAAGAGCACAGACCTGCCTGATAAAAGTCGTAGGAAATGCTGTAACCTAGTCCTTAAAAGGACTGCAATCACAACTATTCCCTACTCCCAAGCTATCTGTATATTTGTGCGAAAATTGGCTTGAAATTAACAAGGTATAGCGCACACAGCAACAGCGGTGCCGTCTAACACGCAGCTGCAGCAGTGAGAAAATGGTGGCGATGGGGAAAATGGCTTGGTCTTATAGGGCAAGGACATGTGACATACACTGCCAATCACACATGCCCTTGCTTGTGTGAAAAAAAGCACTTCGCTCCGTGTGTGCGCTGCTGATAGGCTGACAGATTGCACCTCCCCACTGCAAATGCGGGAAAGAGAAAAAAAAATGGAGATCTTCATTATTCCTGCAGAGATCCATCCCCTGCCCCTCCCCCCGCCCCGCTGTACACTCAAACTGCGTATTAACATTAATTTTCATCATTACTGAGAAAAAATCCAGTTATGATTTTGGTGCACGAACAGTTATCGAACATAACCTCGAACAGCCGAATTTTTCTCAAATTGTTCGTGTTCGCCGACCGGCTCGAACACCGCCCAAAACAGCTCGAATTTGAGATTGGCGAACAGTTCGAGTAGAACAACGCTCATCTCTAATAGTAATGTAAATTAATTTTCTAAACCAGGCAACCCTTTAATCAAAACTGATTACTGAAACATGATTTGTGACATGATTTGTCATTTGTCACTTCACTTACTCTTTTTTTACTCTTTCGCATAGGTTACATAAATGTGACAAATTATGTATTTTTATATATTTATTTTTGTGAACAGAAATTATAAAAGCTTTAGTCTGGATAGGGGATGCAGAAGTGGCATTCACACCCAATTCCTGTTATATTTTGATATCTCTTAGCATTACATAATTATACTAGAGATAAGTTAATCTTTTGAAACTAAAATTTACCATTTTGCCATGAATTGCAAGTACTGCAAAACCTCCATGTGCCCTGAAAACACATGCATTAAAATCTGAGCTCTCTTAGGTCTGTATTGAACACTTTTCAAGTGCTATAATGCAAATATAGCCTTACTAACTTCAAAGAGGCCTCAACACATATGGCTATCAGTAAACGGATGGTAGATGTTTTTCACTGCTGTGCTGTTACACACAATCCGTAATGTTTATACAGTATTTTAAAGATTTTCCCTATGCCTATTGCAAAACTATGACATCTCACTATACATATTCACTACAAAATGGCTGCTACATTCCCTGCTTCTGCTTTTAATAAATGCTATGACAGTCCCTCCTAATTGTCTGTGCTAAATCATGTGTTATAATAGCTGCTATGTATAATGGGGAAGTCCATATGGCCACATCAAAGGGCCCTTAGAAAAAGGCGGTATACCGGCAAAATGTGCGTCAGGGATTGTATCCCGAGTTCAGCTAGTAATGTGAGAGGGAATCATATAAGTACCCCTAGAATACAACACCATGCTCATGTATAGAACAAAGCTGACCGGACTGTGAACTAGCACAGCTTCCGCATGTGTGTGATCTTGTCAGTAGCGAACAGCTGTGGCAGTGTCTTCTGTGGCCGGACAAGCTGATTACAACATTCAGAGCAGTTTAGGAGGTGTATGGTGTGGTCTGGTGTCCTACAGACTATTCCACACCCCTAGAATACTACCCTATCACTCAAGTTTCTCCAGCTGGGGAATGTCAAACTCACCAGCAGAGATTAGACCCGCTGATTATCTCCTGCGACTTTACAGATTGACAGCATGTTACATGCTATTAATCAAATAGACGGCGTGACCTGTGATCAATGAGGCTATATCACTGAGACTATCACTGCCTCCATGTGCTTAGAGCTGCATATATACTGAATACATTGGTGATTATATGGTTTTGCGCTCTGAATTAAGTGCGACCATACTATATTGCTGAGCTGTCCAGTTAATAAAGTGCTTTACTAATGTGACAATCTATGACAAACAATACATTTATATTCCATGTATATAACACATTTGGATTGCACATGGGAGCTTTTGTTTGTCTGATGGGACAGATATTAAAGTATATATATATAATATCTCTGATGGAAGATCAACTTTAATATATACAGCCATTAATTATATTTGGGGAAAATTGATGTGTATAATATACAGCCATAACCCATTTATTATAAAGGGACTGGGTTAAGCATTCCCATTAACATCTTTCTCACATTTCTATGCACCGGGATTTTTTGTGGGTTATTGTTATTAACGGTGACTTTATATGCATCTGTAGATGCATGTGATTTGTATATTTTAGAATTATCCATTTTAATAATTTTTTCTAATAAAGATCAACATTTTTTTTACTTTATTCACATATTTTCTTCTTCCCCCTCCCTTAGAGTGTCCATATTGTAATTCATGATAGTGGTGATTTTTTTCCATAATACTTGCATTTATTTGTAAAAAATTGGAAATTTGGAAACATTTTTGAAAATTTAGCAATTGTCAAACTTTGCATTTTTATGCCCTTAAATCAGAGAGATATGTCACACAAAACAGTTAACAAATAACATTTCCCACATGTCTATTTTACATCAGCACAATTTCTGAAACATAATTTTTTTTTGTTAGGAAGTTAGAAGGTTTAAAATTTGCCCAGCGATTTCTAATTTTTTCAACAAAATTTACAAAACCTTTTTTTTTTATGGACCACTTCACATTTGAAGTGATTTTGATGGGTCTATATGACAGAAAATACCCAAAAGGAACACAATTCTAAAAATTGAACCCCTCAAGATGATCAAAACCACATTCAAGAGTTTATTAACCCTTCAGGTGCTTCATAGGAACTCAAGAAATGTGGAAGGAAAAAATTAATATTTAACTTTTCACAAAAATTTTAATTTAGACCTATTTTTTTATTTTCTCAATGGTATCAGGAGTAAATAGACTCCAAAATTTGTTGTGCAATTTCTCTTGAGCACGCTGACACCCCATATGTGAGGAAAAAACACTGCTTGGGTGCACGGCAGGGCTCGGAACGGAAGGAGCTCCATTTGACTTTTTGATTGCAAAATTGGCTGGAACCAAGAGCAGACGCTATGTCGCATTTGGAGAGCCTATGATGTGCCTAAACGACGGAAACCCACCACAAGTGACCCCATTTTGGAAACTACACCCCTCAAGGAACATATTTAGATTTGTGATGAGCAATTTGAACCCTCAAGTACTTCACAGAAGTTTATAACGTAGAACTGTGAAAAAACAAAATCACATTTTTTTCCACAAAAATGATCTTTTAGCCCCAAATTTTTTATTTTCACAAGGGAACAGGAGAAAATGGACTTCAAAATTAGTTGTGCAATTTCTCCTGACTGCGCAGATACCTCATGTGAGGTCGAACACTACTTTTAAGTTACAGTGCAAAGCTCAGAAGAGAAGAAGCACCATTCAGATTTTGCTGCAATGGTTTGAGGGTGTCATGTCACATTGGACGATCCCCTGAGGTGCCAGAACAGCAGAAACCCCTCATAAATAATGTCATTTTACAAATTACACCTCTCAATGAATTTATTCAGGGGTGCAGTGAGCATGTTGACATCACATGTGACTCACAGATATTTACACCATTGGGCAGTGAAGAAAGAATAATTACATTTTTTTTCCCCTAAAATGTTATCTTAGCCCTAAATTTTTAATTTTTATAAGGGCTAATTATAAAAATTGGACCTCAAATTTGTTGTGCAATTTTTCCTCAGTGCACTAATACTCTACATGTAATTGGGAACTACTTTTCAGGCACAGTGCAAAGCTCAAAAGGGAAGGAGCGCCATATTATAGTGCAGATTTTACTGTTATGGTTTGCGGATGCTATGACCCACTGGGAGAGCCCCTGAGGTGCCAGAAAAGCAGAATCCCCTATAAGTGACTAGAGATGAGCGTTGTTCTACTCGAACTGTTCGCCAATCTCAAATTCGAGCTGTTTTGGGCGGTGTTCGAGCCGTTCGGAGAACACGAACAATTTGAGAAAAATTCGGCTGTTCGAGGTTATGTTCGATAACTGTTCGTGCACCAAAATCATAACTGGATTTTTTCTCAGTAATGATGAAAATTAATGTTAATACGCAGTTTGAGTGTACAGCGGGGTGGGGGGAGGGGCAGGGGATGGATCTCTGCAGGAACAATGAAGATCTCCATTTTTTTTTCTCTTTCCCGCATTTGCAGTGGGGAGGTGCAATCTGTCAGCCTATCAGCAGCGCACACACGGAGCGAAGTGCTTTTTTTCACACAAGCAAGGGCATGTGTCATTGGCAGTGTATGTCACATGTCCTTGCCCTATAAGACCAAGCCATTTTCCCCGTCGCCACCATTTTCTCACTGCTGCAGCTGCGTGTTAGACGGCACCGCTGTTGCTGTGTGCGCTATACCTTGTTAATTTCAAGCCAATTTTCGCACAAATCTACAGATAGCTTGGGAGTAGGGAATAGTGGTGATTGCAGTCCTTTTAAGGACTAGGTTACAGCATTTCCTACGACTTTTATCAGGCAGGTCTGTGCTCTTAAATAGATAGATTGTGGGAGTAAAGACTAATTGTAATTGCAGTCCTTTTCAGGACTAGGTTACATCAGTTCCTATCAGTTTTTGCCAGGCAGGTCTGTGCCAGTGCTGTGCAAGTTTTTTCACAGCATTTGGCTGAATCTAGCAAAGCTAATCCTTTTTGGCCTATTGCAGAGTGTGTTAGTCAGTGGAGTAGCCTATCTGTGTTGCAAGATATACCACCTGTGTATAGAATACCAATTTTTTTACTGCACCTAGTGAAGTAAAATCTTTTGGGCATAGCATCATTCTATTAGTAAATCTATACTGACCTCCATCAGGTTGCAAATTGAATATAATTTTTTTCTGCATCTAGCTCTGAAAAAATATTGGGCTTCTAGCTGTGTGTGGGACTTGTTCTATTAATCCATCTATACAGACCTCCATCAGGTTGCAAACTGAATATATTTTTTTCTGCATCTACCTCTGAAAAAATATTGGGCTTCTAGCTGTGTGTGGGACTTGTTCTATTAGTCCATCTATACTGACCTCCATAAGGTTGCAAACTGAATATAATTTTTTTCTGCATCTACCTCTGAAAAAATATTTGGCCTTCTAGCTGTGTGTGGGACTTGTTCTATTAGTCCATCTATACTGACCTCCATCAGGTTGCAAATTGAATATAATATTTTTCTGCATCTAGCTCTGAAAAAATGTTTGGCCTTCTAGCAGTGTGTGGGACTTGTTCTATTAGTCCATCTATACTGACCTCCATCAGGTTGCAAACTGAATATAATTTTTTTCTGCATCTACCTCTGAAAAAATATTTGGCCTTCTAGCTGTGTGTGGGACGTGTTCTATTAGTCCATCTATGCTGACCTCCATCAGGTTGCAAATTGAATATAATATTTTTCTGCATCTAGCTCTGAAAAAATGTTTGGCCTTCTAGCAGTGTGTGGGACTTGTTCTATTAGTCCATCTATACTGACCTCCATCAGGTTGCAAACTGAATATATTTTTTTCTGCATCTACCTCTGAAAAAATATTGGGCTTCTAGCTGTGTGTGGGACTTGTTCTATTAATCCATCTATTCAGACCTCCATCAGGTTGCAAACTGAATATATTTTTTTCTGCATCTACCTCTGAAAAAATATTGGGCTTCTAGCTGTGTGTGGGACTTGTTCTATTAATCCATCTATACAGACCTCCATCTGGTTGCAAACTGAATATAAATTTTTTCTGCATCTACCTCTGAAAAAATATTTGGGCTTCTAGCTGTGTGTAGGACTTGTTCTATTAGTCCATCTATACTGACCTCCATAAGGTTGCAAACTGAATATAATTTTTTTCTGCATCTACCTCTGAAAAAATATTTGGCCTTCTAGCTGTGTGTGGGACTTGTTCTATTAGTCCATCTATACTGACCTCCATCAGGTTGCAAATTGAATATAATATTTTTCTGCATCTAGCTCTGAAAAAATGTTTGGCCTTCTAGCAGTGTGTGGGACTTGTTCTATTAGTCCATCTATACTGACCTCCATCAGGTTGCAAACTGAATATATTTTTTTCTGCATCTACCTCTGAAAAAATATTGGGCTTCTAGCTGTGTGTGGGACTTGTTCTATTAATCCATCTATACAGACCTCCATCAGGTTGCAAACTGAATATATTTTTTTCTGCATCTACCTCTGAAAAAATATTGGGCTTCTAGCTGTGTGTGGGACTTGTTCTATTAATCCATCTATACAGACCTCCATCAGGTTGCAAACTGAATATATTTTTTTCTGCATCTACCTCTGAAAAAATATTGGGCTTCTAGCTGTGTGTGGGACTTGTTCTATTAATCCATCTATACAGACCTCCATCAGGTTGCAAACTGAATATAATTTTTTTCTGCATCTACCTCTGAAAAAATATTTGGGCTTCTAGCTGTGTGTGGGACTTGTTCTATTAGTCCATCAATACTGACCTCCATAAGGTTGCAAACTGAATATAATTTTTTTCTGCATCTACCTCTGAAAAAATATTTGGCCTTCTAGCTGTGTGTGGGACTTGTTCTATTAGTCCATCTATACTGACCTCCATCAGGTTGCAAATTGAATATAATATTTTTCTGCATCTACCTCTGAAAAAATGTTTGGCCTTCTAGCAGTGTGTGGGACTTGTTCTATTAGTCCATCTATACTGACCTCCATCAGGTTGCAAATTGAATATAATATTTTTCTGCATCTAGCTCTGAAAAAATGTTTGGCCTTCTAGCAGTGTGTGGGACTTGTTCTATTAGTCCATCTATACTGACCTCCATCAGGTTGCAAACTGAATATATTTTTTTCTGCATCTACCTCTGAAAAAATATTGGGCTTCTAGCTGTGTGTGGGACTTGTTCTATTAATCCATCTATACAGACCTCCATCAGGTTGCAAACTGAATATATTTTTTTCTGCATCTACCTCTGAAAAAATATTGGGCTTCTAGCTGTGTGTGGGACTTGTTCTATTAATCCATCTATACAGACCTCCATCAGGTTGCAAACTGAATATATTTTTTTCTGCATCTACCTCTGAAAAAATATTGGGCTTCTAGCTGTGTGTGGGACTTGTTCTATTAATCCATCTATACAGACCTCCATCAGGTTGCAAACTGAATATAATTTTTTTCTGCATCTACCTCTGAAAAAATATTTGGGCTTCTAGCTGTGTGTGGGACTTGTTCTATTAGTCCATCAATACTGACCTCCATAAGGTTGCAAACTGAATATAATTTTTTTCTGCATCTACCTCTGAAAAAATATTTGGCCTTCTAGCTGTGTGTGGGACCTGTTCTATTAGTCCATCTATACTGACCTCCATCAGGTTGCAAATTGAATATAATATTTTTCTGCATCTACCTCTGAAAAAATGTTTGGCCTTCTAGCAGTGTGTGGGACTTGTTCTATTAGTCCATATATACTGACCTCCATCAGGTTGCAAACTGAATATATTTTTTTCTGCATCTACCTCTGAAAAAATATTGGGCTTCTAGCTGTGTGTGGGACTTGTTCTATTAATCCATCTATACAGACCTCCATCAGGTTGCAAACTGAATATATTTTTTTCTGCATCTACCTCTGAAAAAATATTGGGCTTCTAGCTGTGTGTGGGACTTGTTCTATTAATCCATCTATACAGACCTCCATCAGGTTGCAAACTGAATATATTTTTTTCTGCATCTACCTCTGAAAAAATATTGGGCTTCTAGCTGTGTGTGGGACTTGTTCTATTAATCCATCTATACAGACCTCCATCAGGTTGCAAACTGAATATAATTTTTTTCTGCATCTACCTCTGAAAAAATATTTGGGCTTCTAGCTGTGTGTGGGACTTGTTCTATTAGTCCATCTATACTGACCTCCATAAGGTTGCAAACTGAATATAATTTTTTTCTGCATCTAGCACTGAAAAAATATTTGGCCTTCTAGCAGTGTGTGGGACTTGTTCTATTAGTCATCTATACTGACCTCCATCAGGTTGCAAATTCAAAATATTTTTTTGTCTGCATCTACCTCTGAAAAAATATTTGGCCTTCTAGCATTGTGTGGGACTTGTTCTATTTGTCCATCTATACTGACCTCCATCAGGTTGCAAACTGAATATATTTTTTTTCTGCATCTATCTCTGAAAAAATATTTGGCCTTCTAGCAGTGTGTCGGTCTCATTGTATTAGGCCATCTTTACCAAGCTCCACCAGCTTTTCAATTAATAATAATTTTTCGCTGCATCTAGCCCTGAAAATAATTTTTCTTCCCAATAGTGGTAGCTATAGAAATATGGGGCGCGCTCCTGGCTTACAAAAATATACGCTTCATAAGATAAAACACCAGCTTAGCGCACTGCATTAATAAGATGGCATCATCGTCTCTCCCAGTGCTAGGCCTACTACCCAGGCTAGCATTCCTGTGCCTAAAACACAATGTATGGGTCCGCGCTAGCCACTATGCTGAGGGGTCTAAAGCTGCTGCTAACGCTTTATAACAATTCAATTGGCAGATTTTCACAGAGCTCTTCCACAATGCCCACCCATCGGGACAACAGTTGCCCACCTTCCCTATGGGATCTAGTGGCGAATAGTTGATGCCATTAATCAGAGCGTCAGTTGCCCCGTCGTCGTGGCAAGCATACGGTAAGGCATGGGAAGAGTGGACACGACTAGTAGCAGGCAGACGGGTTGACCAATGTGAACAAGCCAGATCACAAGTCACCATAGAATTTCTCCACCAGCTAATGATGAGGGGCATTTCAGGGGCGTCAGCGCAGCGGTGTCTGACCAGAGTAGCATTTCACTTCCAACTACTGAATTGGGGAGATGTGACAAAGATTCATCATCAGACAATCCATAAAACGGTGGAAAAGGGGTCAGCCAAGTCAGGAGTGTAGACGTCCCGTCCCGTGTCACTAAAACTGATTTCTCACATCATATTCCTAACACCATTAACATGACACTCACAATTTGAAGCAACACTACTGTCTACTGCATTTGTGATCGCCTTCTTCGGGGCGCTATGCATAAGCGAATTAGTCCCTCAATCCAAAATTAGCACCAGTGGAGGCTTATTACACCAGGACGTAGTCATAGGCAATAATGCAATACGTCTACGCATACACAAATCGAAAATGGTTCCAGCGGGCAGGGGCACTTGGGTACTTCTACAACCCACAAACGGTACACTGAGTCGGGTAACAATAGTAAAATCATATCTGTAGCGCCGGCGTCCCTGCCCTCTGCTAGGCAGGGACGCTGTTCCCCTCACCTCCCTGCTCCGTGCCCGGCGTCCTCCTCCCGCTCTGCTGGCAGTGCGCGCTCCTTCCCGGCCACTGTGCTTAGGGCGCGCGCGCGCGCTCTCCCTCCCTCTTAAAGGGGCCGCGCGCGCCGTCCAAAGGAGTCCCCGGCCAATGGCCGGAGGACTTCACCATATATAAGGCACCTCCTCCAAAATGGAGGTGCCCGAGCAATGTTGTTGCACTGTTTACTACTCTGCTTCAGCCCTCAGGTCCCGTTGCCAGTTACCTGCCAGATACCTGCCAGATTCCTGCCAGCTTGCTGTCTTATTCCTGCCTGATATTCCGCTACCTGCCTGCTAGCCTGAGGTCCGACGGTCTGCCTTACAACTCCTGTCAGTCTGTCTAAGGACCAGCTTGCCCGCTCACCTGGGAGCGCACTTCAGCTACCTGCCTGCTTGCCTGAGGTCCGACGGTCTGCCTTCCAACTCCTGTCAGTCTATGGACCAGCTTGCCCGCTCACCTGGGAGTGCACATCTGCTACCTGTCTGCTAGCCTACCTGGAGGCTCCGCCGTCACGTGCTGTGACCACCTGCCTGTCCAGTGACTCCTGTTCGCTCACCTAGGAGCGCTCATCTGCTGCCTGTCCGCTAGCCTACCTGGAGGCTCTGCCGTCACGTGCTGTGACCACCCGCTTATCCAGAGACTTTCGCCCGCTCACCTGGGAGCGCTCATCTGCCGCCTGTCTGTTGGTCTTCCTGGAGGCTCCGCCGTCACATGCTGTGACCACCTGTTTATCCAGAGACTCTCGCCTGCTCACCTGGGAGCTCAAGTCTACCATCAGCCGCCACAGGTCGTACCAACCCTTTACCCAGAGACTGCCCCGGTCACTTGCCGTGACCATCTGCCCGTTCTTCCAGAGACTGTCCCGGTCACTTGCCGTGACCATCTGCCCGTTCACCCAGAGACTGCCCCAGTCACTTGCAGTGATCTCCTGCCCGTTCTTCCAGAGACTGTCCCAGTCACTTGCCGTGACCATCTGCCCGTTCACCCAGAGACTGCCCCAGTCACTTGCCGTGATCTCCTGCCCGTTCTTCCAGAGACTGTCCCGGTCACCTGCTGTGACTGCCTGCCTGGTCGCCACCCGCTCCCTTACAAGGACCGCCCCCTTGTATAGTAGCTCAGAGGTTCCGCCTCCCAGACCCGTTACAGTTTGCTCGGGCCATGAAACCCGGTGGCACCCAAGCTCCCTCGCTCTCGGACCTCTGTCATGAACTGTCCCGTCAGGGGTCCCAACAGGAGTCCATCCTGGGTCACCTACGGAATGTCAATTCTCGCCTGGACACTCTGACTGCTCCACCAGCAACCACCGCCAGTGCCATGACTCGCAACCCGGCAGCTCCGCTGCCCACCAATACCATGGTATCCTACCCCGGACCCCGGCTTTCTGCACCTCCTCGCTTCGGAGGCGACTCCGCCCAGGCTCGGGGCTTCATAAATCAGTGCACCCTGCACTTTGAACTATTGTCCCACCAGTTTAACTCCGACCGGGCCAAAATTGCCTTCATCATGTCCCATCTCACCGGGGAGGCCCTGGCCTGGCTAAATCCTCTATGGGAGAGAGGAGACCCCCTGGTGTCCGACTTGCCTGCCTTCCTCATGGCTTTCCGGAAAGTCTTCGACGAACCCGGACAGAAGACCTCATCCGCATCATCTCTGCTACGCCTCCGTCAGGGAGGTCTCACCGTGGGCCAATATGCCATACGGTTCCGTACCCTTGCCTCGGAGCTGGCCTGGGATAACGACGCTCTGGTATCCGTCTTCTGGGAGGGTCTGTCCGGCCGTATTAAAGATGAACTTGCCGGTCGGGACATTCCTACCACTCTCGATGACCTAATAACTCTTGCCACCCGGATTGACCTACGGTTCCAGGAGCGTGCCAAAGAGGTCACCCATGAGAGGAGGTTTCCACGTCTAGCTCCTACTTTTCAGAAACCCGTCACTCCCTCCGTCTCTCCCCAGGTACACTCTCCGGAGCCTATGCAGGTCGACCAGACCAAGATGGTCAAAACCCGTCAGGACTTACGCCGTGCCGAGGGGAGCTGCTTCTACTGTGGCAGTAAGGAGCACCGGATCCGTGCCTGCCCAGAGAGGTCGGGAAACGCCTGTGTCTAGGTTCGCTCAGAGAGGTCGACCTAGACAAGAATAAATCCTCTCCATCTCTGCTGCTGTCAGTTTCAATCGTCTGCGGGGAGAACCGTTATTTCGAACTAGCCCAACTGGACTCTGGAGCAGCCGGGAATCTTATTTCACAGTCCCTGGTAGAGAAATACCGCATCCCCACCAAACCTCTGGCTGTACCCTTGTCTGTTGCTGCCGTGGATGGGGGTCTCTTACCACGTCCCATCCAACTCATCACCGAATCCATTACTCTGCAGGTGGGAATGCTGCATTCTGAGAGTATCTCCTTTCATGTTCTGCCTGGACTCTCTCACGCCCTCTTGTTAGGTCTACCTTGGCTCCAGAGACATGCACCCGTGCTTGACTGGCAGACCGGAGAAGTCCTTCGCTGGGGACAGGCCTGCCATAAGACCTGTCTGGTTCCCGTCCATCCCGTCCGTCCTTCTCCTACCCCAGCTAATCTACCTGGACTTCCGATTCCTTATTGGTCTTATGCTGATGTCTTTAATAAAAAGGAAGCAGAGACACTACCCCCTCATAGACCATACGACTGCCCTATCGACTTGTTACCCGGTACTACTCCTCCCCGTGGGCGTATTTATCCATTATCCACTGCTGAGACCCGGTCGATGTCCGAATATATTGAGGAGAATCTGGCCAGGGGATTCATCCGGAAATCTACCTCCCCGGCGGGAGCAGGCTTCTTCTTCGTAAAAAAGAAGGACGGCTCTCTCCGTCCCTGTATAGACTATAGAGGCCTTAACCAGATCACGGTGAAGAATAAGTACCCCCTTCTGCTCATTCCGGAGTTATTTGATCGTCTGAGAGGGGCTAGAATCTTCACCAAACTGGACCTCCGTGGGGCGTACAACCTGGTTCGTATCCGTCAGGGGGATGAATGGAAGACGGCATTCAACACCCGGGACGGCCACTATGAATATCTGGTAATGCCCTTTGGTCTCTGTAACGCTCCTGCCGTCTTTCAAGAGTTGGTCAATGACATCTTCTGGGACCTTCTCTACTCCTGCGTAGTGGTGTACCTGGACGACATCTTGGTCTTCTCTCCAGATCTCCAGACTCACCGGAGGGACGTTCGTCAGGTCCTGCTCAGGCTCAGGCAGAATCACCTCTTCGCTAAATACGAGAAGTGCCTCTTTGAGCAGACCTCGCTTCCGTTTTTGGGCTACATTATTTCTCAGACCGGCCTACGAATGGATCCAGAGAAACTGTCTGCCATCGAGAAATGGCCTCGACCGGAGGGGTTGAAGGCCATTCAGCGGTTCCTGGGCTTCGCCAACTACTACCGCCTCTTCATACCACACTTCTCTTCCCGGACTGCCCCAATTTCCGCGCTCACCCGTAAGGGTACTAATCCCAAAGAGTGGCCGCCCGAAGCTGAGGAGGCCTTTCTTTCCTTAAAACAGGCCTTCTCTTCCGCCCCGGTGCTGCATCGCCCGGACGGCAACAAGCAGTTCTTTCTGGAAGTTGACGCCTCCTCCTCTGGAGCCGGAGCGGTACTTACTTAAAAATCATCTTCCGGGAGGATGGTAACTTGCGGCTTCTTCTCTAAACTCTTCTCCTCCTCAGAGCGCAATTATTCCATAGGAGACCGAGAGTTATTGGCCATCAAACTGGCATTGGAGGAGTGGCGTTACCTGCTCGAGGGGGCTCTTCACCCGGTAATAATTTACACTGACCACAAGAACTTGGCTTACCTCCAGCATGCCCAGAGACTTAACCCGCGCCAAGCCCGGTGGTCCTTGTTTTTTGCTCGCTTTGATTTTGTTCTTCATTTTCGCCCGGCTGACAAAAACGTCAAGGCGGACGCCTTGTCTCGATCCTTTCTGGTGTCTGATCTCGAGGAAGATCCGAAACACATCATCGATCCCGCCAGAGTAATGCAGGTGGCTCCCGTGAGTCTAAATCGTCTCCCTCCCGGAAAGATGTTCGTATCAGTACCTGATCGGGAGAAGATCCTTCACTGGGGTCACTCGTCTAAACTGGCTGGCCATGCCGGTCAGAAAAAGACCCTCCAGCTTATTACCCGTCACTACTGGTGGCCTACCCTGCACAAGGACGTAATAGACTTTGTTTCTGCCTGTGTGTCCTGCGCCCGCAACAAGGTTCCGAGACATCTGCCAGCCGGTCGCCTCCTTCCGCTCCCAGTACCTGCTGCCCCCTGGCAGCATATAGCAATGGACTTTATAACAGACCTCCCAGTCTCTGCCGGTTGTACGGTCATTTGGGTGGTCGCTGACCGCTTCTCCAAGATGGCTCATTTCGTTCCCCTGCCAGGCCTCCCGTCTGCACCCGAGCTAGCTAAAGACTTTATTCGTCACATCTTCCGTCTTCATGGCCTGCCCCTCCACATCGTGTCGGATCGTGGGGTACAGTTCACCTCACGCTTCTGGAGAGCCACTTGTAAACTGCTAGACGTCACCCTGGACTTCTCTTCCGCTTACCACCCACAGTCCAATGGTCAAGTAGAGCGGATCAATCAGAACCTGACCAATTACCTCCGGCACTTCGTTAATGCCCATCATTCAGACTGGGTGGATCTCCTACCATGGGCCGAGTTCTCTTATAACAATCACGAGAGCGAATCCTCCTCCAAATCCCCGTTTTTTGTAGTCTTCGGTCAACATCCTCGGATTCCTTTTCCTGTCTCCACCTCTGTGGACAACCCGGTTGCGGAATCTCTCGTTAGTAAATTTTCCTCCATTTGGGAGAGTACCCGATCCGCACTCCTTCAGTCGTCCGAACGGATGAAAAGACACGCTGACAAAAAACGCCTGGATCCTCCACAATTTCGTCCCGGAGATAAAGTCTGGCTCTCATCTAAATATGTCCGACTCAAGATACCTTCTTACAAGTTAGGGCCTCGGTTCATCGGCCCCCTGGAGGTCATCAGTCAGATCAACCCGGTGGCCTATAAATTGAAACTCCCGGCCAACTTACGGATCCCTAACTCCTTCCATGTATCTCTCCTCAAACCTGTGGTACTTAACTCTTTTTCCAAGTCTACAGGTACGCCTCCTGCTCCGGTTTCTGCTGAGGACGAGTTTGAGGTAGAGAACATTCTTGCCACCAAAAGGGTAAGAGGAAAGACCTTTTTTCTAGTAGATTGGAAGGGGTTTGGTCCTGAGGAGAGAACGTGGGAGCCCCGGGAGAACATCCATGCCCCTCTTATCCTTGCTAAATTTCTGTCTGGCCTAAAAAAGGGGGGGCCTAAAGGGGGGGGTACTGTAGCGCCGGCGTCCCTGCCCTCTGCTAGGCAGGGACGCTGTTCCCCTCACCTCCCTGCTCCGTGCCCGGCGTCCTCCTCCCGCTCTGCTGGCAGCGCGCGCTCCTTCCCGGCCACTGAGCTTAGGGCGCGCGCGCGCGCTCTCCCTCCCTCTTAAAGGGGCCGCGCGCGCCGTCCTAAGGAGTCCCCGGCCAATGGCCGGAGGACTTCAGCATATATAAGGCACCTCCTCCAAAATGGAGGTGCCCGAGCAATGTTGTTGCACTGTTCACTACTCTGCTTCAGCCCTCAGGTCCCGTTGCCAGTTACCTGCCAGATACCTGCCAGATTCCTGCCAGCTTGCTGTCTTATTCCTGCCTGATATTCCGCTACCTGCCTGCTAGCCTGAGGTCCGACGGTCTGCCTTACAACTCCTGTCAGTCTGTCTGAGGACCAGCTTGCCCGCTCACCTGGGAGCGCACTTCAGCTACCTGCCTGCTTGCCTGAGGTCCGACGGTCTGCCTTCCAACTCCTGTCAGTCTGTCTATGGACCAGCTTGCCCGCTCACCTGGGAGTGCACATCTGCTACCTGTCTGCTAGCCTACCTGGAGGCTCCGCCGTCACGTGCTGTGACCACCTGCCTGTCCAGTGACTCCTGTTCGCTCACCTAGGAGCGCTCATCTGCTGCCTGTCCGCTAGCCTACCTGGAGGCTCTGCCGTCACGTGCTGTGACCACCCGCTTATCCAGAGACTCTCGCCCGCTCACCTGGGAGCGCTCATCTGCCGCCTGTCTGTTGGTCTTCCTGGAGGCTCCACCGTCACATGCTGTGACCACCCGTTTATCCAGAGACTCTCGCCTGCTCACCTGGGAGCTCAAGTCTACCATCAGCCGCCACGGGTCGTACCAACACTTTACCCAGAGACTGCCCCGGTCACTTGCCGTGACCATCTGCCCGTTCTTCCAGAGACTGTCCCGGTCACTTGCCGTGACCATCTGCCCGTTCACCCAGAGACTGCCCCAGTCACTTGCCGTGATCTCCTGCCCGTTCTTCCAGAGACTGTCCCGGTCACTTGCCGTGACCATCTGCCCGTTCACCCAGAGACTGCCCCAGTCACTTGCCGTGATCTCCTGCCCGTTCTTCCAGAGACTGTCCCGGTCACTTGCCGTGACCATCTGCCCGTTCACCCAGAGACTGCCCCAGTCACTTGCCGTGATCTCCTGCCCGTTCTTCCAGAGACTGTCCCGGTCACCTGCTGTGACTGCCTGCCTGGTCGCCACCCGCTCCCTTACAAGGACCGCCCCCTTGTATAGTAGCTCAGAGGTTCCGCCTCCCAGACCCGTTACAATATCTAACCATCAGATCACAAAGTAATTTGTTCCTATCACACATTGATGGGACGCCATTATCAAGATACCAGTTCCAAGCTATATTTAATAAATGCATAACATCGGCAGGGAACCACCCCAAAGATTACGGGACACACTCATTCCGCATAGGCGCGGCCACAGAAGCAGCAAGAGCAGGACTGTCAGAAACGGAAGTTCAGAGGATAGAGAGATGGTGATCCACGTGTTTGGCAAGATACATAAGACCGGACTTGTTATCCTAACGTGGTTTGTTTCTTTTACAGGTGACGCTAAGCCAACAGTGTGGGTGATAGGCCACTCGTGTATATATTGGGCAGATTAAAGGGCGAAAGTCCGCCCAGGTGGGAGGAAATTAGAGTTTCATAACACATATTTCAACTGGAGAGGTATTAGAGGCCTGCTATGGCCACAGGTACTAATGGAGGTAATCAAGGTAGGGAGAGAGGCAAGATGTCTGGTCATCTTAGTTATACAGGCCGGGGGAAACAACCTAGGTCATCACAAGAGCGCATAACTAATGGCAATAATGAAACTAGACACTGAGCGCTTCAGAGAATTTTTCACAAAACTAGCTATAGTATGGTCAGAGATTGTGCCGATAGCGGTATGGCAAGGTGCGCGAGACATCACGGCCATCGAACGGACAAGGCGGGTAATAAATATTCGGATGGCAAAATTTAGAAGAGACAGAGGCAGTGTAGTGGTACGACACCGACAACTGGAAGGAGATAAAGCAGGCCTCATACGGCCCGACGGTGTTCACTTAATGGATATTGGACTGGACATATTCCTGTCAGGACTCCAGGACGGAGTGGAACAAGCGTTAAGAGTGATGGGTGGGGGTCAGAGTCCTGCATACGAGTACGCAGGATCCTCCGTGGCCTGGAAATAGAAAGGACATGTTGGAGAGTTACACTTGTTGGCCAAGTTGCCGGAGTGGAGACCCAGGGCATGCTGCAACAAGCTGAATTATTTTAGAAATAAAATGTCTTTCTAATGGAATGAGTATAAAGAGTTAATAAAGCTGTGACCGATCCTCACCCATCCAGTTGTAAGAGTTACATTATTGTATTGTCAAGGAAAGGGGGGCGGTAGGGGGGCTGAGCGTCTGGGTTTGGTTGGGGGTCCACACAGTCTGCCTAGGCTAGATGCATTTAAAAATTCTTATTAGATACACAGGCGGTGCAGCTTGCTTCGCAGCTGGGCTACTACGCCCAAAGTATTGCCTAGGCTAGATGCAGTTAAAAATTCTACGCTGACTAGCAGACACTGAAGATTTGGAGCAGACCTCTGAGTAAACAGCTCTTCAGACTCAATCATCTGTGTTACCCCAAGCCATAGTGTATGTAGTTTCTTACAGTTAAAAGGGGGGGGGGAGCGACCCAACCCACCTGGAATTGACGATGCCAACGTCACGTAAGACACAGCAAGGGGACTCCAAAAAGAGTTTCCATTTTTTCCCAAAATTGTGGCACAGACACCACTTAACCCTAGAACGCATACCTGGGACCTCGCAGTCCCGCCCTGTTAATTGTTTTCTATTTTCTGCAAGATTACTTTAGTTAGAATTTTGAAACTCTAGGTATTCTTCATGTATATAGTTGTTTGTCATTTGAGTTTGAGTTATTCAATGTTATTTGCACACGGGCCTAAAAGGCCCCAGGTATATGAAAGTGTAGATTTTTATGGTCATGCGTTCTAGGGTTAAGTGGCATCAATTGCCCCACAGTTGCTTAAAACGGTTGGTGAGGTGATATTACCAAATCCTCAAGCTTTTAGCCTCCCAAGGATAACACAGGATTAGAAAAGTCCTTGCGAATCCATGATTTGTTCATCTTTATGAACGTGAATCTGTCTACATTCTCAGTGGACAGCCGCGTGCGCTTATCTGTCAGCACACCATCAGCAGCGCTGAACACACGTTCAGAGAGAACACTGGCTGCAGGGCATGACAAGATCTCCAAGGCGTGAGTGGCGAGCTCCGGCCATTTTTCCAGATTGGAATACCAAAATGAGCAAGGGTTCAGTGATACAGTCATGGCTTCGATGTTCACTTAGAGATACTCCTGCACCATCCTCTCTAGGCATTGACTATGTGTCAGACTTCTTGTCTCCTGTGGCCTTGCAAAGGATGGTCTAAAAAAGTGGTGAAACGATTTCACAAAATTGCTGTTACCAGCAGATACTGTGTTACTGTTACGGTTTGAGTGATGAAGACTCGACAGTCCCGCGGTTGGCAAGTTAGAACTGTGAGATTCACTTCGTGCACCACTGGTGTTTTGTGGAAAAGCACATGTAAGATTCTGCAAAAGCGTCTGCAGATACTCCTGCATGCGTCAATCCCTTTTTATGGCAGGAATTATTTAGGCAAATTTACTTTTGTACCGGGGATCTAAGAGTGTGGCAACCCAGTAGTCGAGATTACTTCGAATTCTGCAATCTGAGGGTCATGTTGCAGGTAGTGCAGCAAGAAGGCACTCATGTGTCTTGCGCATCCAGGAGGACCAAGTCCTTGTTGTGTTGGTAGCGAGGTAAGAATCATGCTTCTTTCCTCTGCCCTCTCCCCCCAACCTCGCACAACAGAAATGTGATCAAGGTCTCCCTCATCTGATGAGTCTTCCATGCCCATCGCCAGTTCATCCTCCACTTCTTCCTCAGCTCCTGCACCTTCCTCAACAGTTTGGCTGCTACCATGCGCCCTGTTTAATCCCTCTCCCCCACCCTCCCATGCCTGCCTCCTTGGTGCTGCCAACCGTCTAGACCTTGGAGATGTTATCCCTTCCGCATACGACTCCTCCTCTACTTCCTCCACCTCCTCTTGTCCGACCACCTGACTCTGAATTCTGTTTAATGTGTGCTCCAGCATGTAAATCACCGGAATAGATATGCTGATAATGGCATCGTCGTCAGCACTAAACATCTTCGTCGCCATTTCAAAACTGTGCAGAAAGGTGTGTGGCACCCCTGAGGGTGCAGTCACCTCACAGTTACTGCATCTCACCCAGAGGTGTGGTATCTCACCCTCAGGTAAGGAAGGCGTATGGCTCGGAACCCTAACACCTGCATCCAACACATACCCGCAGTGGGGTTAGGGCGAGATTGCTCCTAAGGGAGAGCACAGTCCCAGGTCCCTAGCTGGTGGGAGGATCCTATGTAGTGGGTGCTTAGGGGAGCAGCTTAGGGGAGCACATGACAGGGAGAGTATAAATAGGAAGCCATCTTAGAAAGAGCAAGCCAGTCAGAGGAGGAAAAGTGACAGGAGCAGAGGCTCGGCATGAGCTCTGCTCCGGAGGCGGGCCTAGCCTGGGAGGCCCAGGACTGAAGGAGAGAAGAGAGGAGTGGGAGCAGGAAGGCTCCAGGAACCGAAGGGACCCTAGGGCTACGGGCCGTGCAGAAGGCCACCTGTACTCCCGCTGCTACCAGGAGGTAGAGGGGTCAGGCCAGATAAGGGGAACCGGTCCCTCAACTAGAGGAGAAACAGCAAGGCTCAACTAGAAACCGGAGGCTGCAGCATTTCATGTACTGCAGGCAAAAGTCCACACCAGTCTCACTAAGAAGGTAGCCACATAGGACCCAGGGGACGGAACACAAGTCGCCCGCCAAGGCCCGAGGATACCGGATAGAAGTGTCACTGGGTGTGAGGTGCAGGATAAAGGCCAGAGAAAGGACACACAGAAGGGGGTCCTGCTAAGTACTCCGGAGCTATCTGGGGGTGGACTGAGCCCCTCACTGAGTACGCACAGCACGACGGGTGAGATAGCTCTGGTACCTGTAATCTGGACTGCAACAACTGTGAGTAAAGATCTTGGGACTGCATCACACGGACTCTGTGTTCATTACTGACTCCCTGCACTACAACCACCATCATCCACCCACACTGCCCTGAAGCTACACTCTTCCTGTGGTGAGTAATAATACCATTGCAGCAAAACCACCAGCTTCAGAGGACTGTTCCGCAGCGGCGGCCCCTTTGGCCGCACTCCACAGGTGGCGTAGTCGGACATTATAAAATCCATATATACAAATTACCATTGGATTGACCGCCCTGGGTCACGGACCGGGTCACCGCCACAGTGACTACAACCCCCAGCGTCTACCGGCCCGGCTCCGGGTACCCCACGGCCCAGGGGGCGCTTCAACTTCATAGGTCCCTGATCTGAGACCACTCCTGCTGTGTGATTTGCCCCACCTCTGGATCTCGTTGGCCCAGGCTATACGTCAGAAACTATTGCACCAGGGCTTGTCGGTGCTGCCACAGTCGCTGCAACATGTGCAGAGTTGAATTCCACCGTGTCGGCACATCGCATTTCAGCTGGTGAACTGGCAGGCCCAACGACTTCTGTAGAGATGTAAGTCGTAAGACGTGTGTAACATTGCCCCGGCGAAGGGCCGCACCCAGGTTTGCAGCATTGTCGCACACGGCCTTCCCTGGTTGCAGGTCCAGTGGAGACAACCATTCATGAAACTGGGTCTCCAGAGCTGAGCACAAGTCCTCAGCTGTGTGACTGACATTTCCCAGACATTTCAAAGTAAACACTGATGCCGTTGAGCCCTGCTGCCAGCATAGTAAGGAGGTGCGCAGTTAGAAAGCAGGTGGCATTACCAGACAGGCTTTGGGTGCAGGTGGAGGACCGAGAGGAGGTTGAGGAGGCAGAAGCAGTGGAGGAACTTCTAGATAAAGAGGATTGACGTACAACTCGCGGGGACGGCAAGACTTGGACAGCAGCCCCTTGTCCTGCTGTCACCATAGTTACCCAGTGCCCTGTCAGCGACATGTAACGCCCCTGTCCATGCCTACTCGTCCAAGTGTCTGTGGTGAAATGCACCCTGTCACACACAGAGTTTCTCAAAGAAGCGGTGATGTTGTGTGCGACATGCTGGTGGAGCGCAGGCACACCTTTCTTTGAGAAGTAGTGCCGACTGGGCATCTGGTACTGGGGCACTGCGACGGACATAAGGTCTCAAAAATCCACTGTGTCCTCCAGGCGGAAAGGCAGCATTTCTGTAGCCAACAGCTTGCAGATGGTGAAATTCAACCTCTTAGCTTTCTCATGGCTAGGAGGAAATGATCTTTTACTTGTCCACATCTGAGGGACCGAGGGCTGGCTGTTGTGCTTTGACGGGGTTGAGTAGGGTGTCCCTGGCAAACTGCCGGTCTGTGAGGAAGATGCAGGCGGACATGTTAGGTTGCCTTGATCCAAAGGTGGTGCTCTCGATGTCAGAGAGCTCTCAACACCAGCAGGTGTTTCCACTTCCCAATGAACTGACGACCTGCCAATCACACTGGCTGTTGCAGGTAAAGAGGTGGCAGGTCTGCGTCCAAAAACATGTGTGACTGCTGTCCCCCCAGTCACAGAGGATGAAGAGGCCGCGGATGCACAAGATGGGGCAGACGGTGGTTGGCCCAGCCTGCTAGGCCGCATTGTAGCACAGTGAGCTTCCCACTGCAACTTATGCTTCATATCCATGTGACGGTACATGCATGAAGTACTCAAACTATGGATTTTTTGGCCTCTACTTAGCTTTTGGTGACAAATATTACAGATAACACGAGTTGGGTCATCCTTATCGATCTGAATAAATGCCCAGGCTATGCAAGGCTTAGAGCCCATGCGACCTGAAGAGCCACTACGACTTGTGGTCAGAGGCGGAGTTGTGGTTGAGGATGCAGTTGTTGACGTGCTTCCAGTACTCCGTCTCTGTCCAGGAAGGCGCAACCTAACCTCGTCGTCAATAGCATCTGTGACGCCCCGCTGCGCTTGGTATCACAGATCCTAGAAGAGTGTATTGATGGAATCCTCCACAAGAGGCCCCCATAAACATTCACACATCTCCACCTTCCACCTCAGACCAGCAGAGGGAGCCCGTTAGGGATATAAATAGGGAAGGTGGAGCTAGGCAGTTCAGTTCCTCTGAAGAGTTCCTGCAGTAGAGAAGCCTAAGAGAGGTCAGTCTGCAGTGGAGCTCAGTCTAGTCTAGAGAACTCAGTTAATAGTTCAGCAGTGGAGCACGAGGCTCCTGCTAGCTAGATTCAGGGAGCCCAGATAGAGCTTAAGGTGTGCCGGCGTCATAAGATCGGTGAAGCGCGGCAAGCTGCCGTTAGTGTGTATAGCCTATTGAGGGCCCGAGTAGGCCGAAGGTGAGTGGCGAGTTAGTACATAAGGGGCAGAGGAGCTTAACCAGCTCACCCGGAAGCATTTACCGGACACCGGATCTGAGCTTACCGGGATCTCTATGACCCAGTAAGGCATAACCGGAATCACTGGAGAACTACAAGTCCCAGGATCGCTAAGGTGCTGATACGTAACAGAGCCAGGAGACGCTTAGGCCCCGCATACTGGGAGCGTGAGCTTCAAGAGAAGGCCCTACCACAAGGTCAGCCAGCGCAGGACAGAGACAAAGTTAGGCCTAGCTCCAGGCAGGTCAGAAACTTACTGCGCAGAGGCAAGAAACAGGAGGCCCTACACCCGCTCATTGGGGAGGATCCTGATATGCACCCTTCACCCTACAGTGCTCCAGGATGTGCCTGAATTTCCTCCAGTAAAAGGTACTGAAGTGACTACCGTGTCCGTTTCCGTTCTTGCTCTGACCCAGCTGGGTCTCGCCTGTCCTGCATTCCCCCTGCATACGCTGCCCTGAGACCTAGCTCCACCTGTGGGGAGCTATACCATCGAGCTGCCTTATCACGGGCCTCAGTGGACTGCTGCAGCGCTGGTGCTTCTCACCAGATACAACAGGTGGTGTCACAAACTCTTATAAAATTAACAATTATCCACCCTTTTAAAGAGTGACCCCAGGGTACGGGCCAGGGAGCCGACCACCGCGACATCCCAAAGGCCAGGCAAAGGCCCGGGTGACCTCATCGACTGGCTGACTGTGGGTTGACAGTAAGTGGGATCTCCAACCTTGTCATCATCACCCTGTGTGTTATCACACCCGTCGTCCTCAAAGCCAACCTCTTCCTGCCCTGACCGAAAAGTCAAGTTGTCGCTCCAATCAGGTATTTGAGTCTCATCATCGTCTTTATCATTGTCTCCACCAACAGGAGTTACAGTTTGGGAACGAGGGTCTACATTATGCTCAGAACCTTCTTCATCTGGTCCTGGATCCGACTTATAAAGATTCTGGGCATCAGTGCAGATCATTTCCTCGTCTGGATTAACAGAAGCTCTGGAGCAGACCTCCATTTCCCAGGCTATAGTATGAGTAAACAGCTGTGCAGACTCAACCATCTGTGTTACCCCATACTCAGACGGGCAGCTGGAGACTTGGGAGCTGTGAGGAAGCAAGTGCGATTGGGGTGACACCTCTGAGGACTGGAGTATTTGTGATGTTGAAGTTGAGGTGGAGGAGAGCCCACTTGAAGGAGCACTTGATATCCGCTGAAGCACCTGCTGTTTTTGTCCCTCATCTGGAATTTGTAGCGATGGGCGTGTCCGTAACAAAGGGATCGTATCACATTGTCCACGAAAAGAAGTCGACATGTTAGTTTGGCTGGAAGATGGTCTTTCTTCTGCAGATGTTACTCCCCCCCCACCGCGGGGGGCTCGACCCACCAGCGGACAGGCACCGGTATTAGGAGAGGGGGGCTGGCCGTCAGGGTTCACCGCGGATCTGGCACAAACCCGGCGACACGGAGGTGGCACGGGCAGGAACGGACTGGCCGTGTCGGCTTCTCACTTTTTGGATTTTAGAAGGGCATGACATGCCTATATCTGTGTCTCCCCCTCCTTTTACTCCTCCACCTCTTTTATTTTCGCATGACTATATGTACTTGTCACTTTTCCATGTGTTAGTTATGTCTTCTGAGCAGTTTGTCAGCTTTTGGACACCTTTGAAGGTGTTTTCTATGTGTTTCTATGTGTTTTTGTTTGCCTGCCATTGGTTTTAACGGTGTTCGAAGGTGTTCGACGAACAGTTCGACGAACAGTTCGGCGAACACACGGGTGTTCGACGAACCGAACCGAACTCGAACACTACGGGGGTGGCTCAACACTATAAGTGACCCCATTTTACAAACTACACCTCTCAATGAATTCATCTAAGGGTGCAGTGATCATATTGACACCACAGGTGTGTCACAGAATTTTATAGCATTGGGCAGTCAAGAAAAAAATAATTACATTTTTACCACAAAAATTTTGCTTCAGCCCCAGATTTTACATTTTCACACAGGGAAAATGGTAAAAAATGGCACCAAAATGTGTCACACAATTTCTGATGAATGTGGCAACACCCCACATGTGGCTGTACAGTACTGCTTTGCCACACGGTGAGACTCGGGAGGGACTGAGCGCTATTTGCCTCCTGGAGCGCAGATGTTCCTAGAATAGTTAGCGGACTCCATATACAGAGCCCCTAAATATCAGAAGAGCAGAATCCCCTTCAACATGTGGATGCTAAATGTGGTTTAGGCACACTGGGCCTCAGAAAGGAGGGGGCATTTGGATGTTTGAGTGCAGAATTTGCTGAATTTCTTTTGGGGGATGAAGACCAATCTTGCTTTTCCAGAGCCTTAGTACTAACAGTAACATGGAAGCTCCCATATTTCCGTTAACAAATTATGGACCTGACTGGGGACTTGCTTTTTTTGTGGACTGAGTTGAAGCTTTTATTGGGAACATTTTTCCGTAACATTTGGGATCACATTTATCTGGAGCACTTACTTTGAGGATTCCATCTAAATCTCTGTGTCACATGATTCGGATGAAACCCTCGAGGTATCTATTCAGTATAATGAAGCAGTAGAGTTACTATGGACTTCATCTAGCCTCTGTTCAGTGGTGTCCTTTTCTGAGGTGCACAAAACTGTGGTCAACTGCACTCCCCCGCCAAAAAAAACAAAAGAACACAGCAGGATCATAGGCCAGACAGCGTCCACAGTGCGTCTATCTGCCTCAGTATAGGTAATTGTCCACCGTGGGTTGCGCCTGAATCACGTATTTCAGAGATTTACATGGAAACCCCGGTGTAAGCGCTCAGCATAGAGCGCAGGATAAATGTGCGCCAAGCCTTACTGTGATCTTTGGGAAGCAGAATGAACAAATCAACAGCAGGTGAAGAATTGGTTTTATTTATTTTTTACAACGATCCTCATGCAGTATAAGTGATTAGAAGACTTTATTCTTTGGGTCGGTGCGATTACAGCAATGCCAGATTTATATTGGCTTTTTATGCTTGACTGTTGTTGTGACACACTAAAAGAAACTTTTTTTTGCAAAAACTAGTTTTTGCATCACCATATTTTGAGAGCTATAATTTTTCCATATGTCGGCCGACAAAGTCATGTGAGGGCTTGTTTTTTTATGGGACAAGTTGATGTTTTTATTGTTATAATTTTTGGGCACATGACATTTTTTTGATTGCTTTCTATTCTGGTTTTTGGAGATGCAGAATGAACAAAAACCAGCAGTTCAGGACTTGTTTTTTTGTTTTTTTTAATGCTGTTTACACGCAGTGACAGTTCAAACTCATGACAGGCATAGCACGTTATGGTGCAGGAACTGACACCCACTCATGATGTGCTATGTCCGTCATTGGTCGTAAAGGGGTGAAGACACTAAATCTAAAAAGGTAGCAACTGTTTTAAAAAAAACGCATAGTATACTATAAGAACATTGTGTTATAGGAGCTGATTGAAAAAACTATTAGATTTTATTATTGATTCAGCTGAATTTTCAACCAATTTCTAAACATGTATTGGGACGTAGTAAAAGTAACTTATGGACTATTTAAAATTAAAGAAATTTATGCGATGTCACATATTTATATATTATTTAAAATAAACTACTATACTCAGATTGGTAATTCAAATAGTAACCATTTAGCAGAAGCCCATTTTAAAACTGTTGAAAGGATGGTAAAATAGTACACCAATAAATAACACCATGTGCTCAGAGTACTAAAATGTACTTTTTGACATTTTTACTCAATTTTAAGATATTATGAAAGTTGCTTCCTGAGCCTTTATATGTTAGCTAAATTTATTAGAATTGTTTCATTTCAATCTTATAAAAATGAATAATGATCCAAAAATGTCTTCCACAAAAAAAAAGGCAAATGCTACAATTCATATTCAAATGACCTAGAAATTATGCCTAAGAGTAGTCTGTATATAAAAGGGATAATATATTGCTGGCACAGAAAAAATGAAAGGTCTGCTGTTCTCTGGCAGTATCTAATAAAATCCATGATCATAGACAGTAAGATAAATAACGTGACATTTTCAGGTGCTCTTCAACTTCTTTTACCATTCAAATATTTCACAATCCACCTATTATATACTTTATTATGATGACTTTATAGAATAATGTGCAGTCATGAAGATTTTTTACAGCACACATGAATGCACTGAAGTATAAAATCTTACTGTATATGCAAAATGCATGGTTTGGAAAATACCAACAAACCTGCAAATAAAACTTAAAATATAACTTATTATAAATTATTTTCAAATCACAAACACAAATATGAAAGTCAGTAGCACTCAGCAAAGAAGCAAAATTTACACCCTCGCCCTGGTGCTTGAAAAGGCTCAAAGGACCCATGCCATTTAAGAAGACACCAGAATTATGAATGGCATATAATAGTATTTTGTACTGGGTCCAAATAACACTGAGAACACTGCAAAATGGGTATATGTGTACCATGAAGTATACCATATATTATTTATGCTTAGTTCTTAAAAATCATTTACATTTAACAATTTTCATTAACTAAAGCTTCCTTTGAGGACTTAATGATGGGCTTACATATCATTAAAGGGATTCTCCAAGAATTTAATAAAATGGCCTGTGTCATGTAATTCAAATGGCAGCCCAGAATAGTCACATGTTAGGAGACCTGTGTCTCTACTGCCGTAGAAGTTATATCGTAAGCACACAGAATGCTGATGCACCAGAGAAGTGCTGCAACAGAGGAAGAAATAAAACTCCCTCCTGGCTATGAATAAAGACTGTGTGCTTTCAATATATAGCTCCTATGTTAGCTGAGATACAGGTTTCAGAAGCTGTGCTTCCTCACACTACAGCCCATTCTCACAAGGGAATAGGATGGACTTTCTTTTGAGGGATATAATTTAGTGACAAAGAATATATAACTGGTGGAGAAAGGTTGAAATTGATGAACCAGAGTCTTTTTTCAGCTAATGTAATTATGTAACTATGCATTAAGTGAAGGGGGTCATTAAATTGCATTCTTGGAGAACCCCTATAAAGGGGTTGTCCACCTTTGTTGACATTTTTTTTTCTTAAATACATTAAATTGGGGCTAAAAATCATCTTTGCATTTGGGTTTCATTATGAATTTGATATTGTTTGCCTCCTATAGCTGATGTATTACACTATCTATTGCTGGCTGCAGAATGAGATAGCGAGGTTAACCACATTATCTTTATTTCTACAGATATGTTGGGGACATGCTTTTGTGGCACTTACTATTCTATAAGTATGACAAGTTATCCTTCTGCTCTTGCTAGTGTACCATTCCTCACAGACTGCACAGATCTCCAGCCCATAAAATAGAGGAACATGTAACCAGACCTGTCTATCAGTCTTGCCAATGGAAAACCGCACGAGAAAACTGCTTTTCAGTTGGCAAGGCAGATTGACGGGTCTGGTCACATGTTCCTCCACCAGCAGCCATTGTATGGACTGAATAGCTATGGAGTCTGTGCAATAGAAGAACCTGTCATTCCTATTTAATAGTAAATGCCACAAAATCATGCACCCAACACATCTGTTAAAATAAAGATAATGTGGCCAAGCTCGTTAACTCCTTCTGCAGCCAGCAATAGGCAGTGTAATACAGCAGCTATAGTAGGCAAATGGTGCAACATTTTTAATGAAACCAAATTACAAAAAATATTTTAGCCCCAATTACATGCATTTAAGTAGGAAAAAAAAGTCAACAAAGGACAACATCCCCTTTAAGGAATAGTGGTACAGCATTAATCCACACCACTACAGCATCAAAATAAAAATAAATTCATAGTTATACAGTATGTTTTCTGGCAAAGTATGATATCTATTCAGAGAAGCACTGTCATCTCTACTGACATGTCTGTTTTAGTAAATTGTTGTATTCTCTATACTATAACAATTCTGGAGCATCTTTTCTTAAAACTCTAGGTTGTGCCATTATTTTGTTATTCATCCTGCAAATATATAAATAAACTGGCACCAGAGTACTAATATACTATAGTATGTCCTGACATAGTCTGGTACTTTCCAGTGATCATGTGCTAAGAGATTGTACAGGGACACACTTCTTCAAATAGTGGAATATTGACATGCAGTTCTCATTTTAGATATACATTTCAAAGAGAAGTAACTAAGGAACAGCACAATGCAGAGCTATAAATGGAGAAACTCTTTTTTTTATTTTGCAATTAGTACAAGTTCTTACTAATTGCATCAGAAAAATTGATAAGTCTTATGTAAAGTTGTCCTTATGCTTATTAGATTGCCAATGTAGCCACTATCAAAAGTGAAAAATACTGTCATTACCAAAAAAATGTCAAGATTGAAAATATGTTTTAAAGTTATGGCCACTTCCTGGCTTGTATTCGTTTATTTTTTGTTTGTTTTTTCATTATTCATATGTGTATTATACCCTTTTTGTTTTCATTCCCCATTATGTAAAATTTCCCTTAATAAAAACTATTTAAACATAAAGTTATGGCCCTAGCTGTTTCCCTTCTTGCAACTCCATGCAAGTTCCATGCATTTCACTGACTGTTGTCAAGACTGATTTATAGTTACAGACAAGCAGAACATCTGATAGGAAGTGGGGGTGTCCTTAAATGCCTTTTTCTGCTCCCTGCTCCTGCTCTGACAGAATGTTACAGGACCTCCTTCCTCACAGAGCAGGGGTCCTCAAACTTTTTAAACAGGGGGCCAGTTCACGGTCCCTCAGACCATTGGAGGGCCGGAATATAGTTTTTAAAAAAAACTATGAACAAATTCCTATGCACACTGCACGTATCTTATTTTGTAGTCAAAAAAACAATACAGGAACAAATACAATATTTAAAATGAAGAACAAGTAAAGTTAAATCAACCGGTATTTCAATAGGTAGGTAACTGTACCCAATAGGCAGCATAGGTCCTCAATAGGCAGGTAAATGTCCCCAATAGGCAGCATAGGTCCCCAATAGGCAGGTAAATATCCCCAATAGGCAGGTAAATGTCCCCAATAGGCAGGTAAATATCCCCAATAGGCAGCATAGGTCCCCAATAGGCAGGTAAATGTACCCAAAAGGTAGCATAGGTCCCCAATAGGCAGGTAAATGTCCCCAATAGGCAGGTAAATGTCCCCAATAGGCAGGTAAATATCCCCAATAGGCAGGTAAATATCCCCAATAGGCAGCATAGGTCCTCAATGGGCAGGTAAATGTTCCCAATAGGCAGGCTGTTTCCCCCTTATAATGCCATATGCAGGCTGTCCCCCCCCCTTATAATGCCCCATGCAGGCTGTTCCCCCCTTATAATGCCCCATGCTGGATGCCACCCTTCATATAATGCCCCATGCAGCATGTCACCCCCCACATAATTTCCCATGCAGGATGTCACCACCCATATAATGCCCCATGCAGGATGTCACCCCCCATATAATGCCCCATGCAGGATGTCACCCCCCATATAATGCCCCATGCAGGATGTCACCCCCCTATAACTCCCCATGCAGGATGTCACCCCCCATATAATGCCCCATGCAGGATGTCACCCCCCCATATAATGCCCCATGCAGCATGTCACCCCCCCATATAATGCCCCATGCAGCATGCCACCCCCCCATATAATGCCCCATGCAGCATGTCACCCCCCCATATAATGCCCCATGCGGCATGTCACCCCCCATATAATGCCACATGCAGCATGTCACCCCCCATATAATGCCCCATGCAGGATGTCACCCCCCATATCATGCCCCATGCAGGATGTCACCCCCCCATATTATACCCCTTGCAGGATGTCACCCCCCCATATAATGACCTATGCCTCCATACATTAAAAAAAAAAATCCAATACTCACCTCACTTCTCACTTGCTGCCGCTGCTCTACTCTGGTCTGGACTCCAGCGTCACGGCAGCGTTGTCCCGCTCTGCGCTGCCTGTGACGCCACTCGGCGTCATAAACACATCAGAAGTTGTGATCCCTGGTGGTCTGTACACTGTTGCTCCACTGATTGCTACAATACAGTTGTGCTCAAAAGTTTACATACCCTGGCAGAATTTTTCCTTTCTTGGCCTTGTTTCAGAGAATATGAATGATAACAAAAAAACTCCTTCTCCACTCATGGTTATTGGTTGGGTGAAGCCATTTATTGTTAAACTACTGTGTTTTCTCTTTTTAAATCTTAATGACAACCAAAAACATCCACATGACCCTGATCAAAAGTTCACATACCCTGGTGATTTTGGCCTGATAACATGCACAGATCAGGGTCATTTGAATGTTTTTGGTTGTCATTAAGATTTAAAAAGAGAAAACACAGTAGATTGACAATAAATGGCTTCACCCAACTAATAACCATGAGTGGAGAAAAGGTTTTTTTGTTATCATTTATATTCTCTGAAACAAGGCCAAGAAAGGAAAAATTCTGCCGAGGTATGTAAACTTTTGAGCACAACTGTATTGTAGCAATCAGTGGAGCAACAGTGTACAGACCACCAGGGATCACAACTTCTGATGTGTTTATGATATACAGTATAATAAATTTTCTTTGGGGGGTTGGTGGATCAAAATATTGAAGTAAAACCAGCGCAACATTGGAAGTACATGCAGGCTGCATGTACATATTGCATATTTCAAGTCTTGACAAAAAGATTCTGACTGAACAGAATGTAAACTTGAAATTCAAAAGAAATTAATGGAATAATTGAAAGAAATATCTGCTGAAAATCGAGAATGATAAAAAGAGCACAAATAAAATGTAAACACATTTGACGGGTATATTATTAATACCAAGCCTTAATTATCTCATAGATAACACAAATTTAAAAGGGCAATATCAATACAAGATGTACTCTGAAACAGTATAGTACAGAAAAAAATACAAATTAACAAAATATGGACAAACCAAAGTTATTCTCCTAATTAAACTGCACAGGTTGTAATTAAGGCTTGTGAAACAAATAGCTGAGATTAGATTAGCTAATAAACATTCCTCTCCTTGAATTTGACAATCAAGAAGGATTTAGTTGAAATAATACAATCAAAGGCGTAATGATGTCTTCATTGATTACACAAATCACTAAGAAGTAGATCAAACACAGGTAATTAACTATGCGCAACACTAGTAGAGAGTAATCGGTATATGCGCTCCCTAGGCAGCTCATGTGTGTAACAAATAATAACTTGCGAATTCTGTTTCATCACGAAGGTCATACAATTCGTATTAGTGGTTAGTTATAATTATAGCTAGTACCACATTATCACAATGAGGTATTTGTAATGTTTAAGAACTTACATACTTTATAAAATATAATTACAATATATTTTCAAAAGGTATAAATTACACTCTTCAACACTGAAATTGCATCGCAAATGCAAAAGGTAAAGTCGTAGAATTATGAAAATCACAAGATCGATAAACATGTTAATGATATGAAAATTATGAAAAAATAGAAAGAATATTTTCAAAACATCTCGATTCATTCAGTATCACGTATGAGCGCCACATAGAGAAATCCCTGCACTTACACCCATAGGTAGTGAGGTTATTAATGGTTGTCTGAGAAATGTTCTGCTATACTCAATGCACTTAGACCAGCAAATTATCAAAAGCCACTGCTTGCATCTTACTTTGCAATAAGTGACCAATGACATTCCAGATGTGCTCAATGGCAGACAGGTCCGGAGATGCTGCAGGCCATGGTAACATGTTTCAGTCATGCAGGCTCCAATTACCCTTAAAAGACATGTGTAACACTCTGACATCTCCTAGGTCTGTATCCAATTCTTTTCAACCTCCTTAACATAAACACAAACTTAGCAACCATAGAAACAGATGGTAGCCAGATAGTAATCAGTAGCCAATTTAATAACATGACGTACTAACTGACTTTTCATGTTTTTAAAATAAAAAAAAATCCAAAAATAAACCCTCTTAGTAATTTTTGATCACATCCGGAGATGCTGCTGGCCATGGTAACATGTTTCAGTCATGCAGGCATGACATGTGGCCTATCGTCATGTTTAAATATGAAACCAGGAAAAATGTAATGTTCCCTCATGATGTCCTTTTTATTGCTTGTCAAAGTGGTTTCAAGAGCAATCTCTGGCTATCATTGAGTCCAAGACAAAGCATATTTCATTACTGAAAATAATAGACCTTTATTCCAGCCTCCATTGCCACCTTGCTCTCCACCATGATAGCCTTTGAGATCAGTGATGTAAAGTTAATGGAACACCTACAGCTGTACATCTAACTTGTAGCCCAATATTGAAAAATGCCTTCTGATGGTTTGTGTAGACAATGCTTTACACTACAGGGTTGTTATATAATGTCTAATTTCACTTGCAGCACAGAATAGATCACTACTGATGAGACCAAGTGAACAATGCCATCTAGAAGCCCTTATGAGGAAACATCACATCAGTCCTGCTCCCGAGAATATGATATGGGGTGGCATAATATATGGTAGCTGAACTTCTCTAATCTTCATTCCAGGTAGACTAACAGCTTATCCTTACATTATTTGATCATGGAACCATTGGTACAGACATTTCTCCAAAGTGTCCCAAGAGCTGTTTTTCACAATGACACCAGGTCCATTGTTTCTGGAACTACTGTGAGCAGATTGCAAGGTTTAAACATACTACCATGGCCTTCAGCATCTCCAGACTTGCCTCCCATCGAGTATATTTGAATAGAACAGATCAGCAATTGCAAAAAGAGCTGCTAGAAGTGGATCTTGATGATTTGCATGCCCAAATACATTTAACATGAATCAATGTTTTTGAAAATGTTGTTTCTATTGTTGCATATCATGAACATGTGTATATGTCCTGTGATTTTTATCAATCCACGTCTTTTCCTTCTTGGTGTTGCAATTTCAATGTTAGGAGTATATAAATATTGTAACATACTGTATACCACTTAGAGATGATTCAGTTTTTTTACATTTAAATTTGCCAGGTTCAACAAACTTAAAAAAATTCAATTTGCATTGACTTGTCGCATATTACAATACTCCCCTGAAAGACATGTGTAACACTCTGACATCACCTAGGACTGTATCCAATTCTTTTCAACCTCTTTAACACAAACACAAACTTAGTAATATCAAAATGACGCAACCATAGAAACAAATGGTAACCAGATAGTAATCAGTAGCCAATTTAATAACACAACATACTAATTGACTTTTCATGTTTTTAAAATAAAAAAAACATTCCAAAAATTAACCCTCTTTGTAATTTGTGATCAGATAGACTATTGTGTGCGCAGCACTGATTGAAACAGACAATGTCACTGTCAGAAGTAACATCATACTGCTGTGAGTTGTTATGCATGTACCACACTCACACATGGGTAAAGGAAGTAAGGAAGACTTATTATAGAGAGAAGCCACACCTATACCCAACTGGTCTCCATACAGACAAGTCAATCCCTAGCCACACAACTAAAAACACCACCTCGGACTTTGCTCCCTATAAGGCAGTTAAGGGGTTTCTCGTGCCTCCTGCGGAACCAGAGAGGAGGCTGCAACACACTGCCAACAAGGGGAGAGGAAAGTGTGCAGGTGGACATGAAGACTCAGGGTGAGAAACTTAAAGCAGATTCATAAAAGGGGAGAGAGGGAATAGTAAAGAGAGACAAAAAATAAGTTAAATTGAAATAACCTCACAGGAACCTAAAAGTGGTAAAAGGAAAAGGTGATGGGAAGGTAGACAAATAGACACACAGCAAGAATATAAGCGGTATAAGTCTAGCAGGGTAAATTCTTTTGCTTAAGGGCTTGAACTCCTTAGCACAAATTCGCCTTAAAGTATAGCCAGCAAGGAAGTGTCGTGAAGGAATCATATATAAAGCCCCACCCAGAACGTGATAGGGAAAACCAAAATTGGAAAATAGAAAACACCCGGAAAAGAACAAACCAATAAGGGAGAATAAAGACAATAGGAACAATCCGAATTTGGACAGAGAAGGAAAAGAGCAATAGCTCAACAAATAAAAGAATTAACCACGAAGCAACAGGTCACCGGATTAAATTCCCAAACCGAGCCATGACTTGAGTGGGATGATTAATGTGTCATATATTCCATAATACCTTTCACTTCCTTCATACTAATAATACTTGCTAGAGGCAAATGAAGACAATTTTAACCTGCATTTGGTAATACAACTGCCTGGATGACTGGTGCCAGGGTTGGCAGTGGTGCTTCTGCTGCTGCCAGCTTCTTCCACTTTCTCAGCGTATTTTTTTTTTTTTTACACTACCCAGTCCATTGCCACTTTTTCTTTTAGCATATATTTTATACAACACCATAATAAACATTCAACAATTGTTTCAACCACAATTATTTAACTCCTGCCAAAAAGGACATAACAAGATGTTGGGTACAGTTGTCAAATTGGACTAATAAAACAGGTATGCAAAAAAGACAAGCAAAGTAAAATGTCTACATTTCTTTATTATTTGTTTTCTATATTTTTTTTATTCAATTGCCTTCCCAAAAATAATATTAAAAGTGATAGGAAATGATAGGTGGGTACCGATCCATAAAAACCAGCATCTTCAACATGCATATACAGATGTAAAATCTGACTAGAGATGGGCAAACTTGAACAGTAAAGTTCAAGTCCGTACTGGACACCTACTGTTTAGGCACGGACCCTGAACACGGACTTCCTCAGGGAGTCTGTGTAACTGTTGGAGTTTGGGTGTTTCCCGCGCTGTCATCTGCGTTACATTACTGCCGGTTAAAGATCTGCGGGATCATGCTGTCAGAAGTCAGCGTGAGCCCGCAGCTGTGACTGTAACCCCCGGTAAAAATTTTACCGCGGGTCACAGGCGTCAGCTGATGAGACTACTACTTCCATCAGCCGATGCCTGCTGTCACTGTAAGCAGCGAGAGCAGGCGCCGCTGATGGGAGTATTCATCAGCTGATGCCTGTGCTCAAAGTGAAAAAAGAAGAAGTTAAAGTTAATAAATAAATATTCAAATAAAAATAAAAAACACAGTTATACTCACCTACACCTAATCCCTGATGCCCTTGTCCCCTGTAAAAAATAAAAAAAGCACCACAATACTCATCTTAACGCTTAATCCTCGATGCCCATGTCACCTGGAAAAAACAAAAAATAATATACCACCATAATCCTCACTAATCCGCCGTTATCCACGTAATCCAGAGTGTCCCAATGCGATCTCACTTGTAGAACAGTCACATTGGCAGATTTGATTGTTCTACCCAGCAGCTGGCTACACACTGACAGGAGCATTATCGTGTATAGCACTGAGCCGCCATGAGAGAGGTCACAGGAGTTCATCAGCTGATGAGCTCCAGTAATCTCACTTACTGCACCTCCGCTGTGTGATGAAATTCTCAAGCAGTGGTTGTCCGTAAGTGAGATCACCGGAGCTCATCAGCTGATGAACTCCTCTCACTGCAGCTCAGCGCTATACATTGACACACTCCTGTGTCAGTGTGTAGCCTGCTGTCCTGAAGAGCAGTCACATCTGCTGATGTAACTGTTCTACAAGTGAAATTGGCGTGGGACAGCATGGAATATTTCATCACATCGGACAGGTGTGGGATATGGTTGTTTTTTATTTTTTATTTTTTTTCAGGTGACAATGGCTTCAAATGGATTGGGCATTAGGTGAGTACAAGGTTGCTTTTTTATTTTCTGTTTTTTACAGGGGACAATGGCTTCAGAGGATTGGGCATTAGGTAAGTATAACTGTGTTTTTTATTTTGAAATAAATATGTAAAAAATGGTGTGGACTTTTATTTATTCTTGCCGTGTGTTTTTTTAGAAACTATTACTATGGTGTTAGTAATGGGGTCGTCTTATAGATGCCTCTCCCTTACTAATGGGGGCTTTATGTCACCTGCCAATGCAAGGCTGACATGAACTCCTGTAAGGAGGGCGGTTGCAGACAACTTAAATATAATGGAACGCAACCAACCTCGGGGTCCGCGGTGCAGCCTGGTGGACTGCTGCCGAACACTTTCCGGGTGGAAAGGAAAGCAACCAACTTAAATGTAAAACCCTTCCGTGTTTCTGCACACTGGAACGGGTATAGCAAATCGCACTATCTCCGTTAACAGCACGGGAGATAGGCGGAGAAAAACTATCTGTAGTCCTGTGACAGCACAGGGACTACAGTGGCGGCGCCAGGATGCGTGTGTGACTACGCCAGCGGGTACACGTGCCTCCAGCCGGCGTGCTACCGGACTGAAGGGTACTACTCCACGTGGCTGACAGGCGATAGCTGAGGATAGGACATCTGCAGGCTGCTGAGGGTGTTAGGCGACCGCTTTGGCAGAGCCAGACTGCTAGACGAAACTACCTGCCTCTATGGAACTAGCCTGCCTCTATGGAACTAGCCTGCCTAAACAACCTGTGCTAATTAGCCGAGCGAACTCTGGCATCGGCAGGTCACGGAGCGAACAGCTAGGGAGCACGTGGAACACAGTTGTCCACACTGCAGCATCACTTGCTCAAATGATCAGAATGCGCCACCATGTTTGTGGGGGGGCCTTTTAAAGACTAAGCCCTGCCCACCGACGCGCCATTGGTGACGCTACCCGTGGACCAATCAGGTGGTGCCAGGTCACCGGGTCAGGTGGGTGCCAAACCACCAATCCTGATCCGCCAGGTCACGGGCATGCTCAGTGCGACGAATCCTGGACTTAGATTCCAAGCACCCTGTCTCCCTCTGCAAACTATGCTTAACCTTGCCAGGTACAAATACACAGTAGACAATCTGTACGTCTAGTGGACCAGCTAGGCGTTGGGGTTGATGAAAATGCTGAGCAGAATCAGCCCTGGCTGGACTGAAATGGGAAACCACAGATGTTCCTGGACCCATTTCAAATCCAGCCACAGACCGATGCCTAACAACTCCAATCCTATTATCCCACTTGCCACCGCACCAAGCATTCTTGTTTGAGGGATTTTTGTCCATTCTTCCTTTGAAAATCCTTCCTGTTCTGTGAGATAGTGTGTGTGTGTATAGATATATATAGGCACTGCATATGTAAGAGTAAATTAATTCATATATAGAGGATTACCAGTAGATTTTACAGATACGGGCACATTTTTGCAGTGGATTATTGCAAAGGCAACCGGATAAGATTTTACAAATCTTATCAACATCTTATTCCCCATTTTCCATGGGGAAATATTTCTGTTGTAGGTGAATTTACATGAACAAAACTATTTTAAACATACAGTAGTTCATTGTATATACTCTATGTGAATATAAATTAGCTTTCTCATACAATTTGACATCAACCCCTACTTTATCAAGTGTCAAATGCAATGCAAGAAAAAAATTGTTATGCTGAATAAAGAAACAGAGCAGTGCTTGTCACATCTTTGTGCAACTTTCACTGCTTAAAGTAAAATGACAAGAAATTACATGTAGAAAAACCTTAGAACAAGAAGAACATGATTTGTTTTTTTCCATCATGACCTTGATTCCTGGATCATAATGCTGGAAATAATTTATATGCTTTGCAGGTCGTTTTATTATATACAGTAGTATATATTTATAAGAGACCAGATAAAGCTGTCCTTTTTTGACAATTACAATGTTTCTATTTGTTTTTATGATGAAACAGATAACATTTGGTAGTTATGATGGTATGGTGGTATCTTTTTTAAAGGTAAACACTAGATTAGCCATTAACATTTATTTTTAAGCATTATTCAAGTGACCCATGGAATACACTTTGTAATTTAATTTTTTTTCATAGATTTAGTTTAGTTTTCAGAATAAATTTTATAAAAAGATTTTCTCGCATTACCAAATAAAGGTTATTATGTGTATAATGAGCAGTTGTAAAGTTTTCAAGTATATTTTGTACAATAATTCATCATGTTATTGATGATTTATAGTTGCTGCCATTGCATGGCATCAGTGTTTACTTTCAAAGAGTGAATATCTGCTTCAGTTATGTGATGCATGCACATTACCATATTTTTCGGACTATAAGATGGACTTTTTTCCTCCAAAATTTTGGAGGAAAGTGGGAGGTGCATCTTATAGTCTGGATGTACCTTATGGTTGTGGCTGTGGATGGGGGAAGGAGCAGCAGCGGCGGAGTAGCGGGTCACAGGAGGCAGGAGCCAGCTGCAGCAGCCAACACTGTAAAGAAAATGAATATTCACTGCTCTCAACACCCATGGAAGTGGAGAGCAGCGAATATTAATTTTTTTTAATAGCGGGCACATGTGATAGCCCAGCCATTGCAGGAAGCATGCGGCTGCGGCTAACACTGTGCCCACTATTAAAGGAAATTAATATTCACTGCTCTCCACGCCCATAGTCTCGATGTGGAGAGCAGTGAATATTCTGGCCAGCTGACCTTGGTGTGTGGGAGCGCATGGCAGAGATGTCATGCGCTGCTTACACGCTTAGATCAACTGCTGGCAGCAGAACTGGGCGCAGCACTGGAGCAGAGGGAAAGGAGATGAGTAGAATCGTTTATTTTTTTATATGTGTGCAGCGTGATGGGTGCCATGCATACCAGGATGGGGATGAGGGGGAGATGCATACAAGTCTTGGAATGGAGAGGCATGTATACCAGGATGGGGATGAGGGGGTCATTTATACCAGGATGGGGATGAGGGGATCATGCATACAAGGATTGGGGATGAGGGGGCCATGCATACCAGGATGGTGATGAGGGGGCCATTCATACCAGGATGAGAATGAGGGGGCCATGCATACCAGGTTGGGGATGGAGGGGCATGCAAACTAGGATGGGGATGAGTGGGTCATTTATACAAGGATGGAGATGAGGGGGCCATGTATACCAGGATGGGGATGAGGGGGCCATCAATACCAGGTTGGGGATGAGGGCGCCATGCATACAAGGTTGGGGATGGAGGGGTATGCATACCAGGATGGGGATGAGGGGGTCACTTATACCAGGATGGGGATAAGGGGACAATGCATACCAGGATTGGGGATGAGGGGGCCATGCATACTAGGATGGGGATGAGGGGGCCATGCATACCAGGATGGGTGTTATGATAGGCTACAAGCACTAAGGAAAGACAGGAGATCTGTCCCTACAATAGAACTAAGCTAGATCCCTACGATGTAACGGGGAACCTGATCCTGCGATCAGACCCGCTAAAGTCCTCAGCTAGTCTGAACGAAGACCTATAGATGTGAGGGAGGGATCCCTACAAGAACTAGGGACTGGGAGAAAGAGGGCATCTCCTAGCAGAAATTGTAGCAGTAAAAAGACAAACACACAACATAGAACATAAAGGTCAAAAGACCTAGCTAAACTGACTGAGAAAGGTTACAAAGCACCTGGCTAGCTTAAGAGTAGAAATTACAATGAAGTCCAGCATGGCGAGAAGGGCGGAGCAGGATTAAATAGGCAAAAAAGTCATGTGACCAGCAAAATAGAAAAAACCTAACAGGAGAGTTCTAACAGTACCCCCTCTTCTAAGAGGATCCTCCGGATCCCCTAGGCCCAGGCTTATCAGGAAACCTCTTGTGAAACGCTCTGACAAGTCGGGAAGCAGAAACATTATCCGCCCTCACCCATGAGTTATCCTCGGAACAGAAACCCTTCCAAGCGACGAGATACTGCAAACTCCCCCTATACCGTCTAGAATTAAGGATGCGGGAAATTTCATATTCCCCGTCCTCCACCACCGGAGGAACAGTGGCAGTGGCGTCTCTATCTGATACATCAGATTTTTTCAATAGAGAAACATGAAACACCGGATTAATCTTCCAGGAGGTAGGAACCTCCAACCTAACAGCAGATTGGTTAACTACCTGAAGCACCTTAAAGGGCCCTACAAACTTGGGACCCAATTTTTTAGAAGGAATCCTCAACCGCAGATTCTTAGGGGACAACCAAACCATGTCACCAACCGTAAACAAAACCTCTTGACGTTTCCTGTCAATGTACCTCTTAGATTTTTTGTTAGCCTCCTGAAGATTACCACGCACTTCCGTCCAAACTCTCTCCAAATCACCGGAAAAACTCTCCTCCTCAGGCACAGCCGATACCAATTTGGAGAATGACCCAAAAGACAGATGTCTCCCAGAACAACAAAAAAAAGGCGAACACCCAGCAGAAGAGGATGTATGGTTGTTAAGAGCAAATTCAGAAAGAGGCAGAAACTCAAACCACCCCTCTTGATTGTCTGCCACAAAACAACGCAAGAACTGCACAACATCCTGATTCTTCCTTTCTGTCTGGCCATTAGACTCAGGATGATATCCAGATGAAAACGACAAATGAACTACCAACCTGTCACAAAAGGCACGCCAAAAACGAGCAAGGAACTGAGGTCCCCTATCAGAAACAATGTCAGTCGGAACACCATGGAGTCTGACAATTTCCTTGACAAAGGCCTTAGCGAGTGTCTTAGCGCAGGGCAGTTTGATGAAGGGAACCAAGTGACACATCTTACTAAAACGGTCCACGACCACCCAGATGACCATGAAACCCTCAGAGGAAGAAAGGTCAGTAATAAAGTCAATAGCCAGATGTGTCCAAGGTGCACTAGGAACTAGTGTTGAGCCACCCCCGTAGTGTTCGAGTTCGGTTCGGTTTGTCGAACACCCGTGTGTTCGCCGAACTGTTCGTCGAACTGTTCGTCGAACACCTTCGAACACTGTTAAAACCAATGGCAGGCAAACAAAAACACATAGAAACACATAGAAAACACCTTCAAAGGTGTCCAAAAGCTGACATACTGCTCAGAAGACATAACTAACACATGGAAAAGTGACAAGTACATATAGTCATGCGAAAATAAAAGAGGTGGAGGAGTAAAAGAAGGGGGAGACACAGATATAGGCATGTCATGCCCTTCTAAAATCCAAAAAGTGAGAAGCCGACACGGCCAGTCCGCTCCTGCCCGTGCCACCTCCGTGTCGCCGGGTTTGTGCCAGAGCCGCGGAGAACCCTGATGGCCAGCCCCCCTCTCCCAATACTGGTGCCTGTCCGCTGGTGGGTCGAGCGAGCCCCCCTGTGGTGGAGGCAGCTCTAAGCTTTTTAATTTAAATTCTCTCTCTAATTTGAATAAATACACTTTAAATCCATTTACAAGGATCTATTGGAGGGCAAGTCTCATGCCAGCAGCCGCGTAATTCCAGCTCCAGTAGCGTCCACTAAAGCTGCTGCAGTTAAAAAGCTTTTATAAGGATCGAGCTCGGCTGTCCACCGCAAGGCATCCTACTGCCAGTCCGAGCCCCTATGCCTTGGGGTGCCTCCTGATGCTCTTCACTGAGTATCCCGTGGTCCCGAAGCATTTCCTTTGAAAAAATTAAGTGTCCAAACTACAGGTGGTGTAGCTTGCTTAACAGCCGGGATAATCCGCTGACTAGCAGACACTGCTACTAGGCACAAAGTATTTCCTGGGCTAGATACAGTTAAAAATTTGTAATTAGATACTCTCGTTGGATGCTGAGAAAGCATTCCATAGAGTCTCCTGGCACGCCATATATGATTCTCTTAAAAAGCTTGGGGTAGGGGTCTAGGGGACCCTTTTATAGCCAAAATCACGGCCCTGTATCGCAATACGTCACCTAGGCTGAAGATAAATGGAACTGTAGCACCCTGAGGGCTCGGTTGCTACAGAGGTATTGCACCTCACCCAGAGGTGTGATATCTCACTCTCAGGTAAGGATGTAGTGTGGATCAGGACCCGACACCTGCATGCATTACACCACATTGCCGTGGGGCAGGGCGACCAATATGCCCCTGAGATGGGCACGACAGTCCCTGTCCCTGGCTGGAGTGGGGGGAGGGAACACTGAGGAAGGGGAACCCTGTAGTGCAGGAGCAGGGAGGAAGCAGTTCCTGGGTGCATTGAGAAGGGAGTATAAAAGGTGGGCACCATTTAGTTCAGTGCAGAGAAGTCTGAGCAGAAGTGGCAGGGAGCAGGGGCTCTGCATGAGCTCTGCTCCGGAGGCGGGCCTAGTAACAGAGGCCCAGGCCTGGAAGAGGGAGAAGGAAGGAAGAGGAGCGGAGAAGGCTCCAGGAACGAGGAATGAAGGGATCCCAGGGGTGCGGACGGGCGAGTCGCCACCGCACGCCCGAATCCACCTGCGTGGAGGGGTCAGGCCAAAGGGGGAGACCGGTCCCCGAACTAGTGGAGGCAGGAAACGACCCTCAGCTAGAAACTGGAGGCTCTGACATTTTATGTGGCGCAGCCCCTCGCTACACCCGCTAGGAAGGCACCACATAGGGTCAGGGAAACTGGTGCCAAGTTTACCAAGAGGAGGCCCGAGGCAGCCGGACAGAAGTGTTGGTAAGAAAGGCCAGACAAAGGACACACAAAGGGGGTCCTGTGAAGTGCTCCAAAGTTATCTGGGAGTTGTCTGAGCCCCTCACCTGGTGAGCACAGTACGACGTGGGCAGCCGTTACCTGCAGACGTGGTCTGGATAATAAGAACTGTGAGTAAAGGCCCTGAACTGCATCACTGACTCCGTATCGTTACTGCTGCTGCCCTGCACCATCACCCCCATCCTCCGCATACACTGCCCTGAGGCTATACTCCTCCCGTGGGGAGTTATGCTACGCTCTGCTGCACCCACAACACCAGCCTCAGCGGTCTGCCCTGTAGCGGCGGTTCACTCTGACCGCAATCCACGGGTGGCGTAGTCGTACATTTAAACATCAAAACCACATAAATAGTTCCGCCACTGGTTTGACCGCCCTGAGCCACGGAACCGGGTCGCCGCCACGAAGACTACAACCACCAGCATCCACCAAAAAGGGTCCGGCTCCGGGTGTCCGAAGGCCCAGGGGGTGCGTCAGAACATTTTCATCACCTTTCACAATCACCAATGGGACAAGGCAGGGATGTCCTCTGTCCCCTCTCTTATACATCCTAGTGACGGAGCACCTGCTCTCATCAATTCGCCATAACCCCAATATTAGGTGGATTGAGGTGGGAGGCACCGAGTACAAGTGCTCTCTATTTGCTGATGATGTCCTAGTATATATCACTCAATCACATATATCCATCCATGCTGTTATGGCTGAAATAGATCACTTTGTTACATGGTCAAATTTTAAAATCAATGCAGCAAAGTCTGAGGCCCTCGATGTCTCCCTCCCCAAATCCATATAGGATTCCATCCAGTCCAACTTTCCCTTTGCCTGGCCCTCACAGGGTATCAAATACTTAGGAATTCCTATTCATAGAGACCTCTCCCATCTATGTTATCTTAATTTTGGGCCCTTTATTGAACAACTCCATACAGACCACGGTTGGCAAGTTAGAACTGTAAGATTCACTACGTGAACCGCTGGTGTTTTGTGGAAAAGCACATGTACACTGCGTTCCAAATTATTATGCAAAAAGTGTTTAGGAGTGATAAGGGAAGAATTTGTTTGTTTGTCAGGTAAACTCATTGATGGTGATGTGTGTCAGGGCTCTTTATATCACTGTAAGCAATTGCAGACACCTGTGCTAATTAGTTTGGCAGGTGTGTCCAATGAAAGGCAAGACTACTTAAGAAGGCTCTCTCACATTATTAAGCAGCCTACATTTTCTGCCAAAATGGGAAAGAAAAAGGATGTGTCGGCTGCTGAGAAGCAACAAATTGTGGAGTGTTTAGGTCAAGGCATGACTACAATCAACATTGTGCGATGATCAGGATGAAGTGTCTTGGCAATCAAGAAGTATGTAGCTGATTCACAGTACACCTGTGCGTGCTGATAAGGGCAAATTGAGGACTCTTTCCTACAGGCAATTACGTCAGGTTGAAAGAGCAGCGGCAAAAAAGCCTTGTCATAGCAGCAGACAAGTTTTTGAAGCTGCTTGTGCCTCCAACGTCCCCCGAACAACAAGATGCAGGGTCCTTCAGAGGTTTGCATCTGTGCATACGCCATCCTGTCGACCTCCTCTATCCACTTCACACAAGCAGAAACGGCTCCAGTGCGCCAAACATTACATGAAGACTGATTTCAAAACAGTTTTGTTCACGGATGAGTGCCGTGCAGCGCTCGATGGTCCAGATGGATGGAGTGGAGGATGGCTGGTTGATGGACACCCCACGCAAACAAGGCTACAGCGCCAACAAGGAGGAGGTGGAGTAATGTTTTGAGCTGGAATCATGGGGAGAGAGATTGTCGGCCCCTTTAGGATCCCTGAAGGCGCTAAAGATGAACTCCATAATGTATGTGGATTTTCTCAAACAGCACTTCCTGCCATGGTTCAAGAAGAAGAACCGTGTATTTCACAGCAAGATCATTTTTCTGCATGATAATGCACCATCTCATGCTGCACATAAAACATCTGCATCTCTGGCTGATATGGGCATAAAAGGGGACAAACTTATGGTGTGACCCCCATGCTCCCCTGACCTCTACCCCATTCAGAACCTTTGGAGCATCATTAAAAGGAGTGTCTATGATGGCGGGAGGCAGTTCACATCTAAGCAACAGCTCTGGGAGGGTATTCTGTCCTCATGCAAAACAATTGAAGCAGAAACCATCCAAAACCTGACAAATTCAATGGATGAGAGAGTTCAGAAGCTCCTTTCGAACAAGGGGTCCTATGTGAAAATGTAACATCACCTAGAATAAAGTTTTGAGTTAAAAACTGTTTGATTTCAGTTTCTAACAACCTGCTAATGCTTATAATTTCAAAAATGACCATTTTTTTGGTCTTTATTAAAATGAAAAGGTTGATCGAAAAGTTTGGGGGATCTAAGAGTGTGGCAACCCAGTAGTCATGATTACTTTGAATTCTGACAATATGAGGGTCATGCTGCAGGTAGTGCAGCAAGAAGGCACTTAAGTGTCTTGCGCATCTCGGAGCCCCAAAATTATTTTCCGGGCTAGATGCAGCTAAAAATTATTTTTAATTTTAAATCTGGTGAAGCTTTAGTATAGATGGCCTAATTGGATCAGTGCTGCACACTGCTACAAAGCCCAAATTATTTTCCAGCCAAGATACAGATAAACATGATTAGTAATTTGAAAGCTTAAAACGGTTGGTAGGGTGATTTTAACCAATCATCAAGCTTTTACTCTCCCCAGGATGACACAGGGGTAGAAAAGTTGTTTCGGATCCATGATTTGTTCATCTTTATGAACGTGAGTCTGTCTACATTATCAGTGGAGAGCCGCGTGCGCTTATCTGTCAGCACACCACCAGCAGCGCTGAACACACGTTCAGACAGAACGCTGGCTGCGGGGCATGACAAGATCTCCAAGGCGTAAGTGGCTAGCTCCGGCCATTTATCCAGATTGGAAGCCCAAAAAGAGCAAGGGTCCAGTGACACAGTCGTGGCTTCAATGTTTACTAGGAGATACTCCTGTACCATCGTCTCTAGGCGTTGACTATGTGTCAGACTTCTTGTCTCCTGTGGCCTTGCAAAGGATGGGCTAAAAAAGTGGTGAAATGATTCCGCAAAATTGATGTTACCAGCAGATACTGTGGTTCTGTTACGGTTTGAGTGCTGAACACTTGACGGTCCCACGGTTGGCAAGTTGGAACTGTGAGATTCACTACGTGCACCACTGGTATTTTGTGGAAAAGCACATGTAAGATTCTGCAACAGTCTCTGCTGATACTCCTGCATGCGTGCATCCCTTTCTATGGCAGGAATAATTTCTGCAAATTTACTTTTGTACCGGGGATCTAACAGTGTGGCAACCCAGTAGTCAGGATTATTTCTAATTCTCACAATTCGAGGGTCATGTTGCAGGTAGTGCAGCAAGAAGGCACTCATGTGTGTTGCGCATCCAGGAGCACCAAGTCCCTGTTGTGTTGGTGGCGAGGTAACAATCATGCTTCCTTCCTCTGTCCTCTCCCCCCAACCTCGCACAACAGAAATGTGATCAAGGTCTCCCTCATCTGATGAGTCTTCCATCAGTTCGTCCTCCACTTCTTCCTGGGCTCCTGCACCTTTCTCACTAGTTTGGCTGCTACCATGCGCCCTGGTAAAACCATCTCCCCCACCCTCACATGCCTGCCGCCTTGGTGCTGCCGACCGTCTGGACCTTGCAGATGTTAGCCCTTCCGCATACAACTCCTCCTCCTCTACTTCCTCCACCTCCTCTTGTGCCACCACCTGACTCCGAATTCTGTTTAACATGTGCTCCAGCATGTAAATCACCGGAATAGTCATGCTGATAATGGCATCGTCAGCACTAAACATCTTCGTCGCCATTTCAAAACTGTGCAGAAGGGTGCATAGGTCCCTGATCTGAGACCACTCCTCCAGCGTGATTTGCCCCACCTCTGAATCTCGTTGGCCCAGGCTATACGTCAGAACATATTGCACCAGGGCTTGTCGGTGCTGCCACAGTCGCTGCAACATGTGCAGAGTTGAATTCCACCGGGTAGGCACATCTCATTTTAGCCGGTGAAGTGGCAGGCCCAACGACTTCTGTAGAGATGTAAGTCGCTGAGCTGCGGGATGCGAACGGCGGAAGTGAGCACACAGCGACCGTGCCCTCTGCAGAAGGCCATCTAGTCTGGGATAGTGGGCTAAAAATTGCTGGACAACCAGGTTCAACACATGAGCCATACAAGGCACGTGTGTGACATTGCCCCGGCGAAGGGCCGCACCCAGGTTTGCAGCATTGTCGCACACGGCCTTCCCTGGTTTCAGGTCCAGTGGAGACAACCATTCATGAAATTGGTTCTCCAGAGCTGACCACAACTCCTCAGCTGTGTGACTCACATTTCCCAGACATTTCAATGTAAAAACCGCCTGATGACGTTGAGCCCTACTGCCAGCATAGTAAGGAGGTGTGCAGGATCCCTTCTGCGCAGTTAGAAAGCTTGTGGCATGACCAGACAGGCTTTGGGTGCAGGTGGAAGACCGAGAGGAGGTTGAGGAGGCAGAAGCAGTGGAGGAACTTTGACATAAAGAGGATTGACGCACAACTCGTGGGGACGGCAAGACTTGGACAGCAGCCCCTTGTCCTGCTGTCACCATAGTTACCCAGTGCCCAGTCAGCGACATGTAACGCCCCTGTCCATGCCTACTCGTCCAAGTGTCTGTGGTGAAATGCACCCTGTCACACACAGAGTTTCTCAAAGAAGCGGTGATGTTGTGTGCGACATGCTGGTGGAGCGCAGGCACACCTTTCTTTGAGAAGTAGTGCCGACTGGGCATCTGGTACTGGGGCACTGCGACGGACATAAGGTCTCGAAAATCCTCTGTGTCCACCAGGCGGAAAGGCAGCATTTCTGTAGCCAAGAGCTTGCAGATGGTGAAATTCAACCTCTTAGCTTTCTCATGGCTAGGAGGAAATGGTCTTTTACTTGTCCACATCTGTGGGACCGAGGGCTGGCTATTGTGCTTAGACGGGGTTGATAAGGGTGTCCCCGGCAAACTGCCGGTCTGTGAGGAAGATGCAGGCGGACATGTTAGGTTGCCTTGATCCAAAGGTGGTGCTATCGATGTCGGACAGCGCTCAACACCAGCTGGTGTTCCCACCTCCAAAGAAAATGATGACCTGCCAATCACGCTGGCTGTTGCGGGTAAAGAGGTGGCAGGTCTGCGCCCCAAAACAGGTGTGACTGCTGTCCCCCCAGTCACAGAGGATGAAGAGGCCACGGATGCACAAGATATGGCAGACGGTGGTTGGCCCGGCCGGCTAGGCCGCATTGTAGCACACTGAGCTTCCCACTGCTACTTATGCTTCATGTCCATGTGCCGGTTCATGCAGGAAATACTCAAACTATGTATTTTTTGGCCTCTACTTAGCTTTTGCTGACAAATGTTACAGATAACACGAGTTGGGTCATCTTTATCGATCTGAAAAAATGCCCAGGCTATGCAAGGCTTAGCACCCATGCGACCTGAAGAGCCACCACGACTTGTGGTGAGAGGCAGAGTTGTGTTTGAGGATGCAGTTGTTGACGTGCTTCCAGTACTACGTCTCTGTCCAGGAAGGCGCAACCTGACCTCGTCGTCACTAGCATCTTCCTCCACCTCCTCTGCTGACCTCATCTCTTGGCTGACTGTGGGTTGACAGTAAGTGGGATCTCCGACCTCATCATCATCACCCTGTGCGTTATCACACCCGTCGTCCTCAGAGCCAACCTGTTCCTGCCCTGACAAAAAACTAAAGTTGTCGCTCCAATCAGGTATTTGAGTCTTATCATCGTCTTCCTCATTGTCTCCACCAACAGGAGTTACAGTTTGGGAATGAGGGTCTACATTATGGTCAGAACCTTCTGCGTCTGGTCCTGGATCCGACTCATAAAGATTCTGGGCATCAGTGCAGATCATTTCCTCGTCTGGATTCACAGAAGCGCTGGAGTCGACCTCTGATTCCCAGGCTATAGTATGAGTAAACAGCTCTGCAGACTCAACCATCTGTTCTACCTCATACTTAGACGGGCAGCTGGAGATTTGGGAGCTGTGAGGAAGCAAGTGCGATTGGGGTGACACCTTTGAGGACTGAAGTATTTGTGATGTTGAAGTTGATGTGGAGGAGAGCCGACTTAAAGGAGCACTTGATATCCGTTGAAGCACCTGCTGTTTTTGTGCCTCATCTGGAATTTGTAGCGATTGGCGTGGCCGTAAGAAAGGGATCTTATCACATTGTCCGCTAAAAGAAGTAGACATTTTAGTTTGGCTGGAAGATGGTCTTTCTTTTGCAGATGTTACTGTTGCTTTAACACCTACCCCACGGACACAACCTTTTTTCCTCTTCCCAACACGCCTATTCCCCTTTCCACCAGCAGCAGGCCTTTTTCCACTCATTTTGGTGGTTAACTAATTCACAACTCTGGAGTTGTTTGCACAAAAAAACAATGGATGGTAACCGAGCAGAGCTGAGTGGCCAAACTGTGGTATTAGGCCAAACTATTGGCTGGGTTAGATGCAGAAAAAAATTATATTCAATTTGCAACCTGATGGAGGTCAGTATAGATGGACTAATACAACAAGTCCCACACACAGCTAGAAGCCCAATATTTTTTCAGAGGTAGATGCAGAAAAAAATATATTCAGTTTGCAACCTGATGGAGGTCAGTATAGATGGACCAATACAACAAGTCCCACACACAGCTAGAAGCCCAATATTTTTTCAGAGGTAGATGCAGAAAAAAATATATTCAGTTTGCAACCTGATGGAGGTCAGTATAGATGGACTAATACAACAAGTCCCACACACAGCTAGAAGCCCAAATATTTTTTCAGAGGTACTGTAGATGCAGATAAAAATTATTTTTAATTTGCAACCTGATGGAGGTCAGTATAGATGGACTAATAGAGAAAGTCCGACACACTGCTAGAAGGCCAAATATTTTTTCAGAGCTAGATGCAGAAAAAAATTATATTCAGTTTGCAACCTGATGGAGGTCAGTATAGATGGACTAATAGAATGATGCTATGCCCAAAAGATTTTACTTCACTAGGTGCAGTAAAAAAATTGGTTTTCTATACACAGGTGGTATATCTTGCAACACAGATAGGCTACTCCACTGACTAACACACTCTGCAATAGGCCAAAAAGGATTAGCTTTGCTAGATTCAGCCAAATGCTGTGAAAAAAACTTGCACAACACTGGCACAGACCTGCCTGGCAAAAACTGATAGGAACTGATGTAACCTAGTCCTGAAAAGGACTCCAATTACAATTAGTCTTTACTCCCACAATCTATCTATTTAAGAGCACAGACCTCCCTGATAAAAGTCGTAGGAAATGCTGTAACCTAGTCCTTAAAAGGACTGCAATCACAACTATTCCCTACTCCCAAGCTATCTGTATATTTGTGCGAAAATTGGCTTGAAATTAACAAGGTATAGCGCACACAGCAACAGCGGTGCCGTCTAACACGCAGCTGCAGCAGTGAGAAAATGGTGGCGACGGGGAAAATGGCTTGGTCTTATAGGGCAAGGACATGTGACATACACTGCCAATGACACATGACCTTGCTTGTGTGAAAAAAAGCACTTCGCTTCGTGTGTGCGCTGCTGATAGGCTGACAGATTGCACCTCCCCACTGCAAATGCGGGAAAGAGAAAAAAAAATGGAGATCTTCATTGTTCCTGCAGAGATCCATCCCCTGCCCCTCCCCCCACCCCGCTGTACACTCAAACTGCGTATTAACATTAATTTTCATCATTACTGAGAAAAAATCCAGTTATGATTTAGGTGCACGAACAGTTATCGAACATAACCTCGAACAGCCGAATTTTTCTCAAATTGTTCGTGTTCGCCGAACGGCTCGAACACCGCCCAAAACAGCTCGAATTTGAGATTGGCGAACAGTTCGAGTAGAACAACGCTCATCTCTACTAGGAACCTCCAAAGGGCAAAGCAACCCCGCAGAAGGAGTATGAGAAGACTTAGATCTAGCACACACAGTACATTGATGCACCCACTTAATGACTTCCTTCTGCCATCCAGGCCACCAAAAACTGCGACCCACAAGTCTCTTGGTCTCAGAAATTCCTGGATGACCTGCCAACCGAGACTCATGACACTCAACAAACAAATCTCTCCTAAAGGTCCTAGGCACAAACAACCTCCCATGGGGAGTGTTAGATGGGGCATTCTCCTGTGCCTTAAGAATCTCATCTTCCAAAACGGATTCCAATGCAGCAATCACAACACCTTCTTGTAAAATGCTCTCCTCCTCCTCAGCACAGACCATGGGAGAAAAGCTGCAAGACAACGCATCAGCTTTAACATTCTTGGTACCCGGGATGTAAGTAACGGAAAAATTAAACCGCGAAAAAAAAAGTGCCCACCTAGCCTGACGGGCATTCAAGCGCTTGGCAGCATCAAGATAGATCAGATTTTTATGATCAGTGAAAACCTGAATGGGAAATTCAGCACCTTCCAAGAGATGACGCCAGTGTTCAAATGTGAGTTTAATAGCCAGCAATTCCCGATTACCAATATCGTAATTAAGTTCAGTCTCAGAAAATTTTTTTGAAAAAAAGGCACAGGGAGGTACTCCATTCTTGTTTTCCTGAGACAACACCGCACCGACCCCCACAGAAGAAGCATCAACCTCAACCAAAAACGGCTTAGTCACATCAGGCTGCATAAGGATGGGGGCAGAGCTGAACCTCTCCTTTAGAAACACAAACGCTTCAATGGCCTCAGTAGTCCACTGAACCGTAATAGCACCTTTCCTGGTGAGATCGGTCAGTGGTTTAACAATAATAGAAAATTTTTTAATGAATTTTCTGTAATAATTGGCAAAACCCAAAAACCTCTGTATCGATGTCAAACCAATAGGCCTAGGCCATTCCTGCACAGCTTGAACTTTCACTGGGTCCATCTCAAAGCCCTCGCTGGAGATAATGTAGCCCAAAAAACGAATTCTCTGTACAGCGAACTCACATTTCTCTAGCTTAGCAAAAAGCGAATTGTCAATTAATAACTGTAATACCTCACGTATGCTCCGCCAATGAGACTCCAGATCAGGCGAATAAATCGAAATGTCATCCAAATACACAACCACATTTTTGCCGATCAAAGGTCTAAGGATGTCATTAATAAGATTCTGAAAAAATGCTGGTGCATTGGTAAGACCAAAAGGCATAACCAGATTCTCAAAATGACCCACAGGAGTGTTAAAAGCAGTCTTCCATTCATCACCGTCCTTCATGCGCAACAAATTGTATGCCCCCCGGAGATCAATTTTAGAGATCCACTTGGCCCCCACTAACTGGTTAAACAAATCAGGAATCAATGGCAGTGGGTAGGGATTACATACAGTAATTTTATTAATCTCGCCAAAGTCCAGACAAGGACGTAAACCGCCGTCCTTTTTTTTTAACAAAAAAAAATTCAACAGCCACAGGTGACTTAGAGGGTCTGATATGACCAGCGGCCAAGCTCGTCTGTATGTATTCCTCCAAAGCCTTTCTCTCAGGAATAGTAAGATTAAATAAACGACTTTTAGGAAGAGTCGCTCCAGGGACAATTTCAATGGTACAATCATAGTCTCTATGGGGAGACAAAATTTGCGACTCCTCCTCAGAAAAAACTTTCCCCCTTTATCCACAGCAGCAATGTGCCCGTTACAACACTTGTCATAACACTTAAGGCTCCAGGACTTAATTTCATTAGCAGACCAATCCAGTACAGGATTGTGCAATTTTAACCAGGGTAACCCCAAAATTACTGGAGAAGGCAAATTATTTAATACTACCAAATCCAAATTTTCTTGGTGAATACCATTAATAGTGAGGGGAAATTCATAAACCTTGTGAGTAACACATTTCAAGGGAGAGCCATCGACAGAAACCACGGCAATAGGGAATGACAAAGGTTTGGGTTTTAATTTAAGTTTTTCCAAGAATCCCCCATCAATCACATTCAGAGTAGAACCACAATCCACAAATACCCGAAATTCAATTAATTCTTCCTGAGCTGCAGTAGTAGCAGAAAGAAATACCCCCTTAGTGTTTAAACAGGCTATACGGGCGTAACTGACCTCTTTTTTTTTTTTCTTTGTTCATACGAAGCACACAGTTCTTAATGAAATGGTCAGATTTTCCACAATAAAAGGACAAACCTTCAGAAAACCTGCGTTCTTTTTCCTGAGAGCGGGGTGACATCGCCCCAATCTCCATCGGCTCTCCAATGTCAGTACAGACCCTCTCAAGACTAGGAGCTGACATGGCAAAGGATTTACTCTCACTAACCCTTGCACACAGTCTCCTGTCCACCCGTATAGCTAATTGCATTGCCTCCTGCAAGTTTCCAGGTGTAGGATAAGCAATAAGCAGATCCTTAACCCTTTCACCTAGCCCAGCAAGAAACAAACTTTTCAGAGCTGAATCGTTCCACCCCACCTGAGCAGACCACCGACGGAAGTGAGTACAATAATTTTCCACATTACCTGATCCCTGTCTCAAAAGTCTCAATTCCGTCTCAGCTGATGAGACACGATCAGGATCATCATACAACAACCCCAAAGCAGAAAAAAAACTATCCACTGATCTAAAGCACGGATCACTAGGTTGGAGAGAAAAGACCCATCCCTGAGGTTCTTTGCGCAAAAGTGACATTATGAACCCTATGCGCTGTGATTCATCAACAGAGGATCTGGTTCTCAAACGAAAATACAATAAACAAGCATTTTTAAAGGAAAAAAAATCTTGTTGTTCACGAAAAAATAAATTAGGCAATCCTACCTTTGGCTCCACAAAATGCGCTCCAGAACAGCTACTCACGTGTTGTTGGAGCTCGGCCACCTCCAGAGAGAGTCCCTGCAGGCGTTGAGCCAAATCATGAACCGACACCATGATGGAAACTGGAGGTCTTTCCTTAGAGATATTTTTGGGCTGGACTTACTGTTATGATAGGCTACAAGCACTAAGGAAAGATAGGAGATCTGTCCCTACAATAGAACTAAGCTAGATCCCTACGATGTAACGGGGAACCTGATCCTGCGATTAGACCCGCTAAAGTCCTCAGCTAGTCTGAACGAAGACCTATAGATGTGAGGGAGGGATCCCTACAAGAACTAGGGACTGGGAGAAAGATGGACACCTCCTAGCAGAAATTGTAGCAGTAAAAAGACAAACACACAACATAGAACATAAAGGTCAAAAGACCTAGCTAAACTGACTGAGAAAGGTTACAAAGCACCTGGCTAGCTTAAGAGTAGAAATTACAATGAAGTCCAGCATGGCCAGAAGGGCGGAGCAGGATTAAATAGGCAAAAAGGTCATGTGACCATCAAAATAGAAAAAACCTAACAGGAGAGTTCTAACAATGGGGATGAGAGGGCCGTGCATACCAGGTTAGGGATGGAGGGGCATGCATACTTGGATGGGGATGAGGGGGTCATTTATACCAGGATGGAGATGAGAGGGCCATGTATACCAGGATGGGGATGAGGGGGCTGTGCATACCAGGGTGGGGATGGGGTGCCATGTATACCTAGATTGGGGGCCATATAGACCTGGATTGTGGGACATATATACCAGGATGTGGATCATATTTACCTGGATGGGGGCATATATATACCAGGATGGGGGATATTAGTATAGAATTGGGGGAGATTACCCCTATAACAGTGTTAGCAGAAGACCCCCTCTTCATAACAGTGCATCATGGCCACATTTTTTGCTTCAATTTTTTTTTCTATTTTCCTCCTCTAAAATCTAGGTGCTTCTTACGGTCCGGTGCGTCTCATAGTACAAAAAGTACGGTACATCTACAATTCAAATTAACAGAACTTTATTAACTATAAGCATAAATTTTAAAAAATATATTTTCATTTACTTTGTAACTTTTTATTATGCAACCATGACACTTTTTGATAAGGTCAGAATGTTTCTTTCTAAGTTGAGTTCCCCACCAAAACAGTAATTTTCAATGCCTTTTAGAAAGATTTAGAAATGTTTGTTGGTTGTGTATAGGCTGATTCATTCTGGGCTACAGATTAGCAGATCTGGCAAGATTTGAGTTTTACAAATCGCATGTACTTTACTGGGAAATTTATTTATTCTCCATTGCATGTCCATTATTATGCTGTAAGGTCTGGAAAGACTCTAGAGCATAATAACATAAGATGCAGAAACAAAAAAACAACTAATATACACCTCACCACTCATCTCTCTAGCCACCCCTGCTACTCTCTGTCTCCAGTACAGTCCCCTGCATCTTTTCCTACTACCACCATACATTGAAATCCCAGGCCACACTAGATCAGGACTTCCACCAGCGATCAGGCCTGGGACCTTCTGTGCGTGTGTAGTAAGGTTGCGGCACATGTTGAGACGTTGCAATGTCAAGACCTCATGATGCACATGTGCTCATACTTCCTGGGCCTGGTCATGGTCAGAAGTCCTGGCCTCGTGTGAAGAGATCAGTGGTTTTAAGGTGGTTAAGAGACCCCGAGTGACAGCGAGTAGTAAAAATAGCCAGAGAGGAGACAGGTGATTTTTTTTGTTGTTGTTTTGAACCTTTTGTTAGACCTTTTCAGTTCAACAAAATAGCCTTCATCTGGCCGTCTTGTTGCTCAATTTATGTAGAGTGAATTACAAAAATCCATATATGGAAGAAGATGGATTTTTGTAAAATACAAGTAGACTTCAATTGCATTTAAATAAATTTGCCAATCTCTACTCTGGACATCATTGGGTATAGTGCTGCAGAATATGTTAATATTACACTGGGCTTCTTCATATTCCTTTGGATTTGTTTTCAAATAAAAAAAACAATGAACTTTAAGGTAATACAAAATGTATTATTCTTGAAAGGTACTTCTCTAAATAATGTAAATGAAAAAATAGTTTTCTGTGTCTTATTAAACCTTAATGTATTCTATCAATATTTAAAAATGTATGCACACATTATTTGCAAAAGTTAATAAGTAAACTTGTACAGTGGATATAAAAAGTTTCCATATCCCAATTAAAATGCCTAGTTTTTGTCATGTAAAAAAGATCATATCAAGAAGAAGAATTTCAGAACTTTTTCCACCTTTAATGTTACCTATAATGTGTACAAATCTGTTTTGAAACAACCTGAAATCATTTAGGGGTGATGAGGTGAACGGAATAAAATTTTAAAAAACTAAAATATTGTGGTTGAAAAATTGTAAACACCCATTAGAAAGGTGGTTGTGTTCAGAATTAGCCAATCACATTTAAACTCATGCTAAATAATAGTCAGCACACAGCTGCCATCATTTACATTGAATATGATTAACCCCATATAAAGTTTAGCTGTTCTAGTAGGATTTTTGTGACATTTTCTAAGTTGATTTTACAGAAAAAGCCATGGTCTCTAAAAAGCTATTAACACAGCAAAGGGATCTCATTGTTGAAAATTATAAATCAGGAGAAGGTTACAAAAAAAGATGATGCATTATTCTGAGCATAGAAAACATGGACATGATGGTTCTTTCATTGAAAAATATTGCACATGTTGCAAATGGCATATATTTTCTTCTCTCATGGAAAACCTTAAAGAGGTAGTCCAAGAGGTAGTTGAATACTTTATCATTGATGACTTATCCTTAAGATAAGTCATCAATGTCTGATCGGTCACCCCTGCCGATCAGCTGCTCACGGTGCCGGTGGCGGCGGCCGGGACTGCTCAATTGTGCAGCTGCTACATCTTCTGATAGTGGCGGTGGCAGGGCACTGCACATCCACCCGCTATTCAAATCAATGATAAAGCTGGATAGGTCATCAATGACAAAGTAGTGAACAACCTCTTTAAATCACAGACATATCCTAAAAACAGCAGTAATTGCACTAATACTTTAGAATCCATTTAAAAAAAAATGAAATATTTAGTATAGATAACAAAATTTGACAAACCTTTATTCCAAGTTCAATGTTTTCACCTCCATAAACATCCATTCCAGGATCCAGTAGACCAATCTCTCCAAAGAATTGTCTGTTAACAACAAAGGAGCAGCCAATCATAGCAGGAGTCCTAAGAAATTAAGAAGAAAATCTAAGTATATTTTGGAGTTTAGTAAATTCAAGATGTACATTAGTTTAAATATTTAATGGCAATTCAATAACAAAATGTGATTCGTACATGTGCCATAATGTAATCCTATGACATAATAACATAGTTACATACTGTAACTCCCAAGGCAGAAAACAGTTGTATGTCCATCTAGATAAGTCTATTCTCCATTAATGTTAATCCAGAGAAGGGAAAAAAATCCCTTTTGATGCATAAGCCAATTTTTTTCATTTTTGGGAAAGAATGCTTTCTGAAAAACTGCAACTGTTGTTACTAGCTCCATATAACAAAATATTAAGGATAGGGTGAGGGTAAAACAAGGTACCCATATTATAACATTTATATATCTCTTGCTGTATAAGACAACATGTTGCTACTTTGTAATCACCTTTAGCACTTATAATGAAAGGAAATACCATTCAAATGGAGAGGCGAGTGAGAAATATCAAATTTAGCCAAGTTTGGACTGACAACTTGCTAAATTTTCATAGAAAGATGTCTCACTTAATTTATTAAGATAACATTACACAAGCCATTGACTGATGCCAGGTTGGGTGTCAAATTATAAGTTTTAGTGCTGTGTTGAGTTAAGGTAATCTTGGCTACATCTGTGCTTGCCTGTTTTGCTTAGAAATTGAAAGCTAAGATTATTGTCCTGTACATCATCCTGTAGATGTTAACTAAACATCAGCAAACAGACAAATGCTGGACTTTTCAGTATAAATGCTATATTTATTAAGACAATACTTCCATAAAAACTATAAAAAAACACATATAGAGAGGCAAACAGCTAGATGGGCACTTGGTATTCAGAAATATCTACGGTATATGAAAAATAAATGTAAGGCACACCTTTGACACACAATGCGCAATGGGAACAAATCTGTAACAGAAGTAAGGGCAAACATTGAGGAAGGGGTTTAACCGCAAGTTCTTATCAAACTATAAATAGGTAAAATGGTTAACGGATATCTATTCCAATTACTGTGATACCTACTGTTGGCATACAAAACCAGAGGACCTTTTCACCCAGTAAGTTTAATTCGGGAGGAGCAATGGGAGAGCTTCCTAGTTGTAATAGCCTAGAAGAGCAGTGGATCACTTGGCATATGCTAGGGTTACTCTTTTTCATTAGGGCATATTATTTTATGTATTTCTGTTACAGCATCTGATGTTTTTTACTGACTGGTTGCAAGGAAAAGCTTGGGATTACTTATGGGGTTTTTTTGAATAAGAAAAATGGATGACTACAGTAGCAAATGCAGATACACAGAATGCAAATTGATTAAAAAACAGATCCAGCAAACTGATGAAAAAGTAATTTTTTTGCAGATTAAAACTAGACATGGATATGTGAACAATACCTTACAGATTTCTGCATCAGAATTAGATCATATTAATATAATAAATGAATCTCAAAAACAAATTGAATGCCAATTACACTTCAATTTTCAACTGGCTTGAATCAGGTCACAATATAAAATTTTAAGAAAGCTTGTTGAATTTGTTGTTGTTTTACAAAAATTAACTTGATTTACAAAATCAATCTGTCTGTCTGTCCATCTCTATCTATCTATCTATCTATCTATCTATCTATCTATCTATCTATATTCAAAGGAAATGGAGGCAGCACACCATTTCAAAAAAGAGAAAGATATGTTCCATATATTAGTTTATGGGCCATTGAAAAGTAACTTTTTCACTTTTTTGAAATGGTGTGCTGCCTCCATTTTCTTTGAATATATATACAAGGTTTGGTAATTACCTGGGAGGCTTGGCACCCAAACATTACTGCTGGTGCTATTTCAATTTTTTTTATTTTTATCTATCTAGCAATCCATCTATCCATATATCTATATATCTATCTATCTACCTAGCTAAATTAATGGAGAAAAATGAAGCAGCACAGAATGCAAAAAAATGCAAAAAAAAACCTCACGGAGCAAATGTCCTGGACTAACAATCCCATAATCCATTAGATATAAAAAGATAAGAAGATATAAAAAGATAACACGAGGCAACACTCCATTAATAGGCAAAAATATATCTATCTATCCATCTATCTATCTTTCTATCAATTATCTGCTATAGTAGGCAGATGAGAGGTGTAAATCTTTGTGTTCTCAAAATTTATTTTTCCTTATTTCGAATAAATGTATAATAATGATCATCTCAGCTAATTAATTAGTTTTTAATATCTAACACAGTGCAGTAGTGTTTTATGTGAATGTATGCTATGGCTGTGTCATGCAGGCTGTAATCTAAAGCAAGAGAATATATATATACACTCACTTTCACTAAATATATTACAGTTAAATATAGAGCAGAATCAATTGTCAGTTTATAAATTAAAAGAAACAGTCTTCCTAAGTTAGCATGGCAAAAATGTCATAATACCACAATAGAAAGACATGCAGAGGTCTGATATGTGATATCTTTAAAAATTAATAGGATTGTGTCATCTCTATATTTCCTACTTTAATTTATATACTAAAAAAACTTTTTTTTTTTATTTTCTTGTTTCATCTTCAGAATGTATATATTTCTATTTTTTGCACAAAATGAATGTTCAGCCACCCAAATGGCTGGGAAAAGCATATTTTCTTTATGGCAGTCATTTAGCAAAGAAACTTTGGTCACAAAATGATTAATCATCTTCTAAAGGAGATTGTTGTGGACACAATTTGTGACATTTGCACAGGTGATTGTGCAGGAAAAGGAAGGGAAAAGGACCTTAGTTATCAAGTGGGAATGGTGAAATCCTGTGGCATCTTTATATAGCGATGTAGAGATGAGCAAATCAATTTGTTGCAAATCAAATTTGTGTAGGAATTCACTGTACAAAATTCTCTGGAAAATTTGAACAATTTGTGATTTGATTTGCATGAATCACTAAAAATGGCCAATGTCACTTTACACATTGCAGAAGATTTCATCAGAATTAGAAGGCATATGACTTTGGGTGAGGACGAGTGGTCTTCTCCATAATACATAGCACAGCCAATCAGGAGGGACTATCATAGCCTGTACAAAAGCAGAGGCAGGGAAGGCAGCCAACACTTTGTAGTGAGAGAGAATATTTCACAACTCACGCCTTAGTAACTGAGATAGGGAGAGAAAGCAATAAAACACTGACTAAGCATTACAAATAGCGTGTGACCGTACATCAGTGAAGAACATTTACTATTACTTTTCTCATAGCCATAAGTATGTTGATGTCACTTTGACATTATCAAAGCTGTGCTTGAGTTAAAAAGCTTGAAATAAAAAGTAAAATAAGTGAGCTGGATAAAGTTCCAAGAAACCTCAAAGCTTTATGCATGTGCTTTTTCAGAGCATTTGGAATACTTGCAATTTGCCTCAAATCGATTCACCACAAATCATTTTTTTGGGAAAAATTAGTGAAGTTGGCAAATTTAAATTTCAAAATATTTGCTCATTTCTAATATAGAGAAATTCATTTTATTGAAATTCTGCTGGGATTATAATAAGAAACTGAAAAAAATATCTCATCAGACCTGGAGGCTTTTTGGGAGACCTTAGTGACAAGTGTGAAATCTGTAATGTGACATGTTTTTTTTATTTCTAATATAGACCAATAGAAAAAAATAAAAATGCAATTAAAATATACCTAACACTAAATTTACTGTATAACCATTATTAAATGTTTGACAATGCATTCCTTTAAAAAAGTTGTACTGTATTTCGACTTTCCAACTGGGGTTCAGCTGAAATAGAAGCAATGTTGCAATAGATTTATTTTCTAATCTTTTGAATCTGAAAAAAAAGGCTTCAATGAAATGCAGCAGGGAAATAGATATTGCAGCACATCCACAATACAATCTTCACTTTTCCCTTTGGACACAATGAAAGCAAAGAGAAAGAAAATTTGCCAAAATCCCTTAAGGAACTGCTGATGCTTTCCATCCAACAACATGCATATAAAAGTCATTTTATACACTCATCATACTTTATAATCACTTAATTACTTTTTAATTTTAAAATTAAAAGGGCACCATATAAAATACTAGAACTTTTTAAAGTATGTCTTGAGTAATTACCGAGGTGCTTTATCACCATGTTAACCTCAGATGCCCTTCTCTTTCAGCTTTATAATTTCATTTCATTTATACCAAGATAAGGTAATTGAAGCAATTATGTTCAACTGCTGATATTTTCTTAGTAAGATTTAAAGTGACAATAGTATAAGAATGCAGCTATGAATAAGAATGTAAGCATGTGAGAAAGTATCATCCCAATCAATATATACAAGTGTTTCTCACTAAATTAGAATATCATCAAAAAGTTTATTTATTTCAGTTCTTCAATACAAAAAGTGAAACTCATATATTATACAGAGTAATTACAAACAGAGTGATCTATTTCAAATGTTTATTTCTGTTAATGTTGATGACTATGGCTTACAGCCAATGAAAACACAAAAGTCATTATCTCAGTAAATTAGAATAATTAACAAAAAACACCTGCAAAGGCTTCCTAAGCATTTAAAAAGGTCCCTTAGTCTGCTTCAGTAGGCTCCACAAACATGGGGAAGACTGCTGACTTGACAGATGTCCAGAAGGCAGTCATTGACACACTCCACAAGGAGGGTAAGCCACAAAAGGTCATTGCTAAAGAAGCTGGCTGTTCACAGAGTGCTGTATCCAAGCATATTAATGGAAAGTTGAGTGGAAGAAAAAAGTGTGGTAGAAAAAGGTGCACAAGCAACCGTGATAAGGATAGTTAAGGATAAGCAGCCTTGAAAGGATTGCTAAGAAAAGGCCATTTAAAAATTTAGGGGCGATTAACAAAAAGTGGACTGCTGTTGGAGTCATTGCTTCAAGAGCCACCACACACCGACATATCCAGGACATGGGCTACAAGTGTCGAATTCCTTGTGTCAAGCCACTCATGACCAATGGACAAGCCAGAAGCGTCTTACCTGGGCCAAGGAGAAAAAGACTTGGACTGTTGTTCAGTGGCGAAAGTGTTGTTTTCAGATGAAAGTAAATTTAGCATTTCATTTGGAAATCAAGGTCCCAGAGTCTGGAGGAAGAGTGGAGAGGCACACAATCCAAGCTGCTTGAGGTCTAGTGTGAAGTTTCCACAATCAGTGATGGTTTGGGGAGCCATGTCATCTGCTAGTGTAGGTCCACTGCGTTTCATCAAGACCAAAGTCAGCGCAGCCGTCTACCAGGAAATTTTAGAGCACTTCATGCTTTCCTCTGCCGACAAGCTTTTTGGAGATGGAAATTTCATTCTCCAGCAGGACTTGACACCTGTCTACACTGCCAAAAATACCAATACCTGGTTTAAAAACAACAGTATCACTGTGCTTGATTGGCCAGCAAACTCACCTGACTTTAACCCCATAGAGAATCTAGGGGATATTGTCAAGAGGAAGATGAGAGACACCAGACTCAACAATGCAGATGAGCTGAAGGCTGCTATCAAAGCAACCTGGGCCTCCATAACACTTCAGCAGTGCCACAGGCTGATCGCCTTCATGCCACGCTGCATTGATGCAGTAATTGATGCAAAAGGAGCCCCGGCCAAGTATTGAGTGCATTTACTGAACATACATCTCAGTAGGCCAACATTTCGGATTTTAAAAACAGTTTTCAAGCTGTTGTTATAAAGTATTCTAATTTACTGAGATAATGACTTTTGTGTTTTCATTGGCTGTAAGCCATAATCATCAACATTAACAGAAATAAACACTTGAAATAGATCACTCTGTTTGTAATGACTCTATATAGGAGTTTCACATTTTGTATTGAAGAACTGAAATAAATTAACTTTTTGATGATATTCTAATTTAGTGAGAATCACTTGTATTTCACAGAAAGTTGCACTTATTAAATTCCCAAGTAGTTACTTAAATCTTTTATTATAAAAAACATTGATCTTGATGCACAATGTATAGGAAATAATGAATTAACGATTTGATTATGCAGTGTATTTGCTATCTATTCATTCCAAATTATTTATGATATGTCAAATCATAACAATGAATATTGTAAGATTTCATGGGATTTCAAAGAATTAAAAAATAATGTACAGCGTTACTCATTATGTATCTATACTCAGAAACAAACACAGTGTTTCTTTAGGTTATTATGGACCAGCTTTATAATATTTTAAATTTACAATAGTATTTTTCTGAGTCACATGAAATAAAATTCATGGATCTTCAATGGAATATTCACCTCATCATTGTGATCATTCCACTGGTTAAAGGGATTGTGTCACCTTATAATCACTTTTCAAACTAAGCACAACACCTTATTTCCAATCTGTCTCCGATTGCCTCTTCATTGATTGACAACACTGACGTCACAGGAGCCACAGATTGTCAGAATACCGGTGAGTGTTAAGAAAAATCTTTCCCCTGGAGTCGGGTTGTTCCTTGTTCTGCACATGTGCTGGTCCTCTGACAACTGCTCAATGATCAAGATTTCAGTGAAGACATTGCCAGCTACTGAGAAACCAGAAGAAGGAGTGGAGATAACTAGAAAACATGCAGGTGGGAAGGTGCCTAGTCACTCACAGGTTGAACCAAGCACCAAATTAGCATATTAAAATGAAGGATGATTTCTTAAAAATTACACAACATATTTTAATAGTAAAGGTAAGATTTTTCTGAGGGCAAAGACCCCAAGAAGAAGTAACTTTTTCACTGTTTTGAAATGGTGTGCTGCCTCCATTTTCTTTGAATATATATAAAAGGTTTGGTAATTACCTGGGAGACATGGCACCCAAACTTTACTGCTGGTGCTGTTTCTATTTTTTCTATTTCTATCTATCTATCTATCTATCTATCTATCTATCTATCTATCTATCTATCTATCTATCTATCTCTATCTACCTAGCTAAATTAATAGAGAAAAATGAAGCAGCACAAAAATCTGCAAAAAAAACCAACTCATGGAGCAAATCTCCTGGACTAACAATCCCATAATCCATTAGATATAAAAAGATAGGGCAAAGACCTCTAGAAGATGTTGTGCTTAGTCTAAATGGATATTATGAGCTGACAGGATTCCTTTAAGTGCCTGTAATTGACCATAGTAAAAAGTAAATCAGCACATCACGTTTAGCAGTGCTGATGGTCTATCCAATAGTATTATAGCCACATATACTGTATTTAACCTGACCTTTACTACATGTACTGCAGGCAAGATACCGTGGGATAGATATGAGGATGAAGGCAATAGTAGCAAAAGTTCATGAGATAATGATGGTCACAATGGAAAAGATCATAGGATGTCTTACTTAAAAGGCACATGGATTCAAACATTACAGCTTTACCATACAGAAGTTTCAGGCAACAATGTTGAACAATTTCATAACTGAGACATTTGTGGTTACTCAAGTATTACAGCCACTGACTGTATGAACTCAGCCTGGTATGTTTGACTCTGAAACGCTGCAGGGTTTCAAAGAAAGGCTAAGTACCCACGATGCAGAAATGCTCCGGATTTTTCCTGAGCATTTCTACATCTCCCTGGCAGAAAAATCGCATGCGGATTTTAAAAGCGTTTTTCCTGCCAGGGACAAGCGTAAGTGAAGAGTTTTTCACATGTATTTCCGCATGCGGGTTGTCAAGCGCTTTCCAAGAGATTTTAGCATCACTTGCAACCGGCATTGATTTATATAGCGTGACCAAGTTAATACTTGAAAAAAAGATTCAAAATGGGAAAAAAAAAAAAAGTGACCCATCACATGACTAAATGACATCATGGCAGGTACTTTTCGTCCATCGCGAGCCGTAGAAGAGACCGGACACAGCGGAGAAAAGACCGGGGGCCATCAGAAGGTGAGTATAATGTATTTTTTTATTTTAATTCTTTTTTTTTACAGATACCATGGTACCCGGGTCTGGATGAGAGCCTCCTTTTCTCCAGACCCGGATACCATCCGCACATTGAATCGCTTAATATCTGCATGTGCACATGTATTCATGCGGATATTAAGCGATTCAATGCAAGTCAATGGCAGCAAAAACGCTGCGTTTACGCAAAATAATTGGTAGTGCTGTGGATTTTTCCACAATGATAATCCGCAGTGGAAATTTCCGCAGCATGTGCACAGCACATACGGATTATCATTGGGGAACATTGCAGACCTTCTACCAAGCGTTTTTTAATTGCGGAATTGCCGCTGTGGAAACGCTTAAAAAACACATAGTGGCCACACAGCCAAAAACATACTATAATATCTGCCATGAATAAGCCACACTGTAGATGGTCAGACAGGCGGGTCCTGGCAGCTTCACCCTGCCTTGGATTGACAGGTCTATGCCTAATTGAACATATAGACTGTCGTGATGGATATAAATCCATAGCATCAGTCACCGCTCTTCCAGCCTATGTACACTACAGTCACAACTTTGAACTATCCAGTTGTATTAACTGACTTGGCAATTACACTCTTTGTCACAGGCACACTGACAACATATCAGTGATTTACCAGTTCACCTCCACACCTGCTCTGAAGATTGCACCATACAGAGCTTCTTCAACAAAACTCAAACTAAGGTCCTGAAAAACAGTCCCTTTAATGGGTCATTGTCAGATTCATATGAGTGACATGATATTACTGCATGTTTATGCTCTTAAACGACCAGGAACCAATCAGAAACCATTCTTCACATAATATGATGTCTGTGGCCATCTCTTAGATCTCTAAGCATGATGTAGGGGCACACAGCCTGATCCCAGTGATGTATCACTTACTGGCCTGCTTGGTGTAGTTTTGATAAAATCTTTGTTTTCTCTGCTGCAGATCCAGCAGTACCATGACTGTTGAGCTGTGTATAACCCTGCCCACACCTGAATTACAGCTTCATGGGCATACTGTACATTGTCAACAAGCTGCTAATCAGTGGTGGGGACTGGGTTACACACATAAGCTGGACTGCCTGGCAAGAGACCCTTAGTCCTGCAGTAATAATCTGCTGCTTCTTAAAAATTGATTGTATTGAAACTACAGCAAGCGGCTGAGCAAGTGACAAATCCCTTTAATTAGGCTCTCTGCGCCTGCATTATGCTGCTCTTGTATTAAATAACAAAATCTTATGACAGGTTCTCTTTAAGGACAATGTTGCTCAATAAACCATTACATTTTAAATAAGACATAGGGGATTAACTGAGGGATCAAATGCAATCAAAGTGAAAGGGCACATAGCTAAATCAACCTGCAAGGGGGATATTGCTATTTTGTCATCTATTAGCCGTGGGCCTTCACTCATTAACCCCTATACAGGGATGTGGAGTACACAAGGTTCCCTGGATTATAACCAGGAAGTGGACAGTGGAGCAAGTCAGCAGAATGGTCATGACACCTGGTCACATCCAGGAGGTCAAAGTAAGGAACAAAATTGAGAAACAGTCAGGTAGTAAAAATACAAGCCAGGGTCAAGAATGGGAAGCTAACAGTAAAAATCAAAGCAGATTTTCAGGAGCATAACCACACTAAGTATAACTTATAACTGGCAGCTAGAGACTAACCACTAGGGGTTTAAATATAGAAGTGCCTAGCACACTTATGGCTCCCAGCAAAGAGATAATTACAACTGATAACTAGCTCCCTGCAGCAAAACAGGTGAACTGGAATAAGGACAAAAAGTCTCAGTTATCCTAATTTAAACTGAAACACACTGCTGTCACCCAGCAACATCTGCAGTATTAATCTGGGATTGTACCATACGTCCCAAAAAAGCACACTCACTTTCTTGGGGTTATATTGGACTCAAATGTTTCCTTCACTCCCTACATCCGATCATTAACTCGCTCATATCCCTTGTACCTCAAAAACATCTCTAGAATTCAACCTTTTCTTTCCTTTGACTCTCAAAAAACTCTTCCTCTTGCTCTTATTCATTCTCGTGCTTACCAGTGCAACTCTCTACTAATTGGTCTCCGTCTTACTAAACCCTCCCCTCTCCAATTCACCCTGAATGTGGCAGCCAGTATCACATTCCTGTCCAACCACTACACTGAAGCCTCCACCTGTACCAGTCATTGTATTAGTTGCCTATCTTCTACAGAATACAATATAAACTTATCACTCAAACACACATAGCCTTCCAGGTTCTGCACCACAAAACATCTGCTCCCTCATCTCTGTCTACCACTCTACCCAAGCACACCACTCCACTAAAGACCTAAGACTAACGTCCTCAATAATCTAACCCTCGCACTCCAGTGTCCAAGACTTCTCAGAAGCTGCGCCAGATCTCTGAAATGCACTTCCCAGGACACTTTGGTTAATTCCAAATGCCCACAGTTTTAAGCGTGCCCCAAAAACGCATTTCTGTAGACTGGCCTATCACCTCATTTATCTAACTATTCCCATTTTTCCCTTTTAAAATTTTCCTCTGAATCTGGTCCCTTGTATCATCTGTTTACACACCAACCATGAACTTAATAGCACTGTACAGATACTTGCTGGTGACTGGTTCATACAGCATTATTTGAATACCCTCTTTATTATATTGATGACTGGATCATACATTTTAAGCACATTTTACAATTTTCCTTTTGTTATCCCCCTATTTCCTCAGAGATTGTAAACATACAAGCAGGGTCCTCATTTCTCTTGGTATCGGTTGAATTATGTGTTACTCTGTTATGTACAACCCTCTTTTCCCCAAAGTCATGGGAAAGCACAGAATTTTCTATTACGACCAAGGACAAACTGTTTACGGTGATTTTTGAGACATATTCCAAGTGTCATGATGTTGCCACAAGTATAATCCATCATATCAAAAGCCATGGTCTCTGCCAAATGATTGTTTCTTCCAATATTCATGCCAAACATTGAGTAATATTATTAAATACTCTACGTAATCAGAGCCTCCTATAAAAAATGGGCTCATCACATAATAAAGGAGACTTCCTTGAAAGACAACCTGGAGTGCTTGCCTTTGCTGATTAGTCTTCAATAGCCAGCCTGGTTACCAATGCCAATCAACTTTACCTGAGAGAGAATATCTCGTCTCTGACAGATATTACCTATACATGTCCCCTTTCAATTGTAAAGTGCTGTGGAATATATTGGTGCTATAGAAATAAAAAGTATTATTATCATTATTACTATTATTACATTAGTGTGGCACCACCTATTATTGATATAGATAGAGGTAGAAGGAGCTTGGGCAAACATGGATGCTACAGTAAAGATGTAGTCGCAATTATTAAATAATTTGGTGCACTACTACATCTGACTCATTTGCTCCATAAACTACACTCTTAGCATACCATATATTATGCCAATAGAAGTTGTACATAAATAGCATAGAACCACTATGTTATTGCCATAGTCTGTAGCATCAGTAATGGTGGTGCTTACTACACTTGTGATTATTAGAGAGGTTTTTAAATGTTGTCTCTTTTAACTAATGGATAATCAGGTTTTAATTATGTAAGAGGCCAAAAGCTTATAGTCACTTTCACACAGAAGTATTTTGGTTAGTATTTTGCACTAGTGATGAGCGAGAATACTCGCAAGTACAAGGTACTCGCCCGAGCACCTCACTACTTGAGATGCTCGGAGCTCGCCAAGTACTTGCGAGATGCTCGAGCAGATGCTCGGCTCCCCTCCCTGCATGTTTGATGCTCTTTAGAGCGCCAATCAACATGCAGGGATTGCCTGCCACTGACTGTAATGCCTCAGCCATGTTGGATGTGGCATTACAGTGATGGCTGGCCGCACAGCGTCATCAGGTCTGTATCAGACCTGCGGCCGCTGTGCTCGTCAGTCTACTCCGCAATCAGGCAGTGTAGGGAGAGGTGCTGCTGAGCTAGGGAGAGATTTGATTGTGTATTAGGTAGTGTAGGGAGAAAACAAGCACATCAAACATATCCATCTCAACAAACAGTCCTTCTGAGGACTAATCCATCTGCAGAGATATCAGGCAGGCAGTGTATATAGGTAAGCAGGCAGTGTAAATAACAGACTGCAGTGCATATAGCACAAAAGGCTCCATTTGAGTTCTGCCTTTTGCTGCTGTTAGATATTTCTAGACAAAGGCCCAGGTCTCAGGGGCCAGGAATAATTTTAATCCTCATTATTTGCTTAAAAAGCAATTCAGAGAACACCATTTTTCTGTGCCATTTGCTTGCTGGCACTGCAGAATACAGCGAGGTCCTTTCCATATTACAGCACTAAAAATCCAGCTGTTTAAAAACTGTGGTTTGTCCGTCACACGGATCACATATAATTGCGCTGAAAATACTGCCATTTTTGGCCTAAATTCAAATTTTTTTTTCAGTGTGTCAGCAAAGTTTTTGACACTGGTTTCCTGTTCAAAATAGTTACCTACAGGCCAGTTATTTAAAACTGTGGTTTGTCCGTCACACGGATCACATATAATTGCGCTGAAAATACTGCCATTTTTGACCTCCATTCAAATTTTTTTTCAGTGTGTCAGCAAAGTTTTTGGCACCGGTTTGCTGTTCAAAATAGTTACCTACAGGCCAGGTATTTAAAACTGTGGTTTGTCCGTCACACGGATAACATATAAGATTTCTGAAAATTCTGTAATTTCAGGCCTCCATTCTAATTTTTTTTCGGGGTGTCAGCAAAGTTTTCAACACTGGTTTGCTGTTCAAAATAGTTACCTACAGGCCAGGTATTTAAAACTGTGGTTTCTCCATCACACGTATTACATATGACTTCACTCCAAATTCAGCCATTTGTAGTGAGCATGGAAGATATTGTATTCCATTTAAAATGGGCTATGCACGTGGCAAGGGATGGGAAACTGGACATGATGGTGATGGTGCATGCAGAGGCCGAGGCCGTGGGCAAGCTGAAATTGTGCTGCAACAAACACCCACATATTCTCGCCCAACCTTCCTGTCCCAATTCCTAGGGGAACGCAGTACACCACTATTGAACCCAGAGACGTGTCAAAAGGTTGTTGGTTGGAGAGCGGATAATTAGTGATGAGCGAGCATGCTCCCCACTGCTCAGTACTCGCCCGAGCATCTCAGTACTCGAGATTCTCGGAGCTCGCCGAGTACTTGCACGATGCTCGGGCGGGAGCTCAGGTCCGTGTCCTGCATGTTTGGCGCTCTTTAGAGCACCAATCATGCAGGGATCGTCTGCCACTCACTGTAATGCCACAGCCATGTTGGTTGTGGCATTACAGTGATTGCCCAAATCGATGGGAACAGTGCTCACAGTGAAACATGAAAAGCCAGCAATTCATCAGCGGCATACACCGGTACCTGACAATTTAGAACAGAAAGAATAGAGTATCACACATAGATTAGATAGATAGAAACATGTCAGTCACATATATAATAAGTACAGTGACAGTGCTGGTTACTGTACTTGTCATTTAGTGTTAAAATAAAGGATTTATTAAAAAAAAAAATTGGTGTGAGGTTCCCCGTAATTTTAGTCTCTAGCGGAGGTTAAGCAGACGGCTGGGGCAGATGTTTGGGAAGGGGGTAATACCCACGGAGCTTCCCAGGCTGCTAATATCAGCCCCCAGCTGAATACCTAGCCTTTACTGGCTATTAAAATGGGGGACCCCCCAAAAAAATGAGGTGTGGTGCATGAAAATCGGAGGGCACTAGTGTGTTCCAAGTGCCCTGCTATGTTTTTCATTCACCCTCCTATATACCCTGCCTGCCTGTCGGCCTATATATTCTGCCTGCCTGACATTTAATTGAGCACTGTTTCCATTGATTTGGGCAATTTTTGACCTTCTGCAGACCACCGGGGGGGGGACTGGCAGAAAAACTATAAGGATAGTAAAGGCCGCCTGATGGCCCTATAAAAATAGGCTTTGTGACTTTCAGAGTCCCTCCTTCATAAACAAAACACAATGTGTCTGATATCTCACACACCACGAGTGTGAACGAGCTGCATGTGTCCGGAGCGTAAGTGCGAACGAAAGTAAGTGTGTGACTTGTTTTTCAGTGAAGAGGTATTTGGGAATCCTGCAGAAAATACCTGTGTGAATTGCGGTGAGTGCTGCATTGTGACCTGCTGAGTGCTTTTCTACCTGTTTAGATTTATTGGGCTTTTTAAAACCTATTTTCTCACTACAGTTTTAGTTTCTTAGTTTACTACCTGTGTATTTAAGGGTTAACTACATTGCACTAAAATCCTGAGGTGTAGATTTACTCACAAGGGGTTAATTAAGGGGAAGGGGTCATAATTAAGGGTTTATAAGGGGCAGCTGGTTGGACATCAAGTCCTTTGGAAGTGCATTGAGGTGAAGGGTACATTGCTGGAAAAGGAAGAAAAAAAAAAAAAAAAAAAAAAACCTCTTTAAATCTCTTAGTTTGCGAGTGTGAACGAGCTGCGTGTGTCCGGAGCGTAAGTGCGAACGAAAGTAAGTGTGTGACTTGTTTTTCAGTGACTTTGGATTCAGGGAGTTTGGAAGGGAGGACTTTGGACTGAATTGCTGACTGTATTTCATTCTTTCTTTACTTTACTTTTTACTTAATTAATCCACCTGACCTACTTATCTGATTCCCCCGTCCAAACTTGATACTTAACTGATCCCCCGCCGATATCTAATTGATACACTTGCACATCCCTAATTGATCCCCGTCCATACACCTATATATAAATAATTGTGTTTTGTACTTGTATATATATACTGACTGTATCCCCATATTTAGAATGACGTCCATGTTGGCCGGAGCCGTGCAGTGTACATCTTGCGCAATGTATGCATTCCGTGAGCAACCACTCGAGGATCCATACTGCAGCGAGAGATGTGAGCATATCGTGCACTTGGAAGCCCAAATTCTGGATCTAAGTGCTCAGATAGCGATACTGAGGAGCATCGACAACATGGAACGGAGTTTGCTGCTCACCGAGCAGACACTCAATGGGTCAATACTGGGGGTGGAGCATAGAGGGGAAGTGCAGGCTGAACAGGCAGGGAGCTGGATAACAGTTAGGAGGGATAGAGGGAAGAAGTATAGGAAGGCTGGTTCAGAACCGGCATTATTGGAGCACGACAGATCCTCTGACCGCCGGGGGAGTGTATGCTCCAGTAATGAGGGGGAGGGGGGAAGTGTAGGGCAGGCAAGACAGGTTCTGGTAGTGGGTGACTCTATTATTAGGGGGACAGACAGGGCAATCTGTCACAAAGACCGGGATCGCCGAACGGTGTGCTGCCTCCCTGGCGCTCGAGTCCGGCACATCGTGGATCGGGTTGACAGGTTACTGGGTGGGGCTGGTGAAGACCCAGCGGTCATGGTCCACATCGGCACCAATGACAAAGTGAGTGGTAGATGGAGGGTCCTTAAAAATGATTTCAGGGACCTAGGTAGGAAGCTTAGGGCAAGGACCTCCAAGGTAGTTTTCTCAGAAATACTACCAATCCCGCGAGCCACACAGGAGCGCCAACGGGAAGTTAGGGAGGTGAATAAGTGGCTAAAGAGTTGGTGCAAGGCAGAAGGGTTTGGGTTCATGGAGAACTGGGCCGACTTCGCGGTCGGCTACAGGCTCTACCGTAGGGACGGGCTGCACCTCAATGGGGAGGGTGCAGCGGTGCTGGGGAAGAAGATGGCTAACAGGTTGGAGGAGTTTTTAAACTAGAGACGGGGGGGGGAAACCAAGGAAATAGGTGGGATGTGAGGCAAGCAAGGGGGAAGGGGAGAAGTGAATATAATGAGGGTGGAGAGGGGGGTGGGGATAGTACAGTTAGATCGTTAGAGAAGAATAGGATGCTAAATAACCCCAAAGTTTTATCTTGCATGCTGACCAACGCAAGAAGCCTGACCAATAAGGCGGATGAGCTGCAGGCACTTATATCGGAGGAGAGGTATGACATCGTAGGTATAACAGAGAATTGGCTAGACGGTAGCTACGACTGGGCGGTAAATTTATTAGATTATAGTTTATTTTGAAGGGACCGGAAACAGGGGAAAGGCGGAGGAGTCTGCTTATATGTAAAGTCATGTCTAAAGCCCAGACTAAGGGAAGATATAGGAGAGGGAGAAGAGGGGGTCGAGTCCATGTGGGTAGAGATAGAGGGAACTAAAAATAATAATAAAATATTACTGGGGGTCTGCTATAAGCCACCAAATATAACAGAGGAGAATGAGAATCTGCTATTAGGACAAATAGACAAAGTAGCAAAACATAATGAAGTGATTGTAATGGGGGATTTCAACTACCCGGATATTGACTGGGAAACAGAAACCTGTAGATCTCAGAAAGGAAAAAGGTTCTTGACAAATATTAAGGATAATTATCTCTCCCAACTAGTGCAGGAACCAACGAGAGAGAAGGCCGTGTTGGACTTAATATTGACTAATAGGCCTGATAGAATAACTGAGGTACAGATAGGGGGGCACCTAGGTAATAGCGACCATAATATTATCGACTTCAAAATGCCCTTCAGTAGGGTTATCAATAAGGGAACAACAAAAACATTAAACTTTAGGAGGGCGAAGTTTGATCAGCTGAAAGAAAGCCTTCAACTTATAGACTGGGACAAAGTACTTAATCAAGGAAATACGAATAGTAAATGGGAAACCTTCAAAAGAATTCTGAATACTCAGTGCGAGAGATATATACCGTATGGGAATAAAAGGGCCAGAAATAAGAGGAAACCAATATGGTTGAACAAGAACGTAAAAGGGGCGTTAAATAGCAAAAAAGAGGCATTCAAGAGATTAAAACAGGAAAACAGTAAGGAAGCACTAATGTGTTACAAGGAAAAAACGAGAACCTGTAAAAAACAAATAAAAATAGCGAAGGAGGAAACAGAGAGACGTATTGCTAGGGAAAGTAGATCAAATCCCAAACTGTTCTTTACGTATATAAATAGTAAAAGGATTAAATCGGATAATATTGGACCGATAAAAAGTGAGGAAGGCAAAATCATAGAGAAAGATGAGGATAAAGCTAATCTATTAAATAATTTTTTTTCGACAACTTTCACAAAGGAAATCGAACTAACAGGAGAAATGAGAAGTGACAAACTTAATCCTCCACTAAGTATGACAAATCTAACCCAAGCTGGGGTACAGAAACGCCTCAGTAACATTAAATTAAACAAATCACCAGGACCTGATGGCATACACCCACGGGTACTAAGGGAACTAAGTAATGTGATAGAAAACCGTTATATCTTATATTTAAGGACTCTGTTGAGACTGGGTCTGTGCCACTTGATTGGCGACAGGCGAATGTAGTGCCAATATTCAAAAAGGGAGCGAAAAGTGACGCCGGAAACTATCGGCCGGTGAGTCTGACGTCCGTTGTGGGCAAAATTTTTGAAAGCTTCATTAAAGAGGCAATTACGGAGCATCTTGATGCTAATAATCTTTTAATCCCGAACCAACATGGATTCATGAGGAATCGCTCCTGCCAAACAAACCTGATTGACTTCTACGAGGAGGTTAGCTCTCGAGTAGATCAGGGGGAACCAGTGGATGTCGTGTATCTCGACTTCTCAAAAGCATTCGATAGCGTGCCACATAATAGGTTGGTATACAAAATGAGAATGATGGGGCTGGGGGAAAATGTCTGCAAGTGGGTAGCTAACTGGCTAAAGGATAGAAGGCAGAGGGTGGTTATAAATGGAATATACTCAGATTGGGTAAGCGTCACTAGTGGGGTACCACAGGGGTCTGTACTAGGCCCAATGTTATTTAATATCTTTATTAACGACATAGTCAACGGGATAAATAGTAAAATATCAATATTTGCAGATGACACAAAGTTATGTAAAACAATTAATACAAAAGAGGACAGTGCAGACCTACAGAGGGATTTGGATAAGCTGGGTAGGTGGAGCATTAAATGGCAAATGAGGTTTAACGAGGAGAAATGTAAGGTCATACATATGGGAAGGAAAAATGGAAGTCACCAGTACTCACTGAATGGGAAATCGTTGGGGAATTCAGAGATGGAGAAGGACTTGGGCATCTTGATTGATAGCAAACTAAATTTGAGTGCCCAAAGTCAGGCTGCTGCTGTAAGGGCAAACAGGGTAATGGGATGTATCAGAAGAGGTATAGCTGCAAAGGATGAGAACATTGTTCTTCCACTGTACAAAGCACTGGTCAGACCACACTTGGAATACTGTGCTCAGTTATGGGCCCCAATATATAGAAAGGATATAAATGAGCTTGAAAAGGTACAAAGGAGGGCAACAAAATTAATAAGGGGAATGGAGGGACTGCAATACCCAGAAAGGTTGGCAAAACTAGGACTATTCAGCCTGGAAAAGAGAAGGTTGAGGGGGGACATAATAAATGTGTACAAATATGTTAGGGGACAGTATAGAGATCTTGCCCCGGGATTTGTTCAAAAGGAGGGATATTACGGTAACAAGAGGGCACTCACTAAGACTGGAAGAGAAAAGGTTTCAGCACCAGCATAGGAAGGGGTTCTTTACGGTAAGAGCAGTGAGAATATGGAATTCACTGAGTGAGGAGACGGTAATGTCAGATTCACTACACCAGTTCAAGCGGGGACTGGATGCATTTCTAGATACCAGGCAGATTTCAGCATATACTTAAAAATAAAATAAAATAGTAGGTTGATACAGGGATTTATTCTGACTGCTGGTTTCAGAGTCGGGAGGGAATTTTTCCTCAAGTGAAGATTGGCCAAATCATTTGGGGTTTTTGCCCTCCTCTGGATCAACTTTAGCAATTACAGAACTAACAGGTCGAACTTGATGGACGCAAGTCTTTATTCGGCTTTACAAACTATGTTACCACAAGGCCAGATAAGGTTGTAAAATGTTAAAATGACATTTCCTGGTGAATGCATTTGTCACGGTTGAAAGCAAAGCAAAAGTGAAAAAAACGCATCAAAACCGCTAAGTGTGAACATAGCCCAAGGTTTGGAGGAGTATTTTTGTTTTTAGTTATTTATTTTGCTTTATATACAAGTCATTACCCTGGAAAGGATGCTCCTTAACATATTTCCCAGGAAAATCCATTTTGGTTTGTTTTTGTATGTTTTATTGTGAGTCTGTGAAAGTGGCTTAATACCTCTGACAACGTTGTTGACAGAAGTGACCTGGGAGTCAGAAATGCTTCCATTGATCTTCCCCATGCGGTTACCATGTCATTTGAGCATTGGGGGGAGCCACCTGAAAAATGCTCGAGTTTCCCATAGACTTACATTGGGCTCGTTGCTCGGGTCGAGCATCCGAGTATTCCAATGTGCTCGACCCGAGTAACGAGTACCCGATCATTTTAGTGCTCGCCCATAACTATTTTGCATGATCATTTTGTAAGGAGTGGGTGCAGAACACGGAAGAGAAATCAATATAGCAATTATTTTTTTTGTTCTGATTGTGTTACGCTCCTGGATTTGGGTTCCGAAAATAAAACCAAGTAAAAGTGACCTCATAGATATCTTCTTATTTATTTTTTGTATGTGCTTGGATCTTTTAACGGAGGACATGGGGTTATGGATAGATGCAAACATATTTTTTGAGTATAAGCATTCTAGTTATTCAAACATATTCTTGTTGAAGACAAGGAATTAAATTGTTTGGCACTTTGATTTAGGAAAAAAAGCTGCAAAAAAGGATTAAATCGGATAATATTGGACCGATAAAAAGTGAGGAAGGCAAAATCATAGAGAAAGATGAGGATAAAGCTAATCTATTAAATAATTTTTTTTCGACAACTTTCACAAAGGAAATCGAACTAACAGGAGAAATGAGAAGTGACAAACTTAATCCTCCACTAAGTATGACAAATCTAACCCAAGCTGGGGTACAGAAACGCCTCAGTAACATTAAATTAAACAAATCACCAGGACCTGATGGCATACACCCACGGGTACTAAGGGAACTAAGTAATGTGATAGAAAACCGTTATATCTTATATTTAAGGACTCTGTTGAGACTGGGTCTGTGCCACTTGATTGGCGACAGGCGAATGTAGTGCCAATATTCAAAAAGGGAGCGAAAAGTGACGCCGGAAACTATCGGCCGGTGAGTCTGACGTCCGTTGTGGGCAAAATTTTTGAAAGCTTCATTAAAGAGGCAATTACGGAGCATCTTGATGCTAATAATCTTTTAATCCCGAACCAACATGGATTCATGAGGAATCGCTCCTGCCAAACAAACCTGATTGACTTCTACGAGGAGGTTAGCTCTCGAGTAGATCAGGGGGAACCAGTGGATGTCGTGTATCTCGACTTCTCAAAAGCATTCGATAGCGTGCCACATAATAGGTTGGTATACAAAATGAGAATGATGGGGCTGGGGGAAAATGTCTGCAAGTGGGTAGCTAACTGGCTAAAGGATAGAAGGCAGAGGGTGGTTATAAATGGAATATACTCAGATTGGGTAAGCGTCACTAGTGGGGTACCACAGGGGTCTGTACTAGGCCCAATGTTATTTAATATCTTTATTAACGACATAGTCAACGGGATAAATAGTAAAATATCAATATTTGCAGATGACACAAAGTTATGTAAAACAATTAATACAAAAGAGGACAGTGCAGACCTACAGAGGGATTTGGATAAGCTGGGTAGGTGGAGCATTAAATGGCAAATGAGGTTTAACGAGGAGAAATGTAAGGTCATACATATGGGAAGGAAAAATGGAAGTCACCAGTACTCACTGAATGGGAAATCGTTGGGGAATTCAGAGATGGAGAAGGACTTGGGCATCTTGATTGATAGCAAACTAAATTTGAGTGCCCAAAGTCAGGCTGCTGCTGTAAGGGCAAACAGGGTAATGGGATGTATCAGAAGAGGTATAGCTGCAAAGGATGAGAACATTGTTCTTCCACTGTACAAAGCACTGGTCAGACCACACTTGGAATACTGTGCTCAGTTATGGGCCCCAATATATAGAAAGGATATAAATGAGCTTGAAAAGGTACAAAGGAGGGCAACAAAATTAATAAGGGGAATGGAGGGACTGCAATACCCAGAAAGGTTGGCAAAACTAGGACTATTCAGCCTGGAAAAGAGAAGGTTGAGGGGGGACATAATAAATGTGTACAAATATGTTAGGGGACAGTATAGAGATCTTGCCCGGGATTTGTTCAAAAGGAGGGATATTACGGTAACAAGAGGGCACTCACTAAGACTGGAAGAGAAAAGGTTTCAGCACCAGCATAGGAAGGGGTTCTTTACGGTAAGAGCAGTGAGAATATGGAATTCACTGAGTGAGGAGACGGTAATGTCAGATTCACTACACCAGTTCAAGCGGGGACTGGATGCATTTCTAGATACCAGGCAGATTTCAGCATATACTTAAAAATAAAATAAAATAGTAGGTTGATACAGGGATTTATTCTGACTGCTGGTTTCAGAGTCGGGAGGGAATTTTTCCTCAAGTGAAGATTGGCCAAATCATTTGGGGTTTTTGCCCTCCTCTGGATCAACTTTAGCAATTACAGAACTAACAGGTCGAACTTGATGGACGCAAGTCTTTATTCGGCTTTACAAACTATGTTACCACAAGGCCAGATAAGGTTGTAAAATGTTAAAATGACATTTCCTGGTGAATGCATTTGTCACGGTTGAAAGCAAAGCAAAAGTGAAAAAAACGCATCAAAACCGCTAAGTGTGAACATAGCCCAAGGTTTGGAGGAGTATTTTTGTTTTTAGTTATTTATTTTGCTTTATATACAAGTCATTACCCTGGAAAGGATGCTCCTTAACATATTTCCCAGGAAAATCCATTTTGGTTTGTTTTTGTATGTTTTATTGTGAGTCTGTGAAAGTGGCTTAATACCTCTGACAACGTTGTTGACAGAAGTGACCTGGGAGTCAGAAATGCTTCCATTGATCTTCCCCATGCGGTTACCATGTCATTTGAGCATTGGGGGGAGCCACCTGAAAAATGCTCGAGTTTCCCATAGACTTACATTGGGCTCGTTGCTCGGGTCGAGCATCCGAGTATTCCAATGTGCTCGACCCGAGTAACGAGTACCCGATCATTTTAGTGCTCGCCCATAACTATTTTGCATGATCATTTTGTAAGGAGTGGGTGCAGAACACGGAAGAGAAATCAATATAGCAATTATTTTTTTTGTTCTGATTGTGTTACGCTCCTGGATTTGGGTTCCGAAAATAAAACCAAGTAAAAGTGACCTCATAGATATCTTCTTATTTATTTTTTGTATGTGCTTGGATCTTTTAACGGAGGACATGGGGTTATGGATAGATGCAAACATATTTTTTGAGTATAAGCATTCTAGTTATTCAAACATATTCTTGTTGAAGACAAGGAATTAAATTGTTTGGCACTTTGATTTAGGAAAAAAAGCTGCAAAAAAGACCATCATGGAATAACAAACGTGTCCCTAAGGTCACTTTATGGCTATGTGTCCACGATGCAGAAATGCTCAGGATTTTTCCTGAGCGTTTCTGCATCTCCCTGGCAGGAAAAACGCATGCGGATTGTACATGCGGATGTGAAGAGTTCTTCACATGCATTTCCGCATACGGGTTGACAAGCGCTTTCGAAGCGATTTTAGCATCACTTGGAAAATGCTTGTCAACTTGGTCACACTGTATAAATCCATGCAAACGGCATGGATTTATATACTGTGACCTTAAAGAATGGTAAAAAATAAAAATATAAATCTATACTTACTATGACGTCAGCACAGGTCCTTCAGTCCACCGCGATCTGCTGGCAAGTGAAGACAAGGAGACCGGGGGGCCATCAGAAGGTAAATATCATATTTATTTTTTATTTTATTCTTTTTTTTACAGGTTCTATGGTACCCGGGTCCGGAGGAGAGTCTCCTCTCCTCCACAGCCGGGTACCATCCGCACATTGAAACGTTTGGATTCCGCATGTACAGATCCAGTGATGCGGAATCCAAGCGTTCCAATGAAAGTCAATGGCAGCGAAAATGCAGCGCTTCCGCAAAATAATTGGTAGTGCTGCATTTTTTTCCGCAAAGATAACCCGCAGCGGAAATTTCCGCAGCATGTGCACAGCACATGCGGATTATCATTGGGGAACATGGCAGGCCTTCTACCATGCATTTTTTAAGCGTTTCTAAAGCATTTTTGCCGCTACGGAAACGCTTAAAAAACGCATCGTGGGCACAGAGCCTATGTCTTTTTCTTATTTTACAGTTTCTCCTTGATGTAAAAGCATTGTTTAATATCTACAATGGTAACCTTTAGTCTACAACTTTAAAAAAAGCCGAAAATTTATATAAATAGGAATCGGATTATTTGTAAATCAGCCTGCTTTAGAAATCAAGAAATCAAGATGGCGGTTTCGGTAATATTCATTGTGGTATATTAAATAACCATTATTATTAACAGAGTTCATATTCAATCAAATTATTTGTTTTCAATTATCTTATATTATGTTTGGCTTTATTATATCAGTAGAATCTTTTATTTAGCATGCACTAGAAGCATAAGTAAGACCAGATTAATTGGCATCAGACTTTGGCCCTTTCCTTTGGATCCATTTCATAAAACAAATTAGCTTCCACATTTCTAGTTCTTGACTAAGAGAAAGCACAGCATGAGAACAAAGTAGGAGGATATAAATCTCTGGCTTCTCACGAGGAGAACATCCATTTTTTTTTTCATCAGACAAAATTCCTTCTGATATGGAAAATATATTTTTAAGACATATTTAAATAATTCAATACAAGCATTGTTTAATTTTGGTAATGTAGTAGACATTTATACCTATAGAATAATTATAGTCAGACAAATATTCAAAGGCCATACATATTTGTATAGGGCTAGAGAAACATATCGCTATCTGTCTCCCCATTAATTATTAGGAAAAGCTTGAGAGTGGTTAACTCCGTATAACTACCTATATATGAATACCTAGGTATTCCCCAAACCACTTACATAGTAATAAGATAAAATACATTTTATTTAATACAATTAAAACATGTAACATGCATAATACACATAAATGAGGAATTTGAAGAGAAAGGATCAAGTAAACATAGACAGCGGTAGGTCCAAGTGGCTGAGGTTAATATAGATTATTTATATAATGTTCAAAAATGGCTGCTGTACATTAGTAAAATTACACAGTCTGAATTGACTGTAATAAAGCAGGATAAGCCATGTAAGCAAAGTATTATATCTTACCCATGATGTAATAGAATGACCATCAAGACCACCACAGTCACCCGACGCGCGTTTCACTTGGAATGTGTTAAATGACCTCTCCTACCACCGTTATATATCTGATAATACTCACATATGGGCCAATTCAAAGGTGCATGCAAAATTATTCCCAAGTCCCAGGTGTATCTTGCTTCGGCACTGTTTACAGAAACCTTTACAGCTGCAGGGACACTGGGTTTAGTGTGCATGCACTCATGGATGCCATTTTTGTGAAGTCCATAGAGAACAGCCATCCTCAGTAGTCATCTTGATATAAGTATAGTGACATCTAGTGACTACAGATGAAAAGTGCATAAGAACTAAAGTGCAAAGTGTGATAGGAAGGCTGCAGTGCAAATAGCTATAAGTCTATGTAATTTTCAACTATAGAATTTGCAGAATTTGCAGAATTAATAAATAATAATAGAAAAAAAATAAAAAGAATTAATTTGCATAGACAACAAATTTCATACAATCACATTCTTATGCTACTCTTATCAAATGCAAAGAAAGGATAAGCATATATGGAGTCACAATAATGGGATACAATGGCGTTAAGTGAAGAAAAGTGCTATGTGCAAGAAAGAAAAATTGCAGCATATACAGTTATGTCCATATATATTTTGACAGAGACAACATTTTTCTAATTTTGGTTCTAGACATTACCACAATGAATTTTAAACAAAACAATTCAGATTCAGATAAAGTTCAGACTTTCAGCTTTCATTTGAGGGTATCCACATTAAAATTGGATGAAGGGTTTAGGAGTTTCAGCTCCTTAACATGTGCCACCCTGTTTTTAAAGGGTATTATATTCTAGGTTCTTCAACGTAGCCACCTTTTGCTTTGATGACTGCTTTGCACACTCTTGGCATTCTCTTGATGAGCTTCAAGAGGTAGTCACCGGAAATGGTTTTCACTTCACAGGTGTGCCTTATCAGGTTTAATAAGTGGGATTTCTTGCCTTATAAATGGGGTTGGGACCATCAGTTGTGTTGTGCAGAAATCTGGTGGATACACAGCTGATAGTCCCACTGAATAGACTGTTAGAATTTGTATTATGGCAAGAAAAAAGCAGCTAAGTAAAGAAAAACTAGTGGCCATCATTACTTTAAGAAATGAAGGTCAGTCAGTCTGAAAAATTTTGCAAACTTTGAAAGAGTCCCCAAGTGCAGTTGCAAAAACCATCAAGCGCTACAAAGAAACTGGCTCACATGAGGACCGCCCCAGGAAAGGAAGACCAAGAGTCACCTCTGCTTCTGAGGATAAGTTTATCCGAGTCACCAGCCTCAGAAATCGCAGGTTAACAGCAGCTCAGATTAGAGATCAGGTCAATGCCACACAGAGTTCTAGCAGCACACACATCTCTTCAACAACTGTTAAGAGGAGACTTTGTGCAGCAGGCCTTCATGGTAAAATACCTGCTAGGAAACCACTGCTAAGGACAGGCAACAAGAAGAATAGACTAGTTTGGGCTAAAGAACACAAGGAATGGATATTAGGCCAGTGGAAATCTGTGCTTTGGTCTGATGAGTCCAAATTTGAGATCTTTGGTTCCAACCACCGTGTCTTTGTGCGATGCAGAAAAGGTGAATGGATGGACTCTACATGCCTGGTTCCCACCGTGAAGCATGGAGGAGGAGGTGTGATGGTGTGGGGGTGCTTTGCTGGTGACACTGTTGGGGATTTATTCAAAATTGGAGGCATACTGAACCAGCATGGCTATCACAGCATCTTGCAGCGGCATGCTATTCCATCCGGTTTGCTTTTAATTGGACCATCATTCATTTTTCAACAGGACAATGACCCCAAACACACCTCCAGGCTGTGTAAGGGCTATTTGACCAAGAAGGAGAGTGATGGGGTGCTACGCCAGATGACCTGGCCTCCACAGTCACCAGACCTGAACTCAATTGAGATGGTTTGGGGTGAACTGGACCGCAGAGTGAAGGCAAAATCACCAACAAGTGCTAAGCATCTCTGGGAACTCCTTCAAGATTGTTGGAAGACGATTTCCGGTGACTACCTCTTGAAGCTCATCAAGAGAATTCCAAGAGTGTTCAAAGCAATCATCAAAGCAAAAGGTGGCTACTTTGAAGAACCTAGAATATAAGACATATTTTCAGTTGTTTCACACTTTTTTGTTAAGTATATAATTCCACATGTGTTAATTCATAGTTTTGATGCATTCAGTGTGAATGTACAATTTTCATAGCCATGAAAATACAGAAAAATCTTTAAAAGAGAAGGTGTGTCCAAACTTTTGGTCTGTACTGTATGATACTGATAAATTTGTGGTGAGAAATACTGTTGTTACTTAAGTATACAAACATGATGACATATTCATTAACCCATTCACCCCCCAAAGGCTCTTTTCACCTTCTTGACTAGGCCACATTTTTAAATTCAAACTAGTGTCACTTTATGTGGTAATAACTCTGGAATGCCTCAACACAACCCAGTGATTCTAAGATCTTTTTTGTGACACATTGTACTTCATATTAGTGGTAAATTTAAATCAATATAATAATTTATTTATGAAAACATTTTGAATTTGATAAAAATTTTGAAAAATTAGCAATTTTTGAACTTTGTATTTTTATGCCCTTAAAGCAAATGGTAACACCACTAAAAATAAATAATGAATAACATTTGCCACATGTCTACTTCACATCAGCATAATTTTTGAAACATATTTTTTTTTGTTAGGACGTTTGAAGGGTTAAAAGTTTATCAACAGTTTTTAATTTTTCCAACAAAATTTACAAACGATTTTTCCCATCATATTTCACAATCACCTCATCACATTTGAAGTGACTGAGGAGCCTATATGACTGAAAATACTCAAAAAGTTACACCATTTTAAAAACTTCATCCCTCAAAGTGGCCATGTCACATTTGAAGAGTCCCTGCCAAAACAGCAGAAACCCCCATAAGTGACCACATTTTGGAAACCACACTTCTCAAGGAATTCATCTAGGGGTGTAGTGAGCATTTTTATCCCTTAGGCAATTCATAAAATTGTATAACATTGGGTTGAATAAATTCAAAATTACCATTTTTTTTCACTAAAGCTCCAAGCTTTTAATTTTCCAAAGGGTTAGCAGGAAAAAACTAATAGCTCAATTTGTTACACAAAATCTCCTGAGTACGCCGATATCCCAAATGTGGAACAAAACTACTTTTGAGGCACAGTGCAAGCTGGTACCATTTTCGGACACATAACATGTTTTGATTGCTTTCTATTCTGATTTTTGTGAGGAAGAATGAAAAAAAACAGCAATTCAGGAATTGTTTTTTTGGACGGTTTATGCTATTAGCTCTGGCTGTGACAGTCAGGATCGGCTATCACTTAAGCCGAGCTCCTAGCAGCGATAGTGCGGGCACAGCTCCTGTGCTGCATGATCGCAATGAAGTACCAGCACATTCATTTTGAAAACGCACTTAAAAATAGTACAAATGGGTACGTCCAATGTCAGGAAGGGGTAACCAGTGAGAGATATGCTTTAAAAAAATCTCCAGCCATTAAAATACAATAAACATTTTAAAACAGATGATTTTTGATTGGGTACCAATAATTATCAGACTTGATAAAACAGAAATGCAGAAATCTTTAATTTTTATTGTATTACTTTTAAATTTTAAATCATCTTAATTTCACCATTTCAAAAATAAAGAAATTCTAAAATAAACATATTTGGTATCGTCATATCCAATCTATCAAAATATAACATAATTAAAATAGCATGGTAACAACTAAAAGAAAAAACAAAACATCAAATTGTCATTCTTTGGTCACTATACTACGCCTAAAAAATGCAATAAAAACCAGTCAAAACTTTTCATGGTATCAATAAAAACTACAACTAAGTGCTAAGAAAACCAAGCCTTCGTAAATCTCCATCAATGGAAAAATCAAAGTGATTATAAGTCTCAGATAATGGCAACAAATGATTTTTTTTACAAAATTAAAAATTTTGTTTAATGTCTAAAATATATTAAAAAAAAACTTATACGCTTGATGTCACCATAACTGTACTTACCTGGAAAATCATATTGTCATGTTATAGTTATCTTACACTAAACACCAGAAAAACAAACTCCAAATAACATTAGTGGTATTGTTTTTTTTTTTAACTATTTTACTCGATTTTTATTTTTGTTCGTGTTTTCAGTACATTTATGGTAAAATGAATGGTGTACTTCAAAACTAGACATCTACCAAAATAATAGCAGCTATGTTGATAGAAAAATAACAAAGTTATGGCTATTAAAAGAATGAGAGAAAAACAATGAAAGTTTAAAAACGAAATAATACTAGGTCTTGTAAGGGTTAAATAACCGATGGTTTTGATTATGTTTAAATATTGGACAACTCCTTTAATTAGTAATTAGAAGAGAACAAACTTTTCAAAATTCAATTTTGCCAACTTGGTGAAAATTTTTTTTTAAATTTATTAACAGTGAATTGAAAGCACAGCAAAACTTCCAATTACCCTTAATATAAGTGTATAAATCTTTGAGGTCTCCTATGGCTGTATACAGCCCGTTTTTAAAATTCTTGTATGCAAATACAGCCTCAGTAATGTTAAAGTGACCCCAACATATGTGGCTACGGGTAAACGAGTTGTATCAGGTGGTTACTAGTGTTTAGCGAGCACTAAAATTCTCGGGTGCTCAAAGCTCGGGCCTAGCTCGCCGTGATACTCGGGTGCTCGACCCGAGCAACGAACCCAATGTTAGTCTATGGGAGATTCGAGCATTTTTGCGGTGGCATCCCCGGCAGTCTTTTAAAAGCCTAACAAGTGCCCAAAACGATAGTGACAGTGCTCAAATGACATGGGGACAGCATGGGGATCGTCCCAGGAAGCATTTCTGACCCCCAGGTCACTGCTGTCAACAACGTGGTCAGAAGTATTAAGCCACTTTTACAGGCTCACAATAAAACGTTCAAAAACGAAAGTGAAACTTTTTTCCTGTGAAATATGTTAAGGAACATCCTTTCCAGGGTAAAGACTTGTGTATAAGTTAAAATAAATGACCAAAAACAAAAATACTCCTCCACACCTTCGGCTATGTTCACAAGTAGCATTTTTTATGCGTTTTTGCACTTTTGTATTGCTTTCAACTATGACAAATGCATTCACCGTGAAATGTCATTTTAACATTTTACAACCTTATCTGGCCATGTGCTGTGTGACACATGCATAAAGTGCTGAAAAGACAAGGGAACAGCATGGGGAAGACCCCTGGAAGCATCTCTGACTCCCAGGTCACTGTCTAAAAGTGTGCCCATCATAAGTGATCCTTACCGCATCAGAAGATGCAGACTTGCAACTATCCCCATGCAAGTTCTAGTTCCAGGGCAGTGTTCAATTGTACCACCCCCATTCTTTGCAATACAAGCTCAAGTATGCAGCCTGCCACCCACCCACCCCCAGGCTGCAATACCATACTGCTTGCTTGCTTGAACTTGAAATTGGGCCTTTTAGGCATGTGGAGGCAGAATCTGGCCACCACGTCATGGCTGTGTTGGCGGCCTGGAATCCATACTCAGTCCCCAGCCGCCCGGCGGCCGGGTGTCCATACTCGGTCCCCAGCCGCCCCGTGGCTGGGTGTCCACACATGGTCCCCAGCCGCCTGGGGGCAGCCGGGTGTCCATAAACGGTCCCTAGCCGCCCCTATTTCTCCTTGGAACATCCCCCCACACACTTTTCTTAGCCCGGCCTGCTCTAGGCAGCATTGGACGAGCCCACCAGAGAACCAGACTACTCCGGTGGGCCCTGACTTCTCCATCGGTGGAGTTGAGAGTGCCAAGGTGAGGAGCATGATGATGATGACAGAAGTTAGCATCTGCTATGTTTTCTTTTAATGCAAGTGTAAGTGTGCAGCCTGCCACCCACCCACCCCCAGGCTGTAATACCATACTGCTTGCTTGCTTGCACTTTAAATTGGGCCTTTTAGGCATGTGGAGGTGGAATCTGGCCACCACGCCATGGCTGTGTCGGCGGCCTGGTATCCATACTCAGTCCCCAGCCGCCTGGTGGCCGGGAGTCCCCGCTTGCTCCCCAGCCTCCAGGGGGTGGCCGGGTGTCCATACTCGGTCCCCAGCCACCCCTATTTGTCCCGGTAACCTTTCCCACACTTTTCTTAGCCTGGCCTGCTTTAGGGCAGCATTGGCCGAGCCCACCGGACTATCAGACTCCTCCGGTGAGCCCTGGCTTCTCCATCAGGGGAGTTGAGAGTGCCAAGGTGAGGAGCATGATGAGGATTATAGAAGTTAGCATCTGATTTGTTTTCTTGTAATGCAAGCGCATGTATGTAGTAGCGGCTAGGCCTGAGGTTGTCTGCGTTTTGGCGCATATCCTACCTCCTCCGAGGATTGCTGGATGTTTTCCTGCTACTATCCAAGTTCTATGACTCCCGTTAAAACAAAGCTTCAGGTGATAAATGATGGATGAGGTAGAGGCAAAGGAGAAAGAGCAGGAGGAACAGGGACCATTCACATCAATATCAGGCCAGTCAACCACATATGTCTTGTAGGATATGTTTCTTTAACAAAAGGAGCGGTTCGGCTACACAGTTATAGGGCATACAGTGAGTGCAATGCCTACCAAAAATTTCGAGCCACTCCAATGCCCCTTGGAAATGAAATGGAGGTCAGAGGGCGTTAACTAAACCTTTTTTTAGATTTATAGCAACTGGGTCTCCCGTGCACTGTTGGCCTAAGCAGTGAATGGAAGGCTTTCCAAAAATTATGAGGAACTGCAATGCCCCTTACAAGAGCCATGTGTGGCACCCCAGGGGTCTGGTCACCACAGTAATAGAGATATTACGTCGGAGAGCAAGTGGGAGGTTTCCTGGTCAGGATCCCTTAAACATGCAACATCCTCCTGCCCCAATACTGGGAGGGGAGAATTCTGCCCTTATAAACTGGATCTGGGGCGGGGTTGAGTGAGTCAGAGAACAGTCAGAGTCAGAGTGAGAGCAAGGGAAAGTAACAGCAAGGAGCTCTGTAGGAGCTAGGAGCTAAAGACCAGGGGCTGGAAGCTGAGCAGAGCTCGCCCTGGCAGAAGACAATAGGAACCAGACACAGGAGTTCGAAGCTGTGAGGACTTATATATCCAGCAGCAGAAACCAGCCGGCAGGGGATTTCAGGTCCTCTGGCCATAGAAGCCCGGAGGCTCAGTCACAAGCAAGGGACCAGCACCGCCGTCGTGGAGCGGAGACTAATAGAAGGCCCCAAGTCACCAGCCATACGGGTGAGCACTAAACGGTACACTCAGGGACGTGGGCTACTTCTACCCGCTTACAGCAAGGTAGCCAGGAAGAGTGCAGACAGACAGGGAGGCCTACAACTCCACCTGGCCAGGGGAACTCCTGCTTGCTCACAGACTGACCAGGCCTCTTATGCTAGCCAGTACTCCCGGGAGGGTCTACCTTATAATCATCAGTAAAGACCCTGAACTGCACTGCAAAGACTCTGAGTCATTCCTGCTGCGGTCGTGCACCATCACCCCCATCATCCACACTCACTGCCCTGAGGCTATATTCCTCCCGAGGGGAGTTATCCCATTCTATGCTGCGCACACAACACCAGCCTCAGCGGTCTGCCTCGCAGCGGTGGTACTCCCTGACCGCAATCCACGGGTGGCGCAGTCGGACAATTAACCTCAAAACCTAAGAAAGACTGCCACTGGTTTGACCAGCCTGAGCCACGGGACCGGGTCACCGCCACGGAGACTACAGACCCCAGAGACCCGGCACCGGGTATCCCACACACGTGTACACACGGACCAGGGGGCGCGTCACATGCAGCACAGCATATTATGAACATAAGTCCCATTATTGGGGAGTGGGTGTCCCATAGTATTTGCTTATGCTTTCCCAGCAAAAGCTGCCAAAATTTAGGACGGAGCAACTTGCAATGCCCCTTACAAGAGCCATGCAGTACAGCATATTACAAACATAAGTCCCATTATTGGGGAGTGGGTGTCCCATAGTATTTGCTTATGCTTTCCCAGCAAAAGCTGCCAAAAATTAGGACGGAGCAACTTGCAATGCCCCTTACAAGAGCCATGCAGTACAGCATATTACAAACATAAGTCCCATTATTGGGGAGTGGGTGTCCCATAGTATTTGTTTATGCTTTCCCAGCAAAAGCTTCCAAAAATTAGGACGGAGCAACTTGCAATGCCCCTTACAAGAGCCATGCAGTACAGCATATTACAAACATAAGTCCCATTATTGGGGAGTGGGTGTCCCATAGTATTAACTTATGCTTTCCCAGCAAAAGCTGCCAAAAATTAGGATGGAGCAACTTGCAATGCCCCTTACAAGAGCCATGCAGTACAGCATATTACAAACATAAGTCCCATTATTGGGGAGTGGGTGTCCCATAGTATTTGCTTATGCTTTCCCAGCAAAAGCTGCCAAAAATTAGGACGGAGCAACTTGCAATGCCCCTTACAAGAGCCATGCAGTACAGCATATTACAAACATAAGCCCCATTATTGGGGACTGGGTGTCCCATAGTATTTGCTTATGCTTTCCCAGCAAAAGCTGACAAAAATTAGGACGGAGCAACTTGCAATGCCCCTTACAAGAGCCATGCAGTACAGCATATTACAAACATAAGTCCCATTATTGGGGAGTGGGTGTCCCATAGTATTTGCTTATGCCTTGCAAGCAAAAGCTGCCAAAAATAAGGACGGAGGAATTTGCAATGCTGGCACCCTGGTGGTATAGTGGTGGTGGAGGCTGAGGATAAGGAGAAGAAGATTAAACAGCCGAAACGAGGAAGCGTATACCCATGTGTGGGTGTAAAGCGGTGCATGTGAATACACCTCCCGAAATAACACAGTGGATTTGACTTTATGTTACTCTGCTGTCATTTGGTGCTGATGAGAAGTCTGGCCCAATCCAGCCCTTGTTCATTTTGATAAGGGTCAGCTTGTCAGCATTGTCAGTTGACAGGCGAGTGCGCTTATCAGTTATAATTCCCCCAGCGGCACTAAAAACACGCTCCGAAAACACGCTAGCGGCAGGGCAGGCCAGGACCTCCAAGGCGTACAGATCGAGTTCATTCCAAGTGTCCAGCTTGGATACCCAATAATTAAAAGGCACAGAGGAATCACGGAGGACGCTGGTATGATCGGCAAGGTACTCCCTCACCATCTTTTGAAACTTTCCACTCCTTGTGAGAGTACCCCGCGCCTCAGGGCCTGTAAGCTGGGCGGGTGTCAGAAAACTGTCCCAGAACGTTGACAGTGTTCCCCTGCCTCTGCTGGATTGGAGTTGCATCTCTCTCGCCTGTACGCCTTGGTTGGGCAACGAACTGTGACCTCTGCCGCTAGCGTGTTCAGATGGGAATTTTTTTAAGAGTTCTGCAGCAAGGGCCTTCTGGTATTGCCCCATTTTTGTAGACCTCTCTACCTCAGGAATAAGAGAGTGAAAGTTCTCCTTGTAGCGGGGGTCTACAAGTGTCACCAACCAGTAATGACTGTCACACAACATTTTGACAACGCGAGGGTCACGGTTAAGGCAGAGTAACATAAAGTCAGCCATGCGTGCCAGACTGGTAACAGGCAAGATTTCCGTGTCCTCACCAAGATGACGACTGATCATGCTCTCCTCCTCCTCCTCCTCTTCCTCCTCCCCCCTGTCCTCAGGCCACTCACGCTGAACCGACGGTATGACACTTGTACAGGTACTACCGTCTACAACGCATGATAGCAGCTCCTGTTCTTCCTCCTCCTCCTCCTCCTCCTCCTCTCCCTCATTGTCCCCCAATGCACGTTGGGATGAGATGAGGCTGGGCTGTGTGTAATCGCCCGCTACGGCTTCTTGATCCATCTCATCATACTCTGGCTGCAATGCCTCCTCTTTAATTCTCTGCAGAGAGCGTTGCAAAAGACAGACAAGTGGGATGCTGACACTAATGATGGCATCATCGCCACTCACCATCTTGGTGGCCTCCTCAAAGTTTGTCAGGATGGTACATATGTCAGACATCCAGGTTCACTCCTGAGGTCTTATGTGTGGAGTCTGACCTGAATATCGACGGCCTTGTTGCAGCTGGTACTCCACAACTGCTCTCTTCTGCTCACAAATCCTTTGCAACATGTGGAGGGTAGAGTTCCAACGTGTGGGGACATCACACACCAGTCGGTGTGCCGGAAGCTGCAAATGCTGCTGCAACACAGCAAGGGCGGCGGAAGCTGTAACCGACTTGCGAAAATGAGCTGACAGGCAGCGTACTTTCACGAGCAGATCTGGCAACTCGGGGTACGATTTAAGAAACCGCTGAACCACGAGGTTAAGCACATGAGCCAGGCATGGTACGTGTGTGATCTCACCTCGCCTCAGAGCCGCCACCAGGTTACGGCCATTGTCACACACGACCATGCCGGGATGTAGGTTCAGCGGTCTCAGCCACAGATCTGCCTGCTCTTTCACAGCTGTCCACAACTCACAAGCAGTGTGAGGTTTATCACCTAAGCTTATGAGTTTCAGCACAGCCTGTTGCCGCTTGGCGGAGACAGTACTGCAATGCTTCCAGCTTGTAACTGATGTGGTGATATCTGAGATGGAGGCTGAACATGAGGAGGAGGAGGAGGATGCGCAGGAGCTGTACACTGTGGGGGCAACTCTGACTGACATAGGGCCCGCAATCCTTGGTGTGGGGAGGATGTGTTCCGTCCCAAGGTCCGACTGGGTCCCAGCTTCCACTATGTTTACCCAGTGTGCGGTCAGAGAGATGTACCGTCCCTGGCCACAAGCACTTGTCCACGTGTCCGTTGTCAGGTGGACTCTCCCAGTAACTGCGTTGTTGAGGGCATGGCAGATGCTTTGGGACACGTGCTTGTGTAGTGCGGGGATGGCACACCGGGCAAAATAGTGTCGGCTGGGGACCGAGTACCGAGGGACGGCCACGGCCATAAGATTGCAGAAGGATTCTGTCACCACCAGCCTAAAAGGCTGCATTTCCAATGCAAGCAGTCGTGAAATGTGCGAATTTAGGACTGTGGCCTGTGGGGCGTGAGAATTTCCGCTTTCGTTCAAAGGTCTGGGATATGGACAATTGAACGCTGCGGTGGGACGTGGACGTGGACGTTGATGCTGTTTCTTGAGAAACTGCCATAACAAGTGAAGACTGAGAAGAGGGGGCATCTTTACATGCAGTCTGGACAGGGGATTGCCTTGCACACACAACAGGGGGTTCTACTGCACGCACAACAGTGGAAAAAGCAGTGGTGACACCCGCTGACACTGGTCGTGGACCCTGGGTTTCGCCCCACAAAGTCGGGTGCTTTGCTGCCATGTGCCTGATCATGCTGGTGGTGGTCAGGCTGGTAGTTTTGTCACCCTTGCTGATGCTGGCATGGCAGGTGGAACATATGGCCTTTTGGGGTTATCAGCAGAGTCTTTAAAAAAATTCCAGACTCTGGAAGACCTACCGCTTGTACTGGCAACGTCCCTCGTGTTGGTGTTACGGGGAACGGTTGCCTGCCTTCTGTCTGCGGCCACCACACTGCTTCTTCCTGCCTGTTGGGGTACTCTGCCTTCCTCCCCCTGTGTGCTGCTGGCCTCACTCTGCATGTCCTCCTTCCACGTTGGGTCAGTTACTAGATCATCCACCACCTCCTCCTCTTCCACTTGCGCACCACGATCCTCCTCCTCACTTCCTGGCAATTGTGTCTCGTCATCGTTCACCTCTTGTGACAGATTGCCAACGTCGACTTCCTGTGGCCGTGGCTGTTCAAATATTTGGGCATCACAACATGGGATCTCCTCTTCCACCACTTCAAGCGTATCAGGCGAGGGGCCCAGTGAACAGCTCTTCAGATTGTCCAAGTGTGGGATCACTTGCTGTCTGACGACACTCGGCATGGTGAGAGGAAGGAGCATCAGGGTGAGGAGGAGTATGCGGTCGAGACTCAGGGCTACTAAGAATTGACCGTGTGGAAGACAGACCGGAGGTGGTGGTGCCCAGGTAACTGGAAGAATTATCTGCTATCCAATTAATAACCTGTTCACACTGATCAGTTCTCAATACTGGTGTTGTTCTGTGCTTCCCTAGTAATTCGGTCAAGAAGTGGGAGCGAGAAGATGTGGCTGTTGGTTGTGGCACATTTTCACCTTGGACACGGCCCCGTCCTCTGCACGAACCATCAACAGAACGTCCACTTCCACGTCCCTTGCCACGCGCCTTGCCCATTGTAAATGAAGTAAAATAGCTTACACTTGCACTATCAATGGAAAAAGGGTAATAAAGAGTAGATTAGAACCGTGGAAGAGGAAAACCACAGTTATTGTTTACTGGGGTATACCACACTTTTTTAAATAGAGATATTTGCGGCTGAACAGTGAGCGACACACTCAAACTGCTTTTTTTTTAGATACCAAAGGCCCAAAACTGGATAGTACAGCGATTTGACCCGTGGAACTGCGAAACCACACTGGGATGTCGGGCCTACACAAGACTATTTTCAACAGATATATTTTTGTGTCACAACAGTCAGGAGACACTACTGTTTTTCTTTACGGAAAAAACTACCAAAAGCTGAATAATAGAGATTTTTTACCGTGGGATGGCAAAACCACAGTTATTGTTTACTGGGGTATACCACAATTTTTTAAATAGAGATATTTGCGGCTGAACAGTGAGCGACACACTCAAACTGCTTTTTTTTTAGATACCAAAGGCCGAAAACTGAATAGTGCAGCGATTTGACCCGTGGAACTGCGAAAATACACTGGGATGTCGGGCCTACACAAGACTATTTTCAACAGATATATTTTTGTGTCACAACAGTCAGGAGACACTACTGTTTCTCTTTACGGAAAATACTACCAAAAGCTGAATAATAGAGATTTTTTACCGTGGGATGGCAAAACCACAGTTATTGTTTACTGGGGTATACCACACTTTTTTAAATAGAGATATTTGCGGCTGAACAGTGAGCGACACACTCAAACTGCTTTTTTTTTAGATACCAAAGGCCCAAAACTGGATAGTACAGCGATTTGACCCGTGGAACTGCGAAACCACACTGGGATGTCGGGCCTACACAAGACTATTTTCAACAGATATATTTTTGTGTCACAACAGTCAGGAGACACTACTGTTTTTCTTTACGGAAAAAACTACCAAAAGCTGAATAATAGAGATTTTTTACCGTGGGATGGCAAAACCACAGTTATTGTTTACTGGGGTATACCACACTTTTTTAAATAGAGATATTTGCGGCTGAACAGTGAGCGACACACTCAAACTGCTTTTTTTTTAGATACCAAAGGCCCAAAACTGAATAGTGCAGCGATTTGACCCGTGGAACTGCGAAAACACACTGGGATATCGGGCCTACACAAGACTATTTTCAACAGATATATTTTTGTGTCACAACAGTCAGGAGACACTACTGTTTTTCTTTACGGAAAATACTACCAAAAGCTGAATAATAGAGATTTTTTACCGTGGGATGGCAAAACCACAGTTATTGTTTACTGGGGTATACCACACTTTTTTAAATAGAGATATTTGCGGCTGAACAGTGAGCGACACACTCAAACTGCTTTTTTTTTAGATACCAAAGGCCCAAAACTGGATAGTACAGCGATTTGACCCGTGGAACTGTGAAACCACACTGGGATGTCGGGCCTACACAAGACTATTTTCAACAGATATATTTTTGTGTCACAACAGTCAGGAGACACTACTGTTTTTCTTTACAGAAAAAACTACCAAAACCTGAATAATAGAGATTTTTTACTGTCGGATGGCAAAACCACAGTTATTGTTTACTGGGGTATACCACACTTTTTTAAATAGAGATATTTGCGGCTGAACAGTGAGCGACACACTCAAACTGCTATTTTTTTAGATACCAAAGGCCCAAAACTGGATAGTACAGCGATTTGACCCGTGGAACTGCGAAACCACACTGGGATGTCGGGCCTACACAAGACTATTTTCAACAGATATATTTTTGTGTCACAACAGTCAGGAGACACTACTGTTTTTGTTTATGGAAAAAACTACCAAAAGCTGAATAACAGAGATTTTTTACCATGGGATGGCAAAACCACAGTTATTGTTTACTGGGGTATACCACTTTTTTTAAATAGAGATATTTGCGGCTGAACAGTGAGCTACACACTCAAACTGCTCTTTTTTTAGATACCAAAGGCCCAAAACTGGATAGTACAGCGATTTGACCCGTGGAACTGCGAAACCACACTGGGATGTCGGGCCTACACAAGACTATTTTCAACAGATATATTTTTGTGTCACAACAGTCAGGAGACACTACTGTTTTTCTTTACGGAAAAAACTACCAAAACCTGAATAATAGAGATTTTTTACCGTGGGATGGCAAAACCACAGTTATTGTTTACTGGGGTATACCACACTTTTTTAAATAGAGATATTTGCGGCTGAACAGTGAGCGATACACTCAAACTGCTTTTTTTTTAGATACCAAAGGCCCAAATCTGGATAGTACAGCGATTTGACCCGTGGAACTGCGAAACAAAACTGGGATGTCGGGCCTACACAAGACTATTTTCAACAGATATATTTTTGTGTCACAACAGTCAGGAGACACTACTGTTTTTCTTTACGGAAAAAACTACCAAAACCTGAATAATAGAGATTTTTTTAACGTGTGATGGCAAAACCACAGTTATTGTTTACTGGGGTATACCACACTTTTTTAAATAGAGATATTTGCGGCTGAACAGTGAGCGATACACTCAAACTGCTTTTTTTTAGATACCAAAGGCCCAAATCTGGATAGTACAGCGATTTGACCCGTGGAACTGCGAAACAAAACTGGGATGTCGGGCCTACACAAGACTATTTTCAACAGATATATTTTTGTGTCACAACAGTCAGGAGACACTACTGTTTTTCTTTACGGAAAAAACTACCAAAACCTGAATAATAGAGATTTTTTTAACGTGGGATGGCAAAACCACAGTTATTGTTTACTGGGGTATACCACACTTTTTTAAATAGAGATATTTGCGGCTGAACAGTGAGCGACACACTCAAACTGCTTTTTTTTTAGATACCAAAGGCCCAAAACTGGATTGTACAGCGATTTGACCCGTGGAACTGCGAAACCACACTGGGATGTCGGGCCTACACAAGACTATTTTCAACAGATATATTTTTGTGTCACAACAGTCAGGAGACACTACTGTTTTTCTTTACGGAAAAAACTACCAAAACCTGAATAATAGAGATTTTTTACCGTGGGATGGCAAAACCACAGTTATTGTTTACTGGGGTATACCACACTTTTTTAAATAGAGATATTTGCGGCTGAACAGTGAGCGACACACTCAAACTGCTATTTTTTTAGATACCAAAGGCCCAAAACTGGATAGTACAGCGATTTGACCCGTGGAACTGCGAAAACACACTGGGATGTCGGGCCTACACAAGACTATTTTCAACAGATATATTTTTGTGTCACAACAGTCAGAAGACACTACTGCTTTTCTTTACGGAAAATACTACCAAAAGCTAAATAATAGAGATTTTTTACCGTGGGATGGCAAAACCACAGTTATTGTTTACTGGGGTATACCACACTTTTTTAAATAGAGATATTTGCGGCTGAACAGTGAGCGACACACTCAAACTGCTTTTTTTTTAGATAACAAAGGCCCAAAACTGGATAGTACAGCGATTTGACCCGTGGAACTGCGAAACCACACTGGGATGTCGTGCCTACACAAGACTATTTTCAACAGATATATTTTTGTGTCACAACAGTCAGGAGACACTACTGTTTTTCTTTACGGAAAAAACTACCAAAAGCTGAATAATAGAGATTTTTTACCGCGGGATGGCAAAACCACAGTTATTGTTTACTGGGGTATACCACACTTTTTTAAATAGAGATATTTGCGGCTGAACAGTGAGCGACACACTCAAACTGCTTTTTTTTTAGATACCAAAGGCCCAAAACTGGATAGTACAGCGATTTGACCCGTGGAACTGCGAAACCACACTGGGATGTCGGACCTACACAAAACTATTTTCAACAGATATATTTTTGTGTCACAACAGTCAGGAGACACTACTGTTTTTCTTTACGGAGAAAACTACCAAAACCTGAGTAATAGAGATTTTTTACTGTCGGATGGCAAAACCACAGTTATTGTTTACTGGGGTATACCACACTTTTTTAAATAGAGATATTTGCGGCTGAACAGTGAGCTAAACACTCAAACTGCTCTTTTTTTAGATACCAAAGGCCCAAAACTGGATAGTACAGCGATTTGACCCGTGGAACTGCGAAACAAAACTGGGATGTCGGGCCTACACAAGACTATTTTCAACAGATATATTTTTGTGTCACAACAGTCAGGAGACACTACTGTTTTTCTTTACGGAAAAAACTACCAAAACCTGAATAATAGAGATTTTTTTAACATGTGATGGCAAAACCACAGTTATTGTTTACTGGGGTATACCACACTTTTTTAAATAGAGATATTTGCGGCTGAACAGTGAGCGATACACTCAAACTGCTTTTTTTTAGATACCAAAGGCCCAAATCTGGATAGTACAGCGATTTGACCCGTGGAACTGCGAAACAAAACTGGGATGTCGGGCCTACACAAGACTATTTTCAACAGATATATTTTTGTGTCACAACAGTCAGGAGACACTACTGTTTTTCTTTACGGAAAAAACTACCAAAACCTGAATAATAGAGATTTTTTTAACGTGGGAGGCAAAACCACAGTTATTGTTTACTGGGGTATACCACACTTTTTTAAATAGAGATATTTGCGGCTGAACAGTGAGCGACACACTCAAACTGCTTTTTTTTTAGATACCAAAGGCCCAAAACTGGATTGTACAGCGATTTGACCCGTGGAACTGCGAAACCACACTGGGATGTCGGGCCTACACAAGACTATTTTCAACAGATATATTTTTGTGTCACAACAGTCAGGAGACACTACTGTTTTTCTTTACGGAAAAAACTACCAAAACCTGAATAATAGAGATTTTTTACCGTGGGATGGCAAAACCACAGTTATTGTTTACTGGGGTATACCACACTTTTTTAAATAGAGATATTTGCGGCTGAACAGTGAGCGACACACTCAAACTGCTATTTTTTTAGATACCAAAGGCCCAAAACTGGATAGTACAGCGATTTGACCCGTGGAACTGCGAAAACACACTGGGATGTCGGGCCTACACAAGACTATTTTCAACAGATATATTTTTGTGTCACAACAGTCAGAAGACACTACTGCTTTTCTTTACGGAAAATACTACCAAAAGCTAAATAATAGAGATTTTTTACCGTGGGATGGCAAAACCACAGTTATTGTTTACTGGGGTATACCACACTTTTTTAAATAGAGATATTTGCGGCTGAACAGTGAGCGACACACTCAAACTGCTTTTTTTTTAGATAACAAAGGCCCAAAACTGGATAGTACAGCGATTTGACCCGTGGAACTGCGAAACCACACTGGGATGTCGTGCCTACACAAGACTATTTTCAACAGATATATTTTTGTGTCACAACAGTCAGGAGACACTACTGTTTTTCTTTACGGAAAAAACTACCAAAAGCTGAATAATAGAGATTTTTTACCGCGGGATGGCAAAACCACAGTTATTGTTTACTGGGGTATACCACACTTTTTTAAATAGAGATATTTGCGGCTGAACAGTGAGCGACACACTCAAACTGCTTTTTTTTTAGATAACAAAGGCCCAAAACTGGATAGTACAGCGATTTGACCCGTGGAACTGCGAAACCACACTGGGATGTCGTGCCTACACAAGACTATTTTCAACAGATATATTTTTGTGTCACAACAGTCAGGAGACACTACTGTTTTTCTTTACGGAAAAAACTACCAAAAGCTGAATAATAGAGATTTTTTACCGCGGGATGGCAAAACCACAGTTATTGTTTACTGGGGTATACCACACTTTTTTAAATAGAGATATTTGCGGCTGAACAGTGAGCGACACACTCAAACTGCTTTTTTTTTAGATACCAAAGGCCCAAAACTGGATAGTACAGCGATTTGACCCGTGGAACTGCGAAACCACACTGGGATGTCGGACCTACACAAAACTATTTTCAACAGATATATTTTTGTGTCACAACAGTCAGGAGACACTACTGTTTTTCTTTACGGAGAAAACTACCAAAACCTGAGTAATAGAGATTTTTTACTGTCGGATGGCAAAACCACAGTTATTGTTTACTGGGGTATACCACACTTTTTTAAATAGAGATATTTGCGGCTGAACAGTGAGCTACACACTCAAACTGCTCTTTTTTTAGATACCAAAGGCCCAAAACTGGATAGTACAGCGATTTGACCCGTGGAACTGCGAAACCACACTGGGATGTCGGGCGTACACAAGACTATTTTCAACAGATATATTTTTGTGTCACAACAGTCAGGAGACACTACTGTTTTTCTTTACGGAAAAAACTACCAAAACCTGAATAATAGAGATTTTTTACCGTGGGATGGCAAAACCACAGTTATTGTTTACTGGGGTATACCACACTTTTTTAAATAGAGATATTTGCGGCTGAACAGTGAGCGATACACTCAAACTGCTTTTTTTTTAGATACCAAAGGCCCAAATCTGGATAGTACAGCGATTTGACCCGTGGAACTGCGAAACAAAACTGGGATGTCGGGCCTACACAAGACTATTTTCAACAGATATATTTTTGTGTCACAACAGTCAGGAGACACTACTGTTTTTCTTTACGGAAAAAACTACCAAAACCTGAATAATAGAGATTTTTTTAACATGTGATGGCAAAACCACAGTTATTGTTTACTGGGGTATACCACACTTTTTTAAATAGAGATATTTGCGGCTGAACAGTGAGCGATACACTCAAACTGCTTTTTTTTAGATACCAAAGGCCCAAATCTGGATAGTACAGCGATTTGACCCGTGGAACTGCGAAACAAAACTGGGATGTCGGGCCTACACAAGACTATTTTCAACAGATATATTTTTGTGTCACAACAGTCAGGAGACACTACTGTTTTTCTTTACGGAAAAAACTACCAAAACCTGAATAATAGAGATTTTTTTAACGTGGGATGGCAAAACCACAGTTATTGTTTACTGGGGTATACCACACTTTTTTAAATAGAGATATTTGCGGCTGAACAGTGAGCGACACACTCAAACTGCTTTTTTTTTAGATACCAAAGGCCCAAAACTGGATTGTACAGCGATTTGACCCGTGGAACTGCGAAACCACACTGGGATGTCGGGCCTACACAAGACTATTTTCAACAGATATATTTTTGTGTCACAACAGTCAGGAGACACTACTGTTTTTCTTTACGGAAAAAACTACCAAAACCTGAATAATAGAGATTTTTTACCGTGGGATGGCAAAACCACAGTTATTGTTTACTGGGGTATACCACACTTTTTTAAATAGAGATATTTGCGGCTGAACAGTGAGCGACACACTCAAACTGCTATTTTTTTAGATACCAAAGGCCCAAAACTGGATAGTACAGCGATTTGACCCGTGGAACTGCGAAAACACACTGGGATGTCGGGCCTACACAAGACTATTTTCAACAGATATATTTTTGTGTCACAACAGTCAGAAGACACTACTGCTTTTCTTTACGGAAAATACTACCAAAAGCTAAATAATAGAGATTTTTTACCGTGGGATGGCAAAACCACAGTTATTGTTTACTGGGGTATACCACACTTTTTTAAATAGAGATATTTGCGGCTGAACAGTGAGCGACACACTCAAACTGCTTTTTTTTTAGATAACAAAGGCCCAAAACTGGATAGTACAGCGATTTGACCCGTGGAACTGCGAAACCACACTGGGATGTCGTGCCTACACAAGACTATTTTCAACAGATATATTTTTGTGTCACAACAGTCAGGAGACACTACTGTTTTTCTTTACGGAAAAAACTACCAAAAGCTGAATAATAGAGATTTTTTACCGCGGGATGGAAAAACCACAGTTATTGTTTACTGGGGTATACCACACTTTTTTAAATAGAGATATTTGCGGCTGAACAGTGAGCGACACACTCAAACTGCTTTTTTTTTAGATACCAAAGGCCCAAAACTGGATAGTACAGCGATTTGACCCGTGGAACTGCGAAACCACACTGGGATGTCGGACCTACACAAAACTATTTTCAACAGATATATTTTTGTGTCACAACAGTCAGGAGACACTACTGTTTTTCTTTACGGAGAAAACTACCAAAACCTGAATAATAGAGATTTTTTACTGTCGGATGGCAAAACCACAGTTATTGTTTACTGGGGTATACCACACTTTTTTAAATAGAGATATTTGCGGCTGAACAGTGAGCGACACACTCAAACTGCTATTTTTTTAGATACCAAAGGCCCAAAACTGGATAGTACAGCGATTTGACCCGTGGAACTGCGAAAACACACTGGGATGTCGGGCCTACACAAGACTATTTTCAACAGATATATTTTTGTGTCACAACAGTCAGGAGACACTACTGTTTTTCTTTACGGAAAAAACTACCAAAACCTGAATAATAGAGATTTTTTTAACGTGTGATGGCAAAACCACAGTTATTGTTTACTGGGGTATACCACACTTTTTTAAATAGAGATATTTGCGGCTGAACAGTGAGCGATACACTCAAACTGCTTTTTTTTAGATACCAAAGGCCCAAATCTGGATAGTACAGCGATTTGACCCGTGGAACTGCGAAACAAAACTGGGATGTCGGGCCTACACAAGACTATTTTCAACAGATATATTTTTGTGTCACAACAGTCAGGAGACACTACTGTTTTTCTTTACGGAAAAAACTACCAAAACCTGAATAATAGAGATTTTTTTAACGTGGGATGGCAAAACCACAGTTATTGTTTACTGGGGTATACCACACTTTTTTAAATAGAGATATTTGCGGCTGAACAGTGAGCGACACACTCAAACTGCTTTTTTTTTAGATACCAAAGGCCCAAAACTGGATTGTACAGCGATTTGACCCGTGGAACTGCGAAACCACACTGGGATGTCGGGCCTACACAAGACTATTTTCAACAGATATATTTTTGTGTCACAACAGTCAGGAGACACTACTGTTTTTCTTTACGGAAAAAACTACCAAAACCTGAATAATAGAGATTTTTTACCGTGGGATGGCAAAACCACAGTTATTGTTTACTGGGGTATACCACACTTTTTTAAATAGAGATATTTGCGGCTGAACAGTGAGCGACACACTCAAACTGCTATTTTTTAAGATACCAAAGGCCCAAAACTGGATAGTACAGCGATTTGACCCGTGGAACTGCGAAAACACACTGGGATGTCGGGCCTACACAAGACTATTTTCAACAGATATATTTTTGTGTCACAACAGTCAGAAGACACTACTGCTTTTCTTTCCGGAAAATACTACCAAAAGCTGAATAATAGAGATTTTTTACCGTGGGATGGCAAAACCACAGTTATTGTTTACTGGGGTATACCACACTTTTTTAAATAGAGATATTTGCGGCTGAACAGTGAGCGACACACTCAAACTGCTTTTTTTTTAGATAACAAAGGCCCAAAACTGGATAGTACAGCGATTTGACCCGTGGAACTGCGAAACCACACTGGGATGTCGTGCCTACACAAGACTATTTTCAACAGATATATTTTTGTGTCACAACAGTCAGGAGACTCTACTGTTTTTCTTTACGGAAAAAACTACCAAAAGCTGAATAATAGAGATTTTTTACCGCGGGATGGCAAAACCACAGTTATTGTTTACTGGGGTGTACCACACTTTTTTAAATAGAGATATTTGCGGCTGAACAGTGAGCGACACACTCAAACTGCTTTTTTTTTAGATACCAAAGGCCCAAAACTGGATAGTACAGCGATTTGACCCGTGGAACTGCGAAACCACACTGGGATGTCGGACCTACACAAAACTATTTTCAACAGATATATTTTTGTGTCACAACAGTCAGGAGACACTACTGTTTTTGTTTATGGAAAAAACTACCAAAAGCTGAATAACAGAGATTTTTTACCATGGGATGGCAAAACCACAGTTATTGTTTACTGGGGTATACCACACTTTTTTAAATAGAGATATTTGCGGCTGAACAGTGAGCTACACACTCAAACTGCTTTTTTTTTAGATACCAAAGGCCCAAAACTGGATAGTACAGCGATTTGACCCGTGGAACTGCGAAACCACACTGGGATGTCGGGCCTACACAAGACTATTTTCAACAGATATATTTTTGTGTCACAACAGTCAGGAGACACTACTGTTTTTCTTTACGGAAAAAACTACCAAAACCTGAATAATAGAGATTTTTTACCGTGGGATGGCAAAACCACAGTTATTGTTTACTGGGGTATACCACACTTTTTTAAATAGAGATATTTGCGGCTGAACAGTGAGCGATACACTCAAACTGCTTTTTTTTTAGATACCAAAGGCCCAAATCTGGATAGTACAGCGATTTGACCCGTGGAACTGCGAAACAAAACTGGGATGTCGGGCCTACACAAGACTATTTTCAACAGATATATTTTTGTGTCACAACAGTCAGGAGACACTACTGTTTTTCTTTACGGAAAAAACTACCAAAACCTGAATAATAGAGATTTTTTTAACGTGTGATGGCAAAACCACAGTTATTGTTTACTGGGGTATACCACACTTTTTTAAATAGAGATATTTGCGGCTGAACAGTGAGCGATACACTCAAACTGCTTTTTTTTAGATACCAAAGGCCCAAATCTGGATAGTACAGCGATTTGACCCGTGGAACTGCGAAACAAAACTGGGATGTCGGGCCTACACAAGACTATTTTCAACAGATATATTTTTGTGTCACAACAGTCAGGAGACACTACTGTTTTTCTTTACGGAAAAAACTACCAAAACCTTAATAATAGAGATTTTTTAACGTGGGATGGCAAAACCACAGTTATTGTTTACTGGGGTATACCACACTTTTTTAAATAGAGATATTTGCGGCTGAACAGTGAGCGACACACTCAAACTGCTTTTTTTTTAGATACCAAAGGCCCAAAACTGGATTGTACAGCGATTTGACCCGTGGAACTGCGAAACCACACTGGGATGTCGGGCCTACACAAGACTATTTTCAACAGATATATTTTTGTGTCACAACAGTCAGAAGACACTACTGCTTTTCTTTACGGAAAATACTACCAAAAGCTGAATAATAGAGATTTTTTACCGTGGGATGGCAAAACCACAGTTATTGTTTACTGGGGTATACCACACTTTTTTAAATAGAGATATTTGCGGCTGAACAGTGAGCGACACACTCAAACTGCTTTTTTTTTAGATAACAAAGGCCCAAAACTGGATAGTACAGAGATTTGACCCGTGGAACTGCGAAACCACACTGGGATGTCGTGCCTACACAAGACTATTTTCAACAGATATATTTTTGTGTCACAACAGTCAGGAGACACTACTGTTTTTCTTTACGGAAAAAACTACCAAAAGCTGAATAATAGAGATTTTTTACCGCGGGATGGCAAAACCACAGTTATTGTTTACTGGGGTATACCACACTTTTTTAAATAGAGATATTTGCGGCTGAACAGTGAGCGACACACTCAAACTGCTTTTTTTTTAGATACCAAAGGCCCAAAACTGGATAGTACAGCGATTTGACCCGTGGAACTGCGAAACCACACTGGGATGTCGGGCCTACACAAGACTATTTTCAACAGATATATTTTTGTGCCACAACAGTCAGGAGACACTACTGTTTTTCTTTACGGAAAAAACTACCAAAAGCTGAATAATAGAGATTTTTTACCGTGGGATGGCAAAACCACAGTTATTGTTTACTGGGATATACCACACTTTTTTAAATAGAGATATTTGCGGCTGAACAGTGAGCGACACACTCAAACTGCTTTTTTTTTAGATACCAAAGGCCCAAAACTGGATAGTACAGCGATTTGACCCGTGGAACTGCGAAACCACACTGGGATGTCGGGCCTACACAAGACTATTTTCAACAGATATATTTTTGTGTCACAACAGTCAGGAGACACTACTGTTTTTCTTTACGGAAAAAACTACCAAAACCTGAATAATAGAGATTTTTTACCGTGGGATGGCAAAACCACAGTTATTGTTTACTGGGGTATACCACAATTTTTTAAATAGAGATATTTGCGGCTGAACAGTGAGCGACACACTCAAACTGCTTTTTTTTTAGATACCAAAGGCCCAAAACTGGATAGTACAGCGATTTGACCCGTGGAACTGCGAAACCACACTGGGATGTCGGGCCTACACAAGACTATTTTCAACAGATATATTTTTGTGTCACAACAGTCAGAAGACACTACTGCTTTTCTTTCCGGAAAATACTACCAAAAGCTGAATAATAGAGATTTTTTACCGTGGGATGGCAAAACCACAGTTATTGTTTACTGGGGTATACCACACTTTTTTAAATAGAGATATTTGCGGCTGAACAGTGAGCGACACACTCAAACTGCTTTTTTTTTAGATAACAAAGGCCCAAAACTGGATAGTACAGCGATTTGACCCGTGGAACTGCGAAACCACACTGGGATGTCGTGCCTACACAAGACTATTTTCAACAGATATATTTTTGTGTCACAACAGTCAGGAGACTCTACTGTTTTTCTTTACGGAAAAAACTACCAAAAGCTGAATAATAGAGATTTTTTACCGCGGGATGGCAAAACCACAGTTATTGTTTACTGGGGTGTACCACACTTTTTTAAATAGAGATATTTGCGGCTGAACAGTGAGCGACACACTCAAACTGCTTTTTTTTTAGATACCAAAGGCCCAAAACTGGATAGTACAGCGATTTGACCCGTGGAACTGCGAAACCACACTGGGATGTCGGACCTACACAAAACTATTTTCAACAGATATATTTTTGTGTCACAACAGTCAGGAGACACTACTGTTTTTGTTTATGGAAAAAACTACCAAAAGCTGAATAACAGAGATTTTTTACCATGGGATGGCAAAACCACAGTTATTGTTTACTGGGGTATACCACACTTTTTTAAATAGAGATATTTGCGGCTGAACAGTGAGCTACACACTCAAACTGCTTTTTTTTTAGATACCAAAGGCCCAAAACTGGATAGTACAGCGATTTGACCCGTGGAACTGCGAAACCACACTGGGATGTCGGGCCTACACAAGACTATTTTCAACAGATATATTTTTGTGTCACAACAGTCAGGAGACACTACTGTTTTTCTTTACGGAAAAAACTACCAAAACCTGAATAATAGAGATTTTTTACCGTGGGATGGCAAAACCACAGTTATTGTTTACTGGGGTATACCACACTTTTTTAAATAGAGATATTTGCGGCTGAACAGTGAGCGATACACTCAAACTGCTTTTTTTTTAGATACCAAAGGCCCAAATCTGGATAGTACAGCGATTTGACCCGTGGAACTGCGAAACAAAACTGGGATGTCGGGCCTACACAAGACTATTTTCAACAGATATATTTTTGTGTCACAACAGTCAGGAGACACTACTGTTTTTCTTTACGGAAAAAACTACCAAAACCTGAATAATAGAGATTTTTTTAACGTGTGATGGCAAAACCACAGTTATTGTTTACTGGGGTATACCACACTTTTTTAAATAGAGATATTTGCGGCTGAACAGTGAGCGATACACTCAAACTGCTTTTTTTTAGATACCAAAGGCCCAAATCTGGATAGTACAGCGATTTGACCCGTGGAACTGCGAAACAAAACTGGGATGTCGGGCCTACACAAGACTATTTTCAACAGATATATTTTTGTGTCACAACAGTCAGGAGACACTACTGTTTTTCTTTACGGAAAAAACTACCAAAACCTTAATAATAGAGATTTTTTAACGTGGGATGGCAAAACCACAGTTATTGTTTACTGGGGTATACCACACTTTTTTAAATAGAGATATTTGCGGCTGAACAGTGAGCGACACACTCAAACTGCTTTTTTTTTAGATACCAAAGGCCCAAAACTGGATTGTACAGCGATTTGACCCGTGGAACTGCGAAACCACACTGGGATGTCGGGCCTACACAAGACTATTTTCAACAGATATATTTTTGTGTCACAACAGTCAGAAGACACTACTGCTTTTCTTTACGGAAAATACTACCAAAAGCTGAATAATAGAGATTTTTTACCGTGGGATGGCAAAACCACAGTTATTGTTTACTGGGGTATACCACACTTTTTTAAATAGAGATATTTGCGGCTGAACAGTGAGCGACACACTCAAACTGCTTTTTTTTTAGATAACAAAGGCCCAAAACTGGATAGTACAGAGATTTGACCCGTGGAACTGCGAAACCACACTGGGATGTCGTGCCTACACAAGACTATTTTCAACAGATATATTTTTGTGTCACAACAGTCAGGAGACACTACTGTTTTTCTTTACGGAAAAAACTACCAAAAGCTGAATAATAGAGATTTTTTACCGCGGGATGGCAAAACCACAGTTATTGTTTACTGGGGTATACCACACTTTTTTAAATAGAGATATTTGCGGCTGAACAGTGAGCGACACACTCAAACTGCTTTTTTTTTAGATACCAAAGGCCCAAAACTGGATAGTACAGCGATTTGACCCGTGGAACTGCGAAACCACACTGGGATGTCGGGCCTACACAAGACTATTTTCAACAGATATATTTTTGTGCCACAACAGTCAGGAGACACTACTGTTTTTCTTTACGGAAAAAACTACCAAAAGCTGAATAATAGAGATTTTTTACCGTGGGATGGCAAAACCACAGTTATTGTTTACTGGGATATACCACACTTTTTTAAATAGAGATATTTGCGGCTGAACAGTGAGCGACACACTCAAACTGCTTTTTTTTTAGATACCAAAGGCCCAAAACTGGATAGTACAGCGATTTGACCCGTGGAACTGCGAAACCACACTGGGATGTCGGGCCTACACAAGACTATTTTCAACAGATATATTTTTGTGTCACAACAGTCAGGAGACACTACTGTTTTTCTTTACGGAAAAAACTACCAAAACCTGAATAATAGAGATTTTTTACCGTGGGATGGCAAAACCACAGTTATTGTTTACTGGGGTATACCACAATTTTTTAAATAGAGATATTTGCGGCTGAACAGTGAGCGACACACTCAAACTGCTTTTTTTTTAGATACCAAAGGCCCAAAACTGGATAGTACAGCGATTTGACCCGTGGAACTGCGAAACCACACTGGGATGTCGGGCCTACACAAGACTATTTTCAACACATATATTTTTGTGTCACAACAGTCCGGAGACACTACTGTTTTTGTTTATGGAAAAAACTACCAAAAGCTGAATAATAGAGATTTTTTACCGTGGGATGGCAAAACCACAGTTATTGTTTTCTGGGGTATACCACACTTTTTTAAATAGAGATATTTGCGGCTGAACAGTGAGCGACACACTCAAACTGCTTTTTTTTTAGATACCAAAGGCCCAAAACTGGATAGTACAGCGATTTGACCCGTGGAACTGCGAAACCATACTGGGATGTCGGGCCTACACAAGACTATTTTCAACAGATATATTTTTGTGTCACAACAGTCAGGAGACACTACTGTTTTTCTTTACGGAAAAAACTACCAAAACCTGAATAATAGAGATTTTTTACCGTGTGATGGCAAAACCACAGTTATTGTTTACTGGGGTATACCACACTTTTTTAAATAGAGATATTTTCGGCTGAACAGTGAGCGACACACTCAAACTGCTTTTTTTTTACATACCAAAGGCCCAAAACTGGATAGTACAGCGATTTGACCCGTGGAACTGCCAAACCACACTGGGATGTCGGGCCTACACAAGACTATTTTCAACAGATATATTTTTGTGTCACAACAGTCAGGAGACACTACTGTTTTTCTTTACGGAAAAAACTACCAAAACCTGAATAATAGAGATTTTTTACCGTGGGATGGCAAAACCACAGTTATTGTTTACTGGGGTATACCACAGTTTTTTAAATAGAGATATTTGCGGCTGAACAGTGAGCGACACACTCAAACTGCTATTTTTTTAGATACCAAAGGCCCAAAACTGGATAGTACAGCGATTTGACCCGTGGAACTGCGAAAACACACTGGGATGTCGGGCCTACACAAGACTATTTTCAACAGATATATTTTTGTGTCACAACAGTCAGAAGACACTACTGCTTTTCTTTACGGAAAATACTACCAAAAGCTGAATAATAGAGATTTTTTACCGTGGGATGGCAAAACCACAGTTATTGTTTACTGGGGTATACCACACTTTTTTAAATAGAGATATTTGCGGCTGAACACTGAGCGACACACTCAAACTGCTTTTTTTTTAGATAACAAAGGCCCAAAACTGGATAGTACAGCGATTTGACCCGTGGAACTGCGAAACCACACTGGGATGTCGGGCCTACACAAGACTATTTTCAACAGATATATTTTTGTGTCACAACAGTCAGGAGACACTACTGTTTTTCTTTACGGAAAAAACTACCAAAAGCTGAATAATAGAGATTTTTTACCGTGAGATGGCAAAACCACAGTTATTGTTTACTGGGATATACCACACTTCTTTAAATAGAGATATTTGCGGCTGAACAGTGAGCGACACACTCAAACTGCTTTTTTTTTAGATACCAAAGGCCCAAAACTGGATAGTACAGCGATTTGACCCGTGGAACTGCGAAACCACACTGGGATGTCGGGCCTACACAAGACTATTTTCAACAGATATATTTTTGTGTCACAACAGTCAGGAGACACTACTGTTTTTCTTGACGGAAAAAACTACCAAAACCTGAATAATAGAGATTTTTTACCGTGGGAAGGCAAAACCACAGTTATTGTTTACTAGGGTATACCACAATTTTTTAAATAGAGATATTTGCGGCTGAACAGTGAGCGACACACTCAAACTGCTTTTTTTTTAGATACCAAAGGCCCAAAACTGGATAGTACAGCGATTTGACCCGTGGAACTGCGAAACCACACTGGGATGTCGGGCCTACACAAGACTATTTTCAACACATATATTTTTGTGTCACAACAGTCCGGAGACACTACTGTTTTTGTTTATGGAAAAAACTACCAAAAGCTGAATAATAGAGATTTTTTACCGTGGGATGGCAAAACCAAAGTTATTGTTTACTGGGGTATACCACACTTTTTTAAATAGAGATATTTGCGGCTGAACAGTGAGCGACACACTCAAACTGCTTTTTTTTTAGATACCAAAGGCCCAAAACTGGATAGTACAGCGATTTGACCCGTGGAACTGCGAAACCATACTGGGATGTCGGGCCTACACAAGACTATTTTCAACAGATATATTTTTGTGTCACAACAGTCAGGAGACACTACTGTTTTTCTTTACGGAAAAAACTACCAAAACCTGAATAATAGAGATTTTTTACCGTGGGATGGCAAAACCACAGTTATTGTTTACTGGGGTATACCACACTTTTTTAAATAGAGATATTTTCGGCTGAACAGTGAGCGACACACTCAAACTGCTTTTTTTTTACATACCAAAGGCCCAAAACTGGATAGTACAGCGATTTGACCCGTGGAACTGCCAAACCACACTGGGATGTCGGGCCTACACAAGACTATTTTCAACAGATATATTTTTGTGTCACAACAGTCAGGAGACACTACTGTTTTTCTTTACGGAAAAAACTACCAAAACCTGAATAATAGAGATTTTTTACCGTGGGATGGCAAAACCACAGTTATTGTTTACTGGGGTATACCACACTTTTTTAAATAGAGATATTTGCAGCTGAACAGTGAGCGACACACTCAAACTGCTTTTTTTTTAGATAACAAAGGCCCAAAACTGGATAGTACAGCGATTTGACCCGTGGAACTGCGAAACCACACTGGGATGTCGTGCCTACACAAGACTATTTTCAACAGATATATTTTTGTGTCACAACAGTCAGGAGACACTACTGTTTTTCTTTACGGAAAAAACTACCGAAAGCTGAATAATAGAGATTTTTTACCGCGGGATGGCAAAACCACAGTTATTGTTTACTGGGGTATACCACACTTTTTTAAATAGAGATATTTGCGGCTGAACAGTGAGCGACACACTCAAACTGCTTTTTTTTTAGAGACCAAAGGCCCAAAACTGGATAGTACAGCGATTTGACCCGTGGAACTGCGAAACCATACTGGGATGTCGGGCCTACACAAGACTATTTTCAACAGATATATTTTTGTGTCACAACAGTCAGGAGACACTACTCTTTTACTTTACGGAAAAAACTACCAAAACCTGAATAATAGAGATTTTTTACCGTGGGATGGCAAAACCAAAGTTATTGTTTACTGGGTATACCACACTTTTTTAAATAGAGATATTTGCGGCTGAACAGTGAGCGACACACTCAAACTGCTTTTTTTTTAGATACCAAAGGCCCAAAACTGGATAGTACAGCGATTTGACCCGTGGAACTGCGAAACCACACTGGGATGTCGGGCCTACACAAGACTATTTTCAACAGATATATTTTTGTGTCACAACAGTCAGGAGACACTACTGTTTTTGTTTATGGAAAAAACTACCAAAAGCTGAATAATAGAGATTTTTTACCATGGGATGGCAAAACCACAGTTATTGTTTACTGGGGTATACCACACTTTTTTAAATAGAGATATTTGCGGCTGAACAGTGAGCGACACACTCAAACTGCTTTTTTTTTAGATACCAAAGGCCCAAAACTGGATAGTACAGCGATTTGACCCGTGGAACTGCGAAACCACACTGGGATGTCGGGCCTACACAAGACTATTTTCAACAGATATATTTTTGTGTCACAACAGTCAGGAGACACTACTGTTTTTCTTTACGGAAAAAACTACCAAAAGCTGAATAATAGAGATTTTTTACCGTGGGATGGCAAACCACAGTTATTGTTTACTGGGGTATACCACACTTTTTTAAATAGAGAAATTTGCGGCTGAACAGTGAGCGACACACTCAAACTGCTTTTTTTTTAGATACCAAAGGCCCAAAACTGGATAGTACAGCGATTTGACCCGTGGAACTGCGAAACCACACTGGGATGTCGGGCCTACACAAGACTATTTTCAACAGATATATTTTTGTGTCACAACAGTCAGGAGACACTACTGTTTTTCTTTACGGAAAAAACTACCAAAAGCTGAATAATAGAGATTTTTTACCGTGGGATGGCAAAACCACAGTTATTGTTTACTGGGGTATACCACACTTTTTTAAATAGAGATATTTGCGGCTGAACAGTGAGCGACACACTCAAACTGCTTTTTTTTTAAATACCAAAGGCCCAAAACTGGATAGTACAGCGATTTGACCCGTGGAACTGCGAAACCACACTTGGATGTCGGGCCTACACAAGACTATTTTCAACAGATATATTTTTGTGTCACAACAGTCAGGAGACACTACTGTTTTTCTTTACGGAAAAAAGTACCAAAACCTGAATAATAGAGATTTTTTACCGTGGGATGGCAAAACCACAGTTATTGTTTACTGGGGTATACCACACTTTTTTAAATAGAGATATTTGCGGCTGAACAGTGAGCGACACACTCAAACTGCTATTTTTTTAAATACCAAAGGCCCAATACTGGATAGTACAGCGATTTGACCCGTGGAACTGCGAAAACACACTGGGATGTCGGGCCTACAAAAGACTATTTTCAACAGATATATTTTTGTGTCACAACAGTCAGGAGACACTACTGTTTTTCTTTACGGAAAATACTACCAAAAGCTGAATAATAGAGATTTTTTACCGCGGGATGGCAAAACCACAGTTATTGTTTACTGGGGTATACCACACTTTTTTAAATAGAGATATTTGCGGCTGAACAGTGAGCGACACACTCAAACTGCTTATTTTTTAGATACCAAAGGCCCAAAACTGGATAGTACAGCGATTTGACCCGTGGAACTGCGAAACCACACTGGGATGTCGGGCCTACACAAGACTATTTTCAACAGATATATTTTTGTGTCACAACAGTCAGGAGACACTACTGTTTTTCTTTACGGAAAAAACTACCAAAAGCTGAATAATAGAGATTTTTTACCGTGGGATGGCAAAACCACAGTTATTGTTTACTGGGGTATACCACACTTTTTTAAATAGAGATATTTGCGGCTGAACAGTGAGCGACACACTCAAACTGCTTTTTCTTTAGATACCAAAGGCCCAAAACTGGATAGTACAGCGATTTGACCCGTGGAACTGCGAAACCACACTGGGATGTCGGGCCTACACAAGACTATTTTCAACAGATATATTTTTGTGTCACAACAGTCAGGAGACACTACTGTTTTTCTTTACGGAAAAAACTACCAAAACCTGAATAATAGAGATTTTTTACTGTGGGATGGCAAAACCACAGTTATTGTTTACTGGAGTATACCACACTTTTTTAAATAGAGATTTTTGCGGCTGAACAGTGAGCGACACACTCAAACTGCATTTTTTTTAGAGACCAAAGGCCCAAAACTGGATAGTACAGCGATTTGACCCGTGGAACTGCGAAACCATACTGGGATGTCGGGCCTACACAAGATTATTTTCAACAGATATATTTTTGTGTCACAACAGTCAGGAGACACTACTGTTTTACTTTACGGAAAAAACTACCAAAAGCTGAATAATAGAGATTTTTTACCATGGGATGGCAAAACCACAGTTATTGTTTACTGGGGTATACCACACTTTTTTAAATAGAGATATTTGCGGCTGAACAGTGAGCGACACACTCAAACTGCTTTTTTTTTAGATACCAAAGGCCCAAAACTGGATAGTACAGCGATTTGACCCGTGGAACTGCGAAACCACACTGGGATGTCGGGCCTACACAAGACTATTTTCAACAGATATATTTTTGTGTCACAACAGTCAGGAGACACTACTGTTTTTCTTTACGGAAAAAACTACCAAAAGCTGAATAATAGAGATTTTTTACCGTGGGATGGCAAACCACAGTTATTGTTTACTGGGGTATACCACACTTTTTTAAATAGAGAAATTTGCGGCTGAACAGTGAGCGACACACTCAAACTGCTTTTTTTTTAGATACCAAAGGCCCAAAACTGGATAGTACAGCGATTTGACCCGTGGAACTGCGAAACCACACTGGGATGTCGGGCCTACACAAGACTATTTTCAACAGATATATTTTTGTGTCACAACAGTCAGGAGACACTACTGTTTTTCTTTACGGAAAAAACTACCAAAAGCTGAATAATAGAGATTTTTTACCGTGGGATGGCAAAACCACAGTTATTGTTTACTGGGGTATACCACACTTTTTTAAATAGAGATATTTGCGGCTGAACAGTGAGCGACACACTCAAACTGCTTTTTTTTTAGATACCAAAGGCCCAAAACTGGATAGTACAGCGATTTGACCCGTGGAACTGTGAAACCACACTTGGATGTCGGGCCTACACAAGACTATTTTCAACAGATATATTTTTGTGTCACAACAGTCAGGAGACACTACTGTTTTTCTTTACGGAAAAAAGTACCAAAACCTGAATAATAGAGATTTTTTACCGTGGGATGGCAAAACCACAGTTATTGTTTACTGGGGTATACCACACTTTTTTAAATAGAGATATTTGCGGCTGAACAGTGAGCGACACACTCAAACTGCTATTTTTTTAAATACCAAAGGCCCAATACTGGATAGTACAGCGATTTGACCCGTGGAACTGCGAAAACACACTGGGATGTCGGGCCTACAAAAGACTATTTTCAACAGATATATTTTTGTGTCACAACAGTCAGGAGACACTACTGTTTTTCTTTACGGAAAATACTACCAAAAGCTGAATAATAGAGATTTTTTACCGCGGGATGGCAAAACCACAGTTATTGTTTACTGGGGTATACCACACTTTTTTAAATAGAGATATTTGCGGCTGAACAGTGAGCGACACACTCAAACTGCTTATTTTTTAGATACCAAAGGCCCAAAACTGGATAGTACAGCGATTTGACCCGTGGAACTGCGAAACCACACTGGGATGTCGGGCCTACACAAGACTATTTTCAACAGATATATTTTTGTGTCACAACAGTCAGGAGACACTACTGTTTTTCTTTACGGAAAAAACTACCAAAAGCTGAATAATAGAGATTTTTTACCGTGGGATGGCAAAACCACAGTTATTGTTTACTGGGGTATACCACACTTTTTTAAATAGAGATATTTGCGGCTGAACAGTGAGCGACACACTCAAACTGCTTTTTCTTTAGATACCAAAGGCCCAAAACTGGATAGTACAGCGATTTGACCCGTGGAACTGCGAAACCACACTGGGATGTCGGGCCTACACAAGACTATTTTCAACAGATATATTTTTGTGTCACAACAGTCAGGAGACACTACTGTTTTTCTTTACGGAAAAAACTACCAAAACCTGAATAATAGAGATTTTTTACTGTGGGATGGCAAAACCACAGTTATTGTTTACTGGAGTATACCACACTTTTTTAAATAGAGATTTTTGCGGCTGAACAGTGAGCGACACACTCAAACTGCATTTTTTTTAGAGACCAAAGGCCCAAAACTGGATAGTACAGCGATTTGACCCGTGGAACTGCGAAACCATACTGGGATGTCGGGCCTACACAAGATTATTTTCAACAGATATATTTTTGTGTCACAACAGTCAGGAGACACTACTGTTTTACTTTACGGAAAAAACTACCAAAACCTGAATAATAGAGATTTTTTACCGTGGGATGGCAAAACCAAAGTTATTGTTTACTGGGTATACCACACTTTTTTAAATAGAGATATTTGCGGCTGAACAGTGAGCGACACACTCAAACTGCTTTTTTTTTAGATACCAAAGGCCCAAAACTGGATAGTACAGCGATTTGACCCGTGGAACTGCGAAACCACACTGGGATTTCGGGCCTACACAAGACTATTTTCAACAGATATATTTTTGTGTCACAACAGTCAGGAGACACTACTGTTTTTGTTTATGGAAAAAACTACCAAAAGCTGAATAATAGAGATTTTTTACCATGGGATGGCAAAACCACAGTTATTGTTTACTGGGGTATACCACACTTTTTTAAATAGAGATATTTGCGGCTGAACAGTGAGCGACACACTCAAACTGCTTTTTTTTTAGATACCAAAGGCCCAAAACTGGATAGTACAGCGATTTGACCCGTGGAACTGCGAAACCACACTGGGATGTCGGGCCTACACAAGACTATTTTCAACAGATATATTTTTGTTTCACAACAGTCAGGAGACACTACTGTTTTTGTTTATGGAAAAAACTACCAAAAGCTGAATAATAGAGATTTTTTACCATGGGATGGCAAAACCGCAGTTATTGTTTACTGGGGTATACCACACTTTTTTAAATAGAGATATTTGTGGCTGAACAGTGAGCGACACACTCAAACTGCTATTTTTTTAGATACCAAAGGCCCAAAACTGGATAGTACAGCGATTTGACCCGTGGAACTGCGAAAACACACTGGGATGTCGGGCCTACACAAGACTATTTTCAACAGATATATTTTTGTGTCACAACAGTCAGAAGACACTACTGCTTTTCTTTACGGAAAATACTACCAAAAGCTGAATAATAGAGATTTTTTACCGTGGGATGGCAAAACCACAGTTATTGTTTACTGGGGTATACCACACTTTTTTAAATAGAGATATTTGCGGCTGAACAGTGAGCGACACACTCAAACTGCTTTTTTTTTAGATAACAAAGGCCCAAAACTGGATAGTACAGCGATTTGACCCGTGGAACTGCGAAACCACACTGGGATGTCGGGCCTACACAAGACTATTTTCAACAGATATATTTTTGTGTCACAACAGTCAGGAGACACTACTGTTTTTCTTTACGGAAAAAACTACCAAAAGCTGAATAATAGAGATTTTTTACCGTGAGATGGCAAAACCACAGTTATTGTTTACTGGGATATACCACACTTCTTTAAATAGAGATATTTGCGGCTGAACAGTGAGCGACACACTCAAACTGCTTTTTTTTTAGATACCAAAGGCCCAAAACTGGATAGTACAGCGATTTGACCCGTGGAACTGCGAAACCACACTGGGATGTCGGGCCTACACAAGACTATTTTCAACAGATATATTTTTGTGTCACAACAGTCAGGAGACACTACTGTTTTTCTTGACGGAAAAAACTACCAAAACCTGAATAATAGAGATTTTTTACCGTGGGAAGGCAAAACCACAGTTATTGTTTACTAGGGTATACCACAATTTTTTAAATAGAGATATTTGCGGCTGAACAGTGAGCGACACACTCAAACTGCTTTTTTTTTAGATACCAAAGGCCCAAAACTGGATAGTACAGCGATTTGACCCGTGGAACTGCGAAACCACACTGGGATGTCGGGCCTACACAAGACTATTTTCAACACATATATTTTTGTGTCACAACAGTCCGGAGACACTACTGTTTTTGTTTATGGAAAAAACTACCAAAAGCTGAATAATAGAGATTTTTTACCTTGGGATGGCAAAACCAAAGTTATTGTTTACTGGGGTATACCACACTTTTTTAAATAGAGATATTTGCGGCTGAACAGTGAGCGACACACTCAAACTGCTTTTTTTTTAGATACCAAAGGCCCAAAACTGGATAGTACAGCGATTTGACCCGTGGAACTGCGAAACCATACTGGGATGTCGGGCCTACACAAGACTATTTTCAACAGATATATTTTTGTGTCACAACAGTCAGGAGACACTACTGTTTTTCTTTACGGAAAAAACTACCAAAACCTGAATAATAGAGATTTTTTACCGTGGGATGGCAAAACCACAGTTATTGTTTACTGGGGTATACCACACTTTTTTAAATAGAGATATTTTCGGCTGAACAGTGAGCGACACACTCAAACTGCTTTTTTTTTACATACCAAAGGCCCAAAACTGGATAGTACAGCGATTTGACCCGTGGAACTGCCAAACCACACTGGGATGTCGGGCCTACACAAGACTATTTTCAACAGATATATTTTTGTGTCACAACAGTCAGGAGACACTACTGTTTTTCTTTACGGAAAAAACTACCAAAACCTGAATAATAGAGATTTTTTACCGTGGGATGGCAAAACCACAGTTATTGTTTACTGGGGTATACCACACTTTTTTAAATAGAGATATTTGCGGCTGAACAGTGAGCGACACACTCAAACTGCTTTTTTTTTAGATAACAAAGGCCCAAAACTGGATAGTACAGCGATTTGACCCGTGGAACTGCGAAACCACACTGGGATGTCGTGCCTACACAAGACTATTTTCAACAGATATATTTTTGTGTCACAACAGTCAGGAGACACTACTGTTTTTCTTTACGGAAAAAACTACCGAAAGCTGAATAATAGAGATTTTTTACCGCGGGATGGCAAAACCACAGTTATTGTTTACTGGGGTATACCACACTTTTTTAAATAGAGATATTTGCGGCTGAACAGTGAGCGACACACTCAAACTGCTTTTTTTTTAGAGACCAAAGGCCCAAAACTGGATAGTACAGCGATTTGACCCGTGGAACTGCGAAACCATACTGGGATGTCGGGCCTACACAAGACTATTTTCAACAGATATATTTTTGTGTCACAACAGTCAGGAGACACTACTCTTTTACTTTACGGAAAAAACTACCAAAACCTGAATAATAGAGATTTTTTACCGTGGGATGGCAAAACCAAAGTTATTGTTTACTGGGTATACCACACTTTTTTAAATAGAGATATTTGCGGCTGAACAGTGAGCGACACACTCAAACTGCTTTTTTTTTAGATACCAAAGGCCCAAAACTGGATAGTACAGCGATTTGACCCGTGGAACTGCGAAACCACACTGGGATGTCGGGCCTACACAAGACTATTTTCAACAGATATATTTTTGTGTCACAACAGTCAGGAGACACTACTGTTTTTGTTTATGGAAAAAACTACCAAAAGCTGAATAATAGAGATTTTTTACCATGGGATGGCAAAACCACAGTTATTGTTTACTGGGGTATACCACACTTTTTTAAATAGAGATATTTGCGGCTGAACAGTGAGCGACACACTCAAACTGCTTTTTTTTTAGATACCAAAGGCCCAAAACTGGATAGTACAGCGATTTGACCCGTGGAACTGCGAAACCACACTGGGATGTCGGGCCTACACAAGACTATTTTCAACAGATATATTTTTGTGTCACAACAGTCAGGAGACACTACTGTTTTTCTTTACGGAAAAAACTACCAAAAGCTGAATAATAGAGATTTTTTACCGTGGGATGGCAAACCACAGTTATTGTTTACTGGGGTATACCACACTTTTTTAAATAGAGAAATTTGCGGCTGAACAGTGAGCGACACACTCAAACTGCTTTTTTTTTAGATACCAAAGGCCCAAAACTGGATAGTACAGCGATTTGACCCGTGGAACTGCGAAACCACACTGGGATGTCGGGCCTACACAAGACTATTTTCAACAGATATATTTTTGTGTCACAACAGTCAGGAGACACTACTGTTTTTCTTTACGGAAAAAACTACCAAAAGCTGAATAATAGAGATTTTTTACCGTGGGATGGCAAAACCACAGTTATTGTTTACTGGGGTATACCACACTTTTTTAAATAGAGATATTTGCGGCTGAACAGTGAGCGACACACTCAAACTGCTTTTTTTTTAGATACCAAAGGCCCAAAACTGGATAGTACAGTGATTTGACCCGTGGAACTGCGAAACCACACTTGGATGTCGGGCCTACACAAGACTATTTTCAACAGATATATTTTTGTGTCACAACAGTCAGGAGACACTACTGTTTTTCTTTACGGAAAAAAGTACCAAAACCTGAATAATAGAGATTTTTTACCGTGGGATGGCAAAACCACAGTTATTGTTTACTGGGGTATACCACACTTTTTTAAATAGAGATATTTGCGGCTGAACAGTGAGCGACACACTCAAACTGCTATTTTTTTAAATACCAAAGGCCCAATACTGGATAGTACAGCGATTTGACCCGTGGAACTGCGAAAACACACTGGGATGTCGGGCCTACAAAAGACTATTTTCAACAGATATATTTTTGTGTCACAACAGTCAGGAGACACTACTGTTTTTCTTTACGGAAAATACTACCAAAAGCTGAATAATAGAGATTTTTTACCGCGGGATGGCAAAACCACAGTTATTGTTTACTGGGGTATACCACACTTTTTTAAATAGAGATATTTGCGGCTGAACAGTGAGCGACACACTCAAACTGCTTATTTTTTAGATACCAAAGGCCCAAAACTGGATAGTACAGCGATTTGACCCGTGGAACTGCGAAACCACACTGGGATGTCGGGCCTACACAAGACTATTTTCAACAGATATATTTTTGTGTCACAACAGTCAGGAGACACTACTGTTTTTCTTTACGGAAAAAACTACCAAAAGCTGAATAATAGAGATTTTTTACCGTGGGATGGCAAAACCACAGTTATTGTTTACTGGGGTATACCACACTTTTTTAAATAGAGATATTTTCGGCTGAACAGTGAGCGACACACTCAAACTGCTTTTTTTTTACATACCAAAGGCCCAAAACTGGATAGTACAGCGATTTGACCCGTGGAACTGCCAAACCACACTGGGATGTCGGGCCTACACAAGACTATTTTCAACAGATATATTTTTGTGTCACAACAGTCAGGAGACACTACTGTTTTTCTTTACGGAAAAAACTACCAAAACCTGAATAATAGAGATTTTTTACCGTGGGATGGCAAAACCACAGTTATTGTTTACTGGGGTATACCACACTTTTTTAAATAGAGATATTTGCGGCTGAACAGTGAGCGACACACTCAAACTGCTTTTTTTTTAGATAACAAAGGCCCAAAACTGGATAGTACAGCGATTTGACCCGTGGAACTGCGAAACCACACTGGGATGTCGTGCCTACACAAGACTATTTTCAACAGATATATTTTTGTGTCACAACAGTCAGGAGACACTACTGTTTTTCTTTACGGAAAAAACTACCGAAAGCTGAATAATAGAGATTTTTTACCGCGGGATGGCAAAACCACAGTTATTGTTTACTGGGGTATACCACACTTTTTTAAATAGAGATATTTGCGGCTGAACAGTGAGCGACACACTCAAACTGCTTTTTTTTTAGAGACCAAAGGCCCAAAACTGGATAGTACAGCGATTTGACCCGTGGAACTGCGAAACCATACTGGGATGTCGGGCCTACACAAGACTATTTTCAACAGATATATTTTTGTGTCACAACAGTCAGGAGACACTACTCTTTTACTTTACGGAAAAAACTACCAAAACCTGAATAATAGAGATTTTTTACCGTGGGATGGCAAAACCAAAGTTATTGTTTACTGGGTATACCACACTTTTTTAAATAGAGATATTTGCGGCTGAACAGTGAGCGACACACTCAAACTGCTTTTTTTTTAGATACCAAAGGCCCAAAACTGGATAGTACAGCGATTTGACCCGTGGAACTGCGAAACCACACTGGGATGTCGGGCCTACACAAGACTATTTTCAACAGATATATTTTTGTGTCACAACAGTCAGGAGACACTACTGTTTTTGTTTATGGAAAAAACTACCAAAAGCTGAATAATAGAGATTTTTTACCATGGGATGGCAAAACCACAGTTATTGTTTACTGGGGTATACCACACTTTTTTAAATAGAGATATTTGCGGCTGAACAGTGAGCGACACACTCAAACTGCTTTTTTTTTAGATACCAAAGGCCCAAAACTGGATAGTACAGCGATTTGACCCGTGGAACTGCGAAACCACACTGGGATGTCGGGCCTACACAAGACTATTTTCAACAGATATATTTTTGTGTCACAACAGTCAGGAGACACTACTGTTTTTCTTTACGGAAAAAACTACCAAAAGCTGAATAATAGAGATTTTTTACCGTGGGATGGCAAACCACAGTTATTGTTTACTGGGGTATACCACACTTTTTTAAATAGAGAAATTTGCGGCTGAACAGTGAGCGACACACTCAAACTGCTTTTTTTTTAGATACCAAAGGCCCAAAACTGGATAGTACAGCGATTTGACCCGTGGAACTGCGAAACCACACTGGGATGTCGGGCCTACACAAGACTATTTTCAACAGATATATTTTTGTGTCACAACAGTCAGGAGACACTACTGTTTTTCTTTACGGAAAAAACTACCAAAAGCTGAATAATAGAGATTTTTTACCGTGGGATGGCAAAACCACAGTTATTGTTTACTGGGGTATACCACACTTTTTTAAATAGAGATATTTGCGGCTGAACAGTGAGCGACACACTCAAACTGCTTTTTTTTTAGATACCAAAGGCCCAAAACTGGATAGTACAGCGATTTGACCCGTGGAACTGCGAAACCACACTTGGATGTCGGGCCTACACAAGACTATTTTCAACAGATATATTTTTGTGTCACAACAGTCAGGAGACACTACTGTTTTTCTTTACGGAAAAAAGTACCAAAACCTGAATAATAGAGATTTTTTACCGTGGGATGGCAAAACCACAGTTATTGTTTACTGGGGTATACCACACTTTTTTAAATAGAGATATTTGCGGCTGAACAGTGAGCGACACACTCAAACTGCTATTTTTTTAAATACCAAAGGCCCAATACTGGATAGTACAGCGATTTGACCCGTGGAACTGCGAAAACACACTGGGATGTCGGGCCTACAAAAGACTATTTTCAACAGATATATTTTTGTGTCACAACAGTCAGGAGACACTACTGTTTTTCTTTACGGAAAATACTACCAAAAGCTGAATAATAGAGATTTTTTACCGCGGGATGGCAAAACCACAGTTATTGTTTACTGGGGTATACCACACTTTTTTAAATAGAGATATTTGCGGCTGAACAGTGAGCGACACACTCAAACTGCTTATTTTTTAGATACCAAAGGCCCAAAACTGGATAGTACAGCGATTTGACCCGTGGAACTGCGAAACCACACTGGGATGTCGGGCCTACACAAGACTATTTTCAACAGATATATTTTTGTGTCACAACAGTCAGGAGACACTACTGTTTTTCTTTACGGAAAAAACTACCAAAAGCTGAATAATAGAGATTTTTTACCGTGGGATGGCAAAACCACAGTTATTGTTTACTGGGGTATACCACACTTTTTTAAATAGAGATATTTGCGGCTGAACAGTGAGCGACACACTCAAACTGCTTTTTCTTTAGATACCAAAGGCCCAAAACTGGATAGTACAGCGATTTGACCCGTGGAACTGCGAAACCACACTGGGATGTCGGGCCTACACAAGACTATTTTCAACAGATATATTTTTGTGTCACAACAGTCAGGAGACACTACTGTTTTTCTTTACGGAAAAAACTACCAAAACCTGAATAATAGAGATTTTTTACTGTGGGATGGCAAAACCACAGTTATTGTTTACTGGAGTATACCACACTTTTTTAAATAGAGATTTTTGCGGCTGAACAGTGAGCGACACACTCAAACTGCATTTTTTTTAGAGACCAAAGGCCCAAAACTGGATAGTACAGCGATTTGACCCGTGGAACTGCGAAACCATACTGGGATGTCGGGCCTACACAAGATTATTTTCAACAGATATATTTTTGTGTCACAACAGTCAGGAGACACTACTGTTTTACTTTACGGAAAAAACTACCAAAAGCTGAATAATAGAGATTTTTTACCATGGGATGGCAAAACCACAGTTATTGTTTACTTGGGTATACCACACTTTTTTAAATAGAGATATTTGCGGCTGAACAGTGAGCGACACACTCAAACTGCTTTTTTTTTAGATACCAAAGGCCCAAAACTGGATAGTACAGCGATTTGACCCGTGGAACTGCGAAACCACACTGGGATGTCGGGCCTACACAAGACTATTTTCAACAGATATATTTTTGTGTCACAACAGTCAGGAGACACTACTGTTTTTCTTTACGGAAAAAACTACCAAAAGCTGAATAATAGAGATTTTTTACCGTGGGATGGCAAACCACAGTTATTGTTTACTGGGGTATACCACACTTTTTTAAATAGAGAAATTTGCGGCTGAACAGTGAGCGACACACTCAAACTGCTTTTTTTTTAGATACCAAAGGCCCAAAACTGGATAGTACAGCGATTTGACCCGTGGAACTGCGAAACCACACTGGGATGTCGGGCCTACACAAGACTATTTTCAACAGATATATTTTTGTGTCACAACAGTCAGGAGACACTACTGTTTTTCTTTACGGAAAAAACTACCAAAAGCTGAATAATAGAGATTTTTTACCGTGCGATGGCAAAACCACAGTTATTGTTTACTGGGGTATACCACACTTTTTTAAATAGAGATATTTGCGGCTGAACAGTGAGCGACACACTCAAACTGCTTTTTTTTTAGATACCAAAGGCCCAAAACTGGATAGTACAGCGATTTGACCCGTGGAACTGCGAAACCACACTTGGATGTCGGGCCTACACAAGACTATTTTCAACAGATATATTTTTGTGTCACAACAGTCAGGAGACACTACTGTTTTTCTTTACGGAAAAAAGTACCAAAACCTGAATAATAGAGATTTTTTACCGTGGGATGGCAAAACCACAGTTATTGTTTACTGGGGTATACCACACTTTTTTAAATAGAGATATTTGCGGCTGAACAGTGAGCGACACACTCAAACTGCTATTTTTTTAAATACCAAAGGCCCAATACTGGATAGTACAGCGATTTGACCCGTGGAACTGCGAAACCACACTGGGATGTCGGGCCTACACAAGACTATTTTCAACAGATATATTTTTGTGTCACAACAGTCAGGAGACACTACTGTTTTTCTTTACGGAAAAAACTACCAAAAGCTGAATAATAGAGATTTTTTACCGTGGGATGGCAAAACCACAGTTATTGTTTACTGGGGTATACCACACTTTTTTAAATAGAGATATTTGCGGCTGAACAGTGAGCGACACACTCAAACTGCTTTTTCTTTAGATACCAAAGGCCCAAAACTGGATAGTACAGCGATTTGACCCGTGGAACTGCGAAACCACACTGGGATGTCGGGCCTACACAAGACTATTTTCAACAGATATATTTTTGTGTCACAACAGTCAGGAGACACTACTGTTTTTCTTTACGGAAAAAACTACCAAAACCTGAATAATAGAGATTTTTTACTGTGGGATGGCAAAACCACAGTTATTGTTTACTGGAGTATACCACACTTTTTTAAATAGAGATTTTTGCGGCTGAACAGTGAGCGACACACTCAAACTGCATTTTTTTTAGAGACCAAAGCCCAAAACTGGATAGTACAGCGATTTGACCCGTGGAACTGCGAAACCATACTGGGATGTCGGGCCTACACAAGATTATTTTCAACAGATATATTTTTGTGTCACAACAGTCAGGAGACACTACTGTTTTACTTTACGGAAAAAACTACCAAAACCTGAATAATAGAGATTTTTTACCGTGGGATGGCAAAACCAAAGCTATTGTTTACTGGGTATACCACACTTTTTTAAATAGAGATATTTGCGGCTGAACAGTGAGCGACACACTCAAACTGCTTTTTTTTTAGATACCAAAGGCCCAAAACTGGATAGTACAGCGATTTGACCCGTGGAACTGCGAAACCACACTGGGATTTCGGGCCTACACAAGACTATTTTCAACAGATATATTTTTGTGTCACAACAGTCAGGAGACACTACTGTTTTTGTTTATGGAAAAAACTACCAAAAGCTGAATAATAGAGATTTTTTACCATGGGATGGCAAAACCACAGTTATTGTTTACTGGGGTATACCACACTTTTTTAAATAGAGATATTTGCGGCTGAACAGTGAGCGACACACTCAAACTGCTTTTTTTTTAGATACCAAAGGCCCAAAACTGGATAGTACAGCGATTTGACCCGTGGAACTGCGAAACCACACTGGGATGTCGGGCCTACACAAGACTATTTTCAACAGATATATTTTTGTTTCACAACAGTCAGGAGACACTACTGTTTTTGTTTATGGAAAAAACTACCAAAAGCTGAATAATAGAGATTTTTTACCATGGGATGGCAAAACCACAGTTATTGTTTACTGGGGTATACCACACTTTTTTAAATAGAGATATTTGTGGCTGAACAGTGAGCGACACACTCAAACTGCTTTTTTTTTAGATACCAAAGGCCCAAAACTGGATAGTACAGCGATTTGACCCGTGGAACTGCGAAACCACACTGGGATGTCGGGCCTACACAAGACTATTTTCAACAGATATATTTTTGTGTCACAACAGTCAGGAGACACTACTGTTTTTCTTTACGGAAAAAACTACCAAAAGCTGAATAATAGAGATTTTTTACCGTGGGATGGCAAAACCACAGTTATTGTTTACTGGGGTATACCACACTTTTTTAAATAGAGATATTTGCGGCTGAACAGTGAGCGACACACTCAAACTGCTTTTTTTTTACATACCAAAGGCCCAAAACTGGATAGTACAGCGATTTGACTCATGGAACTGCGAAACCACACTGGGATGTCGGGCCTACACAAGACTATTTTCAACAGATATATTTTTGTGTCACAACAGTCAGGAGACACTACTGTTTTTCTTTACGGAAAAAACTACCAAAAGCTGAATAATAGACATTTTTTACCGTGGGATGGCAAAACCACAGTTATTGTTTACTGGGGTATACCACACTTTTTTAAATAGAGATATTTGCGGCTGAACAGTGAGCGACACACTCAAACTGCTTTTTTTTTAGATACCAAAGGCCCAAAACTGGATAGTACAGCGATTTGACCCGTGGAAGTGCAAAACCACACTTCTGTTTCTCTAGCCTACACCAGACTATTTTCAACAGTTATATTTGTGTCTGAAAAATAAGAGACATGCTTTTTTTTGGGGGGGGGACGGACACACCAAAAGGTTAATAAGACGGGTATTTGTACAGTGTGAAGGAGGAAAAAAAAAGGAGAATTTAGATGAAAAAAAAAAGAATTTTTCCTGGCCCCCGACACCTGGTGCTTAGTCCAGCAATTTCAGCAACAGGAGCACACAGGACTGTAATGCAGCATTTGCTGGTATAATCACTGTGTCTCCTATACAGCCTGCCTGCCTGGTATCTGGGATGGATATTAGTCCTGAAAAGGACTGTTTGTTTGTTCTGGCAGCCTTTACAGACCCTACACTAACTATTTTGCAGTTTATATCTCTCTCTAAATCAGCAGCGCTGTCACTACACTGTCTAATCCGGAGCGACTGTGTCCAAGATGGCGGCGCCCCATTTTAAATACTCGAGGTGACGCTGTGCGGCCAGCCAATCATGGTAATGCCCACAACCAACATGGCTGCAGCATTACAGTGACTGGCTGGCAATCCCTGCATGTTCATTGGCTCTGTAAAGAGCGCTAAACATGCAGGGCGGAGACCCGAGCTCCCGCCCGAGTAACCCGGAAATGCTCGGTGCTCGCCGAACATCCCGAGTAGCGTGATGCTCGGGCGAGTACCGAGCAGTGTCGAGCATGTTCGCTCAACACTAGTGGTAACCCATAACATTAGCCTCACATACTAAGTTTCTTCACATACTATCTGTCCAGTTTCTTTAGTGTTTTATGGCTTCGATGCTTATCTCTATGACTCTGTGATGTCTTTACATTATACAGATTCAATACAAAATGACTTCTGCATTCCCTGATTCTGCTTTTATAAAGGCTATAATACTCCCTCCTTATTGACTGTGCTGTACCACTTGATGTCATACCTGCAATGCATCATGTAAAAGCCCTTCAGGCTGTGCCCTAGGTCACAAGAGCCTTCTCTGGTTAATGAAATCTTCAACAAAGTGTAAAATGAAGGTGGTCATTTTAGTTTTTTTTTGACGAGAATAGCAAATTGCTCAAATTCAATGGGTTCAGTCAATACCTAAAAATTTGACACAAATTCAATTTTCATCTAATCCATTCTCTCATCTTTAATAGTACTGTTAATCATATTGGAGGAATTACCTTGCAAATACTGTTTAATCAATTAAAATCTATTAAAATGTATTTCTTTTTAAAATGCCACAACAAACTGTATAACATTATGTTCAAGGACATGATTTATTCCATCTATGATATGTAATGACTTGAGAAAACTATTATATTGTTGCTAGGCCATCAAAGACTTTATAGCTATTACTTGCCTGATAATATAGCCCCTATTGCTCTAATAAAACTAGAAACATTAGAAAATCCTACCAAATCAAATGTGTTCTCTCTATTAAATGGAGATGTTGATTGCGTTAAGAGACAGAATATTTTTTTTATTTCAACTAAAATTTTTATTGAGAGATAACGGATTTACAATAAAACATTTAGTTGAGTTGAGAGATTAAAACATATATTGGTTATAATAAAAGTAAGAAATGGCATGGTTCATCTGCTGAAGCTAAAAGCAAAAAAAAAATACCAAAGACCAGATAGATCAGTGAGTCTGGATTCACACAGATCATATCATATATGAAAGCTTAAGAGGATATATATATATATGTATGTATATATACAGGGTGGTCCAAAAGTAGGTGGACAGAAAATAATAACATTTGAATTAGGCTGTTGCTGTAACTGGGGAACTTGATTCATTAGAATTTTGAGATACTTATCTCCTGTGACTCTTCCATCAAAAAATATTGGTCCTAAAACACCAAAACTTGAAATACAACCCCAAACATTGACACCAGGCTCATTTAGTTGTTGCTCTAATGTTAAATGCATGTTCTCATTATACCAGTAAATACAATTATGTCTGTTAATATGGCCGGATAATTTGAAAGAAGCTTCATCACTCCACATAATGTTATCTAAAATTACTGGATTTTCTTCAATTTCGTTAAGCATAATCTCACTAAATTGCAGCCGCCTGTCTGGATCATCCTCCAATAAACCATGAATTAGACGTGGACGATAAGCTTTCCACCCAATAGATTTCAGGATTCACATGATAGAAGCTCGTGAAATTCCCAATTCCAAAGAGGCTCTTCTGGTGGACTTTTTTGGACTCTGAACAAATGTTTCAGCAACAAGTTGTTTATTATCTTCTGTACTGACTGTTTTGAGTCGACCAGTTTTTGGAGCATTAAGGATTGAGCCAGTGGCATTGAATTTGTCACGAATGCGGTAAATGGTTTGTCTCTTTGGGGCTTGAGTACCAAATGTTTCAAACCAATTTGCTCTAACGGTTTCAGCATTTTGAGATTTCCAATACTCTGTTAAAATCCATTTTCTTTGATCTATATTTAAATTATTTGCCCTTATGTGTTATCTGAATTATCTGAAAAGAAAACAGATTTGGGGGAGATCTATCTGTGAAAACTAGATCTGTGAAACTGGCTCAGTTGCCCTTAGCAACCAATCAGATTCCACCTTTCATTTTCCAAAGAGTCTGTGAGGAATGAAAAATGGAATCTGGTTGCTAAGGGCAACTGAGCCAGTTTCACTTTACACCATGTTTGATAAATCTCCCCCTTCATAACCATATTACACTTTCTGTCCACCTACTTTTGGACTACCCTGTATATATATATTTGTATATATATACACACACACATGTATATTGAATCTTTCCTTTTAGGCTTTCATATAAGATATGAAAAATGCCAGAAAAAAAGATACTTAATAAAAAGTGCAATAATAACAATATTAATACCCTCCTTAAAAAGGACCTTTCAACATTTATTATAGGTTAAACTTACCCTTTCATGGTAAAGTAGCTGAAGATCTGAATAAAATGTATATTCTTATCTTGTTTTAATTTCTCATCTCCTTCTCAAAGATATTAGCTTGTAAATCACAGAAGATACCGGGAGTGAGATCTGTGTGACATGGGGATGAGAGCAGGGCTGTGTGTCATTACATACACTACTCTGCATTGTTTCCTAAGGATTGGGATTGATACAGAATGATGTGTTTAATGACACAGAGCTCTGCTATTTTCCCTGCAATTGTACTGTCACTAATCGCTGGCGGTGAGTTATATGTGACGTGGGAATAGAGCAGAGCTGTGTATCATTACATACACTGCTGCACATTATTCTCCGATGACTGGGAAAGATGCAGAGTGGTGTGTGTAATGACACAGAGCTGTTCTCTACTCCCGCTGCACTTGTACTGTCAGTAATCAATACCAATGAGATCTGTGTGACCTGGTAGACACATTAGTCTCACCATATCACACAGAGAAAGCCATTACAAAGCATCAAAGGGGGCATTTTCTTTTTCCCCCCTCTACGACTCTGCCTGCTTATGAATGGGCAACATCATTCACAGAAAAAAGTAAACACCCCCAAAGAAGAATCTCTACTAATGCCTCCTTGGTTGTAGAAGTACAATTGTGCTCAAGTTTACATACCCCGGCAGAATTTTTCCTTTCTTGGCCTTGTTTCAGAGAATATGAATGATAACAAAAAAACTTTTTCTCCACTCATGGTTATTGGTTGGGTGAAGCCATTTATTGTCAAACTAATGTGTTTTCTCTTTTTAAATCTTAATGACAACTAAAAAACATCCAAATGACCCTGATCAAAAGTTCACATACCCTGGTGATTTTGGACTGATAACATGCACAGAATTTGACACAAATGGGTTTGAATGGCTACTAGAAGTAACATCCTCACCTGTGACCTGTTTGCTTGTAATCAGTGTGTGTGCATAAAAGCTGAGTGAGTTTCTGGGATCCAGACAGACTCTTTCATCATTCATCCAGTCACTGACGTTTCTGGATTGTGAGTCATGGGGAAAGCAAGAGAATTGTCAACGGATCTACGGGAAAAGGTAGTTGAACTGTATAACACAGGAAAGGGATACAAAAAAATATCCAAGGAATTGATAATGCCAGTCAGCAGTGTTCAAACTGTGATTACCAAATGGAAAATCAGAGGCTCTGTAAAAACCAAACCACGGACAGGTAAACCAACAAAAATTTGGCCACAACTGGCAGGAAAATTGTTCGGGATGCAAAGAAAAACCCACAAATAACATCAGCTGAAATTCAGGACTCTCTGAAAACTAGCGGTGTGGCTGTTTCAAGATGCACAATAAGGAGGTACTTGAAGGAAAATGGGCTGCATGGTCGAGTTGCCAGAAGAAAGCCATTACTGCGCAAAAGCCACAAAGTATCACCAATAATACGCCAAAAAGGACAGAGACAAGCCTCAAAACTTCTTGAACAAGGTAATTTGGAGTGATGAGACCAAAATGTAACTTTTTGGCCACAACCATAAACATTGCATTTGGAGAGAGGTCAACAAGACCTATGATGAAAGGAATACCATTTATACAGTAAAGCACGGAGGTGGATCAATTATGTTCTCGGGATATGTGAGATACAAAGGCACAGGAAACTTGGTAAAAGTTGAAGGAAATATGAATGCAGCACGTTATCAGCAAATACTGGAGGCAAATTTGCACTCATCAGCCCAGGAAGCTGCGCATGGGACGTACTTGGACGTTCCAACATGACAACGATCCAAAACACAAGGCCAAGTCAACCTGTCATTGGCTACAGCAAAACAAAGTGAAGGGTCTGGAGTGGCCATCTCAGTCTCCTGACCTCAATATCATTGAGCCATTCTGGGGAGATCTCAAGCGCGCAGTTCATGCTAGACAGCCCAGGAATTTACAGGAACTGGAGGCTTTTTGCCAAGAAGGATGGGCAGCTTTGCCATCTGAGAAATTAAAGAAGCTCATCCACAACAACCAAAAAAGACTTCAAGCTGTCATTGATGTTAGAGGGGGCAATACACGGTATTAAGAACTTTGGTATGTGAACTTTTGATCATGTGGTCATTTGGATGTTTTTGGTTGTCATTAAGATTTAAAAAGAGAAAACACAGTAGTTTGACAATAAATGGCTTCACCCAACCAATAACCATGAGTGGAGAAAAAGTTTTTTGTTATCATTCATATTCTCTGAAACAAGGCCAAGAAAGGAAAAATTCTGCTCGAGTATGTAAACTTTTGAACACAACTGTAACTAGCATATAAAATTTACAAGCTAATATCTCCACAATGGGGATCAGAAATAAAAACAAATAATAAAAACTAAGTTTTACTCATATCATGTGCCAATTTATCATGATGTGGCTAGTTTAGCATGTAACAAATTGTAAAGGGCCCTCATTAACAACATATTTAAATATGGAGCCCTCTAACCTTATAATCTGTTATTGTAAATAATCTTATATTTTCAGCATCCCTCATTAATCAAAATAGATATGCATTTGAGACATAATCCAAATCTGTTTGTAACTACTGCCCTTATGCCTTGAGCCCTGACTGGGTAAAAAAACTACTATATGAGGTACTTTATAGGAGATCCAGCACATTCATTTTTCACACGCTTTTAAACTGCATATATGCATGTTAAGTAAACGGCAATGTAACAAGTAATTATACAGAGCTCTGCTTTACTGCGCTTGCAAAGAAATGAAAGGGAAGTATTTTTCTAATCAAGAAAAATTGAGCCAAGGATGCTGGGATTAATTATCACATAGAGAGCTTTAATGTTCTATATACTGAAAAGCTGGAAACAATTCTTATGTTTAACCCAACAGCAAACCTATATTAATTTTGTTTAGCTTCTTCATGAATATAGCCTACAGAATACTGCATTGTGTTTCTGAAGTATTTGGAGTTATCTACCTTGTTGGGTTCCTGATAAATATATGTGATTCAGTGATACATTAATAAATACTTATTTAAGAATAACTTGCCGTGTTTAGAACTACAATGAATAATATGTCATATTTAAATAGTTGGCATAGCAACAGCTCATTATTCATATTTTTTTTATTTCTGTGAAGGTTAAATAGTAGATGTTGTTTCCTGTGCAGCTTTGTATAAATTATACTGAATTTACATGTTAGCATAAAGAAAACGTAGATATAGAAACCACAAAAAAATGAAATATTGTAACATATATACGGATACTGCTCTAAAATTAACCTGCGATGATCATCACATCAGAGGGAGCTATATTTTTGGTCAGTATGGGCGGAGAAGAAAATACAATCTCAACAGATTGGTTGGCACTGCAGCCTTGCAGCGCTGGGGTCCTGGGTTCAAATCCCACCAAGGACAAGATCTGGAAGGAGTTTGTATGTTCTCCCCGTGTTTGCGTGGGTTTCCTCCAGGTTCTCAGGTTTCCTCCCACACTCCAAAGACATACTGATAGGGAATGTAGATTGTGAGCCCCATAATGTCTGTAAATTGTCTGAATTGTAAAGCGCTGCGGAATATGTTGGCGCTATATAAATGAAAAGATTATTATTATATTATTATTTAGCAGGAAGATATTCCTGTAAGAATACCTGTTTTTGGAGATTGCATATACAGCTCTGTAAGAGCCAGGGAACAGATTCCACAGTCAACAAATTGATGAACTAGAGATAAGGGAAGATGAGTTACGTTCTTGTGAACTTGGTGCAGAGTATTGATTTTGGCTGGATACAGATGATACAAATGGAAAGTAGAGCTTAAAAGAGCCCAAGAGTGGACAAGGCAATGCAGTTCTCTGAAAGAAATATCAGCAGAAAACGTGCCTTGCAAAGATGATCAAATCGATTCAATGCAAGTCAAATTAAAGTTGAATCTTTTTAATTTCGCAAGTCTCGGCAAATTTGAACAAGATGCGACTCAATTTGAGTGAATCAGCAAAATAATGTCCTCCGACTTTTTACAAATTGCAGAACATTGCATCAGTCACAGCAGGCTGACATAATTTTAGACAAGACCGCACAATTTTCCCTTAATGGCCTGCTTCTATCACATTATGAGCTTGCTCACATGAGCATATAACACGGCTGAGTGCTATGTGATATTTTATCGGATAGCACTCGAACCAATGCTATTCTATGGGGTACTGCAGATCTGTGATTATTTTCTCATGCCGATTCGGCAAAACGCAGGAGTGAGTATGCAGTCTGATATCTGTGGACTCAGACAATAAAGAAGATGGAAAAATTAAGTTCCCTGTCTTCTCCACACCTGTGCTTGCATGAGAGAATCGTAACACACTAAGATGACAGAGTTTGAGCTGAGTGTCATTAACATAATCGAGCCTATTCTCTCGCATGAGAGAATCATAGCTCTTGTGACCCCGGCCTATAAGGTATATCACAGCCAGTAAGGAAGGACTATCATAATCTATATAAAAATCTAGACAAGGAATCCAGCAGCCATTTTATGGTAATTTTACGATACTGGGAATCTGTCAGACCTTACAGATCAACACTGGAGAGCAGAAGAGAAAGCACTAAAACATTGGACAAATATACCAGACAGTATGTTGAATAATAGTAGCAATTTAGAAGATGAGAGTAGTAGTCTCTGAAAAAGAGGTCCCACAACAGTGTCAGTGTGATTGATCAGTGATATGGTTTAGCTGGCATCGGTCCTGCTGCATTTAAATTATGATAATATATTTTTTTATTCATTCTTAATGTACTAAAAAGCAGAAGCAAGACAGCAGATTAAGTTTTACTGAAAAAAATAATCTGAAAATTGGTGTCACAAGCAACTGAGTTTTTGCAAATCTTGTGCATTAATTTTTGTTAACATTTGTTTTAAATACAAAACAGAATTCCTTCAAATCCATACATTTAACTGCCACTGCCTACCTTATAACTCGCAAACTATTTTTTTCCTTTGCACGTTTTACAAGTCAAATTTTACACTAATACAGTGCCCTGTTGCTGATGCTAGCTTTTTGGTTGTGTATTGTGTTGAATTTTTTTAACCCCTTCACGCCGCGCCAATTTTTTGTTTTTGTGCTTTTGTTTTTTGCTCCCTATCTTACCATATTTTTTGGTCAATATGGTTGTATGAGGGCTTGTGTTTTGCGGGACGAGTTGTACTTTTGAACAACACCATTGGTTTTACCATATCGTGTGCTGGAAAAGGGGAAGAAAAAGTCAAAGTGCAATGAAATTACAAAAAAAAGTGCAATTCCACAATTGTTTTTTTTTTTCATTTTTTTATTATGTTCACTAAATGCTAATTATGCCATTATGATTCTCGAGGTCATTACGAGTTTGCAGATAGTAAACATGTATAGGTTCTTTTTTATTTAAGTGGTGAAAAAAATCCAAAACTTTGTTAAAAAAAATGACGCCATTTTCCGTGACCCATAGCATCTCCATTTTTCAGGATCTGGGGCTGAGTGAGGGCTTATTTTTTGTGTGCCGAGCTGACGTTTTTATTGATGCCATTTTGGGGCAGATACAATCTTTTGATTGCTTGTTATTGCATTTTATTGCAATAGTGCGGCGACCAAAAAAACGTAATTCTGGCGTTTTGATTTTTTTCTGCCCTGCTATGTGTAACAAAAGTCCTCATCTGCCATGAACGCCAACCGCTGGGCGGCGATAATAGGAGATCGGTTATGACAACCACAGGGGTCTCCTGCAGACCCCGGGTTGTCATGCCAAGCCATGCAAAACGCAGCTGAAAATTTGCATAAAAATCTGCAGCAAAATACGCTGAAAAACCCAATTTGTGTGAACATAGCCTTATAGAGATACCACGTTTACATAATTTTTTTAATGTTTTGCTGCTTTTCACAATAAAAACAATTTTATAGAAGAAATAATTGATTTTGCATCGGTATATTCTGAAAGCTGTAAATTTTTTGTTTCTCTGCTGACAGAACTGTATGGCGGCCTCTCTTTTGCTAGGTAAGATGATGTTTTCAGCGATACCATTTTTATTTATATTTGTCTTCTTGATTGAGTTTTATTCCACTTTTTTGGCGGTATGAGGAAAAAGTATAATTTTTCTGCCGCATTTTTTATTTTTTTACATAGATCACTAAAGGGGTTAAATAATGTGGCATTTTTATAGGTTGGGTCATTTTAGACATGGCAGTACTAAATATGTGTATTTTCTTTGTTTGTTTTTGCATAAATATACCCATTTATTATTTTAAAAAATTTTTTTTATTTATTTTGTTTATTTTATAATTTTTTTCATATTTTTACATTTTTTTTTACTTTTATTTTTTTTTTACTTAGTCCCTGTATGGGACTTTAACTTTTATTAGTCTAATCACTGATATAATGCATTGCATTAGAAAAAGCTTGCCATAGCTGGCTGACCGGGAGGGCGTCATGATGATCTTGGGTTGCCATGGCAAGGATCGGGCCCTCACGATGATGATGTAATGGGGGCGTCAATCTGAAGAAAGAGGGAGCCCCCTCCCTCTCCCAGCTTTAGAAATTCTGTGATCGCTATCAGTAGCGACATTTTGGGGCTTAAATGGCCCCAGGAGGTGCAGACACAGATCCTGGCAGTGACATCTGGGTCTCAGCTATAAAATAAGCCGAGCTCCCTGCGGCGATCTTGCAGGAATTGCTCCTGTGCCCGCATGATCGCCATGCCCTAAATTTACACGATTTTGTGGGAACCCCTTCCCGACCATGACTGACGTAAACCTACATCAAATGTAGTAAAGGGGTTAACAAACTTATCCTGTGATCAAAGACATTAATTTTAAAACTTATCTTACAGGAAAAAGATGGTAATTTGCACAAACTGGAGTTGGAATATCTGGTAACGTGTATGTGTCCTTTCAAGCTTTAAGTAATTATATTACTAATTTGGTCATTTGGATAAAAAATTGTTTACATTATAATTTGCTTTATACTGTAAAATTATTTTTCATATTTTCCAACAAAGAAAACTCTTACGTGTTTAAGCAGCTGTTTCCTAACTGGTTGGAGAATTGATACTGAACTACTGAAATTTAATGTTACGGCTTTGTACTACAGAAGCAGCTGTTAGTATAAACTAGTAAAGTATAAAAACACATTGTAGTATAACTATACCTTCCATATATAATATATCATTTTCTGAGTATAACATTAAGATAAACAGTGCATAGACCTATCTATACCTGACATTCTTAATTATATCAAAAGTATCACACAGTTCAAAAGTGAAGAGGACTGGTGAAAACTATGATACTTTGACAGCTGACTAATCTGAAATGCAGAGTCCAAGGTGCAATTTTGTATTTTTTTTCATTAATCTATATATAAAGCAGAAACTCTGTGTGTGGTAGCCCGTTGAATACAAAACCACATTCTTCACCTGATTTGAGTGAAATTTTGCACGGCCTGTCTTTAGCACTAGACTAAAAATACTGCGAACATTAGAACTCGAAATCTCCCACCCTTGACAAGATTTGACCCCCCAAATTTAGGCTCTATAGGAATTAAAGAGAAAATGGGTGTCTGTGTGTGGAATGCAAAACCACAGTTTTGCCCAAAGGGTCTTAAAGAATGAAAGCAACAGCCCCCAAAGAGTCGCTCTTAAAGGGACAGCAACCATATAGTCGCTAAGGGGGGGCAACCTGATAAGTTGCTCTAAAGTCTGCAATTATAGCAACGGCTGTTGCAGAAGTAACTGGGGCCTCATTTATGAAAATTACCTCACATTAAAATCGTTCTGGTTGCCTATAGCAACCAGAGTGCAGCTTTCAGCAGTGAAGCTGCTGAGGTAAAGTGAAAACTGAGCACTTATTGGTTCTATGGACAACCAGAACAGTCTGACTGTGAGCCAGTTTTAATAACTGTCCTTTATATATATATACAAATTCACCAATTATATCTCTTATCATTGTGAAGTGATTACTAAGGGTCATAATAGTAAGGACTGTTTTTTAAAATGCCGCCCAAAAACAACCATCTATTGGGCAAACGAATCCAAAAGATAAGAAAGCAAAACTGTCTCAAACAGCTGAGACAAGTGAACAACGTGAGTCCTGGCTTGAAAGGAAACTGATGAGACAGGCTGAATCAAAGAGAGCTGAAACATCTGAACAACGGGATTGTTGCCAATAGGAGAAATTGGTGAGACAGGCTGAATTAATGGAAGCTGAAACATCTGACGACGGGGAATGTCGTCTTCAGGAGAAACAGATTAGACAGGCTGAATCAAGGGATGAACACATATGATATATGCAAGTTATGAAAAGACATTGGCAGGCTGGCTTGAGTTTGGAAACGTTTCACTACAACCCAATTCAGGAGTATAGGTCACATCTGAAAGTCATAATAGGCAAAATGAACGTAATATACGAACATTGTCAAGCAAAAAAGTTTAACTTGAAATAGCTTGGTATGTGCTGCTCAAATGGAAAAGTCAGTTTGCGACCTTTAAGTCTACCTTCCGAACCACTTCTTTCATACATGTTGGGAGCAACTCCTGAGTCCAAGCATTTTCTGCAAAGCATTAGGAGATACAATTCATCTTTCCAGATGACATCCTTTGGTATGATAGCTGGACTCGAGGAAGCAGGATTTACGTCAGCTTTTAAAGTCCAGGGCCAAATATATCACAATTTAGGTTTGATGCTTCCTGTAACAAATAAAGACCCCAAATTTTTGGTTACCAGCACCAGTTTGACCCGCCTTTGATGCTATTGAGAGAGGTGTTCTTCAAGAAAAAAGCTATGATTTGGAAAAGTTTAAAGAATGTGTCACATTAAATAAGCCTCTTTTGGTTGATGACGAAAAGATTTGGCAATTATAGCTCAGATTTCATGTGGAAATGGGAGACTGTTTTTCCTTAATGTACGAGGAGTAGCAGTAAAACATTTTTAATTAATTTGCTGCTCACAGAAATTCACTCAAACAATAACATTGCTCTGGGGTTGCATCGTCTGGGATTGCGGCCACTCTTTTAGATGGACAGTGCATGGCTCATTCTGCACTAAGATTGCCCTGGAATCTAGCGCTCTTGGAAACTCCCATCTGTAATACCATTAAGGGCTCAGAAAAAGCTAAAGTATTACAGACTTGCAAATTAATTGTTTGGGACGAATGTACTATGGCACACAAGTGGGAGAGGCCCTCGATCGCACCTTGAAAGGTCTGTGGGGATCCATTTGCTTAATGGGGGGAACTGATGTACTTTTTCAGGTGAATTCTGCAAAATGTTACCTGTTGTTTAGGGAGAAACAGGAGCAGATGAGCTGAATGCCTGTTTAAAATCTTCTCATCTATGGAGACATATTCAAGAGCTAACTCTGACTCCTAATATGTGGGTTCACTTGATGGGAAACACTACTGCGGACAAATTTACACACCACCTACTATGCCTTGGGAATGACAGAGTCCCTACAGATTCCATTACTAACTTAATTTTCTTCCCAGAAGACTTTTAAAAAATGATGTCCTTGGGACTGGAGGTTATTGACCAAGTTTTCCCTGATATTTGTAACAATTTTAAAAACCATCAGTGACTTTGTGAATGTAGAATCCTAGAGCCCAAAAATAATGGTGTCAACTCCATAAATCTACAAATACAGGGAACACAGCCCGGTCCAGCAACCACATACATGTGCATTGATTCAATCATGGATAGTGAACAAGCCATAATGTACGAACTGGAATTTCTGAATTCTTTGAAGCCCACTGGAATACCATCACATAGGCTCACTTTAAAAATAGGAGCTCCGATAATGTTGCTTAGGAATAGTGATAAGCGAGCACTAAAATGCTCGGGTACTCGTTGATCGGGTCGAGCAAATTGGAATACTCGGGTGCTCGACCAGAGCAACGAGACAAATGTAGGTCTATGGAAAACTCGAGCATTTTTCAGGCGGCCCCACCCGGCGATCTGCAGAGGGCCTAAAAATTCCCTAAATCAATGGGAACAGTGCTCAAATGACATGGGAACAGCATGGGGAAGACCCCTGGAAGCGTTTCTGACTCCCAAGTCACTGCTGTCAACAATGTTGTCAGAGTATTACGCCACTTTTACAAACTTACAATAAAACATACAAAAACGAAACCAAAATGGATTTTTCAGGGAAATATGTTAAGGAACATCCTTTCCAGGGTAATAACTTGTATATAAGGCAAAATAAATAACCAAAAACAAAAATACTCCTCCACACCTTGGGCTATATTCACACATAGCGTTTTTGATGCGTTTTTGCACATTTGCATTGCTTTCAACCAAGACAAATGCATTCACTGGGAAGTGTCATTTTAACATTTTACAACCTTATCTAGCCATCTGGTGTGTGACACATCATCAGACACATGCATACAGTGCTGAAAAGACATGGGAACAGCATGGGGAAGACCTCTGGAAGCATCTCTGACTCCCAGGTCACTGCCTAAAAGTGTGCCCATCATAAGTAATCCTTGGCGCATGTGAAGATGCTCCCCCATGCACCTGTCATTGCAGACTTACAAGAGTCACCGTCCACATCCTTGTCCCAGTGCAGCATTCAGTTGTTCCTACCACATTCCTTGGAATGCAAGAGCAAGTATGCAGCAAGCCACCCACCCACACATAGACTGCAATACTATACTGCCAAATTTTTAACAGCTGCTTGCACTTGAAATGTGGCCTTTTAGGCTCGTGGAGGCGGAAGCTGTCCACAATCTTATGGCGGTGGAGACAGGGTATCCATAATCGATCCCCAGCCGCCACTATTTTTCCCGGTGTCGTCTCCGCCTTCCACAAGCACGGGTCCCACAACATTACCCGTGCCCTCCCCAGTGCACTAACTGGGAAGGACCGCCTAACCACAAACACGTGGACAGGTGAATGTGGCCAGGGACGGTATGGAGCCAGTCCACAGCTTTTTTTGCTGAGAGTTGTATTTCACCACAGTCATATTCTTTAGCTCGGTGAAAGGACTGGCATAGAGGGAAACCGTATCTACTCTGGTTGCCATTTCTCCCAGGAAGTCCTCTAATGCAGCTTGCTGCAGAAGCAATGACAGCCCTTCCAACATCAACTCTCAATTGTCGGTAGTGCTTTGACACACAAACATCTTTCTTTGCGCATTTAATTTCATGACTACAGGGTTGGCAATGGCCTGATCTGCAATGCGGTTTGAGAAATAACATGCATAAGCATGTCTGATCCACATTAAAAGAGCAGCCATAGAGTGTATCGGAACCTTCTCCCACACTTTTCTTAGCCAGGGCTGCGTCTCGGCAGGGATGGACGGACCCACCAGAAAACCGGAGACTCCTCCGGTGGGCCCTGGCTTCTCCTTCAGGAGAGTTCATAGTGCTGAGGTGAGGCCATGATGATGATAGAGACCACCATCTGCTTAGTTTTCTGCTACTTGGAATGCAAGCGCAAGTATGCAGCCAGCCACCCATCCACAGGCCGCAATACTAAACTGCCAGATTTCTGGGCAGTTGCTTGCACTTGAAATGTGGCCTTTTAGGCTTGTGGAAGCAGAAGCTTTTCACAACCTCAAGCCTCATGCTTCGTGTCCATACTTGGTCCCCAGCCGTCACTATTACTCCCGGTGTTGTCTCCGCCTTCTACAAGCGTGGGTCACTGAACATTACTGCTGGTACTTTTCTGTGGGAATTTGCTTGCCTCCTACCAGCCTGGAATATTTCCAGTAAACTGTGGTACAACGCCATGGTATTAGCACTGCCTCCAGTACCAGTAGCAAAGCCATCCCCAATTTCCTTCTCAGGAATTTTATTTGGTAGACTGAGTGGCTGCCCAAATACATTAGTTTCTCACAAAGGAGCTGAAGATAGAGTGGCAGTAGGTGCAAGTTTCTCCAGCCTGTTAGATATTAGAGGATGAACGGCAGCACATTGAATCAGTGGTTAGCACTGAAGCCTTACAACACTAGGATCATGGGTTCAAATCCCAGCAAGGACAACATCTGCAAGGACTTTGTATGTTCTCCCCGTGTTTGCATGTGTTTCCATCTCAGTAAAAAAGCAGCCATAGATTGTCCGGGAACCTTCCCACACACTTTTCTTAGCCAGGACTGCTTCTCGGCAGGGTTGGACAGTCCCACCAGAGAATCCTCTGGAGTGCCTTGGCTTCTACCTCAGGAGAGTTCATGATAGTGCTAAGTTTGCAGCTGCTATGGGGCTCTTGAGCAGGGGAGAAAGGTGAGCCCTCAGAATCAAATCCTCTGGTGGGCCCAATGTTTTTCAATCTGAAACAGCTTCTCAGTGGGAGTTGTATTTCACCACAGCCATATTCTTTAGCTCGGTGAAAGAACTGGCATAGAGGGAAACCATATCTACTCCGGCTGTCATTTCTCCATCACCAGGTTCCGCCCTTTGTAACACACGATCATGCCTGGCTGTATGTTCAGCGGTGAGGGCCACAGATCAGGCTGCTGTGTTTCAACAACTCTGCAGTGCTGGGCGGTTTGTCACCTAAGCATTAAGCATGTTATCTTCAGCACAGCCTGTTGCCGCTTAGCCAAGGCAGTGCGGCAGTGCTTTCAGCTTGTGACTGATGTGGTCATTTCGGAGATGGAGGACTAGGTGCAGGAGCTGAACAATGTGATTACATTGAGGTTATATTGGCGACTCTGTTTATTATACTAAAGAAAGATACTACTGTTAAGACAAATGCATTCAGGAAAAGTCATTTTAACATTTTATAACCTTATCTGGCAATATGGTGTGTGACATATCATCAGACAAATCCTGTTTCATTTATAATGGAGGGACTCTGAAAGTCACAAAGCCTATTTTTATAGGGCCATCAGGCGGCCCTTACTATTCTTAAAAGGCCGGCAGTTGGCCCTCGCTATTGTTAGAGAGCCATCAGCCGGCTATGCTTTGTTGTTCCCATTATTAACAAGTGGGTCTCCTATACTGTTATTGCATATGCAGTAACTGCAAGGGCTGCCAAAAATTCGGACGCAACCCAATACCCCTTTGAAGAGACATAGAGGAGGATCTCAGTAAAAAAAATGTTCCCACTATAAAGGAGCAGGTCTCCTATAGTGGTAATGCCCATGCTGTGACTGCAAGGGCTTCCAAACTTTGGGAAAAACCCCACTAACAATTTAAAGACACATAGAGCAGGGCCACAGTAAAGAGTACGACATGTTCCTATTAGAAAGGAGAGAGTCTGTTATACAGTTACAGGGTATGCAGTGAGTCCAACGGCTGACCAAATTTATGAAAAACCCCACTAAGAATTTAAAGACACATAGAGCAGGGCCACAGTAACAAGTACGACATGTTCCCATTAGAAAGGAGAGAGTCTGCTATACAGTTATAGGGTATGCAGTGAGTCCAACGATTGACCAAATTTAGGAAAAACCCCACTAAGAATTTAAACACACGTAGAGCAGGGCCACAGTAACAAGTACGACATGTTCCTATTAGAAAGGAGAGGGTCTGCTATACAGTTATACGGTATGCAGTGAGTCCAATGGCTGACCAAATTTAGGAAAAACCCCACTAAGAATTTAAAGACACATAGACGAGGGCCACAGTAACAAGTATGACATGTTCCCATAAGAAAGGAGAGGGTCTGCTATACAGTTATAGGGTATGCAGTGAGTCCAACGGCTGACCAAATATATGAAAAACCCCGCTAAGAATTTAAAGACACATAGAGCAGGGCCACAGTAATGACAAATTCCAATTAGAAAGGAGAGAGTCTGCTATACAGTTATAGGGTATGCGGTGAGTCCAACGGCTGACCAAATTTAGGAAACACCCCAATAAGAATTTAAAGACACATAGACGAAGGCCACAGTAACAAGTACGACATGTTCCCATGAGAAAGGAGAGGGTCTGCTATACAGTTATAGGGTATGCAGTGAGTCTAACGGCTGATCAATTTTAGGAAAAACCCCACTAACAATTTAAAGACACATAGGGCAAGGCCACAGTAACGACAAATTCCCATTAGAAAGGAGAGGGTCTCCCATAGTGTTGGCCCATGCAGTGAATGCAAGGGCTGCCAAAAATTGGGAGGCACTCCAATGCCCCTTGGAAGAGACTTAGAGAGCCTCATAAAAAATGTTCCTTTTAAAAAGGAGCGGGTCTCCTATACTTGTAATGCCCATGCACTATGTGTATGGGCTGACAAACATTTACCCCTGGGGTGTATACATGAACATACTGTATAAAATTTTTTTTTTACGGGCATCATAAACACCCTTTAAAAAAAATAATGTGGGTGTTGCATCACGGACCACGGTCACCCTGGTGATATGGTCGTGGAGGATGAGGATGAAGAGAAGGAGGAGGACAAGAGCAAATTGCCAAAATGAGGAAGCGTATACCCATGTGTGTGTGTGAAGAGGTGCATGGGAATACACCTCCCAAAAAAAGAGTTTATGTTACGCTGCTATCATTCGGTGATGTTGAGAAGTCTGGCCCAATCCAGCCCTTGTTAATTTTAAGAGTCAGCCTGTCAGCATTTTACAGGCAGTTAACAGGCGGATGCGCTTATCAGTTATAATTCCACCAGCGGCACTAAAAACCCGCTCTGATAAAAAGCTAGCGGCATTGCAGCCAAGGACCTCCAAGGCATAGAGAGCCAGTTCATTCCATGTATCCAGCTAGGATACCCAATAATTATAAGGCACAGAGGAATCACGGAGGACGTTGGTACGGTCAGCAAGGTACTCTCTCAGCATCTTCCCAAACTTTTCACTCCTTGTGAGAGTACCCCGCACCTCAGGGCCTGTGCGATGGGATGGTATGAGAAAACTGTCCCAGAACTTTGACAGTGTTCCCCTGCCAATGCTGGATTACATTTGTGTCTGTCTCACCTGTACTCCTAGGTTGTCCAGCGAACAGTGACCTCTGCCGCCAGTGTTTTCAGATGGGAATTTTTGTAATAGTTCTGCAACAAAGGCCTTCTGGTACTGCCACATTTTTGTAGACCTGTCTGCTTCAGGAATAAGAGATATAAAGTTCTCCTTGTAGCGTGGGTCTAGAAGTGTCACCAACCAGTAATGACTGTCACCCAAAATTTGGAGAACGCGAGGGTCATGGGAAAGGCAGCGTAACATAAACTCAGCCATGCATGCCAGACTGCTAACAGGCAGGACTTCAGTGTCCTCACAAAGAGGACGACTGACCATGCTCTCCTCCTCCTCTCTGTCCTCTGGCCATCCACGCTGAACAGACGGTATGACAGCTGTGCAGGTAGTACCGTTTATAGTGAATGAAAGTAGCTCCTGTTCTTCCTGCTCCTCCTCCTCTTCCTCATTGTTACCCAATCCACGTTGGGATGAGATGAGGCTGAGCTGTGTGTAATCACACTGTATGCTTCCTTGCTCCATCTCATCGTGCTCCGCCTGCAATGCATCCTCTTTGATTGTGAGCAGAGAGCATTTCAGAAGACAGAGAAGAGGCATGGTGATGCTAATTATGGCATCATCGCCGCTCACCATCTTGGTGGAGTCCTCAAAGTTTTGGAGGATGGTACATATGTCTGACATCCATGTCCGCTCCAGAGGTCTTATGTGTGGAGTCTGAACTGAATACCGACAGCCTTGTTGATACTGGTACTCAACAACTGCCATCTTCTGCTCACAAATCCTTCTCAACATCTGCAGTGTAGAGTTCCAACGCGTGGGGACATCACATACCAGTCTGTGAGCTGGGAGCTGCAAACGCTGCTGAAACACGGCAACGGCGGCGGAAGCTGTAGGTGACTTTCTAAAATGGGCACACAGGTGGTGTAATTTAACAAGCAGATCCGGCAGCTCCGGGTAGGATTTGAGAAACAGCTGAGCCACGAGGTTAAGCACATGGGCCAGGCATGGTACGTGTGTGAGCTCGCCTCAGAGCCGCCACCAGGTTCCGGCCATTGTCACACACGACCATGCCTGGCTGTAGGTTCAGTGGTGTGAGCCACAGATCTGCCTGCTCTTTCAGAGCTGTCCACAACTCTTCAGCATTGTGCGTTTTATCTCCTAAGCATATTAGCTTCAGCACAGCCTGTTGAAGCTTGGCAGAGGCAATGCTGCAGTGCTTCCAGATTGTGACTTATGTGGACATTTCGGAGATGGAGGCTGAAGAGGAGGAGGATGAGGTGCAGGAGCTGTAGACTGTGGGGCCAACCTTGATTGACCTAGGGCCTGCAATCCTTGGCGTTGGGAGGACGTGTTCTGTCCCAAGGTCCGACTGGGTCCCGGCTTCCACTATGTTAACCCAGTGTGCCGTCAGCGAGATGTAACATCTGTGTCCACAAGCACTTGTCCACGTGTCCGTGGTTAGGTGGACTTCCCTGTAACTGTGTTGTTGATGGCACGGCTAATGTTTTGGGACACGTGCTTGTGTAATGCAGGGACGGCACACCGGGAGAAAAAGTGTGGCTGGGGACCGAGTACCGAAGGACGGCCGCCGCCATCAGGTTGCGGAATGCTTCTGTCTCCACGAGCCTAAAAGGCAATATTTGGAGCGCAAGCAGTCGTGAAATGTGGGAATTTAGTACTGTGGCCTGTGGGGCGTTGGCTGCGTATATGCACTTGCGTTCCTTGGACTGGGGTATGGACAACTGAACGCTGCACTGGGACAAGGATGTGGATGTGCTTCCTGATGCTGCTACTTGAGAGTGTGCAACGACAGGTGCAGGGCTGGAGGCATCTTCGCATGCACCATGGACAGGGGATTGGCTTGCATGCACAACAGCGGAAGAAGCAATGGTGCCACCCACAGACACTGTTCCTGGACCCTGGGGATCGGCCCATAAAGTCAGGTGCTTTGCTGCCATGTGCCTGATCATGCTGGTGGTGGTCAGGCAGGTCATTTTGCCACCCTTGCTGATGCTGGCCTGGCAGGTGGTGCAAATAGCCTTTTTGGGGTTATCGGCAGAGTCTTTATAAAACAACCAGACTCGGTAAGACCTAACAGTTGTACTGCCAACTTCCTTTGTGTTGGTGCTACGGGGAACGGTAGCCTGCCTTCTTTCTGCGGCCACTACACTGCTTCTTCTTGCCTGTTGGGGTGCTCTGCCTCCCTCCCCCTGTGTGCTGCGGTCCTCGCTCTGCATGTCCTCTTGCCAGGTTGGGTCAGTTACTATATCATCCACTACCTCGTCTTCCACTTCCTCACTCTGGTCCTCCTCCTGACTTTCTGGCAATTGTGTCTCATCATCGTCCACCTCTTGTGACACTTTCCCACCATTGCCTTCATGTGACTGTGGCTGCTCAAATATTTGGGCATTGCTAAATGCGATCTCCTCTTGCCCCGCTTCAAGTGGACCGGGCGAGAGGCCGGAATCTATAAATGGAAAAGTGAACAGCTCTTCATGGGTGTCCAAGTGTGGGATCAGTTGTCTCTGGGCAGTCGGCATGGTGGGAGGAAGGAGGTTCAGGGTGAGGACTATCGAGTCCAGACTCACGGCTACTGAGACTTGACCGTGTGGAAGACAAGGTGTTGGTGGTGGTGGCTAAGTGACTGGAAGCATTATCTGCTATCCAACCAATAATCTGTTCACACTGCTCTGTGTTCAATAGTGGTATTCTCCGGTCCCCTATTAATTGGGACAGGAAGGTCGAGCGAGAAGATGTGGGTGTTTTTTGTGCCACAATTTCAGCTTGCCCACGGCCTCGGCCTCTGCATGAACCATCATCACCATTTTGCCCATTTTAAATGGAGGACAATATCTTCCACGCTCACAACAAATGACTGAATTTGGAGCGAACTTATATGTGATCCGTGTGACGGAGAAAACAAAGTTTTAAATACCTAGCCTGTAGGTAACTATTTTGAACAGCAATCTGGTATCAATTGCTTCACTGACACACTGAAACAAATTTTTAATGGAGGTCAGAAATGGCAGTATTTTCTGAAAAAGTATATGTGATCTGTGTGATGGGGAAAACATAGATTTAAATACGTGGCCTGTAGGCAACTATTTTGAACAGCAAACTGGTGTCAATTGCTTCACTGACACACTGAAACAAATTATTAATGGAGGTCAGAAATAGCAGTATTTTCTGAAAACGTATATGTGATCCGTGTGATGGAGAAAACACAGTTTTAAATACCTGGCCTGTAGGTAACTATTTTGAACAGCAATCTGGTGTCAATTGCTTCACTGACACACTGAAACAAATTTTTAATGGAGGTCAGAAATGGCAGTATTTTCTGAAAACGAATATGTCATTCGTGTGACAGAGAAAACACAGTTTTAAATACCTGGCTGGTAGTTAACTATTTTGAACAACAAACTGGTGTCAATTGCTTCACTGACACACTGAAAATTTTTTAGCGCAATTATATGTGATCCATGTGACGGACAAACCACAGTTTTAAATAGCTGGATTTTTAGCGCTGTAATATGGAAAGTACCTGGCTGTATTCTGCAGTGCCAACAAGCAAATGGTTCAGAAAAACTGTGTTCTCTGGATTGCTTATTATGCAAATAATGAGGATTAATATCCAAAAAAAAATTATTCCTTGCCCCTGACACCTGGGCCTATTTCTAGAAATATCTAAAAGCAGCAGCAGACAGAACTGAAAAGGAGCCTCTTGTGCTATGTGCACTCCAGTCTGCTATATACCCTGCCTGCCTGCCTATATACACTGCCTGCCTGATATCTCTGCAGATGGATTAGTCCTCAGAAGGACTGTTTGTTGAGATGGATATGTGTCTCTAATATACACTGCTAAAAAAAATAAAGGGAACACTCAAATAACACATCCTAAATCTGAATGAATGAAATATTCTCATTGAATACTTAGTTCTGTACAAAGTTGCATGTGCTGACAACAAAATCACACAAAAATCGTCAATGGAAATCAAATTTATTAACCAATGGAGGCCTGGATTTGTAGTCATCACCAAAATTAAAGTGGAAAAACACACTACAGGCTCATCCAACTTTGATGTAATGTCCTTAAAACAAGTCAAAAGGTGGCTCAGTATTGTGCGTGGCCTCCACGTGCCTGTATGACCTCCCTACAATGCCTGGGCATGCTCCTGATGAGGTTGCGGATGGTCTCCTGTGGGATCTCCTCCCAGACCTGGACTAAAGCGTCCGCCAACTCCTGGACAGTTTGTGGTGCAATGTGACGTTTGTGGATGGAGCGAGACATGATGTCCCAGATGCGCTCAATCGGATTCAGGTCTGGGGAACGGGCGGACCAGTCCATAGCTTCAATGCCTTTATATTGCAGGAACTACTGACATACTCCAGCCACATGAGGTCAGGCATTGTCCTGCATTAGGAGAAACACAGGGCCAACCACACCAGCAGATGGTCTCACAAGTGGTCTGAGGATCTCATCTCGGTACCTAATGGCAGTCAGGCTACCTCTGGCGAGCACATGGAGGGCTGTGCGGCCCTCCAAAGAAATGCCACCCCACACCATTACTGACTCACTGCCAAACCGGTCATGCTGAAGGATGTTGCAGGCAGCAGATCGCTCTCCACGGCATCTCCAGACCCTGTCACGTCTGTCACATGTGCTCAGTGTGAACCTGCTTTCGTCTGTGAAGAGCACAGGGCACCAGTGGCGATTTTGCCAATCCTAGTGTTCTGTGGCAAATGCCAAGCGTCCTGCACGGTCTTGGGCTGTGACCACAACCCCCATCTGTGGACGTCGGGCACTCATACCACCCTTATAGAGTCGGTTTCTAACCGTTTGTGCAGACACATGCACATTTGTGGCCTGCTGGAAGTCATTTTGCAGGGCTCTGGCAGTGCTCCTCCTGTTCCTCCTTGCACAAAGGCGGAGGTAGCGGTCCTGATGCTGGGTTGTTGCCCTCCTATGGCCCCTTCCACATCTCCTGGTGTACTGGCCTGTCTCCTGGTAGTGGCTCCAGCCTCTGGACACTACGCTGACAGACACAGCAAACCTTCTTTCCACAGCTCGCATTGATGTGCCATCCTGGATGAGTTGCACTACCTGAGCAACTTCATTGGGTTGTAGAGTCCGTCTCATGCTACCACGAGTGTGAAAGCACAACCAACATTCAAAAATGACCAAAACATCAGCCAGAAAGCATTGGTACTGAGATGTGGTCTGTGGTACCCACCGGCAGAAGTACTCCTTTATTGAGTGTGTCTTGATAATTGCCAATAATTTCCATCTATTGTCTATTCCATTTGCACAACAGCATGTGAAATTGATTATCAATCAGTGTTGCTTCCTAAGTGGACAGTTTGATTTCACAGAAGTTTGATCTACTTGGAATTATATTCTGTTGTTTAAGTGTTTCCTTAATTTTTTTTAGCAGTGTAGTTTGGTATACCTACACTAACTAGAAGCAAGCAAATCTCTCCCTAGCTCAGCAGCACCTCTCCCTACACTTTCTGATTCCGGAGTGACTGTGATGAGCATGGTATAGACCTGATGACGCTGTGCAGCCAGCCAATCACTGTAATGCCACAACCAACATGGCTATGGCATTACAGTGAGTGGCAGGCAATCTCTGCATGTTCATTGGCACTCTAAAGAGCGCTAAACATGCAGGGAGGAGACCCAAGCTCCCGCCGAGCAACCCTGGAAATACTCGGCGAGCGCCGAGCATCTCGAGTAGTGAGATGCTCGGGCGAGTACCGAACAGTAGCGAACATGCTCGCTCATCATTACTTAGGAACCTTGACCACCAAAATTGTGTAACAGCAGAAGGTTGTGTGTTAAGAGTCTCATACCCAATGGTATTGAAACCACTATTTTTTGGGAAACACTAAGGGAGAAATTATTTACATTCTGTTTATCCCCTTGCTACCAAGCAACATGCCCTTCCATTTTAAGCGTCTCTTGGTCTCAATCCAACTTGTATTTGCTATGACTATAAACAAAGCACAAGGTCAATCACTTAAAGCAGTCGGCAGTATTTTGGAGAGCCCGTGTTTTTCACATGGTCAATTCTATGTTGCTTGCTCTAGGGTGGGTAACCCCAAAAATCTTTTCATATATGCACCTGAAATTAAAGCGAAAAAGATTGTTTACCAAAAAGGACAAGAATAGATAGCTGTGTATCTGTAAATCAATCTTACTCTTTTGTCTGTTAACCACTGTTAGGTTACACTGGAGGTAGGGGTGTGAAGGGTTGCACTATGCTGTCCCACTCTTAATTTTTTATGTGTTTGTGAAAGGAGAGTAAATTTTAACATATAATAAAAATTTGCTCAAAAAGTTGTTGTTAGCCTCAGGGTTACGACAAATTTGTAAAAATAAACAACTGCTAACGCCAAACTAGCCAAAAAAGTAGAGTTGAAATTTTTTTTAACACTCAAGATCTCTACTTCAGGGTGAAACTAAAAATGTAACCTTAACAAGGGTAACCAACAATTTAACATTTCTTCCTCAAGCCAAGCTGCAGGTATTTTGCTAGTTAGATATAGATATATATATATATAAAAAAAGTTTTTTTGCACTAAAAAATTCACAAAAACTGTTAAAAACAAAAAAGAACATTTTTGACTTCTCTCAAAATTCATAAACCCTGTGCACCATTTTGAAGCATTTGGAACTAAAAATGTAAGCAAAAAAGAAAAGTAACTTAAAAAAACGCAAATGATGAATCTGAGCCTTAGTATTTTCTTTTTAATTTTTCTGTTCTTTAGAATCTATTTAGAGATTTTGCTGTATGAAATACATTAACAACTGTGTGCAACTGGCTTTATTCTGTAAGTCCTATAAATAGATAATTGAAATGTAAAGGCTTCTTGATTTTCAGACTTTTTTTCTGAAAAATTTCTTGGTACTGCTTTTATCTCATTAACACTGCATTTTTTTGCAGTGCATTTCCTAAAGCAATGCCATGCTATGATGTGTCTAAAAAAGTAACAGTCATTTTGAGATGTTGCTATAATAAAATAGATCCAGCCAAAAGAGTGCATACCATAGAGATCACCTTTGCAGCTGCTTCCAGGTTGGTTTTGTCCCTATTTAAATGAGTAGCATAAACCTGCATAGGCCTCAAAATACAATGTAATGTTCGCTAACAACAAGATGTGAAAAATTATGAAAAATGGGGCAAAATCTCCTGTCACAGTTGGTCACCTAAAAGTGGCAGCCTCCGTCATATGTCCTCCAGTACAATTGTAATCTCTGCTCTTAACTTATATTATAAAATGCCCTATTATAGCCAGTAGAATTGAATAATTATCACATCATGTACATACATTAAAAAAACACGGCTAAATCAAATATACTATTCTGATATATATTAAAATGGATCATCAGACTTCACAATGCAAACATAATTCAATAGATCTCTTACAGCAGGAAAATATTTATATTATAAATCCATGTCAAATGGCTTTTTTAATCTATTTTTGAAAGTTTATACCCAGACTGCCCACTTAGCCTGAATGATGCCTCCTCAGTGCCCCTCCTCCCTGCTATTGCTGAGATCCCACACTGCTCAGTATAAACTGCAGATGTCAGTCAAGCTCAGTGGGCATAGATTGAATACACTTGGATTGGACTCATGAGTCTCTGGATTCTTTAGCTGGACTCATAAAAATGCATATTTTAATAACAGGAGTATGCAGCAATTCCTTCACTGATTTTTAAAGTAAGCACATCAACCTCACAAGATATAAATAAGATATCTATTCATTAGTGTATGCAGCTTGTATTTTGAAATCTGGTGACAAATCTGTTCTAAGCAAAACTCTCTAACAGTTTTTGGTATGAGATCACCTAAGTAATATATCCTGGATTTAATGTTAGGGATATTGATTTGCTTAAATTATTGGTTTACATGGATTGTGGTCTTTGCTATAAATGAACAATTGTCAGTGTTCTTGTAGTCAAGCAAAACAGATCTTTTCTATTCTACTTCACTTTTGCCCTACTGACATTCAAACCTCAGCGCTTTTGTTTGAATGCACAAGATGTATTCGAAAAATAACAGGTGCATGTTAGTTACTTTATTTCTACATGTTTGGGCACAAAACAATATGTTGAATAATATAACTGACCAATACAAATTACCTTTTATTATTACTATTATTATTATTCTTAACCTTTAATAACAACATATTCCATAGCACTTTACACTTAAGAGGATATGTGTACAAATGTAAGCAGGCATTAGACACCAACGAAATATATAACTCATAAGCTTACAATATATGAGGAAATAGGGATGGCACAAAGGTGAAAAAAAAGCTTATTCTGTATGATGATTATCTCTGTGAAAAAAAAGCATGTACATGTAAAGCTGCATGCTCCAGTTACCCAGACAGTATCTATAGATACACATATATGAAGTGAATTAGGGTGTATGGAGTGTAAGGTTTAATGTTAAGACAAGTTATATTGTAGAAGTATATTGTAGAAGGGGTAGGGTAAATGAAGAACACTTAATGGAAATAAAGGATTATGTTACATCTACTTAAGAAGTTCTAGTTTTAGGGCATGTTTAAAGTTGTTTATGTTAATGTGAATATCTGGGGTAGTGCATTTCAGAGAACTAATGCAGCACAAGAAAAATCTTCAAGACAGTAATTTATAGATTCGATTATGGATGATATTAGTGGTAGAGCAATGACAAAACAGATAGCAGTGCTGGGGTGGTAAACTGATGAGGGAGAAGATGTGCAATATGGAGAGCTTTACAGGTGAGAGTTACAAATATAAAGGGAACTTGTCAAACAAGGTATTTACATGCAGCCATAGTGCTAATCTGCAAGTAAATACCATTACAAATGTATGCAATTGTCTAATGTAATGTTTTGCTAAAGGGAGAAAATAAAGTTATATTCTCCCTACTTCTCCATTCAACTCATTGGGTGTAATGAAAAGTCACCGCTATGTACACAAAGAGAGTGCTGTAAACACCACTGTCCCTTGATTGACATCCTACTCATCACTAGTGTTGAGTATTCCGATACTGAAATATCGGGTATCGGCCGATATTCGCGGTATCGGAATTCCGATACTTAATTCCGATACTTTTAGAATATCGTATACCGGAATCGGAAGTTCCCATAATGCAATGAGCCAGTTTCATTTTATTCAGCCAATGAGGATCCTAAGAAGTGTGGGCACATCCTGTTAGGCATGTAGGCATGTTAACTAATGGCTTGGCTGTGATTGGCTGCTGAAATGATGTCATGATGCACTATAAAAGACATCGCCGCCATTTTGAGCTCACTCTGCTGTGAATTCAGTTAGGGATAGGACGCTGTTGTTCTGAGGGACAGTTTTAGCTACCTATTTGCTCTATTCTGCTTTACCCAAGCTACTTTATAAATCGCTGTGCCTTGCAGTGCTAGTGCACAGTTCTCTGTGCTGTTCACCGCTGTCTACAATGTCTCTGTGTGTGAGTGCAGCTCACGCTGTAGTGTGTGCTTCAGCCACGTCTGGTTGTAGTGCGCTCTGCGTACGTCACTGCCTCATACATTGTCCTTTTTTGCTAATTGATAATTTTTCCTGATTTCTCCTATTAGTGTGGTGGTTCCATCCGTATTCAGCTAAATTGGTTCCAAACACACTATATAGGAGTAGATAGAGAATTTTTTTTTGTCTTGCAGCGCTAGTGCACAGTGCTCTGCATCTGCACTGTTCACGCCTGTCTGCAAGGTCTCTGTGTGTGAGCGCAGCTCACGCTGTAGTGTGTGCTTCAGCCACGTCTGGTTGTAGTGCGCTCAGCGTGCGTCACTGCCTCATACATTGTCCTTTTTTGCTAATTGATAATTTTTCCTTATTTCTCCTATTAGTGTGGTGGTTCCATTCGTATTCAGCTAAATTGGTTTCAAACACACTATATAGGAGTAGATAGAGAATTTTTTTTTTGTCTTGCAGCGCTAGTGCACAGTGCTCTGCATCTGCACTGTTCACCGCTGTCTGCAAGGTCTGTGTGTGTGAGTGCAGCTCACGCTGTAGTGTGTGCTTCAGCCACGTCTGGTTGTAGTGCGCTCAGCGTGCGTCATTGTCTCATACATTGTCCTTTTTTGCTAATTGATCATTTTTCCTGATTTCTCCTATTAGTGTGGTGGTTCCATCGGTATTCAGCTAAATTGGTTCCAAACACACTATATAGGAGTAGATAGAGGAGCCTTTCTGCAGCATTGTGCCCTGCAGCTCCAGCCAGATTAGTATTAGAGTGTTTTTTGTAGCCTCATCTATTGCATTGTAGGTTACCTTCCTGCATTGTAATAGCTACAAAAAGTTTGTGATACTATCGGTATTACATCTTTGGGCACATCCAGTGTCTTTTTGTGACAAAAAAAACCTAAATAAAGTTCACCAAACACTCCACTTTACAGTTGTGTAGGCCACATTAGCTCATATTAAAGTCTAGTCCACACTTTATAAAATTAGTGTTTCTTATACCTGTTAGCAGCTGTTCAGGAATAAGCACACTAAGCCCTTAGTACTTTTCTGCCTATCTTTATCAGTCTACCAAGATGAAGAAGGCAGAGAGTAAGGCATGTGGTCGTGGTCATGGAGTTTCTGCAGGGAGAAGACATGAGGATTCTGTGCATGCAGGGAGAGGACGTGGGGATTCTGTGCCTGCTGCGGGCAACAGTGACTCAGCATCCCCCAGTTTTACCAGGGAACAGTCCTTTATTAGCAGCTTTGTAGGAGCTAGCCATACCCCACTGCTGCGGGAGGACCAAATTGAAGCCGTTGTCGTATGGATGGCAGCTAACGCATTGACTTCAATTAGTTCCAGATCTTCTCAGGTCCTGAGCACTGAAGAGCACCCATCAGGCAGTCAGAGAGCCCTGGACAGGAGCCATCTCTACTTCTGTTCTCTGAATCTCTTGGCTTGGAAAGAGGTGGCCAGCCAAGCTTAATTAGAGAATTTGAAGAAGAGGTAGTATGCAGTGATGCGCAATCGTTTTGTCTCTCTGAATCTGAAGAGGCGGGTGGGCCAGTGCCTATGGTCAGCAGCACACCTCAGTATGCATCTGATGATGAGACTCAGGTGCCACTTTCTGGTGCGTACTGTGCTGTCGAGTCTACCCAGGAGAAGCAGTTGTTTGAAGAGGATGGTGTAGATGATGAGGTCCTTGACCCATCATGGCATGAGGGACAGGAAGGTGGTGGGAGCAGCTCTGAGGAAGAGATGTCCCGAACGTCCCAAAAAGGAGGGAGAGGGAGGGGGCAGACTTGGTTGCCTGTAGCCTCCACTTCGGCACCCATTAGGAGCATGGCTCTTCCAAAATCCAAAGCGGGCGCTCCCAAGACTTGCAGTGCCTGGTCCTTTTTTGACACAGTTGCAGATGACATTTGCTTTGTCAAATGCAAGCTGTGTAATCAGAAGGTGAAAAGAGGGAAAAGTGTCAGCAACCTCAATACCACAAATATGTGGAAACATGTGCGGACCAAGCACGTGGTGGAGTTACAAAAACACACTGAAGACCTAGGCCAACCTACAGCGCCACCTACCACCTCTTCAGCTCGTGTTGTAGCCTCTTCCTCCAGCTCACACACAGCTGGTTCGGCTTCCTCACAGGATCGCCATGGAAGAACCTCTGGCACTGTTGTACAGAGACACAGTGTAATTCCACCCACAGCACCACTTTCCCTGTCATCCTCACACTCCCAGGCCAGTCTACAGCCATCATTAGCACAGGCATGGGAGAAAAGGCGCCCATACTCGGCAAACCACTACCGAGCACAGGCTCTGAATGCTGGCATTGCTAAACTACTGGGCCGTGAAATGCTATAATTCAGGCTGGTGGAGACTGACACCTTCCGTAACTTTATGGCATTGGCAGTCCCACAATACAACGTGCCCAGCTGCTTTTATTTCAGCAGGCAAGCCGTCCCTGCCCTGCAACAGCATGTGGAGGGAAAAATTAAATATGCGCTACAAAACGCCGTCAGTAGCAAGGTCCACCTGACCACCGATGCGTGGACCAGTAAGCATAGACAGGGACGATACCTTTCCCTCACTGCCCATTGGGAAAATGTTGTGGAGCCGGGTACAGATCTTGAGAGTGGCGCTGTACGTGTTCTGCCAACTCCAGGGTTTGCAGGAATCCAGTCTGTACACATTGACTCCTCCTCATACTCCAGTTCCTCTGAATCAGCGCTGCAGGAGCCGTCACGGTCTACCTCCACATCGACCCATGAACGGTTACCTGTTAAGATGACCGATATGAGCACAGCCATGGCCAAACGTCAACAGGTCGTATTAAAATTAATTTCTTTGGGGAATCAAAGCCTGGAATGCCATCAAGCAGCAGAGCGACGTGTGGTTTGTGCCAGCGAATCTCCAGCCAGGCATGGTAGTGTGTGACAATGGCCGAAATCTGGTGGCAGCTCTGGGCCTAGGCAACCTCACTCACATCCCATGTCTGGCACATGTGCTCAACTTGGTCGTGCAGAGTTTTTTGAGGGACTATCCGGATTTTGATGCACTGCTTCACAAGGTCCGCATAGAGTGCGCTCACTTGCGGCGTTCCAGCAATGCAAGATCGCGCATTGCAGCTCTGCAGCGCCGATTACGTCTTCCGGAACATCGCATCATATGTGACCTACCCACCAGGTGGAATTCAACGTTACATATGTTGGAGAGGTTGTGTGAGCAGCAGGCAGCAGTAATGGAGTACCAGCTGCAGCAGGCGCAAACAAGTCGCAGTGCGCGCCGTTCACACCTCACCACCACTAAGTGGGCCTCTATGAAGGACATTTGCCACGTTTTGCGTGCCTTCGATTATTCCACTCGGATGGCGAGTGCAGATGATACACTAGTCAGCATGACTATCCCCCTTATCTGCCTGCTTGAAAAAACACTGCAAGCACTAAGGGAGGAGGTTTTGGAAGAGGTGGAGGATGAGGAGTCACAAATGCCATCTGCTTCTGTACAGTCTGCACAACGTGGTTCCTCACAAAGGCCTAGGCAGGGGACACTTTGTGAGGAGGATGAGGAGGAGTCAATGGAGGAGGAAGACATCTGTCCAGAGGAGGGAGGTACACAATGCTCTAGTAGTCAGTATCTAGAGCAATGGTGGGGTGATGCAGAGCAGGCAGAGATCACGCCTCAAGCAGGGGACAGCGTTTCTTGGCCAGTTGGAAGTCTGCAGCACATGGTTGATTTCATGCTGCAGTGCCTGAGAAACGACCGCCGCATCGCCCACATTCTCAACACGGCTGATTATTGAGTGTCCACCCTCCTAGATCCTCGCTACCGGGACAACTTACAAAGCCTCATAACACCATTGAACCGGGAGCGTAAAATGCGGGAGTACCAAGACGCACAGGTGCATTCCATCATGTTCTCCCTTCCAACCGAGAGCAGTGCTGCTAGTGCTTTACAAAGCAGCTCAGTGCGTCGAGGCAGTGGAGGAAGCTGTGTACAAAGAGGGAGCAGAAGCAGCGCCTCAGCACAAGGCAAGACCAGTATGGCCCAAATGTGGCAAAGTTTTGTGTCCCTGTCGCCACAAATGTCTACACTATCACAGACGGCTCCAGTCAGCAGGAGGCAACGTTTCCGTCAGATGGTGACAGACTACATGTCTTGCCCTCACAGTGTACTCCCAGACGGCTCTTCCCCCTTCAAGTTTTGGGTCTCTAAGCTGGATACATGGCCAGAGCTTAGCCAGTATGCATTGGAGGTGCTGGCTTGCCCTGCTGCTAGTGTATAATCGGAACGCGTCTTTAGTGCCGCAGGTGGTATACTAACAGACCGTCGCATGCGCCTATCCTCCGATAACATTGACCGGCTTAATTTTCTGAAAATGAACAAGGCCTGGATCTCGCATGAATTTTCCAGTCCTCTTCCAGAATAAATAATTGTTTGGCAACAGTATCCAGGTCTCCTGTTGTGTTCATGTTTCTACCACCTGAACTGTAATCCCTGAGCTCCAACACCGCCAGTTGCTACTCAGAAGTACCGTCTGCACAGTCAATGCTTGCTGCCTTGTTATTGGGGTTCAGTAATGTCAGCTGATCCCCAGCTGTGTGTCTGGCAAATTCTCCTGCTCTGTCCACATCCATTGTACTACAGATTTAAAACTTGCTCCAATTACACCTCTGGCTCCTCTGCTTTTAGTATTTACCCTGGGCTCCAACACCGCTAGTTGCTGCTCAGAACTGCCGTCTGCACAGTTGACGCTTGCTCCAGTGTTATTGGGGTTCAGTAACGTCAGCTGATCCCCAGCTGTGTGTACGGCAAATTCTCCTGCTCTATCCACATCCACTGTACTACAGATTTAAAACTTGCTCCAATTACACCTCTGGCTCCTCTGCTTTTAGTATTCACCCTGGGCTCCAACACCGCCCGTTGCGGCTCAGAAGTGCCGTCTGCACAGTCAACGCTTGCTCCCGTGTTATTGGTGTTCAGTAACGTCAGCTGATCCCCAGCTGTGTGTCCGGCAAATTCTCCTGCTCTGTCCACATCCACTGTACTACAGATTTAAAACTTGCTCCAATTACACTTCTGGCTCCTCTGCTTTTAGTATTTACCCTGGGCTCCAACACCGCTAGTTGCTGCTCAGAAGTGCTGTCTGCACAGTCAACGCTTGCTCCAGTGTTATTGGGGTTCAGTAACGTCAGCTGATCCCCAGCTGTGTGTCCGGCAAATTCTCCTGCTCTGTCCATATCCACTGTACTACAGATTTAAAACTTGCTCCAATCACACCTCTGGTTCCTCTGCTTTTAGTATTTACCCTGGGCTTCAACACCGCTAGTTGCTGCTCAGAAGTGCCGTCTGCACAGTCAATGCTTGCTACAGTGTTATTGGGGTTCAGTAACGTCAGCTGATCCCCTGCTGTGTGCCCGGCAAATTCTCCTGCTCTGTCCACATTCACACTACTACAGATTTTAAAGTTGCTCCAATTACACCTCAGGCTCCTCTGTTTTCAGTATTATCCCTGAGCTCCAACACCGCCAGTTTGCGCTCAGAAGTGCCGTCTGCACAGTCAACACTTGCTGCCGTGTTATTGGGGTTCAGTAATGTCAGCTGTTCCCCTGCTGTGTGTACAGCAATTTTCTCCTGCTCTGTCCACATTCACACTACTACAGATTTTAAACTTGCTCCAATTACATCTCTGGCTCCTCTGTTTTCAGTATTATCCTTGAGCTCCAACACCGCCAGTTGGCGCTTAGAAGTGCCGTCTGCACAGTCAACACTTGCTGCCGTGTTATTGGGGTTCAGTAACGTCAGCTGTTCCCCTGCTGTGTGTACGGCAATTTCTCCTGCTCTGTCCACATTCACACTACTACAGATTTTAAACTTGCTCCAATTAGGCCTCTGGCTCCACTCTGTTTTTAGTATTTACCCTGGGTTACAGCACCGCCAGCTGTTTCCCAGCAGTGTCTTTGGCACGGGTACTCCCTCCTGCCCAGCCTGGTTCCCGCACGCCAGCTGTTTCCGGGTAGTGTCAACGTCACTTTGCCTCAAATGCATTGTCCTGTTGTGTTGCGGTCTGGTTAGCCGACTCTATGGTGCCTGCAGTTTAGGTGACTCCTATGTGGGCTGCAGGATCTGGCAATGAAGGCTGGTTCCATAGTGCCAATAAGACAAGCACCCCCTGAAGGACTGTGGGTTTCGGTAAATGCGGCCGGCTCGCGGCCTTGCAACTTTTTTTTTCATGGGTACCTTCTGCTACCCATCCGGGTTCCAGTACCGTCAGCTGGTACTCGGCAGTGCCTTTGGCTTAGGTGCCTCCTTCTCGGTATCCAAGTTCCACCAACGTCTGCTGGTCCTTGGTAGTGCTTTCTGGCACAGTTACCTCCTGCTTAGTAACCAAGTTCCAGTACCGTCAGCTGGTCCTCGGTAGTTCCATTGGCTCTTGTACCTTCTGCTACCCATTCGAGTTCCAGTACCGTCAGCTGGTTCTCGGCAGTGTCTTTGGCACGGGTACTCCCTCCTGCCCAGCCTGGTTCCAGCACGCCAGCTGTTTCCGGGTAGTGTCAACGTCACTTTGCCTCCAATGCGTTGTCCTGTCGTGTTGCGGTCGGGTTAGTCGACTCTATGGTGCCTGCAGTTTAGGTGACTCCTATGTGGGCTGCAGGATCTGGCAATGAAGGCTGGTTCCATAGTGCCAATAAGACAAGCACCCCCTGTAGGACTGTGGGTTTCGGTAACTGCGGCCGGCTCGCGGCCTTGCAACTTTTTTTTTCATGGGTACCTTCTGCTACCCATCCGGGTTCCAGTACCGTCAGCTGGTACTCGGCAGTGCCTTTGGCTTAGGTGTCTCCTTCTCGGTATCCAAGTTCCACCAACGTCTGCTGGTCCTTGGTAGTGCTTTCTGGCACAGGTACCTCCTGCTTAGTAACCGAGTTCCAGTACCGTCAGCTGGTCCTCGGTAGTTCCATTGGCTCTTGTACTTCTGCTACCCATCCGGGTTCCAGTACCGTCAGCTGGTTCTCGGCAGTGCCTTTGGCTTAGGTGCCTCCTTCTCGGTATCCAAGTTCCACCAATGTCTGCTGGTCCTTTGTAGTGCTTTCTGACACTGGTACCTCCTGCTTAGTAACCAAGTTCCAGTATCGTCAGCTGGTCCTCGGTAGTTCCATTGGCTCTTGTACCTTCTGCTACCCATCCGAGTTCCAGTACCGTCAGCTGGTTCTCGGCAGTGCCTTTGGCTTAGGTGCCTCCTTCTCGGTATCCAAGTTCCACCAATGTCTGCTGGTCCTTTGTAGTGCTTTCTGACACTGGTACCTCCTGCTTAGTAACCAAGTTCCAGTATCGTCAGCTGGTCCTCGGTAGTTCCATTGGCTCTTGTACCTTCTGCTACCCATCCGGGTTCCAGTACCGTCAGCTGGTTCTCGGCAGTGCCTTTGGCTTAGGTGCCTCCTTCTCGGTATCCAAGTTCCACCAACGTCTGCTGGTCCTTGGTAGTGCTTTCTGGCACAGATACCTCCTGCTTAGTAAGCGAGTTCCAGTACCGTCAGCTGGTCCTCGGTAGTTCCATTGGCTCTTGTACCTTCTGCTATCCATCCGGGTTCCAGTACTGTCAGCTGGTCCTCGGTAGTTCCATTTGCTCTTGTACCTTCTGCTACCCATCCGGGTTCCAGTACCGTTAGCTGGTTCTCGGCAGTGCCTTTGGCTTAGGAGCCTCCTTCTCGGTATCCAAGTTCCACCAACATCTGCTGGTCCTTGGTAGTGCTTTCTGGCACAGGTACCTCCTGATTAGTAACCGAGTTCCAGTACCATCAGCTGGTCCTCGGTAGTTCCATTGGCTCTTGTACCTTCTGCTACCCATCCGGGTTCCAGTACCATCAGCTGGTTCTTCCAGTACCATCAGCAGTTCCTCAGCCTTCTTGTACCTACTGCTACATTTCCAAGTTCAAGCTTTTTGAAATGGTTCTTGGTAATCACTCTGGATCTCCCTGACGAGGACCTTGAAGACGAGGACCCTGAAGACCACCCCGAAGAAGACGAGGACTCCAAAGACGAGGACCCTGAAGACGAGGACCCTGAAGACCACCCCGAAGAAGACGAGGACCCCGAAGACAACGACCCTGAAGACGACGACCCTGAAGACCACCCCGAAGAAGACAAGGACCCCAAAGACGAGGACCCTGATGACGAGGACCCTGAAGACCACCCCAAAAAAGATGAGGACCCCGAAGACGACGACCCTGAAGACCACCCCATGAAGACCAAGAAGATGACCCTGAAGAAGATGACCAAGAGGACAAAGAACAAGAAGACAACCACCAAGATACAGAAGAACAAGAGACAGAAAACCAAGAAGCAGAAGTACAAGAAGCTGCAGAACAAAAAGCGGAAGAACATTAAGCATAAAACTAAAAATCAGAGCAAAAGATATTATCTAAATTATAAGCAGAAGATGACTTAGCAGTGTATGGGGGTGAGTCCGTTCCTCCTCGTGGTGCCCCTGGAAAAGACCTGCTGCTGCAGGCCAAACTGAACGCGGACAAAGCCTATTGTAAATCTTTTGTGACGGGCAGAACGAAAGGTGTAATGTTCAAACTTTTATAGATAACAACTACAGGAATGCCTGTCACAAATAAGAATATGATGAAGAAGAAGAATATGAAGAAGATGAAGAAGTAGAATATGAAGAAAAATAATAGTTGAATAAGAAGAATATGAAGAATGTAAAAAAAAAGAATAATATGAAGAAGGTGAAGAAGAAGAAGATGAAGAAGGTGAAGAAGAAGTTGATGAAAAAGATGCTGATGCTGAGGATGATGAAAGAGAAAGTATGGGAGAAGTAAAAAGGAAGGTGAAGAGCATGGAAGTAGTGAAACATAAATATCTGACAAAATATAAAAAAACTTAACAAAGTCAATATTTCCGTAACTCAGAACGTCTTAAAAAAAATATTAATTCCTGATAATCCATTTGATTGGGCTAAACCTCTATGCCTTTGTTGTCTCTCCCACCTCCCCCAATACATTCTACATTATTCTTAGTTGTTTTCCTTCATGTAGAATTTACCTACAAGGAAAGAAAGGGTTTATTTTCATTCCGATATTTGTGTCCCATTGACTTGCATTGGTTTCCGGTATCGGAATCGGCGATATCAGATACTTTTTGGGTATCGGTCTGATCCAATCCGATCTGATATTTCCCGATATCGGAAGGTATCGCTCAATACTACTCATCACACATGCAGAAGAGCGTAGAGTTTTATAAAGGGTTTGTCATTAATCAGAAAACAACTGGTACCAGAATGATTGGAAGAGAACAGCATGAAGAAAGAAAGGACTCATGATCCAAAGCTTACTGCATCATGAGCTTACATGACTAGCAATGTAACTTGTGTTTTCTGATTATGTGACTGTAGATAAAAGTAGCAGGATAAATTTTGTGTATCAAGATCATTCTCATATTCTAATAATAGTAGATGGATAATGACTAGTGATCAGCGAACCCCTGACTGTTTGGGTCCGGCAGGTTCAGCCGAACGACAAACAGTTTATTAAAAGTTTGGGTTCGGGTACCAGAACATTACCCGAATCTGAACACGGCCCCCATTCACATGAATGGAGGGCCTGAACATCCAGTGTTTGCCACACTATCATGTGCATGACAGCGCGGCCAACACTGCCTTTAATTGGCGATAAAATCAATACCGCCAAACAAAGCGTTGCAGTTCCCACGCTGCCAGATGACTGCGTGGGAATGTGGGGCCCAAACATTGAGTGTTTGCCATGCTGCAATCTGCATGACAAAGCGGTAAACACTGCCTCTGATCGGTGGTAAGATTAATACTACCGGTCAGAGCTCTGTGGCTCCCATGCTGTCAGATGACCGCGTGAGCCCGCAGATGTGGCATAAGGTAAAAAGTTACCTCCCCTCACAAGCGTCGGCAGATGGGACTACTACACTCATCAGCCTACGCCTGCTGTCGCTGGTAACATCGAGAGCAGGCGCGGCTGGTGGGATTATTCATCTACCGATGCCTGCGCTATAAATAAATTAATTTAAAAAAAATGCCATGGCTTCCCCTCTATTTTTGATAACCAGCCAGGCAAAACTGAAAGCTGTTTGCTGCATCCCTCAGCTGTCAGCTTTAGCAAGGCTGGTTGTCAAGGATACAGGGGTCCCATGCCATTTTTTTTTTAAATATTTAAAGAAATAATTTAAAAAAATAGCATGGGGTCCCTCCCATTTTTGACAACCAGTCAGCTGGGGGCTGGTATTCTCAGGCTGGTAAGAGGCCATGGACATTTGGCCCCCAGCCTAAAAATAGCAGCCCACTGGCATCCCAGAAAAGCCGCATCTATTAGATGTGCTAATTCTGGTGCTTTAACTAATTCAGGCTCTACCCACTTGCCCTGTGGCGGTGGCAAATGGTGTAATATTTGTGGGGTTGATGTCACCTTTATATTGTCAATAAGATGCCTCTCCATTACAAATCCTATAGTTATATTGTAATTAAAGACACAGCCAGAATAAAGTCTTTTATTTGAAATAAAACACACACACTTTCACTTTTTTAAAAAGAATAACAAACACAGTTATACTCACCTAACACCTAATCCCCGAGGCCCTTGTCTCCTGTAAGAACATAAAAATAAAAAACAACAATATCCCTCACCTGTCCGAAGTTCTGTCCCACACCGTAATTAATGAGAAAGCAAGCAAAGATGTCTCCAGCAGGACCAGGGTTGTATATATCTTGCTAAAACGTCACTTTTAATTTCATATTGTAAAAGCCAAGGATGAGTTACAAAATGAGCAATATAGCGGCTCTTAAGTACAGCACATTCCAACACGTTTCGGCTAAACCTTATTCATGGAATAATGTGAGAACTAAGCCTACTAGCTGAAGTTAAATAAAAAACACTTCTTAGTGATTGCTTCAGGTGTTGGGCCACAGCCCAGAGGAGAGTTAACCCATTATTGGCAGCTAAAATTAACTACAACAAAAAAGCACTAAAACTACATAAAATTGGACATGAGATAGAATGGAATACAAACTTAGTGGAAATACAAAATAAGTGAGGGATACATACAGAAACAAAAACAAAAGCATCTCTTATGCCGTGGAGCAGTAAAACACATAATAATGATCATAATAATCACTAAACATCCCTTATATCTGGTGTGCATGACTGTTTAGACACCATTAAAGTATAAATATAGTTAGTATATGTAGTCCTATAAAAAAATAAAAAAATAAAAAAATAATGGAAAAAGGATGCAAAAGTCATGAGTATAAGCATTGAACAATAAAACAGTTAAGCAGTTAGACAGTGCATTCTATTGTGACCACCAAGGAAATATATTGTAAAAGTACTGTCAGACATAAATACGTGAGACTAAGTGTATTGTAAAATGAGATCCTGTCTCACATTCAGACCTTGCGGAAATCTAGTACACAAGAGAAAAATCCAGAATGATTCTCGGTTCAGGATTTTTCTCCTGTGGTCACCACCCCTCTCCGGCTAAAAAACTTTTTCAATTGCTTTAAATCTGAAGTTATTTAGATCTCCATGGTGGACATTTGCAAAGTTTTTTGAAACTGCCGATTTTTTTAGGCTGTTAGGATTACATGCATTCGACATATGACGACGGATGCATATTTTTAAAGGTCCTGTGGTACAGCCTACATACTGTAGCTTACAAGCAATACATTCTGCAAGGTATATAACCCCTTCTGAATTGCAGTTTAAGAAGGTGCTGAATTTGTATATTTTTTTGGTGACTTCAGACTGAAAGGAAACACTTCTGTGTGCGTATTTGCAAGAGATGCACCTACTATGGCCACAATTATAAAACCCTTTTAAAGTGAGCCAGGTTTCTGATGGAAAATGAGAATTTTTTGTACAAAAAAGGTTCGGAGAAACCAATGAACCTATAGTGGGAGCTTTTTTAGCTATATATTTTATGGAGCAATTGTCCATGATTTTCACTAAAGTAGGGTCCTAATTTAGCATGGGTATATATTTTTTTATGATATTGACAATACTGTTAAACTGTGGGCTAAATTGTGTAGTAAACACAACCGCATTTTTCGTATTTTAAATCTACTTGGTTCTTTTTTGGATCGATTTTTCAATAAGTCCTTTCTGTCTATATTAGCTACTATTTTTCTGCTCTGTTTAAAATGCATTTAGAGTATCCTCTTAAAGCTAGTCTGTTTTTAGTGCTGGAGGCTGCCTCTTGATAACTCTTTTCTGTTGAGGAGTTCCTCTTTAACCTGATCATTTCTCCCACTGGGATATTTTAATATTGTGGGGAGGATGGCAAGAGCTTGCTTGCAGGATGCTATTACCTGCCGTTTTTTTCCGAAATGGTGAGATCAAAACTCGCTTCATATCATCATTACCTTCAAATGTTACATCTAAAAAGTTAATAGATTTTTTGTCAGTGTGGGATGTAAATTTAAGATTATAATTGTTTTTATTGATATATTTGACAAAATCTGTGATAAGATGAGGAGAGCCTGTCCAAACAAGAAGTAAATCATCTATATATCGCCCATACCAAGCAATATATTCCAAAAACGGGTTTGAATCTGAAAAAACATCGGTCTCCTCCCAGGTGGCCATGACAATATTAGCCAATAATGGGGAGAATTTTCCTCCCATACTGACTCCCCGTTTTTGCAGATAATAGCGACCATCAAAGGTGAAAAAATGATTATTCAACAAAAATCCTACTGCTGAAATAAGGAAATTTTGTATATTGGTTTCATAAGAGCTATGTTTTTCAAGGAACTTGTCTAGACAGCGAATGGCAATATTATGCGGTATAGAGGGGTATACACCGTAATTAAAGTCTGGGATAAATAATTTTCAACCTGGACAATGCCAAGATGCGGCTGTCCCAGCTGAAAACCACTGAGGAATGATCTGCGGTGAGCTCAGCCTCAGTGACTAGTGGTGACATCATAAAGTTAACCACCGGTCATTGAGGATGTGTTCCCAGCTGCTAAGAACCACAGTAACCTCAGTGATATCACCGCTAGAGGCCTGGCTGGGAGCGCATCCTCAATGACCGGCGGTGAACTCTATGATGTCACTATTAGTCACTGAGGACAGAACTTTGGAAAGGTGAGGGATATGGTTGTTTTTTATTTTTGATTTTTTTACAGGAGATATTAGCTTTAATGGATTGGGCATTAGGTAAACATAATTGCTTTTGGTAAACTGAGAATTATTAATAAAGGAGTCTGTGTCATTATTTCAAATAAAGTACTTTATTCTCTGTGGGTTTTTTTTCTTACAATTTGACAATGGGGTTAGTAATGGGGGCGTCGTATATATGCCTCTCCATTACTAACCTGGGCTTCATATCAGCTGCCAATACAAGGCTGACATGAACCCCAATCCTATTACCCCACTTGCCACTGCCTCAAGGCAAGTGGGAAGAGCGAGGCTACTTATTGATGCGCCATTTCTGGGGCCACTGAGAGTTGATATTTTTAGCCTAAGAGAGGGCCAACATCCAAGGCCCCTTCCCTGGCTATTCATATCAGCTCACAGCTGTCTGCCTAACCTTTGCTGCTTAGATTTTATAGGGGGACCCTACGTCAATTTTTTCTGGGGTCCTCCTGTAATCTAGCCAGTAAACGCTAAGCAAACAGATACGGGCTGTTATTAATAGCCAGGGAACATCTTTGGCTAATGGCCGCTTCCCTGGCTAGTAATATCAGCCCCCAGTGGTAGGCTTTGCCTCTGCTGGTTATGAAAATGATGTGAGAGTCCACACAGTTTTTTTTAAATTATTTATTTTCCACCTCATTTACACTGTGGGTGCTGACTACAACTCCCATCATTGTCACCTGGTAGCGCTAATCTCACCAAGACCAGGCAACAATGATGTGAGCTGCACTCAGTATTTGGCACTCTGGCAATCAACAGTCTGGCACTAGAGCTACCGTGAGATCCAGTGGCTTGAACTCTGGCAGATGACAGCGCAAGGAACACCTGGTGTTCAGGGTGCCAAACCGAACAGTAACATCGACTCCCTGGTGAAATCCGTGTTCGGGGTCCATGCCCGAATAGTAGGTGTTCGGTACGGACCCTGAACTTTACTCTTGAGGTTGGCCAATAATGACCAAATCCTAATGCAAAAGTGCCCTATGAGCTTCTGGATGTAATGTTCTTGAATATTCTTTAATGGCCAAATCAGTCTCCTAATGTCAACTGATTGAGAATGCTTTTCATGAACTGAAGACAAAACTCAAGACAGAAAGAAGCACAAAGAAGCAGCAAATGAAGATAGCTGCAGTAAAGGACTGGTAAAGTATCTCAAGGGAAAGGAAACAACTCAGCATTTAGTGATGTACATGGATTTGAAACTTCAGGAAGCTATTGACTTGTATTTTTAATTTTTAGTTTGTCCAATTTTTTTGAGCCTCTGATAATAAAGAGGCTATATAACAAGAGTTGTAATTCCTTAATTCCTAATGGATGATGCAATATTATTGTAAAATCCATTGTTGGTTTTGTTTTAAATATATTGTACTGTGTACTGGTGTACTGAGGCAAAATTCATTGTCCAAATATCTATGAATCATTTAAAATAACCTGACTTATCCACTGATGACTTATAACATTGATATAATCTCATATAAATGATGATGATCATAAGGCATCTAAACCCAGAGGAAGGAAAGTACCTCTATTAAACTACCTCTACAATGCTTCACAGTTGAGATGGAGTTTTAAGTGTTTATTTTCTTTAGAAACAACAACTTTGGTTTACACTATTTGTGTATACTATTTAACATTACGCATTAGTGCTAAAAGTTACACTTTTGTATTATTGGTTCATAGAAGTTTTCCCCTGATTCACTGTAGAAAATCCAAGAAGTCTTTTTCAATCTATAGATGGGCTTGAATATTTTTTTGGAAAGGAGGGGCATTTTTTGTGGTGTCCTTTCAAGAATACAATTCTTCTTCAGTGTTTTTGTATAAGTAGAAAAATTAACAGAGGGTTTTAATTTGTAGAGTCTTTTGTGGGTCTTTTTCATGATAACTTTATTTCCCTCAATTCTCTACGGAAAACCCATGGAGGTCTTGCAGTGATCTTAAAAGGTCCCCGATGCTAAAATCCTAGAAGGAGTAGTAACAGTTCAGAATTTTCTCCATTTCCACAAATTGCCTAAACATGGATTGATGCAGATCTAGGCATGTAGGAATGCTTTTGTAGCATTTTCATGCAAAGAATGATTCACAATTACTCTTCTTTTCTGAAAAGAACTCTTTTGTCAGCCTTTGTATGCTTTTTTTTTAAAAAAAAAAGAAAAAAAAAGAGGGCAACGCATCTAAGAAATCTGCACTTTCAATTTAATTTCCAAAATCAAAACACCTTTTACCTATAAGCTGGAGATGTCAGCCAATAATATGATGCTGTATGGGGACAGAAAGATTATATTAATGATGATCTTGCCAAAACAGTTATCGCTGGCCTGTGCAAATGTGGCGCCACTGCGGGTTCAGTCACCACAGAGGTACTGCATCTCAACCAGAGGTGTGGTGCCCCACTCTCAAGTAAGGATGGGGTACTGCCCGGGACCCACCCACCTGCATCCAACACTACACCATTCCAGACCAGCAGGAGGGGCAAGATGCATGCATACAGTGCTGAGCCCTGTTCCTGGTTGGAAGGGGGGGGACCAAGAGAGGGGAAACCATGTCGTGGGTGTGGGTGGAGGAAGTAGTTCAGGGGAGCACCTTCAGAAGGGGTATAAAAAGGGAACCATCTTGAAGGAGTCAGTTAAGTCTGAGGAGAGAGTCAGAAGAGAGAGAAAGTGTTGGGAGCAGGAGCTCTGTAGGAGCTCTGCTCAGGAGGAAAGGAGGAAGGAGTGGGCCTAGTCTGAGAGGCCCAGGAGGACAGACAGAGAGGACGGGAGCAGAGGGAAGGCTCCAGGAAGAGAGGGGATCCCAGGGGCACGGCGAGTGCGGAAGCCAACCGTGCACCCGAATCTACACGGACGTTGAGGGATCAGGCCGCAAAGGGGACCGGCCCCTAACTAGTAGAGAACAACAAGGCTCAGCTAGATAACCGGAGGCTACTGTACTTTCAAGGTGCAGCTGCCCACTACCACAATTATATCGCCGTAAAGGTGGCCGCATAGGGTCCAGAAGACTGCAGGTCACCCGACAAGATCCAAGGCTACCGGCTTGGGACACTGATTGCGAGGTGCAGGGCAGGAGGGTGAGAGCCAGCGCAGGGAGATGACCGAGGAAGGCACATAGAATGGGGTCCCGTTTAACTACTCCTGAGATACTTGAGATATTGCTGAACCCCTTCTTTGGTGAACGCAGGACGACATGGGAGATTACACACTGGCGCTGGTAACCTGGAGTCTTGAACAACTGTGAGTAAAATCTGAAGACTGCACCCCACTGTGTCCTAGAATTATTGCCACGCCATCAACAGCCGTGCACTACACAGCACCAGTAACATCTACCTCATAACATCATCACTATTTCCTGCCCTGGAGCTTAGCTCTACCTGTGGAGAGCTGAACCAACTCTGCTGCGTCACCATCAGCTCCAGAGGACCTGCACCGCAGCGGCAGCCCCATATAGCCGCATACCACAGGTGGTGTCACGAACATTAGCTCTAAAAACTTCATTTCCCCTTTTACTTTCCCTTTAATTGACCGCCCGGGGCCACGGACTGGGTCACTGCCACCGTGACATCTCCCCAGCATTGACTGGCCCAGCTAGCGAGTACCCCACGGCCCAGCGGGTGCGTCACAAACATGGCAGTAAACAAGCACCGATCGACTTGCATACATTTGATCACTGTATGTTAATAAGCAGAAATTGGCGTGTCTAAATGCTTCTATATTCTCCCTGCATTTTGGATATTTATACAATGTGCTCAAAATAAGACATGACCAGTATAACTGTCTGGGTTGTTTTGTGTCGTTGTGTTTGTCTATAGTTGTAACTTAGAAAACACATTTGTAATTTAAGCATTACTAATAATAGCAGAAAAAATAGGTAATTCCTTAGTGTTCACTCTTTTTTTCTTGCAACTGTGTCAACAAAGGAACTGCTGATATTAATTAGATTCATATTGCTGAGTAGAATGTGGCGCTACATAAATATGAAATGTAAATGATAAAAAATAAAACTTCAAAACTTACACCTAAAACCTAAATTCCAGTTCTCCTAAAATATTTTATTTTTTGCTTGCCAAATAATTTTATTTTACTTCCACCATGATTACACATCTGCCATATTGCATAAGAAGCTCTGTGGGTGTAAAATGTGCAAATCTAATTAAAATTATGGATTACAATGTGAGTATTTGTCTCATATATGATTTCTTAACATTTGAGAAAATGGACTTTTATTTGTTTACTTAGAGAAACTGCAATTTGTTATATAACTGCAGAGTAGGCACTTTGAACATTAAATACATAAAATAAGAGTAGGCAGAAAGACTAGTTAACTTATTAACTAAAAAAATAGAAAATAGTTAATAATGTACAAACTAATATACAAAATGCTAAAATGTGCGTGAACCATCTCATTGTTTGTATTAGACTTTGTTTATGCTTCACTATTTTTTAATATTTGTCTTCTGATATAAAAACAGAAATATTAAAGAAAAAAAATAAAAAGCAATGACGAAAGCCACAGACAAGAGCAACAAGGTTAGGCAGACCCAAAGGCTATATTGGGGTCTCTTGGGTGTCCATCATATTGGCTTTCTTTTTCACCTGACAAATATAGCACAGCACGTTGGACAATTTTGACCACCATTTTTTTTGAGGGGGGGTGGTCAGTCTAATATATAAAATCGTCTTATCCCGTCTGTCTGTCCTTCTGTCCAGGAAATCCTGCGTCGCTGATTGGTCCAGCCGCGGTCGATCAGCGATGCGGGATTTCAGAAAAAGATGGCGGCCGTTAGCGGCTCATCTGCCGCACGGAGGTCAGCGGCGATGCAGCTAGGGCCTCTGATCTCCCGACGGCAAGTGTGAAGGGAGGACCGGGGAGCGGCGCCGCCGGTCGGGACCAATCAGCGATATTGGCGCCAAATTTAAACACCGCTTTGCTGATTGGTCGCGGTCGCCCGCCGCCACCATTCAGCGATATTGGAGCCAAATTTAAACACCGCTCTGCTGATTGCGCCCGGTCGGCCGCATACATATTCTAGAACACCCGATGCGTTAGAATCGGGCCACCATCTAGTATGGTATAAAGCTTTTGAAGAGCACCATTAGATGTAAGAATTCCAATACTGTAATGACAACATAAAGACATCATGTAACATGGCATAGTGAAAACCTTCTGTAAAGGATTAAAAAAGTGAACTTTAAATTTTATAATCTGTGTCATTATGAAGCAATGTCTGTGTTGCATGACAATCTTTCTTCCTAAATTGCTACAAATAATTATTGCTTTTTCATGTTATGGATTACATAAAATGCCTTTTTTACTGATTACTACAGTCTCAGAATTATTAAACCCCTTTCATGACTTAGTAGAGAAGAGCGGATGTGAAGAGATTCGAATTTGCACATTTTTTGCCAGTAAATGCGATTTGCAGCAAATTTATTCTCCATGAATTGAACCAAACACTCACCTCACTGCTCACTGTCCAACAATACAATCCTTAACGCTGTCATACTCTGCATTTTCACACTACACTGGGATTTCTGATTGAGGGGATTTCTGGACAACCCTGAGCATGCACGTGCAGGACTGAAGTCATGGTCAGCAGTGCCAACCTTGAATGAAGACGAGCTGTGAACCATATGGAGAAGTGCGAGCAACAGAGGTGGCCAGGGAGGTGAGTGGGAGGTATTAGTTTGCTTTTCTTTTTTACCCTTTTGTTAGCCCTGTACAATTCAGTTAACTAGCGGCCAGCCACCATTTTCCGGAACTCGTGTGGAGTGAATTGCAAAAAGTCTAAATATTGGAGAATACAGATTTTTGTAAAATGCGATTAGATTTAATTCCAGTCAAATAAATTGTCTGTTATGACCTGCTGCAAAGCCAGGAGCTTGTTTCGGGCTGCATTCCTGAGGTATATCATTCCATTCCTCATGGGTAATGGCCTCCAGTTCACTAATATTCTTGATTTTTCATGCTGTAACAGCCTTCTTCTTATCCCACTAAAGATTCTCCATGGGATCCAACTCAGGTGACTTCTGAAACTAAGCCTTTGTAGACAATGAAGTATACTTGGGATCATTATCCTGCTGGAAGGTTCAATGACACAAAAGTGTGCTGTGCTAAGAGCAAATAATTTAATGAAGGAGTTGAATAATGCTGAGACTGTGGAAAGTCCACAAAAATGGCCTTATGTGTTGAATTTGTAGAAACACATTTTCCTAATACACCTAGTTTGCACCGGAGCTTGAATAATTTTGATGGCAAATGTATCAGATAGTATAAATCTATCACGTAAAGCATCTAGGCAGGCATGCATGTTTAATTTGTTCCTACTGTTTTCAAGTCCATTGCGCTAATCCACTTTATGTCATTTGTTGTTAAAGTGACTATGACTACTAATATTTAAAATATTTATATACGTATGTGCAACGTTTTCATTTCAATATTGATTTATTTCCTGTTGTACTTTCTATCCATTTATTGATGTATGTAGTGCAGTACTATCTTAACAATATCTACAGTATACTTGAAACATTAATTGCAAAACTTTATATTCACACTAATGTCACATCCATGTCTGAACCTACCATTGCAAACCCTGCCCTGGTTGCTAGATGGCACCGCACTAATACCTAAGCTACTGCTGGATGCCAGCAAAGTGTGGTAGTTTAGCTTTTAGATTGCTGAGAATAGTTATCACATTCCTGTCCATCTGTGTTTTGCTGCAGTGAGCTGGTATGTAATTAACTCTCTGCCGGGAACCATGAGCAGGGCTCCTTAAAGTATAAAGCCCAGAAGACCGTATCTAGCTGACAGTTATATAGTTAGTTCAGCTAGACCTGGTCACTCTGATCCTTTGCCCCATTTGTTATTTTGTATATCCTGTTGTCTGATGTTGGCTTGTATTTTGACCACCCACTTGCCTTCAGACTTTGTTCCTGATGTAACTTCTTGGTTTTGACCCTGCAAAATGACCCCTTTTGCCTCTGGTTTTCTCCTTCTGAAGACAGACCTTCTATGGAAGCAATCCAGTGGACCCCATTGTAAAACAAGATCCTGGAAAAGGGGTTAAAGGGTGAATGTCGGGTTTTCTCGAGAATCTGTCAGACAGAGTGGCTTATGCTAAGTCTGTCTGAGGTCGTCTTTTTGAGCCTGTGGCCTGTGACAGGTGTAACAGTTACATTTCCATTATTAAACATTTTAGTACAATTTCTACAATTTGTATATTTCTTAACAGAGTAGCTTGACAAAGTGTTCTTTGTGCTCAGAAAGGCGTTTTTTACTGTAATAATGAAATAATTATTGTTGCTTCAATAAACTGATCATTTATTTAGAGAAGTGCAAAGTGAATGTTCATTTTTACATCAGAAGCAGAAAATATTCACATTTAGCAACTAATATCCTAAAAAGGCACCAATAATCTGGGAGACAAACATCGTCAGAACGTTCATATATTGATTATATACTGTGATAATACTATATCACAAGTTCCATTTTCATTATTATTTTCTATGAAGCAAGTATTTAGTTGTAGATTGCTTCCACATTCTTTTTCCTTAATGTTAATACAGAAAATGTTCTCTCTAGTGTATTAACCACTTCGCACCAGAGCCTGTTTTTGCCTTCGTGACCGGGCCAATTTTTTCAATTCTGACCACTGGGCTCGGAAAGGAAGGAGCGCCATTAGACTTTTTGAATGTAAAATTTGTCTGAATAATTAGCAGACACCATGTTGCGTTTGGAGAGCTCCTGATGTGACTAAACAGTGGAAACCCCCCACAAGTGACACCATTTTGGAAACTAGACCCCTTAGGGAACATATCTAGATGTGTGGTGAGCACCTTGAACCCCAAGGTGCTTCACAGAAGTTTATAATATTGAGCTGTAAAAATAAAATTTTCACATTTTTCCCACAAAAACGTTTTTCATCCCTTAATTTTCCATTATCACAATGGTAATAGGATAAATTGCACCATGAAATTTGTTGTGCAATTTCTCCTGAACACGCCGATACCCGATATGTGGGGGAAAACCACTGTTTGGGCGCACGGCAGGGTTTGGAAGGGAAGGAGGGCCATTTGACTTTTTGAATGTAAAATTTGTCTGAATAATTAGCAGACGCCATGTTGCGTTTGGAGAACCCCTGATGTTCCTAAACAGTGGAAATCCCCCACAAGTGACACCATTTTGGAAACTAGACCCCTTAGGGAACTTATCTAGATGTGTGGTGAGCACCTTGAACCCCAACGTGCTTCACAGAAGTTTATAATAATCAGCTGTAAAATAAAATTTTCACATTTTTCCTGCAAAAACGTTATTCATCCCTTAATTTTGCATTATCATAAGGGTAATGGGATAAATTGCACCATGAAATTTGTTGTGCAATTTCTCCTGAACACGCCGATACCCCATATGTGGAGGCAAACCACTGTTTGGGCGCACGGCAGGGTTCGGAAGGGAAGGAGCGCCATTTGACTTTTTGAATGTAAAATTTGTTTGAATAATTAACGGACGCCATGTTGCATTTGGGGAGCCCCTGATGTGCCTAAACAGTGAAAACCCCCCACAAGTGACACCATTTTGCAAACTAGACCCCTTAGGGAACTTATCTAGATGTGTGGTGAGCACCTTGAACCCCAAGGTGGTTCACAGAAGTTTATAATAATCAGCTGTAAAAATAAAATTTTCACATTTTTCCCGCAAAAACGTTTTTCATCCCTTAATTTTGCATTATCATAAGGGTAATAGGATAAATTGCACCATGAAATTTGTTGTGCAATTTCTCTTGAACACGCCGATACCCCATATGTGGAGGCAAACCACTGTTTGGGCGCACAGCAGGGCTCGGAAGGGAAGGAGGGCCATTTGACTTTTTGAATGTAAAATTTTTTGAATAATTAGCGGACGCCATGTTGCATTTGGGGTGCCCCTGATGTGCCTAAACAGTGGAAACCCCCCACAAGTGACACCATTTTGGAAACTAGACCCCTTAGGGAACTTATCTAGATATGTGGTGAGCACCTTGCACCCCCAGCTGCTTCACAGAAATTTTTAATATTGAGCCATAAAAATACAATTTTCACATTTTTCCCACAAAAAATGTTTTTCTTTCCCTCATTTTGTGCTATCATAAGGGTAACAGGATAAATTGCACCATGAAATTTGTTTTTCAATTTCTCCTGAACACGCCGATACCCCATATGTTGGGGAAAACCACTGCTTTGGTGTACGGCAGGGTTCGGAATAGAAAGGAGCGCTATGTTGGCTGGGATAGGCAACAGACACCATGTCACATTTGAAGAGTCGCTGACATGCCGAAACAGCAGAAACCCCCAAAGTGACCCCATTTTGTAAACTACACCTCTCAAGGAATTCATCTAGGGAAGTAGTGAGTATTTTTTAATTTTTAAATTTATACCATTGGGCAGTGAAAAAAGCATAATTATATTTTTACCACAAAAAAATGTTTTACCCTCAGATTTTACATTTTCACACAGGGCAATGGGTAAAAATGGTGCCGAAATGTGTCACACAATTTCTTCTAAAAGTGGCAATACCCCATATGTGGCTGTATCGTACCGCTCAGCCATATGGCGAGATCTGGGAGGGACAGAGTGCTATTTGACAATTGGAGAACAAATTATTGTAGAATAGGCATTTGGATTTGGGAGCACAAAATTTTTTTAATTTCTTTTGGGGGGCAAGGGCCATTTCACTTTTCCAGAGCCTTTCTGCTACCAGTAACTTGGAAGTCCCTTATATTTTTAACAGATGATGGACCTGAGTGGGGACTAGCTTTTTTTGAGGACTGAGTTGAAGCTTTTATTGGGAACATTTTATGTAACATTTATCCGGCGCTCTAGGCTGAGCAATTACATCGGGGTTTCCATCTAAATTTCCAAGTGATGTAATTCAGATGAAACCCCTGCGGGATCCATTCACTGTAATGAGGCAGCAGAGTTACTCTGGACTCCGTCTGGCCTCTGTTTAGCGGTGTCCTTTTTTTCAGAAGTGCACAAAACTGTGGCCAACCGCACTTTTATGCACGCCTAAAACAAATGACACCGTGGGATCACAGGCCAGACGGCATCCACAGTGGCCTGTATCTGCCTCATTATAGGGAATCTTCCGTCATGGGTTCCGGTTGAATCACATATTTCAGAGATTTACATGGAAACTCTGGCATAAGTGCTCAGCGCAGAGCGCAGGATAAATGTGTGCCGAGCCATACTGCGATCTTTGGGAGACATAATAAACAAATCAGTAGCAGGTGAAGAATTGGTTTTATTTATTTTTTACGCCGTTCCTAGTGTGATATAACTGATTAGATTACTTTATTCTTCGGGTCGGTGCGATTACAGAGATACCAGATTTATATCGGGTTTTTATGACTGACAGCTGTCACTCACTAAGAGACGCTTTTTTTTTGCAAAATCTAGTTTTTGCATCGCCATATTTTGAGAGCTATAATTTTTCCATATTTCGGCCGACAGAGTCATGTGATGGCTGGCTTTTTGCGGGACGAGTTGACATTTTTATTGGTACCATTTGTGGGTACGTGACATTTTTTGATCGCTTTCTATTCCGTTTTTTGGGAGGTAAAATTAACAAAAACCAACAATTCAGGAATTGTTTTTTGAGGTTTTTTTTATGCCGTTCTGCGTGTGGTAAAAGTGATCAGGCAGCATTATTCTTCGGGTCAGTACGTTTACAGCGATACTACACTTACTGTATTTTTTTTATGTTTTGGCGCTTTTACACAATAAAACAATTTTATAGAAAAAATATTTTTTTTGCATTGCTTTATTTTGAGAGGTATAACTTTTTTATTTTTTGGCTGATGGAGCTGTATAGTGGCTTGATTTTTGCGGAACAAGATGACGTTTTCAGCGGTACCATTTCTATTTCCATTTTGCTTTTTGATCGCATTTTTTTCCACTTTTTGTTTGGCGATATGAGGAAAAAGCATAGTTTTTTGCTCCGTTTTTTATTTATTTTTATTACGGTGTACACATAAGGAGTTAATTAGAGTGACAGTTTTATAGCTCGGGTTGTTTCGGACGCGGCAATACCAAATATGTGTACTTTTTTTATTTTTGCATAAATATATGGATTTATCAGTTTAATATTTTATTTATTTATTTTTATTTATTTTGTATTTTTTTTTTAACAGTTTCAAAACATTTTTTTTTACTTTTTTGTACATTTTTACTTAGTCCCTGTATGGGACATTAATTTTTATTTTTCTGATCCCTGATCTCATGTAATGTAATAGACATGTATTACATTATATGAGATCTTCACTGACTGTTTCACAGTCTCCTGTCTGGCATCAGCTACAGGCTGAAGCCAGACAGGAAGGACACCATATATGGCAGAGCTGGAGGCGGTCATGTGACCTCCAGCTGCCATAGCAACGCCAGGTCCTGAAAGCAATCAAGGGGTCATTGGAGAGGTAAGTGGACGACCCCCTCTCCTCCTGCTGTCTTCTATATGCCGCAATCGCTATAGATCGCGGCATATAGAAGACAGCAAAGGGTTAACATCACTGGGACCTGATCTAATCAGGTCCCGATGATGTTCCCTGTCAGAGCTAACGCTCTGCACCGCTCTCACAGCGCTTGCAGGACCCTGGGGGTCCTGAGCACTGCGAGACCACCCACCGTTTTTAATAAAAAAGTACTTTTTATGTAGTCTTCTGTTTACATGATGATTTCTCTGGCAGTCTGTTTATTAGTCTCATTAACTGCTTCCCGACCTCCCACTGTAGATAAACATCCGCGCTGCCTGGGCTCTGTGCAGCGCGGATGTTTATCTACAGTGGGAGGTCGGGAAGCAGTTAATGAGACTAATAAACAGACTGCCAGAGAAATCATCATGTAAACAGAAGACTACATAAAAAGTACTTTTTTTATTGAAATTATTGAAATGATAATCTTACAAAGATAATGTTTTAATTGATGAGGATCTGCGTGCAGATACTGTTAAAGGGGTTTTCCCACTAATGAAATTTCATTTTAATCAATAGATCTTGGAATAATAATAATTTCCACAATTGGATGTGTTTAAATAAAATGTTCCTGTGCTGAGATAATCTTATAAATGTGCCCCTGCTGTGTACTGTGTAATGGCTGTGTCTGACCATACAGGAACATGGTCTGATCATACTACAGCTCCTGGGCAGGGGGGAAGCAAAAGAGTCTACAGATATTACAACAGGGGATTGCAGCTGATTCTTTTTGTGAGGTAAAATATTTCCCTGACTGTTTTTAAACAATGTTTTACCTCAAAGAAAGAATCAGCTTTGATCCCGTGCTGTAATGTCTGTATAGTCTTTTGCTTCCCCCCTGCCCAGGAGATGTAGTATGATCAGACCATGTCTCTGCACAAGCAGACACAGCTATTACACAGGGGAACATTTATAAGATTATCTCAGCACAGGGACATTTTATTTAAACACATCCAATTGTGGAACTTATTATTATTCCAAGATCTATTGATTAAAATTAACTTTCGTTCATGGGACAACCCCTTTAATGATTGCTCAGGGCTTTTAGATACAGTTTTGTAGCCCTTCAGTTCGAATTGGCTTTGTTATACTCTGCTTAGTAGAACGGGGTTAGACATGTACGACTTTCAAAGACCCAAAAACCACTGATTAAAGGCAGACAAAACATTGCCATTCTGCCCTGTTATTCTAGTGATCTGTACATCCACTAAATAAAAAATCTCACACCTCACAAGGCAAGTTACCTACATGCATTCATAGGTGATATATAGGTAGGGGTCATTGTGGATAATGGAAAGTAAAGTAATAAAGGAGGACAGCTTTGTGAAAAAAATATGGAAAATAAAATATAGTTAAGACTTTAGTTTTCTGGCTTGAAAGTAGTGATAATAGAGTAGAGTCGCATTTAACATGATTTATATCCATAACTGGATAATAATGAACTAAAGCACTTTTAACACTTAGGTTTTTTTCTTTCAGCAGCAAGTGAGAACATACACATACTTTATTCTCTTTGCAAATTCTGAAATTTGTTTTTCTTGTCCAAAAAAAAAATCAGTTTTCTTTAAAACATGTATAGAATTTTTTCCCATTCCCATTAGTAATGGGGACAGATTATAATATTTACAAAAAATAGCGCACGTTGATGGATACAACCCTTTTTCTATACATGTAAAAGATTATATTTTGTGCATGCGTGTACATTTGGTATTGTACCATTTTCATATTATTCCATAGCAAGTACATTAGCTGGAACACAATCATCCGAACTTTACATCCTTACACTGATCATTACAAAAAAAAAAGATTTATACATTAAAATCAAGGATAGTTTGTTTAAAGAGTTTAATGGAAAAACTAGTTACAGAGTTTACACAGTGCCTCAGAAGTGCCACTTAACTTATGCATTAAAAGCCTCTTCATTTAATTCAGCTTAATTCCGTTATATCAACAAAGAAAGCTGGAAACTTAATTTAATTGCAAATAATGAATTTAAATATAGAAATTGCAGAAACTTCACATTAATATATATATACATATATATGTATGTATATATATATATATATATATATATATATATATATACATATATACACTGCTCAAAAAAATAAAGGGAACACTTAAACAACAGAATATAACTCCAAGCAAATCAAACTTCTGTGAAATCAAACTGTCCACTTAGGAAGCAACACTGATTGACAATCAATTTCACATGCTGTTGTGCAAATTAAATAGACAATAGATGGAAATTATTGGCAATTATCAAGACACACGACCTTGTCATGGTTGATGGGCACACATAAATTGGCCAAATTATGCGCAAAAAACCTTCATTTTTCAAAGTGACATTAGTCTAGATACTATATTTCTTATATATTCATGTATGGAGTGCCGAAGTTCTTTTTGCAATTTAGATTACTTTTTTTCTTCAGAGCACCCGAATAGACCAGTGAGCGACCCCTCTCTTTTATCTATTTATCATTTTTGGGATCCCGATCCTGGGACATTGCAGCAGGTACAGTACAGACCAAAAGTTTGGACACACCTTCTCATTTAAAGATTTTTTCTGTATTTTCATAACTATGAAAATTGTACATTCACACTGAAGGCATCAAAACTATGAATTAACACATGTGGAATTATATACTTAACAAAAAAGTGTGAAACAACTGAAAATAAGCTTATATTCTAGGTTTTTCAAAGTAGCCACCTTTTGCTTTGATGACTGCTTTGCACACTCTTGGCATTCTTTTGATGAGCTTCAAATTGTTTTCACTTCACAGGTGTGCCCTGTCAGGTTTAATAAGTGGGATTTCTTGCCTTATAAATGGGGTTGGGACCATCAGTTGTGTTGTGCAGAAGTCTGGCGGATACACAGCTGATAGTCCTACTGAATAGACTGTTAGAATTTGTATTATGGCAAGTAAAAAGCAGATAAGTAAAGAAAAACGAGTGGCCATCATTACTTTAAGAAATGAAGGTCAGTCAGTGCGAAAAATTGGGCAAACTTTGAAAGTGTCCCCAAGTGCAGTTACAAAAAACATCAAGCGCTACAAAGAAACTGGCTCACATGAGGACCGCCCCAGGAAAGGAAGACCAAGAGTCACCTCTGCTTCTGAGGATAAGTTTATCTGAGTCACCAGCCTCAGAAATCGCAGGTTAACAGCAGCTCAGATTAGAGACCAGGTCAATGCCACACAGAGTTCTAGCAGCTGTAAGGCAGCGCTAGTCATCATAATGGGGGTTACTTGCTGCACCGGGTCAATTAAGGCACATAAGCAATGTCTTTACGCTTTTCTCACAATGTTGCAGTTTATTACGTCATAAGCCACAGTTCACCGGGTCCAACTCCGTGGCACGCCGACACACATATCTACAATATTCATGAGACAAGTGGCACACAGGCCCACTTGCTCCAGGTTACAGCCTACGGCAAGGTAATAAATTATCAATGTCTATAACACTGTCCATGTAACAAAGTGTATTACCTTTGGAGGGTTTTAGCTGCTACAGCCCGTTTATTTCGCCACCACTGTGGCTTTGCGGCTTTCCCAGGTGGGGGTCTCTAGCCGTCGTCCCCTCGTAGGCTACTGGTATGTCTTCCACACTTGACATCCAGCCTGCGCCTTTCAGGGTTCTTCACCAAGCCGGCTCTCCCTCAAAGGCCACTGACATCCACGCACAGGATCCAGGCTCGGCCTTCCAGGCTGCCAGGCTTCACTCTCGGCCTCCCTAGGCCTCTCACAAACGGTGTCCCACACACATGGAGCACAGGCCTCACGCCTCACACCGAACACACCTGTCTCAAATTACCAGGGTTTATATATCCTGTGCACAGACACACAAACTGACAGGACCTAGCTGATGTCACAATCATGTGATCAGTCAGCTGTGTGTATAGGTCCTGTGTGCTGTCCCAGTCATGTGTACAGACCTTTACTGTGCATACAGGACCTGTGTGATGTCACAGTCATGTGACCAGTCACCTGAGGGGAAAGGTATATGGTCAGGTAAAACACATCCTAGACCATTACCGTAATGCAAGCACGTCGCTGCATTACACAGCAGACACATCTCTTCAGCAACTGTTAAGAGGAGACTTTGTGCAGCAGGACTTCATGGTACAATAGCTGCTAGGAAACCACTGCTAAGGACAGACAACAAGCAGAAGAGACTTGTTTGGGCTAAAGAACACAAGGAATGGACATTAGACCAGTGGAAATCTGTGCTTTGGTCTGATGAGTCCAAATTTGAGATCTTTGGTTCCAATCACCGTGTCTTTGTGCGACGCAGAAAAGGTGAACGGATGGACTCTACATGCCTGGTTCCTACCGTGAAGCATGGAGGAGGAGGTGTGATGGTGTGGGGGTGCTTTGCTGGTGACACTGTTGGGGATTTATTGAAAATTGAAGGCATACTGAACCAGCATGGCTACCACAGCATCTTGCAGCGGCATGCTATTCCATCCGGTTTGTGTAGGCTGTGTAAGGGCTATTTGACCAAGAAGGAGAGTGATGGGGTGCTACGCCAGATGACCTGGTCTCCACAGTCACCAGACCTGAACCCAATCGAGATGGTTTAGGGTGAGCTGGACCGCAGAGTGAAGGCAAAAGGGCCAACAAGTGCTAAGCATCTCTAGGAACTCCTTCAAGATTGTTGGAAGACCATTTCCTGTAACTACCACTTGAAGCTCATCAAGAGAATGCCAAGAGTGTGCAAAGCAGTCATCAAAGCAAAAGGTGGCTACTTTGAAGAACCTAGAATATAAGACATATTTTCAGTTGTTTCACACTTTTTTGTTAAGTATATAATTCCACATGTGTTAATTTATAGTTTTGATGCCTTCAGTGTGTATGTACAATTTTCATAGTCATGAAAATCTTTATATGAGAAGGTGTGTCTAAACTTTTGGTCTGTACTGTACATATACATATCCAACTGAACTAACAGTCCTTCTGAGGACTAATCCAGCTGCATATATTCAGTGGTGATAGCAGGAGTTAGGCAGGCAGGCAGTGTTTTAGGCACCAGGCGTTTGCTGTATCTGAAATTGGTTCAGAATCATAAGTGGCTTCTGTTGTCTCCCATTCCAGTCTAGCCATGGCAGATGCTGCTCAGCATCACCGTCAGTCCCAACGCCTAGCTGGTGCACGAGATGTAAAAGTTGTCTCTTGGGTGTTTGTTCCTAGCAATGTGAAGCATAGGTTGCAGAGGGGAACAGGGCTACTACAGCCTAAGTCCAGTATGCACTGCACTGAGCATGCCCGTGACACGGCGGACCGTGATTGGTGGTTTGGTGTCAGCTGATCCGGTGACCTGGCACCGCCTTATTGGCCACGGGTGACGTCACCAATAATGTGACGATGGGCAGGGCTTAATCTTTAAATAGCCCGCCCACAAACATGGCGGCGCACTCTGATCATTGAACTGAGGTTGTGTTACTGTGTGGACGCTTGTTGTTTGGGCTCCATGTGCTCTCTTGCTGTTATAGCATCGGATTGGCAGGTTTAGCTGGGGATAGGAAGCCTTAGCTGGAGGGAGGCAGGTAGCTTCGTTTGACTGTCTGGCTCCGACAAGGGGGTCGCTATACACCCCGAGCAGACTGCGGTCTCCATATTCCTGGCACCGCCTGGTAGCTACGTGGAGAGATACTCCACAGTCTGGTAGCACGCCGGCTGGGAGCACATATATGCCGGCGTGAATCACACACACATCCTAGCGCCTGCTGCGTAGCCTCTGTGCAGTTAACAGGGCTACGGCTACATTAATTGTTGCACATCTCTCGTGCAGTTAACAGTGTTAGTGCGAATCCCTTTTCCCGTCCCGGTGTGCATTAACACGGGAGGGATTTATATATTAGTTGGTTGTTTTACCTTCTTACCTGGAAGGTGTTCGGCCGCAGTCTTCCAGGCTGCATCGCGGACCCCGGGATCGGTTGCTTTCTATTATTAATAAAGTTGTTTGCAACCGTCCCCATAACAGTATCAGAGCGCCAGGGTCTAGCCGAACATGGCTGACAACCTCAGCGGCTGAACTGGATTGGTCTGAGCGGTCTCTAATCCCGGTGTTCTGGAGGGGTCTGGCTGGGCATATTAAAGATGCTCTAGCTACCAGAGAGATCCCAACCTCTCTGGAAGAGTTAATCAGTCTCGCTAACCGAATAGATTTGCGTCATGCAGAACGCAAGTTAGAGCTGGAGGTCTCCAGACCTCGGTTTCGGTCGGCACCTTCATTCTCTAGACCTATCTCCAAACCCGCGGCTCCCGACCCGGAGTCTGAGGCTATCAATATATCCCAGACTAAGTCTAAGTCCCCTTGTTTCCGACCTGCACATCTCTTGGAGTACCCCATTAATAAGGGTTCTAAGCGGTCGGGAAACGAAGGTGTCTAACCACCGTTGGAGGAGGTGTGTTCGATTCTGGGGCTTCTTCCTCCAAATTATTGTATGAGGTGACATTGTTCTTCGGGACAACCACGGTTACTGCCAGGGCGTGGGTGGATTGTGGCGCCGATGGCAATTTTTTGCCATCAATGTTGGCCCAGAAGCACGCCATTCCCATGGAGTTGCTGCCAAAACCAATGAACATTAGGGTGGTCAACGGTTCACTGCTGGACACGCAAATCACTCACCAGTCGATTCACCTCACCATGTCGTTTCCTCAGGGTCACCGGGAGCTTATTTCCTTCCTTATTATTCCCGGTGGATTAGATGAGGTGCTATTGGGTCTTCCATGGCTACGTTGTCACACTCCACACATTGACTGGAATATGGAGAGAATTTCTTCCTGGGGTGAGAATTGTGTTTCTCAGTGTATGGTTACTGACGCGCCCTGGGCCTATGTGATGTAGCGTTGCGCACGCAGGAACTACCCGGAGCCGGATCTGATAGGGGTAGTAGTCTCGTGGCGGTGACCCGGTCCGTGCCCAGGGAGTCAGACTAAGTGGCGGTATATTAGCAGTAGATGTAGGACGACTACGCCACCCGTTGAATGCAGCTATGGAGCTGCCGCTGCAGGGCAAACCGCTGAGGCCGGTGGGAGGATGGTGCAGCATGGATGGTATAACCCCCAACGGGAGGGGTATGGCCTCAGGGCAGCCGACGTGGATGATGGGGGTAGCGGGAATCACTCAGAGACGATACGGTGTACTTCAGGGTCTTTACTGGTGACAAAGATAGACCCTCCCGGAGTACTGGCTAGCGGTCGGGGCCTGGTCAGTCCTTGAGCAGATGGGATCCCCCTTGGCCAGGCGGAGTTGTAGGCCTCCCCAACTAATTGTACTCTTCTGGCTACCTTGCTAGAGGCGGGTAAAGGTAGCCCACGTCCCTGAGTGTACCGTGTGGTGCTCACCCGTATGGCCGGTGACTCGGGGCCTTCTAGTAGCTTCCGCTCCACGACGGCGGTGCTGGTCCCACACGTGTGACCGAGCCTTCGGGTTTCTGGGCCAGAGGACCTGAAATCCCCTGCCGGTTGGTTTCTGCTGCTGGGTAGGAGTTAGTCCCCACAGCCTCGGACTCCGGGTCCGGTAAGAAATCTTCAATCAGGGCGAGCTCTACAGCTTCCAGCCCTGATCTCCTCTTAGCACGACTCCCACAGAGCTCCTGATCTTTCTTTCCTATCACTGCTTCTCTTCTTCTCTCTACTCTTCTCTCTAACCCTGCCTCAGCCCCAGGTTTATATAGGGGAAGTCCTTCCCCTCCCAGGACTGGGCAGGAGGTGTGGCATGCATAGGATTCCTGACCAAGAGACCTCCCACCTGCTCTCAGACATAACACTGCTGTTACTGTGGAAACCAGACCCCTGGGGTGCCACATTCCCCCCTAGTGAAATTTAGTACTCCGGGACTAAACATATTTTAGAAAAACATAACCAATACAAACAGAAACGGTACAATATAAAAAAAAAACATATTAGAATGGTCACGGCGTGTCCGCAACCGGGTGCAGTTTTTGAAGAAAAGCAAGGTGTCCATTTCACCAAAACAGGGAGACGTAACCAGGTAGGGGTCTGTCCTGCCCCGAGTCCTTAACAGTCTTTAGTCCATTCCTAAGTTACGCTCCAACCAATTGTACAAGAATTCCCGGTAAATCCACCAAGGACTCCTAAAAATAACTAGAAACACATAATTATTTACAAGTAGTGTTGAGCCACCCCCGTAGTGTTCGGGTTCGGTTCGGTTCGTCGAACACCGGGATGTTCGAGGAACTGTTCGTCGAACTGTTCGTCGAACACCTTAGAACACCGTCGAACACCGTTAAAACCAATGGCAGGCAAACAAAAACACATAGAAACACATAGAAAACACCTGCAAAGGTGTCCAAAAGCTGACAAACTGCTCAGAAGACACTCTCTTTAAAAAAGCCGGCCGGCAAATTCAGCAGCGGCATACACCGGTACCCGACAATTTAGACAAGAAGGAATAGAGCATCACACATAGATTAGATAGATAGAAACATGTCAGTCACACATATAAGAAGCACAGTGACAGTGTTGGTTACTGCACTTGTCATTTAGTGTAAAGGATTTATTAAAAAAAATATTAGTGTTTTCATGCACCGTCTCTTTAAAAAAGCCGGCCGGCAATTCAGCATCTGTACCCGACAATTTAGAACAGAAAGAATAGAGCTTCACACATAGATTAGATAGATAGAAACATGTCAGTCACATATATAATAAGTACAGTGATAGTGTTGCTTACTATACTTGTCATTTAGTGTAAAGGATTTATTTAAAAAAATAATAGTGTTTTCATGCACTGTCTCTTTAAAAAAGCCGGCCGGCAATTCAGCAGCGGTACCCGACAATTTAGAACAGAAAGAATAGAGCTTCACACATAGATTAGATAGATAGAAACATGTCAGTCACATATATATGAAGTACAGTGATAGTGTTGGTTACTGTACTTGTCATTTAGTATTAAAATAAAGGATTTATTATTAAAAAAATTGGCGTGGGGTTCCCCTTAATTTTAGGCTCCAGCGGAGGTTAAGCAGATGGCTGGGGCAGATGTTTGAAGCCTGGGAAGGGGGTAATACCCACGGAGCTTCCCAGGCTACTAATATCAGCCCCCAGCTGAATACATAGCCTTTACTAGCTATTAAAATGGGGGACCCCCCAAAAAAAATGACGTGGGGTCCCCCCTAATTTAATAGCTAGCAAAGGCTAGGCAGACAGCTGGGGGCTGATATTAATAGCCCAGGAAGGGAGCCATGAATATTGGCCCCCTCCCAGGCTAGAAACACCAGCCGTCAGCCGCCCCAGAAATGGCGCATTCATAGGATGCGCCAATTCTGGCACTTAGCCTCGCTCTTCCACGCTGCCCTGGTGCGGTGGCAGGGGGTAATAGGGTTGGGGTTGATGTCAGCTTATAATGCCAGCTGACATCAAGCCCAGGTTAGTAATGGAGAGGCGTCTATAAGACACCCCCCCATTACTAACCCCATAGTCAAAGTTAAAAAAAACACAAACACCCAGAATAAAGTCCTTTAATTGAAATAAAGACACAATCCTTTATTGTTCTAAATTAAACCATACTTACCATCACGCCCATTCCAGCTGAAGCCAACGATCTCCTGCAATAAAAGAAAAATAATAAAGCAACCTCATCCTTACCTTTCCATGGTTCCCACGACAGCTTCAGCTCTGCTACATCGAGATGACAGGCTGGACCGCAGCAGAACGCTGCCATCCAGCCTGTCATGCCGCAGACACTGAGAAGCGCAGGCTTGCTTGCGCTGCTCAGCGTCTCTCTGTGACGACATCCAGATGAGCCGAGTTCATGTCCAATGAACTCGGCTCACCTCATGCACGTCACTGACAGCGTGGGAAAATTCTCACGCTGAAGCGCTGATTGCAGGAGAATTTTCCCACGCTGTCAGTGACGTGCAGGAGGTGAGCTGAGTTCATTGGACATGAGCTCACCTCATGCACATCACTCACAGCGTGGGAGAATTCTCCTGCACTCAGCACTTCAGCGTGAGAATTTTCCCACGCTGTCAGTGACGTGCATGAGGTGAGCCGAGTTCATTGGACATGACCTCGGCTCATCTGGATGCCGTCACAGCGAGACAGTGAGGAGCGCAAGCATGCCTGTGCTTCTCAGTGTCTGCGGGATGACAGACTGGATGGCAGCGTTCTGCTGCGGTCCAGCCAGTCATCTCGATGTAGCAGAGCTGAAGCTGTCGTGGGAACCATGGAAAGGTAAGGATGAGGTTGGTTTATTATTTTTCTTTTATTGCAGGAGATCGTTTGCTTCAGCTGGAATGGGTGTGATGGTAAGTATGGTTTAATTTAGAACAATAAAGAATTGTGTCTTTATTTCAATTAAAGGACTTTATTCTGGGTGTTGTGTTTTTTTTAAATACTTTACTAGAAATTCATGGCGGTCATGTCTAATACTGGCGTGACCCAATGAATTTTGGGCTTGGGGCCAGCTGATAATACCAAGCTGGCCCTAACCCCTTTATTACCCAGTGAGCCACCGCACCAGGGCCCTGGATGAGTTGGGTACAGCGCCAGAAGATGGCGCTTCTATGAACGCGCCATTTTCCGGGGTGGCTGCGGACTGCAATTTGTAGCGGGGGGGGGCCCAGAAAGCTTGGGCCTCCCTGCGCTGCAGATTCCAGCCCCCAGCTGCCTAGTTGTACCTGGCTGGACACAAAAATAGGGCGAAGCCCCACGTACTTTTTTTTTAATTATTTCATGAAATTCATGAAAAAAAGGCCTTCCCTATATTGTTGTGTCCGGCCAGGTACAAATAGGCAGCTGGTAGTTGGGGGCAGCCCGTTCCTGCCTGCTGTACCTGGCTGGACACAAATATAGTGCGAAGCCCCACTTCAATTTTTTTTAATTATTTCATGAAATTCATGAAATAATTAAGAAAAAAAGGGCTTCCCTATATTGTTGTGTCCGGCCAGGTACAAATAGGCAGCTGGTGGATGGGGGCAGCCCGTTCCTGCCTGCTGTACCTGGCTGGACACAAATATAGTGCGAAGCCCCACTTCAATTTTTTTTAATTATTTCATGAAATTCATGAAATAATTAAGAAAAAAAGGGCTTCCCTATATTGTTGTGTCCGGCCAGGTACAAATAGGCAGCTGGTGGATGGGGGCAGCCCGTTCCTGCCTGCTGTACCTGGCTGGACACAAATATAGTGCGAAGCCCCACTTCAATTTTTTTAAATTATTTCAGGAAATTCATGAAATAATTTAAAAAAAATTGACGTGGGGCTTCGCACTATATTTGTGTCCAGCCAGGTACAGCAGGCAGGAACGGGCTGCCCCCAACCACCAGCTGCCTATTTGTACCTGGCCGGACACAACAATATAGTGAAGCCCTTTTTTTCTTAATTATTTCATGAAATAATTTAAAGAAAATTGACGTGGGGCTTCGCCCTGTTTTTGTGTCCAGACAGGTACAACTAGGCAGCTGGGGGCTGGAATCCGCAGCGCAGGGAGGCCCAAGCTTTCTGGGCCACCCCCGCTGCAAATTGCAGTCCGCAGCCACCCCGGAAAATGGCGCGTTCATAGAAGCGCCATCTTCTGGCGCTGTACCCAACTCATCCAGGGCCCTGATGCGGTGGCTCACTGGGTAATAAAGGGGTCAGGGCCAGCTTGGCATTATCAGCTGGCCCTAAGCCCGAAATTCATGGGGTCACGCCAATATTAGACATGACCACCATGAATTTCTAGTAAAGTATTTAAAAAAAACACAACACCCAGAAAAAAGTCCTTTAATTGAAATAAACACACAATTCTTTATTGTTCTAAATTAAACCATACTTACCATCACGCCCATTCCAGCTGAAGCCAACGATCTCCTGAAATAAAAGAAAAATAATAAAGCAACATCATCCTTACCTTTCCATGGTTCCCATGACAGCTTCAGCTCTGCTACATCGAGATGACAGGCTGGACCGCAGCAGAACGCTGCCATCCAGCCTGTCATCCCGCAGACACTGAGAAGCGCAGGCTTGCTTGCGCTCCACAGTGTCTCTCTGTGAGGGCATCCAGATGAGCCGAGTTAATGTCCAATGAACTCGGCTCACCTCATGCACGTCACTGACAGCGTGGGAAAATTCTCCTGCACTCACCGCTTCAGCGTGAGAATTTTCCCATGCTGTCAGTGACGTGCATGAGGTGAGCCGAGTTCATTGGACATGAACTCGGCTCATCTGGATGTCGTCTCAGAGAGACGCTGAGCAGCGCAAGCAAGCCTGCGCTTCTCAGTGTCTGCGGGATGAGAGGCTGGATGGCAGCGTTCTGCTGCGGTCCAGCCTGTCATCTCGATGTAGCAGAGCTGAAGCTGTCGTGGGAACCATGGAAAGGTAAGGATGAGGTTGCTTTATTATTTTTCTTTTATTGCAGGAGATCGTTGGCTTCAGCTGGAATGGGCGTGACGGTAAGTATGGTTTAATTTAGAACAATAAAGGATTGTGTCTTTATTTCAATTAAAGGACTTTATTCTGGGTGTTTGTGTTTTTTTTAACTTTGACTATGGGGTTAGTAATGGGGGTGTCTTATAGACGCCTCTCCATTACTAACCTGGGCTTGATGTCAGCTGGCATTATAAGCTGACATCAACCCCAACCCTATTACCCCCTGCCACCGCACCAGGGCAGCGTGGAAGAGCGAGGCTAAGTGCCAGAATTGGCGCATCCTATGAATGCGCCATTTCTGGGGCGGCTGACGGCTGGTGTTTCTAGCCTGGGAGGGGGCCAATATTCATGGCTCCCTTCCTGGGCTATTAATATCAGCCCCCAGCTGTCTGCCTAGCCTTTGCTAGCTATTAAATTAGGGGGGACCCCACGTCATTTTTTGGGGGGGGTCCCCATTTTAATAGCTAGTAAAGGCTATGTATTCAGCTGGGGGCTGATATTAGTAGCCTGGGAAGCTCCGTGGGTATTACCCCCTTCCCAGGCTTCAAACATCTGCCCCAGCCGTCTGCTTAACCTCCGCTAGAGCCTAAAATTAAGGGGAACCCCACGCCAATTTTTTTAATAATAAATCCTTTATTTTAATACTAAATGACAAGTACAGTAACCAACACTATCACTGTACTTCATATATATGTGACTGACATGTTTCTATCTATCTAATCTATGTGTGAAGCTCTATTCTGTCTGTTATAAATTGTCGGGTACAGATGCTGAATTGCCGGCCGGCTTTTTTAAAGAGACGGTGCATGAAAACACTATTATTTTTTTTGATAAATCCTTTACGCTAAATGACAAGTACAGTAAGCAACACTGTCACTGTACTTCGTATATATGTGGCTGACATGTTTCTATCTATCTAATCTATGTGTGAAGCTCTATTCTGTCTGTTATAAATTGTCGGGTACCGCTGCTGAATTGCCGGCCGGCTTTTTTAAAGAAACGGTGCATGAAAACACTATTATTTTTTTTGATAAATCCTTTACGCTAAATGTCAAGTACAGTAAGCAGCACTTTCACTGTACTTATTATATATGTGGCTGACATGTTTATATCTATCTAATCTATGTGTGAAGCTCTATTCTTTCGGTTCTAAATTGTCGGGTACAGGTGTATGCCGCTGCTGAATTGCCGGCTTTCCATGTTTCACTGTGAGCACTGTTCCCATCGATTTGGGCAATCACTGTAATGCCACAACCACCATGGCTGTGGCATTACAGTGAGTGGCAGACAATCCCTGCATGATTGGTGCTCTAAATAGCGCCAGACATGCAGGACACGCTTTTGGTGCACGAACAGTTATCGAACATAGCCTCGAACAGCCGAATTTTTTGCAAATTGTTCGGGTTCGTCGAACAACTCGAACACCGCCCAAAACAGCTCGAATTTGAGATTGGCGAACAGTTCTAGTCGAACACCGCTCATCTCTATTTACAAGTAACAGACAGGTGACCACAAATAAAACAATTTAAACACTTCAAATTCTCCAACGTGCGGGTAACTGGCCTTTAGTGGCCCTAGTGGACCTACGGAGCTGACTGTCTGGCCCTGAACTACAGGGTGTAGGAGCTGTCAAGGGTAAACTGGGCAGCTGTCTACAGGCTCTTTGGCTCACTAGGGGTATGGCAGGCTCACTATAAGCAGAGGGTTGATCCTCCTGATCTGCTTGTGTGGAGTCTTCTGCCTCTTGGACCGGCTGTTCTTCCAGCTCTACTGGTTGCTCCGTGAGTACTTGGGATGCTGGTTGGAGGAACGTGAGGACGGGTACCACAACTGCACCATTGACTTGAGTCCAGGACCGAGGGAAGTCTCCGAGCACAGTACTAACCACATCTTCCCTTTCCTCTACGGGTCGAGGGTCTTCTTGTTCCTCTTCAGGATTCCGTAGCTGTTTGGGACACTTCTTCAGGTGATCCCGGGATACAATGGTTGTGGTTTCCCCTCCGTCTTTACTGATGGTACAGACCTTCGGGTTGTCGTGGCTTGAGGGCAGTACGATGTACGGGTCCTTCTCCCACTGGTCGTCCAACTTGTGGAGCCGTCTTTTCCTCTTCAAGACCTGCTCTCCGGGTACCAAGGGAACAGCGGGAGCATACTGGTTGTAAGTTTTCTCTTGTCTTTTCCTAGCTAGACAGAGACTTCGCTCCACGCTCTCCTGTACTTTCCGGTACTGCTGCTGCCTCTCTGTGTCCCAGTCTGCTTCCGGTGAAGTGTCCTCGGGTGTCAGGACTCCCATCTCCAGGTCAACAGGTAGCTTACCGGGTCTTGCCCTCATTAGGTAAGCCGGGGTACAGTTGGTGGAACCTACAGGGATGTAGTTGTATAGGTCCACCAGGTCGGGCAGCTTCTCAGGCCACAGACTGCGTTCTTCCAGGGGCAATGTTTTTAGAAGATCTATCACCACCTGGTTCATTTTCTCACAAAGTCCATTAGTTTGCGGATGATAGGGTGTCGTCCTGATCTTCCGGCAGCCATACAGAGTACAGAACTCTTGGAAGACCTCCGCTTCAAAGGCAGGTCCCTGATCCATCAGCACCTGCTCTGGGTAGCCGTGTGGACGGCAGAAGTGCTGCTGGAAGGCTCTAGCTGCTGTTTGAGCCGTTAAGTCCTTGACGGGGACGACAACCAAGAACCGGGAGTAGTGATCCACGATGGTTAATGCGTAGACGTAGCCACTTCTGCTTGGGGTCAGTTTTACATGATCCAAGGCTACCAGTTCCAACGGCTGCCGGGTGACGATGGACTGAAGGGGGGTCTTCTGGCTGGCACGGTCCTTCCTTCTTAGGTTGCATGGGCCACAGTCTCTGCACCACCTCTCGATGGTTCCTCTCATGCCTACCCAATGGAACCGCCCGTGCAGCAGGAACTCCAGCTTCTTCCATCCGAAGTGCCCAGCCCCGTCGTGGTATGCCTCCATCACCATAGCTGCGTCCCTTCTTGGCACCACTACTTGCCAGATCAGTTCATGCGTCCGGGAGTTAACCATTCTGCGGCACAACTTCCCCTTGTAAAGGAACAGTCGACTCTTCTCTGCCCACAGTTGCTTGGCCTCCTCCGGAGCGTCTGGGTCAAGGCGAGCTTCTGGCTGAGTCAGCATCTCCTTCACCAGCTGGACGGCAGGGTCACTGTCTTGCGTTTCGGCCCAGTTGTAGTGAGGTAAGGGGTTGAACGTAGCGGCTTGCTTACCCCTTACACGGTGGGAATACTTGATAGTCCCATGACGGTGGAACGCAGGGAGTTCGACCTCTTCCAAATCTTCTGAATCCTCACCCTCGTCCGGTAGGTTTGGTATCCTGGACAGGGCGTCCGCGTTGGTATTGGAGCGTCCTGCCCGGTATTTGATTGTAAACTCATAGTTGGACAAGCGGGCCATCCATCTCTGCTCTAGGGCACCGAGTCTTGCAGTGTCCAGGTGTGTCAACGGGTTGTTATCTGTGTACACGGTGAACCGGGAAGAAGCGAGGTAGTGCTTAAAGCGTTCGGTGACTGCCCACACCACTGCCAGGAACTCTAGCTTAAATGAACTGTAATTCTCAGGATTTCTTTCGGTGGGTCGCAGTTTTCGGCTGGCGTAAGCAATTACCCGTTCTTTCCCCTGCTGGATCTGGGATAGTACGGCTCCTAGCCCGATGTTACTGGCATCGGTGTAGAGGATAAAGGGTTGGCTATAATCAGGGTACGCCAGGATTTCATCCCCCGTGAGGGCCATCTTCAGCTGGCGGAAGGACTCTTCTTCCAACTTCTCCCATCTGAAGGGCGGCTTCTGGTTCTTGGCCTTCCTGGACTGGCCTATCAGGAGGTCCTGCATAGGAGCTGCCTTTTTGGTGAAACCGGGTATGAACCTTCGGTAGTAGCCTACCAACCCGAGGAACTGCCTCACTTCCTTTACACTGGAGGGGCTTGGCCATTCCTTAATTGCGGTGATCTTATCAGGGTCGGGAGCCACTCCGTCAGCACTCACCACGTGTCCCAAGTACTGCACCTTTGGCTTCAGGAGGTGACACTTGGAGGGTTTCACCTTTAGGCCGTAACTTGCCAGAGCTTCAAACACTTCCGCCAGGTGCTTCAGGTGGTCCTCGTAGGTCTTGGAGTAGACGATGACATCGTCCAGGTATAACAGGACCGTCTCAAAGTTCCGGTGTCCCAGACAGCACTCCATCAATCGCTGGAAGGTTCCTGGTGCGTTGCAGGGTCCAAACGGCATGCAGGTAAACTCACTAAGTCCCATCGGGGTGGTGAATGCGGTCTTCTCCCGATCCGCCTCTGCTACAGGAACCTGCCAGTACCCGCTAGTGAGATCCAAGGTGGAGAAGAAGTTAGCAGATTTTAAAGCAGCCAAAGACTCCTCTATTCTTGGTAAGGGGTACGCATCTTTGTGTGTGATACGGTTTATTTTCCGGTAATCTACACACATTCTCATGGTGTTGTCTTTCTTTTTGACCAAGACTAGTGGAGCTGCCCAGGGGCTACAGCTTTCCCTGATTACCCCAGCCTCCTTCATGTCTCTAAGCATCCCCTTGGCGTGTTGGTAGTGTGCAGGGGGTACGGGTCGATACCTCTCTTTTATGGGAGGATGGTCTCCCGTGGGGATGTGATGTTCTACCCCCTTTACTCGCCCGAAGTCTAACGGGTGTTTACTAAACACTCTCTCGTACTCTTGAACCACCCGGTAGACTCCCTGTTTCTGGTGGGAGGGAGTGGAGTCAGTACCCAAATGTAGTTGCTGACACCAATCCTCCATTTGTTGTTTAGAGCCGTTACCTTCCTCCGGAGAAGATGGAGGCAAGGGTTCTACGGACTGTATGGAATTCTGATTGATGGTATACAATTTGGCTAGCGTGGCATACCGGGGCAGGTACACTTCCCTCTTCCCGATATTTATTATGCGAACGGGCACCCTCCCATGGCGTACATTGACCACCCCCCGTGCTGTCAAAATGGTGGGCCTACTGTCTGAGTAAACTGGTTCTACCATTGCCTGGTAATCTCTACCTCTCAGACCAATAGCCGCCCGGCACCAAATCATCATTTCACTTTTTGGGGGCATGGCAATAGGGAAAGGGTCACACATTCTCACGCTACCAATCTCACCGCCGGAGAGTTCCACCTGTTGCCGTCGCATCAGTGCCCGGATCTCTTTCTGGAGCACTCGCAGCTGGCCGGAGCTGGCGTTCTTGGCAACCTGCTGTAAAATAAAAATCACCTCTGCAAGACAATTTTCAATTACATTAGTTCCTAGAGTTATCTTAGGGTGACTCTCGCGCTTATCAATGTCCACAATGATCAGTCCCTGGGCTGCCAGCTCGACTCTACCGATTTTAATGGTCACCTCTTTAAATCCGATCTGTGGCACGGGCTGACCATTGCTGGCGATGATACTCAAGTCGTCGTCAGGGTAGCGGGTTATATCCGAGTCATTCCAGTACTGCTTGAAGAGCACGTACGGGATGGTGGTGACCTGTGACCCAGTGTCCAGTAGGGCACTCATAGGAATGCCATCCAGTACCACAGGCAAGACTGGACGTCCTCCCACATATTTGTCATGCCAGTTTGATGGGCCTGATGATCTTTTTCCTAGGGGTTGGCCCTCTACCCTAGGTTGTGCCAGTTTAAAGGACAGTACCTTGCCATATGTCCGGGTTGATTGCAGCGGCGGCAGATAGGTTGTCCGTCCTCGTTGTATCGGTCGCTGGGTCTTCCTCTGGCCGGTGGGGTCCTCCTTGGTCGGCGCCACGGGATGTCCTCCGGTCCGGATGCCAGCTGGATCTTCCCTGGAGTAGAAACCTGTAAAGACTGCACAGTTCGGGTTAGCGCAGCAACGCTTTTAGCTAGCTCTTGGACCTGATGGTGCAGGTCGGGAGCCGGGTCATTGTTCAAAGCCTGCGCATCAGCTCCCACAGGCCCTGCCGACAAGGGCGCCGCCTCTTGGTGGTAAGTGGTAGTGGGGCGTCTGTGGGTCACAACGCCACCTGGTGCCGGTTCTCGGAGCACCCGGATGGCTCTGTCCTTGAACTGTGCAAATCCCAGATGAGGGTCCTGTAAGGCCATTGCCCGGAACTGGGTTCGGTGGGCATTGCAATATAAACCCTCTATAAATTGTTCAGTCATCAGCCGGTCCTCGTCTCCCACGCCGTCAGGGTCGGTCTGCTTAATGGCTCTCAGGGCCTCTTGTAGGTTTAGTGCATAGTCCCTTATACTCTCTTGTGCTCGCTGCTTGCACCCGTAGAATCTAAGCTTGATCTCGGCTGAGGTGCGGGTATCAAAGGTATCCTTCAGCCGGGTTAGTATCCCTGCGACAGTCCTTCCCCCAGGTGGCCAGGACTTTACCTCCCTTTGGGCTGCCCCAGTTAATTGGGCCACCAGGATGCTCACTTTTTGCTCTTCTGTGAGGGGGTACACCTGGAAGAGGCTATCCAGCTTTTCTCTAAAGTCATGCAGAGTATGTGACTCCCCTGAGTACTGGGGTAGCCAGGCCGCTCCCGGGATATAGGGCATGGTGAAAGGCATGACTGCAGCAGCGGTGGCGCTGGCGGGGGTTGAGGCAGTGAAGCTCTCCTCCGTATCCGACATCTTCCTCCCCCCTAGTGGACCGTGGCCTACCTTGCGATGATCCTCTTCCGTAGGCCGCGGCTCCGCAGTGGATCGTCAGGGTTGAGGACCTTCTGTCGCGCTCCTGTGACGTCGGCGTCTGCTGGGCTCCTTCCAGGACCTTACGCAACGTCCGGACGTGAGGCGGGGCTTCAGTTCTCGCGCGCTTTCGGAGTCCACGCCCCTCTTCTTCCCGCGCAGCGTCTTCAAGATGGCGTCCAACGGCGGGAAAACTCCACGGATGGCGGGAAGAAGGCAGAAGATGGCGCCGGATGGTGGGAAAACTTCACCACTGGTAAGTTTGAACAGTCTTTTTCAGGCACGCAGTACCCGGTGGTTGCGGGCACGAAATCCTGCCGACTACGCCAAAAGTTGACGCGCCCTGGGCCTATGTGATGTAGCGTTGCGCACGCAGGAACTACCCGGAGCCGGATCTGATAGGGGTAGTAGTCTCATGGCGGTGACCCGGTCCGTGCCCAGGGAGTCAGACTAAGTGGCGGTATATTAGCAGTAGATGTAGGACGACTACGCCACCCGTTGAATGCAGCTATGGAGCTGCCGCTGCAGGGCAAACCGCTGAGGCCGGTGGGAGGATGGTGCAGCGTGGATGGTATAACCCCCAACGGGAGGGGTATGGCCTCAGGGCAGCCGACGTGGATTATGGGGGTAGCGGGAATCACTCAGAGACGATACGGTGTAGTTCAGGGTCTTTACTGGTGACAAAGATAGACCCTCCCGGAGTACTGGCTAGCGGTCGGGGCCTGGTCAGTCCTTGAGCAGATGGGATCCCCCTTGGCCAGGCGGAGTTGTAGGCCTCCCCAACTAATTGTACTCTTCTGGCTACCTTGCTAGAGGCGGGTAAAGGTAGCCCACGTCCCTGAGTGTACCGTGTGGTGCTCACCCGTATGGCCGGTGACTCGGGGCCTTCTAGTAGCTTCCGCTCCACGACGGCGGTGCTGGTCCCACACGTGTGACCGAGCCTTCGGGTTTCTGGGCCAGAGGACCTGAAATCCCCTGCCGGTCGGTTTCTGCTGCTGGGTAGGAGTTAGTCCCCACAGCCTCGGACTCCGGGTCCGGTAAGAAATCTTCAATCAGGGCGAGCTCTACAGCTTCCAGCCCTGATCTCCTCTTAGCACGACTCCCACAGAGCTCCTGATCTTTCTTTCCTATTACTGCTTCTCTTCTTCTCTCTACTCTTCTCTCTAACCCTGCCTCAGCCCCAGGTTTATATAGGGGAAGTACTTCACTTCCCAGGACTGGGCAGGAGGTGTGGCATGCATAGGATTCCTGACCAAGAGACCTCCCACCTGCTCTCAGACATAACACTGCTGTTACTGTGGAAACCAGACCCCTGGGGTGCCACATTACGGCCGCCCGGAGGGTAGTCTCAGAGCCTTCTACCGACTTTTCCGCTCTTCCTGTGCAATATCAGAGTTTTGCGGACGTTTTTTCCAAAAAGGCGGCAGAGACTTTACCTCCCCACCGACCGTATGACTGTCCTATTGATTTGGTTCCCGCACGGAGCCTCCTCGCGGTAGGGTTTATCCCCTGTCTGTCCCCGAGACCCAGGCCATGTCAGATTATATCAAAGAGAACCTGGCCCGGGGGTCTATCAGAAAATCGGTCTCTCCTGCTGGAGGGGGGTTTTTCTTTGTCCAGAAGAAAGAGGGTGATTTACGTCCCTGCATTGATTACAGAGGATTAAATGCCATCACCATCAAAAATAAATACCCTCTGCCCCTTATTTCTGAACTGTTTGACAGGTTACGAGGGGCTAACATCTGCACAAAATTGGACCTGCGAGTGGCATATAATCTTGTGCGAATCCGTGAAGTTGACGAGTGTAAAACAGCTTTTAACACTCATGATGGTCATTAATAGTATCTCGTCATGCCTTTCGGGTTATGCAATGCCCCTGCTGTTTTTCAGGATTTTGTCAATGATATCTTTCGGGATTTGCTGCTATCATCCGTGGTAGTCTATCTTGATGATATCCTTATTTTTTCCCCGGACCTCTGCACACACAGAGAGGATGTTCGCAGAGTTTTTGAACGCTTGCGTGCAAATTCTCTGTATTGTAAGCTGGAGAAATGCCAGTTCGAACGAGAGTTTCTACCGTTCCTGGGCTACATCATATCCAGTAAGGGATTGACCATGGACACACAAAAATTGGTGGCGGTACAGAACTGGCAGGAGCCCCATTCCCTTAAAGCGGTACAACGCTTCATGGGATTTATCAACTACTGCCGTCAGTTCATACCCCATTTTTCCACACTGGTGGCTCCTTTGGCAGCTTTAACCAGGAAGGGTGCCAATCCCAAGAATTGGTCTAAGGAGACATCCGAGGCATTCCAGGAGATTAAATCCTATTTATCTAGAGCTCCCATTCTCCATCGCCCGGATGTGGACAAGCCATTCTTCCTGGAGGTCGACGCTTCCTCTGTCGGAGCAGGAGCGGTTCTCTCTCAAAAGAATGAACAGGGTCGGACAAGACCATGTTTTTTCTTCTCCAAGACCTTCTCTCCAGCAGAGAGGAATTATACGATTGGGGACAAAGAATTACTTGCTATTAAGATGGCTTTTTCGGAGTGGAGGTACCTCTTGGAGGGAGCAAAACATCCTTTCGTGGTATATTCCGATCATAAAAATCTCTGGTACCTACAGACGGCGCAGCGTCTTAACCCGAGGCTGGCCAGGTGGTCTCTTTTCTTTTCCCGATTCAATTTTTCCATTCACTTTTTAAAAGGGGAAAAGAACCCTCGGGCGGATGCTTTGTCCCGGTCCATGGATACGGCTGAGGACGATGACGAGCCCAGGCTTATCGTTCCTTCGGAGTGTATGCGGACGGTGGCTCCAGTGTCGCTAAACCATGTCCCTCCTGGGAGGATATTCGTTCCTCCTAATTTACAAAATGAGGTGCTCTCCTGGGCACATGCCTCTAAGATCGGAGGTCATTTTGGGGTCAAACGTACCACGGAGTTTCTCCAACGGTCGTAGTCGTGGCCTCGGTTACCGCAGGACATTAAGGAATTTGTTCAAGCGTGTGTCAACTGTGCGAGAAATAAATCATCCCGTCAGAGCTTGTCTTCTTCATCCGTTACCGGTGGCGGATAGACCTTGGGAGCTGGTTGGGATGGATTTCATTGTCGAGTTACCTAAGTCCCAGGGAAACACAACAATATGGGTGGTTTCTGACCATTTTTCTAAGATGGTTCACCTGGTTCCTCTTCCTAGGGTTCCTTCCTTCCGGGTTCTGGCATCACTGTTCATTCGTCACGTTTTCCGTCTCCACGGAATGCCTGATAGGATTGTCTGTGACTGGGGTCCACAGTTTTCCTCCCGGTTCTGGAAAGAATTGTGTAATTTGCTTAGCATTGAACTGAATCTTTCTACTGCCTATCACCCGGAGACCAATGGTCTGGTGGAACGGACTAACCAGACGCTTGTGACATACTTGCGCCATTTCGTTTCGGCCAACCATAATGATTGGGCGATATTGCTTCCCTGGGCAGAGTGTGCTCTAAACAACGCAGTGGCGGATTCCACAGGTCAGACTCCGTTTCTTCTAAATAATGGCCAACACCCGCGAGACCCGGTTCCTATGCCAGTTTCCTCTGTGGAACCTGGGGTCAGAGATTGGGCTCTGGAGGTGCGGGAGGTTTGGGACCATACCCAGGATGCTATATTGGCCTCCAAGAATCGAATGAGAGAGTCGGCTGACACTCATCGCCGTCCAGCCCCCGTATTCTCTCTGGGCGACAGGGTGTGGCTCGCGGCTCGCAATTTCAGAGTACGCAGGGAATCTGATAAGTTTGCCCCTCGTTTTATTGGTCCTTTCAAAATTTTGGCCCAAATAAACCCCGTAGTGTACTGTTTACAATTACCACGACACATAAAGATTCAAGACACTTTTCATGTGTCGCTCCTTAAGCCGGTTCGCCTGACAAAATTCTCTGAACCCCAACCTGATTCAAACACCAGGGGTGATTATCTCAACGTACAGGCGATCGTGGGGTCTAAGATGGTTCGTGGGAAAAAATATTACCTAGTACACTGGAGGGGCCATGGATCTGAGGATCGTTCCTGGGAACCGGTGGACCACATTCATGCTCCCCTGCTCATTGAGGAATAAGAGCATCAAGTGGAGGGGGATGTTAGAAGGGGGGATAATGTTAGGCACCAGGTGTTTGCTGGATCTGAAATTGGTTCAGAATCACCAGTGGATTCTGTGGTCTCCCATTCCAGTCCAGCCAGGGCAGATGCTGCTCAGCATCACCGTTGGCCCCAATGCCTAGCTGGCGCACGAGATGTACAAGTTGTCTCTCAGGTCTTTGTTCCTAGCAATGTGAAGCATAGGTTGTGGAGGGGAACAGGGCTACAACAGCCTAAGTCCAGGATGCACTGCACTGAGCATATCCGTGACATAGCGGACCGTGATTGGTGGTTTGGTGTCAGCTGATCGGGTGACCTGGCACCGCCTGATTGGCCGCAGGTGATGTCACCAATAATGCGACGGTGGGCAGGGCTTAATCTTTAAATAGCTCACCCACAAACATGGCGGCGCACTCTGATCATTGAGCTGAGGTTGTGTTACTGTGTCGACGCTTGTTGTTTGGGCTCCACGTGCTCTCTTGCTGTTATAGCATCGGACAGGCGGGTTTAGCTGGGGATAGGCAGCCTTAGCTGGAGGGAGGCAGGTAGCTTTGTTTGACAGTCTGGCTCTGACAAGTGCGTCGCTATACACCCCGAGCAGACTGCGGTCTCCATATTCCTGGCACCGCCTGTTAGCCACGTGGAGAGATACTCCGCAGTCCGGTAGCACGCCGGCTGGGAGCACTTATATGCCGGCGTGAATCACACACACGTCCTAGTGCCTGCTGCGTAGCCTCTGTGCAGTTAACAGGGCTACGGCTATATTATTTGTCGCACATCTCTCGTGCAGTTAACGGAGATAGTGTGAATCCCTTTTCCCGTCCCGGTGTGCAGTAACACGAGAGGGATTTATATATTAGTTGGTTGTTTTACCTTTTTACCCGAAAGGTGTTTGGCCGCAGTCTTCCAGGCTGCATCGCGGACCCCGGGTTCGGTTGCTTTCCATTATTAATAAAGTTGTTTGCAACCGTCCCCATAACACAGTGTATGTGGCAGACGGCAGTGCATATAGTGAAAGAGGGTCCATTGAACGTTCCTGCTGCTGCTGTTCTTACAGATATTTGTAGACATAGCCCCAGATATCAGGGGCCAGGGAAATTTTTTTTTTATCTTAATCCTGGTTATTTGCTTAAAAAGCAATCCAGAGTACACAATTTTTCTGCTCCATTTGCTTGTTCTCACTGCAGAATAAAGCCATATCTGTTCCATATTTCAGCGATAAAAATCCAGAAATTTAAACTGAACTTGGAAAATATTGGCCTCCTTTTCTATTCTGTTGCTGTGTGCCAGTTAAGCTATTCACACAAGGTGTCTGTGAAGAATAGTATTAGCAAATTACAGGCCTGCTATTTAAAACTGTGGTTCCCTGTCAGACATAACACCTATAAAAGTCTTCCAAAATCAGACATTTCTTCCATTTTCATTCCGTTGCAGTGTGTCGGTCAAGCTTTTCACACTAGGTGTCTATGAAGGATAGTATTAGCAGATTACAGGCCTGCTATTTAAAACCGTGGTTTTCTGTCAGACATAACACCTATAAGAGTGTTGCAAAATCAGACATTTCTTCCATTTTCATTCCATTGCAGTGTGTCGGTCAAGCTATTCACACTTATGTCAGACATAACACCTATAAGGTAACTAGAAAGAATATAGAGCGCACATCGGGTCTTATCCGAGATAAAAGGAATATATGTGAAAGATAAATCAAATTCACTCACCTATTAGGGTTGTGTAAGACACAACCACTGTACTTAGCATTGGCGGCTGCTGCAAACCCCGAAGCAATGATGCTTTGTTGGGTGAAGAGAATGGGGCATCAGACTGCACTGCTCGCCTGTCAGAATTATGTACCAGAGGAATCCAAGTAGATGTAATGATAAAATAGACTTTATTTCTACGCGTTTCGTGGTGATCACACTACTTCCTCAGGACAGTCTATGACTGTCCTGAGGAAGTGGTGTGATCACCACGAAACGCGTAGAAATAAAGTCTATTTTATCATTACATCGACTTGGATTGACTGTCCCGAGGAAGTGGTGTGATCACCAAGAAACGCGTAGAAATAAAGTCTATTTTATCATTACATCGACTTGGATTCCTCTGGTACATAATTCTGACAGGCGAGCAGCGCAGTCTGATGCCCCATTCTCTTCACCCAACAAAAGAGACATAACACCTATAAGAGTGTTCCAAAATCAGACATTTCTTCCATTTTCATTCCGTTGCCGTGTGTCGGTCAAGCTATTCACACTAGGTGTCTGTGAAGGATAGCATTAGCAAATTACATGCCCGCTATTTAAAATTGTGGTTTTCTGTCAGATGTATCATATATAACTGTGTTCCAAAATCAGGCATTTCTCGTGAACGTGGAAAATATTGTCCTCCATTAAAAATGGGCAAGGTGCGTGGCAAGGGACTAGGAAGTGGATGTGATGGAGCATGCAGAGGCCGAGGACATGGCCGTGGGCAAGCTGAAATTGTGCCACAACAAACACCCACATCTTGTCGCTCGACCATCCTGTCCCAATTACTAGCGGACTGCAGAACACAACTATTGACCACAGACGGCACACTTGGTTAATATAGTGGAAGCCAGGACACGGTCGGACCTTGGGATGGAACACGTCCTCCCAACGCCGAGGATTGCGGGCCCTGGCTCAATCAGAGTTGCCCCCACATTCTACAGCTGCTGCACCTCCTCCTCCTCCTCTTCAGCCTCCATCTCCGAAATTACCACATCAGTCGCAAGCTGGAAGAACTGCAGCACTGCCTCGGTCAAGCGGCAACAGGCCCCCAGCTGTCACAATAGCTAATATGCGGTGACAAACCGCACAACGCTGAAGAGTTGTGGACAGCTCTGAAAGAGCAGGCAGATCTGTGGCTGATACCGCTGACCCTACAGCCAGGCATGGTCGTGTGTGACAATGGCCGGAACCTGGTGGTGGCTCTGAGGCGAGGCAAGCTCACACACGTACCATGCCTGGTCCATGTGCTTAACCTTGTGGTTTAGCGGTTTCTCAAAACCTACCAGGATCTGTCGGATCTGCTTGTCAAAGTATGACGCCTGGTTGCCCATTTTAGAAAGTCACCTACACATTCTGTCGCCCTTGCTGTGCTTCAGCAGCATTTGCAGCTTCCAGCTCACCGATGTTCCCACGCATTGGAACTCTACATTGCAGATGTTGGGAAGGATTTGTGAGCAGAAGATGGCAGTAGCTGACTACCTGCATCAACAAGGCTGTCAGTATTCAGGTCAGACTCCACACATAAAACCTCAGGAGTGGACATGGATGTCAGACATTTGTACCATCCTCCAAAACATTGAGGACTCCATCAAGATGGTGAGCGGTGAAGACGCCATAATTAGTGTCACCATCCCGCTTCTCTGTCGACTGAAACACTCTCTGCTCATAATTAAAGAGGATGCATTGCAGGCGGAGCACGATGAGATGGAGCAAGGAACCATACAGGGTGATTCCACACAGCCCAGCCTCATCTCATCCAAACGTGGATTGGGTGTCAATGAGGAAGAGGAGGAGGAGGAAGAACAGGAGCTAGGTTCCTGCGCTATAGACGGCACTACCTGCACAACTGTCATACCATCTGTTCAGTGTGGATGGCCTGAGGACAGGGAGGAGGAGGAAGAGGAGGAGGATGAGGAGGAGAGCATGGTCAGTCGTCCTCTTGGTGAGGACACAGAATTCTTGCCTCTTTGCAGTCTGGCATACATGGCTGAGTTTATGTTACACTGCCTTTCCTGTGACCCTCGAGTTGTCCAAATTTTGGGTGACAGTCATTACTAGTTGGTGACACTTCTATACACAAGCTACAAGGAGAACTCTCTGTCTCTTATTCCCTTGCAGGACAGGCCTAATAAAATGGGGCAGTACGAGAAGGCCTTTATTGCGGAATTATTTAAAAAATTCCCATCTGAAAATGCTGGCGGCAAATGTCACAGTTTGTTCGACAACCAAGGAGTACAGGCAACAGAGACACAAATGCAATCAAGCAGAGGCAGGGAAACAGTGTCAAAGTTCTGGGACAGTTTTCTCAGACATTCCCATTGCCCAAGCCCTGAGGCGTGGGGTATTCTCCCAAGGAAGGAAAAGTTTCGTAAGATGGTGAGGGAGTTCCTTGCTGACCGTACCAATGTCCTTTGTGATTCCTCTGTGCTTTATAATTATTGGGTATCCAAGCTGGACATGTGGCATGAACTGACTCTCTACACCTTGGAGGTCCTGGCCTGCCCTGCCGCTAGCGTTTTGTCAAAGCGGGTTTTTAGCGCCACTGGTGGAATTATAGCCGATAGGTGAATTCGCCTGTGAACTAAAAATGCTGACAGGCTGAATATTATAAAAATGAACAAGGGCTGGATTGGGCCAGACTTCTCAACACCACCAAATGATAGTAGCGTAACATAAACTCAAATACAGTGTCTTTTTTTTGGGAGGTCTAACTCTATTCCCATGCACCTCTGTCTTCACAACCAGACATGGGTATACGCTTTCTGATTTTGTCCATTTGCTCTTGTCCTCCTCCTTCTCCGCATCCTCATTCTCCACCATCATATCATCACCATATGTACCATATCAACATATCTACGTCTTTTGCAAGGGGCATTGGAGCTCCTCCAAATTTTTGGCAGCCATTGCTTCACTGCATAGGCAAACAGTATGGGAGACACACTTCCTAATAATGGGAACATTGTTTTCAGGAGGCCCTCCGACCTCTACGTCTCTTGGAAGGGGCATTGGAGTTCCTCCAAATTTTTGGCAGCTGTTGCTTCACTGCATAGGCAAACAGTAGGGGAGACACACTTCCTAATAATGGGATCATTTTTTGCAAGAGGCCCTCCGACCTCTACGTCTCTTGCAAGGGGCATTGGAGTTCCTCCAAATTTTTGGCAGCCATTGCATTCACTGCATAAGCAATAACAGTATTGGAGACCCACTCGTTAATAATGAGATCAACAAAGCATAGCCGACTGCTGGCCCTTTAAGAATAGTAAGGGCCGCCTGAAGGCCCTATAAAAACAGTCTTTGTGATTTTCATGATAAATGAAACAGAATGTGTCTGATGATGTGTCACACACCACATGGCCAGATAAGGGTGTAAAATGTTAAAATGACATTTCCTGGTGAATGCATTTGTCTTGGTTGAAAGCAATGCAAAAGTGCAAAAACGCATCAAAAACACTACGTGTGAACATAGCCCAAGGTGTGGAGGAGCATTTTTGTTTTTGGTTATTTATTTTGCCTTATATACAAGTCATAACCCCGGAAAGGATGTTCCTTAACATATTTTCCAGGAAAATCCAATTTGGTTTAGTTTTTGTATGTTTTATTGTGAGTCTATAAAAGTGGCGTGATACCTCTAACAACGTTGTTGACAGCAGTTACCTGGGAGTCTGAAATTATTCCAGGGGTCTTCCCTATGCTGTTGCCATGTCATTTGATCACTGTTCCCATGTCATTTGATCACTGTTCCCATCGATTTGAGCTATTTTTAGACCCTCTGCAGACCGCCGGAGGGAGCTGCCGGAAAAATGCTCGAGTTTCCCATAGACTTACATTGGGCTCGTTACTCGGTCTGAGCACTCAAGCATTCCAATTTGCTCAACTCGAACAACGAGTACCCGAACGTTTTAGTGCTCACTCATTACTAATACACACCTCAACATTGAAATTGAAACAAGAAGGAAAATTTGTGGAATTATGGAAATTACAGGAGTGTTAAACATGTTAATTACAGATCAGCGTAGTTGGCCACCATTTTGCTCTATAGAGCAAATAACAAAAAATATGTATTCTAGAGATTATCAAGTTTTGTAAAATTTGTGTAGCATTCCATTCCACTAAAATAAATTCATCCATCTCTATTGTTAATTATCAGCAAATGAAAAGAAAATGTAAAAAAAATTCCAAACATTTCACTTTATTCAATATGAGCACCATGTAGTGACATACCTGCCTTTACACACCTTGGCATGCTATCAATTAAGTTAGGAATGGTTTTCTGAGGCATATTCTGCTATGTCCAATGCAGCTGGATTTACAAATAATCAAGATCCACTGCTGGTAGCTCCCTTTGCAATTGCTAATGGAGTCACAGATGTGCTCGATGGGGAACAAGTCTGGAGACACTCAAGGCCATGGTAATAAATTTAGTCCACGCAGGCTGCTCACAGTAGAAAGAGCAACATTCGCCTGGCAACACTTTGGAGTAACCATACCACTGGTTCCACAATTGATCAATTCTGTACTGCAAGTGAAATTGGACATCACTTAAAAAACCTAAGGTGTCAAATAGTATATACACAAACCATTAGATGATGTTTGCATAACATTGAGCTACGATCCAGACGTCCAGCTACAGGTGTTCCATTGACCTCATGCCACTGATCTTAAAAGCTATCATGATGCAGAGCAAGACAGCAGCAATCGAGGCTGGGATTGAAGTGTATCCTCTTCAGTGATAAGTCCTGCTTTTGCCTTGTAGACAATGATAGCCACTGATTGGTCTGGAGACTATGTGGGCCATGCCATAAAGAGGCCTAAATGAGAGAACACCACATCGGTCATACTCTCGGGATTATAGTGTAAGGTGGCATAATGTATGGTAGCTGGACTGCTCTAGTCTACATTCCGAGTAAATATTATAGATTGACCAAAAGAAGATATTTTGAGCCAAGTGTACCCTTATGCTGGATTTATATCTACATGTAATTTTTAATAATTGGGATTATTTTTAAGAAAATCCTCCAGTTCCCAGGTACTGTTTTAGCAAAACATGTATGGTGTTCTCTTAATTCCATATCAGAACATTCTCCTAATGTGTCCAGTATGAGTTGTCCCGCATGCCCAGTAGCTTAGACCTACTGGCAAATCTTTTGTACACAGATAGACAACTAATAGTGATCAGTTCACTAAAATTTGATTGTTCTCACCAGCGCTAGACACGTTAGGTGGATGTTCTAAGACAAAATCTAAAGAACACAAGGAAGCCAGGTAATGAGCATTTGACAACAATACTTAAACACAGGAGGATATTTTTAAATGTTTTTAATCAACAAATTATTGAGAATATTATGCATAATTGTACTACACTCCTTTTATTTATTTTTTCTGGTTCAAAGTTATTGCAAAACTTATATAAATATACTTTGCATTTTGTCTGAGAGGATCTTGATGCTAGATTTTTACCTAGATGTAACTTATTCCACTGGCAGCACTCCAGTTTTCATGTAAGAATCCTACAATTTGAAACAAATAACATCCAATAGGTAAGATGAATTTCTCCCCTTTCCTTTAATTTTACAAATTGTTACATTTTGAATGATCTAACAGAACAATTTAATATTTAATCAAGGGACAATCTAATTAAAATAGTATGCTTCCTCCATGACATATAGCACATTGGTTAACTTAAATTCAGACACATTTTCATTGGTCAACATAATTTTGCTCTTATAATGATTAAATTATTTCTGCTCATGAGATAGGCACAGGTATTTTTACAGTATCTATTTCTACATTACTTATTCATAGGTATTGCTTTATTTTCAGCACTGCCAGAGAAATTTCAAAGTCTCACAAACTCATTGATTTATTTGGCATGCAACTCTGATTCACTTGTTGGCACACAGACTTTGTTTATTGTAGTTTGTGATTTTAGTTTAAATTAATGCGCATTAATTAGCCACATTATCAACATGAAATTTTAAATTTCATATGTTAATTGTTCACAGTTCTATTAAGGATTAGGGTTTTAAGATATTCCCTTTGATTGTATTAGCCTGGGGCTTATCATCTCTGCCTTTAATCATCATTGTAGCATTTTAAATTGCACTATGTACTGTATGAGTGTATTGTGTTACTTTATCACAGCAAAAAGCATAGACAGAAAGGAAAATATTTTGACTCTTTCATAATCTACTGTGTAACCTAAGTGTTTGTGCACTTTTAAAAGTACAGCATATAAACACAAAGGACACATTGAAAGTTTGGCATATATTGACAAACTACTGTAGCAAGCCTGCGGTCAGGCTAATGAAATGCTGCATTAAAATGTCAGGTAGTACCAGTGTGATTATTATACTGTCACATCATTTTATTTTTAACTACTATTTAAGGATTAAAAGAACTTTGAAATTCAATCTGCTCAAACAAACCATTGGGTTCAGGAAGAAAATTCTGACTAATAAGTAAGTAATAACAGTAAGCAACGAGCAGGTTGTGTGCAGCCACAGCTCCTATGAACACCTGAAGATATCAGCTGCTGCTGCCTCGTGGCTGGGGATGATCTACTCCAGGATAGTTGACCAATTTGGACTATAATATAATATCAGGATGCGCTGCTGTAATGAAGAATCTTTAGCACCAAGATGAGTTGAACGGTAATAAAAACCGTTCAACTCATTTTCCTCCTAAGGATTCTTCATTACCGCAGCACAGTCAGAAATCATGCTAATGTTCAAATTGGTCTACCATTCTGAATGAGCATTTTTACCCCAGTATCACTAGATTCTATACCCCTGCATGACTTTTTAGCAGGAGGTTGCAATCACATCATGAAATTTACAAATGATAATTTTTCAGACGACAAGTTGAGTTAGATATTTGAAGAACTTGGAAAGAAGAAGGTATAGCTTGGATAAGAGCATTTTAAAACGCAACCTCAAAAAACAATTCCTGAATTGTTGGTTTTTTTAATTTCACCTCCCAAAAAACTGAATAGAAAGCGATCAAAAAATGTCACGTACCCCAAAATGGTACCAATAAAAATGTCAACTCGTCCCGCAAAAAACAAGCCGTCACATGACTCTGTCGGCCGAAATATGGAAAAATTATAGCTCTCAAAATATGGCGATACAAAAACTAGATTTTGCAAAAAAAGCGTCTCTTAATGTGTGACAGCTGTCAATCAAAAAAACCCGATATAAATCTGGTATCTCTGTAATCGCACCGACTCGAAGAATAAAGTAATCTCATCACTTATACCGCACGAGGTAAATAAAACCAATTCTTCACCTGCTACTGATTTGTTTATTATGTCTCCCAAAGATCACAGTAAGGCTTTGCTCACATTTATCCTGCGCTCTGCGCTGAGCACTTACACCAGAGTTTCCATGTAAATCTCTGAAATACGTGATTCAGACGGAACCCATGACGGAAGATTCCCTGTAATGAGGCAGATATAGGCCACTGTCGATGCCATCTGGCCTGTGATCCCACGGTGTCACTTTTTTTAGGCGTGCATAAAAGTGCGGTTGGCCACAGTTTTGTGCACTTCTGAAAAAAAGGACACCGTTAAACAGGGGCCAGACGGAGTCCAGATTAACTCTGCTGCCTCATTATAGTGAATGGATCCTGCAGGGGTTTCATCTGAATTACATCACTTGGAAATTTAGATGGAAACCCCGATGTAAGTGCTCAGCCTAGAGTGCCGGATAAATGTTACATAAAATGTTCCCAATGAAAGCTTAAACTCGGTCCTCAAAAAAAGCTAGTCCCCACTCAGGTCCGTCATCTGTTAAAAATATAAGGGACTTCCAAGTTACTGGTAGCAGAAAGGCTCTGGAAAAGCGAAATGGCCCTTGCCCCCCAAAAGAAATTCAGAAAATTTTGTGCTCCCAAATCCAAATGCCTAGTCTACAATAATTTGTTCTCCAATTGTCAAATAGCGCTCTGTCCCTCCCAGATCTCGCCGTATGGCTGAGCGGTACGATACAGCCACATATGGGGTATTTCCACTTTTAGAAGAAATTGTGTGACACATTTCGGCACCATTTTTACCCATTGCCCTGTGTGAAAATGTAAAATCTGAGGGTAAAACATTTTTTTGTGGTAAAAATACAATTATGTTTCCTTCACTGCCCAATGGTATAAATTTAAAAATTAAAAAATACTACTTCCCTAGATGAATGCATTGAGAGGTGTAGTTTACAAAATGGGGTCAATTGTGGGGGTTTCTGCTGCCATGTCAGCGACTCTTCAAATGTGACATGGCGTCTGCAACCTATCCCAGCCAACATAGCGCTCCTTTCTCTTCCGCACCCTGCCGTACGCCAAAGCAGTGGTTTTCCCCCACATATGGGGTATCTGCGTACTCAGGACAAATTGCACAACAAATTTCATGGTGCAATTTCTCCTGTTATCCTTATTATAATGCAAAATTAGGGGATGAAAAACATTTTTTGTGGAAAAAATGTGAAAATTTTATTTTTACGGCTCAATATTATAAACTTCTGTGAAGCACCTGGGGGTGAAAGTTGCTCACCACACATCTAGATAAGTTCCCTAAGGGGTCTAGTTTCCAAAATGGTGTCATTTTTGGGGGGTTTCCACTGTTTAGGCACATCAGGTGCTCCACAAATGCAACATGGCGTCCGCTAATTATTCAAGCAAATTTTACATTCAAAAAGTCAAATGGCGCTCCTTCCCTTCCAAACCGTGCCGTGTGCCGAAACAGTGGTTTTCCTCCACATATGGGGTATCGGCGTGTTCAGGAGAAATTCCACAATAAATTTCATGGTGCAATTTATCCTATTACCCTTATGATAATGCAAAATTAAGGGATGAAAAACGTTTTTGTGGAAAAAATGTGAAAATTTTATTTTTACAGCTCAATATTATAAACTTCTGTGAAGCACTTTGGGGTTCAAGGTGCTCACCACACATCTAGATAAGTTCCCTAAGGGGTCTAGTTTCCAAAATGGTGTCACTTGTGAGGGGTTTCCACTGTTTAGGCACATCAGAAGCTCTCCAAACGCAACATGGCGTCTGCTAATTATTCAAACAAATTTTACATTCAAAAAGTCTAATGGCGCTCCTTCCCTTCCGAACCCTGCAGTGCACCCAAACAGTGGTTTTCCCTCACATATGGGATATCAGCGCGCTAATGAGAAATTGCACTACAAATTGTGTATTCCATTTTTTCCTGTTACCCTTGTGAAAATTAAAAAATTGGGTCTAAAGTAACATTTTTGTGAAAAAAAGTTAAATGTTCATTGTTTTCTTCTACATTCCAAAAATTCCCGTGAAACACCTGAAGGGTTAATAAACTTCTTGAATGTGGTTTTGAGCACCTTGAGGGGTGCAGTTTTTAGAATGTTGTCACTTTTGGGTATTTTCTGTCATAAAGGCCCCTCAAAGTCACTTCAAATAAGATGTGGTCCCTAAAAAAATGTTTTTGTAAGTTTTGTTGGAAAAATGAGAAATCGCTGGTCAATTTTAACCCTTATAGCTTCCTAACAAAAAAAATGTTGCTTCCAAAATTGTGCCGATGTAAAGTAGACATGTGGGAAATGTTATTTATTAACTATTTTGTGTGACATATCTCTCTGATTTAAGGGCATGAAAATTCAAAGTTTGAAAATTGCAAAATTTTCTAAATTTTTGCCCAAATTTCCGATTTTTTCACAAATAAACGCAAGTGATATCGAAGAAATTTTACCACTATTGTGAAGTACAATATGTCATGAAAAAACAATCTCAGAATCAGGGGAATCCGTTGAAGTACTCCAGAGTAATTACTTCATAAAGTGACGGTGGTCAGAATTGAAAAAATTGGCCTGGTCACAAAGGCAAAAACAGGCTCTGGCGCGAAGTGGTTAAAAGCTTCTTGTTGTTATTGGACTTTTTTATTACTCTATTGTCATATTGAATGTCATATTAGTTTTTACTTCTATTTTGTCAATTCTGTAATCTAAAAAAATTAGAAAATGTATTGTTTCAGTTGTTTTTTCCATATCTGTTATGTTAAAAATGCAAACTATAAAGTGAATATACTCCTGTGTCTAGTTGATGTGAAGTCGTTTGCAAGAAGCTACAGCAAATGCTCTTGCTCTCAAGAGGCACTAACTCAGATGCATTATGCACATTAACATGACAAAATCAACAAAAGCTGAATATAAAAAACATGTGAGAGCGCAATTTAAAAAAACTCCCGATTCTAAATTTCTTTCATTCGTATTATTACTCAATATTTGGTATAAATCTAAAATAAAAAAAAGGTGCACATATTATTAAAAAAACAAAATAAATAGCACACATCTCACATGTGATATAATTACATAGTTTTTCCAAACAAGTCAAAATTGGAATTTATCACTATAATATACTGTACATCCATCACAACTATGAATAGGAAAGGCAAGCATGCAAGCATTTAGCTTGTTACAGCAATTTTGGACTATCTATTGCTAGAATTCTTTTCTGAATGATTATTCTGTTATTTCTGCTAAAAATATATGGGTGCATTGACAACTGGCTGTTACCAGTTAAGGGTGCGTCCATATACACTATAATACTATCCATGGTACAACCTAGTTATCAATTTATTCATCAATTTTTAGAAGGAATATTTGTTTTTTCTTTAGATTGCTGATATAGGTGGTAAGCTCATCTATACAAAAGGAAGTATAATAAGTGAAGTCCCCTATGGGGCCCCAAATGGTCTCATTTGCCTATATGAGACGACCAATACTAGTAAAGAGCCATGATAGTTGGAGGTCACTTTGGAGATAGGGTCAACAAGCTTCAAGTTTGACGTGCACACACTGCCATATTTGTGGAATGTGTTTTCTCAACTACATATATTTTATTAGGTTAAAAAAAAGCTTGCAAAATATGTCATTCAGGAGAAGTACACTCTTGAGGAGTACCCTCTTCATGTCTACTCTAGTACTTTAAATGTTCATCCACCTTACTAAAGTGTAACTTTTCTGGTTGCATTTTTTGTTAGAATTGTATATTGTACCATTGATCTGTTAGATCTGGCATAAGGCAGAGTTCTGAGAATTTTTTTTTGTCTTTTACAGGTAATGCAAATATTTACTAAATCAGACATTTCTGGGAAGCTGACAGGTCCTCTTTAACTGACAGCTATGTTTGGAAAAAGCTAAACAAATATCAATAACTTTGTCTAATGAACATATTGATAGAGAACATGTGAATTGTAATCATTTTATAAATACATGCATTTAGTTCACAAGGGAGTCTCTTAAATGCTAAAGTATTGTAGAGAAAATGTGATGCAGTTGGTACAATAGATAAAGCTTTGGCAAAATAGAAGTTTGTAACATGAAAATCATTCAAGGCTCCAACTGTTCTGACCCCAACTCTTTAAAGCTTTAGATAAAAGAACAGTGAAGTGAGGAGGAAGGAAGAATGTGTCCAATACCAAATGTATAAAGAAATCAAAGTGGTGAAATAACACTCAAATACTTCACATTTTTACTAATAACTGTTGTACTAAAATACACAGATTAAGGGATCACTCACACTAGCATATAAAAAATGGTCCCAATCTCATCCAGGAGAGTTAGTTGATTTTTTCTCACTTGTCATCCGTGTGCAATCCGTATAAATTAATTTTTTTTACTCAGTAGCTATTAATCTTTTACAGGACCATTTACAGTTTCCTATGCTACAGAATTGTAATGTATCAGTAAAAATTGAATGCCACTCTGATGGTCCATATGACATGCAATTTTATTCTCACACTGTACCGATTACGGAGTAAAATAGCATGTTGTGATTTTTTCTCATGCCGAATATAGCTGAGAAAAAATCTCATTAAATAACATTGGTCCAAATGCAGTCCGATTTTTTATCTGATTGCACTCGTCCGATTCATATGCCAGTGTGAGCGAACCCTAATGGAAGTACATTATCACAAATATGAGCCTCTATCTATAGTCAATATTATTATCACTATTGCCATTTATTTTGGTATTATAAAACAGACAGTATTTATATATAATTTTTTTGCTTTAATCTGATTTAAAGAGGACGTATCAGCAGGTCAAAAGTATTCAGTTTTTATTATTATTTTTTTCTCGCTACTCCACTGAGTATGCTATATATTTTTTTTAAATCTGCAAATGGTTGAGGAGATGTGTGCCTTTTATTTAGTGCTGCTTATCTTACTTGTAACCAGGATAATCAAGTCATTCTCCTATTCTATATTCTATAGTACAGTGGTGGTCAGTACACCACTGGGTCATTGTAGATCAGAGGTTCCTGGTGGAGCACAGTTTGGTGCAGAACTTAAAGTAAATACAACAGTGTTGGATTCCATCTCCAGATTCACACGGTAAGTTAATTAATTTGTATCAAACTGAAATCAAACTTTATTTTTCCCCCTTTCCCCGGTCACTCTTTCAAGTATTGAAATACACACAAATGTATTTACTGCAAATTAAATTTTTGGAAATGTTCATCAAAGTCGGCAAATTTGAATTTCAAACAATCTTCTCATGTCTAAAGGCCCCGTCACACTAAGCGATATCGCTAGCGAGATCGCTGCTGTGTCACGGTTTTGGTGACTCACCAGCGACCTCACCAGCGATGTCGCTATGTGTGACACTTTGCAACGATCAGGCCCCTGCTGTGAGGTCGCTGATCGTTGCAAAGTGTCCTGGACCATTTTTTGGTCGTTGGCCTCCCGCTGGCCTGCACACATCGCTGTGTGTGACCAGCGGGACCAACGATCTGGCTGGTAACCATGGTAAATATCGGGTTACTAGGGGCACGCGCGCACTTAGTAACCCGCTGTTTACCATGGATACCACTCTGCTACAGTGAGCGGAGGCTCCAGCGCACCGTAGCAGAGTGGTATCCATGGAAAACAGCGGGTTACTAGGGGCACACGCGCACTTAGTAACCCAATATTTACCATAGTTACCAGCCTGCTCCTGCTTGCAGCAGGCTAGTAACGGGAGCAGGACATCGTGGAACGATTCTTTCCACGATATCGCTGCTCCCCTCATCGCTGGTGAGCCTGCCTGTTTGACAGCTCACCAGCTATGTATTAGCGATGCAGCAACGATCCCTGACAGGTCGTATCGTTGTCGGGATCGCTGCTGCATCGCTTAGTGTGACGGGGCCTTAAGTAGCACCTAAAATGATTAAGGTGAATAAACAAGTGCATTCTTTATTCAACCATATGTTGTTGATGCACTTTATTCTATCTATCTGTAAGTGGTGTAACAAGAGTTCGATGGGCACTGGTGTATAAGTTGGACCTGGGCCCCCACCTGCATGTTGGTCAAAAGTATGGGCCCTTGTAGTGTTTTAGATCCTATAAAGACATACATATTTACCCCCATGTCATAATGTCCCCCATCCTGATCCTCTTCCTTTAATAATGTTCCCGATTACCTGTAGTAATGTCCCCTGGGCCACTTCCTCTAATAATAATGACCCCTGTCCAGAGCAGGGAGTCTGCGAGTTAATGCACCACAAAACATTTCAGTAAATCCATGTCCTTTGATGCACATTCAGCCAAAATAGGTGCTGGCATCAGCAGGACCCCCTCCAGCACGGGCATGACAGCACCCTCTGCAACCGTGATTGTTACAACGTTGCTATCTACAGTATCTATCTATGTATCTATCTATCTAGCAGTAGAAAAATAAAAGCAGCACTTATCCATGCAAAGATAGGTGATAAAATGTTTTTCACAAAAACAACTTTTGCATGCCAAGATTCAAAAAAATGGGGGCGGCTCTCTAAAATTAGATGATGGAAAAATGGATTTTAAGCAGCCAATGAAACGTTTTTGGGTTAGAATGACAGAGATTTTGTCAATCGAATAACAAGGTGAAATACCTGCTGCATTTTTTATTCACCCATATGCCGCAAGAATCCACTTGCTTTTCATCATGATCATTTGGAGCCATGCACTTTTATCTATCTATCTACAGTACAGACCAAAAGTTTGGACACACCTTCTCATTTAAAGATTTTTCTGTATTTTCATGACTATGAAAATTGTACATTCACACTGAAGGCATCAAAACTATGAATTAACACATGTGGAATTATATACTTAACAAAAAAGTGTGAAACAACTGAAAATATCTCTTATATTCTAGGTTCTTCAAAGTAGCCACCTTTTGCTTTGATGACTGCTTTGCACACTCTTGGCATTCTCTAGATGAGCTTCAAGAGGTAGTCACCGGAAATGGTTTTCACTTCACAGGTGTGCCCTGTCAGGTTTAATAAGTGGGATTTCTTGCCTTATAAATTGGGTTGGGACCATCAGTTGTGTTGTGCAGAAGCCTGGTGGATACACAGCTGATAGTCCTACTGAATAGACTGTTAGAATTTGTATTATGGCAAGAAAAAAGCAGCTAAGTAAAGAAAGGTCAGTCAGTGCGAAAAATTAGGAAAACTTTGAAAGTGTCCCCAAGTGCAGTTGCAAAAACCATCAAGCGCTACAAAGAAACTGGCTCACATGAGGACCGCCCCAGGAAAGGAAGACCAAGAGTCACCTCTGCTTCTGAGGATAAGTTTATTCGAGTCACCAGCCTCAGAAATCGCAGGTTATCAGCAGCTCAGATTAGAGACCAGGTCAATGCCACACAGAGTTCTAGCAGCAGACACATCTCTTCAACAACTGTTAAGAGGAGACTTTGTGCAGCAGGCCTTCATGGTAAAATAGCTGCTAGGAAACCACTGCTAAGGACAGGCAACAAGCAGACGAGACTTGTTTGGGCTAAAGAACACAAGTAATGGACATTAGACCAGTGGAAATCTGTGCTTTGGTCTGATGAGTCCAAATTTGAGATCTTTGGTTCCAACCACCGTGTCTTTGTGCGACGCAGAAAAGGTGAACGGATGGACTCTACATGCCTGGTTCCCACCGTGAAGCATGGAGGAGTAGGTGTGATGGTGTGGGGGTGCTTTGCTGGTGACACTGTTGGGGATTTATTCAAAATTGAAGGCATACTGAACCAGCATGGCTACCACAGAATCTTGCAGCGGCATGCTATTCCATCTGGTTTGCGTTTAGTTGGACCATCATTGATTTTTCAACAGGACAATGACCCCAAACACACCTCCGGGCTGTGTAAGGGCTATTTGACCAAGAAGAAGAGTGATGGGGTGCTACGCCAGATGACCTGGCCTCCACAGTCACCAGACCTGAACCCAATCGAGATGGTTTGGGGTGAGCTGGACTGCAGAGTGAAGGCAAAAGGGCCAACAAGTGCTAAGCATCTCTGGGAACTCCTTCAAGATTGTTGGAAGACCATTTCCGGTGACTACCTCTTGAAGCTCATCAAGAGAATGCCAAGAGTGTGCAATGCAGTCATCAAAGCAAAAGGTGGCTACTTTGAAGAACCTAGAATATAAGACATATTTTCAGTTGTTTCACACTTTTTTGTTAAGTATATAATTCCACATGTGTTAATTCATAGTTTTGATGCCTTCAGTGTAAATGTACAATTTTCATAGTCATGAAAACACAGAAAAATCTTTAAATGAGAAGGTGTGTCCAAACTTTTGGTCTGTACTGTATCTATCTATCTATCTATCTATCTATCTTTTTTAGTTTGCAACAAATTATGTTAACACATTCTGTTCATATTTGTGCTAAATATGATTTTGCATTGGAATTGAATTTACATTCTTTTTCGGAATAACATCTGAGATGCTTTATACAGAGCAGTTATTAATTTGACATTCTCATACAGTGTTACAAGGAATATAATTTCATTTGTATCTTGCATAATGAGCCAGAACATTGCAGTTGTGGTTTCAGTGGTAATATAAAACCAATTTGTCTATCCTCCACTTATTAATATATATTACTTACACATTCTAAAGTTAGGACACAGCTCATTGTATTTCATTTTAAACAAATTTTGATTGACTCCCTTGTTATACAGAACAAAGTCAAATCCTTTATCTTTTAACAATTAACTGCTAAAGTTGCTACTAATTTTAAGAAAGCATAGCCATGCATACAGTCATCTGTCAACACTATGTGGCCAAATATTGCCTCTGTGAACAAAGGTATAAATTAGAATTGTAGCTTAAAATTCCTTGGCCCCATGTAAATTCTGTAAATGGGCCTCAATCCTGTAGTGTGAAATCTACAATACTGGTGTACGATGTGGTAGAGGGGCATTTGTAACTACTCAGGCTTCAAGACATCGTTGACTACTACAATTCCCTACAGAAAATGAATGAATGCTGTTTTTTTTTACCAGCAAGTGCTAATTCATTGCTAATGCTAGGAAATGATCCTATAACTAATCCCAATGAGAAGTACTCTGCAAAATTTCATGTGAAAAAACATGGTTCTACCATAAGATATCATTAATTGAGGTCAATAAGAACAACCGAGAATGCCTTTAAATAATGAATATGATTTCAAATACATTCTTGTTTCAAACCGAATGCTAGTAATATCATGAAACCAGCTATAGACATTGCTGGATAAGGAAACATCATGAAACTCCAAATCGGTGTAAAACATGTAAAGCAAAATGTTAACGTCTTTTGTAAATATAAAATATAAAGCATTCTGTAAGGTTAAATTGAAAGGTTGTTGTATGGAAGCAATCTACAAATGTATGCAGTTTACATGGCTTACTTGGAATACAGTTCAATTTCATGAAGCTTCATAAATCAAATTTAGAATGTAGAAATACATTTAAGTTACAGATGTAGAAACTGCAAAAACGATGACTACCTTTTACATTTATAGCTAACAAACATTAATGAGAATATACAGTGCCTACAAGTAGTATTCAACCCCCTGCAGATTTAGCTGGTTTGATAAGATGCAAATAAGTTAGAGCCTTCAAACTGCAAACGAGAGTAGGTTTTATGAACAGAAGCATAAATCTTACAAACCAAAAAGTTATGTTGCTCAGTTGAATTTTATTAAATTTTAAACATAAAAGTGTGGGTCAATTATTATACAACCCCTATGTTTAATATTTTGTGGAATAACCCTTGTTTGCAATTACAGCTAATAATCGTCTTTTATAAGACCTGATCAGGCCGGCACAGGTCTGTGGAGTTATCTTGGCCCACTCCTCCATGCAGATCTTCTCCAAGTTATCTAGGTTCTTTGGGTGTCTCATGTGGACTTTATTCTTGAGCTCCTTCCACAAGTTTTCAATTGGGTTAAGGTCAGGAGACTGACTAGGCCACTCCAACACCTTGACTTTTTCCCTCTTGAACCAGGCCTTGGTTTTCTTGGCTGTGTGCTTTGGGTCGTTGTCTTGTTGGAAGATGAAATTACGACCCATCTTAAGATCCTTGATGGAGGAGCGGAGGTTCTTTGCCAAAATCTCCAGGTAGGCCGTGCTATCCATCTTCCCATGGATGTGGACCAGATGGCCAGGCCCCTTGGCTGAGAAACAGCCCCACAGCATGATGCTGCCACCACCATGCTTGACTGTAGGGATGGTATTCTTGGGGTCGTATGCAGTGCCATCCAGTCTCCAAACGTCACGTGTGTGGTTGGCACCAAAGATCTCGATCTTGGTCTCATCAGACCATAGAACTTTTAACCAGTCTGTCTCAGAATCCTCCAAGTGATCATGAGCAAACTGTAAACGAGCCTTGACATGACGCTTTGAAAGTAAAGGTACCATACAGGCTCGTCTGGAACGGAGACCATTGCGGTGGAGTATGTTACTTATGGTATTGACTGAAACCAATGTCCCCACTGCCATGAGATCTTCCCGGAGCTACTTCCTTGTTGTCCTTGGGTTAGCATTGACTCTTCGGACAAGCCTGGCCTCAGCACGGGAGGACACTTTCAAAGGCTGTCCAGGCCGTGGAAGGCTAACAGTAGTTCCATAAGCCTTCCACTTACGGATGATGCTCCCAACAGTGGAGACAGGTAGGCCCAACTCCTTGGAAAGGGTTTTGTACCCCTTGCCAGCCTTGTGACCCTCCACGATCTTGTCTCTGATGGCCTTGGAATGCTCCTTTGTCTTTCCCATGTTGACCATGTCTGAGTGCTGTTCACAAGTTTGGGGAGGGTCTTAAATAGTCAGAAAAGGCTGGCAAAAGAGATCTTTAATCCACACATGTGAAGCTCATTATTCTTGGTGCCTGAACTACTTCTTAATACTTTAGGGGGACCAAACAGAATTCTTGTGGTTTGAGGGGTTGAATAATAAATGACACTCTGAATTAACTTTTAACGTTTTTTAAAAATAAAAAAAAATAAAAAATTTGCTGCAGTGCATTTCCCACTTCCAGGCTGATCTACAGTACAAATGTCACAATGCCAAGTTAATTCCGCATGTGTCAACCAGCTAAATCTGCAGGGGGTTGAATACTACTTGTAGGCACTGTAGGACACAGACAATATGGATGGCAATACAGATCACAAAAGGACAAGGGAACCTATTAAAGCACAATTGAAAACTTAGGCAACACTCAAGATTTTAAAATATTGAACCTTAATATAATAATTAATATAATTAATATAAGATTATTGCTCACATATGGGCCAAGACAGATTTAAATTGTTACCCAGGAGGTCCCCATGTTCATATGAATATCTCACTGAAGGGCTGTGGGATAGAAGCCTGGATTTGACCAAAGACTCAGTTAGAGGCAGCAGCAATTATATACACATGGGTAAAATTGTTTGTGCCAGAGATGAGCGGATAGCTTCGCGTAACCCAAGTCCAGTTCAGTGCTCTATGGCCTTGGACTGGAACTGCGTGAATTTCCTGATCTTTCAAGTTCCTTGGTGCTGTGTTTGATTCGTCGACCTGATGTAATGTCAACTGTGTGCACAAGTGATGACGCACCGGTAAAGCAAATCATAAGAACAAACTGGGATCTCGGAAGGCCAGGAAATTCACACAGCTTCGATCCTGGGCTAGAGAACATCGACCTGGACTACGGTCCATGGTTCTGTAAAGCGATCCGATCATCGTTGGTTTGTACTCCTGTGTTAATGTAAGAAAAACCCACAATGGTCACTGAAATAACTTAAAACTGACAAAAGTAATTTTCAATTTAAATTTATTGAATGCCAACTAATGAAGTGTGGATCAACAGAAAAAAAAGCTAATGAAAATGAACAAAGCTTAGGAACCCCTAGAAAAGATTGGAAATAATTTGACCATAGGGATATGATAAACTAAGGAGTGTCCTGTAATTAGCACCACATGTGTCCACAAACTTGTGAACAATCAGTCTGCCTATTTAAAGGGTGAAAAGTAGTTAAGGTGCTCTTTGGCATCATGGTGTGTACTACACTGAATATTGACCAAAGAAAACTAAAGGTCCCGTCACACTTAGCGACGCTGCAACGATCCCGACAATGGTACGACCTGTCAGGGATCGTTGCTGCATCGCTATGTGGTCGCTGGTGAGCTGTCAAACAGGCAGGCTCACCAGCGATCAGGGGAGCAGCGACCCGATGTTTATCATAGTTACCAGCCTGATCGCTGCTCCCGCTGGTCACACACAGCGATGTGTGCTGACCAGCGGGAGAGCAACGACCAAAAAATGGTCCAGGACACTTTGCAGCGATCAGTGACCTCACAGCAGGGGCCTGATCGTTGCAAAGTGTCACACATAGCGACATCGCTGGTGAGGTCGCTGTTGCGTCACCAAAACCGTGACACAGCAGCGATCTTGCTAGCGATCTCGCTATGTGAGACGGGGGCTTAAGGAGAGAGTTGTATCAGGAGATTAGAAAGAAAATTAGAGATTAACATATTAAAGGGAAAGGATGTAAGGCCATCTTGAAACAGATTAATGTTCATGCTACTGCAGTTGCACATGTTTATTCATAAGTTTAAGGTCTATGGGACTGTAGCCAATAGCCAACCTCCCTGGACGTGGCCGCAAGAGGAAAATTGATGACAAATTGAAGGGACAAATAATGAGAATGGAAACCAAAGATCCAAGAACAACTTTCAAAGAGATTAGTGGTGAACTCCAGGGTTGCTGTCTTTGCCAAAATGGACGTCATAGAAGACGATCGAGGAGGAAACCACTGTTGAAAGCATACCACAAAAATGAGAAACTGGAATTTGCCAAAATGCATATTGACAAGTCAGAAAGCTTCTGAGAGAATGTCCCATAGATTGAGGAAACAAAACTGGAGCTTTCGTGCAAGGTAATTCAGCTCTAAGTTCACAGATGAAAAATGAAGTATATAAAGACAAGAACATTGTACATACTGTGAAACATGGGGGGAAGCTCAGTTATGTTTTGGATTCCGTTTTTGCATCTGGCACAGGGTGTCTTGAATCTGTGCAGGGTACAATGAAATCTCAAGATTATAAAGGCTTTCTGGAGCGAAATGTGATGCCCAGTGTCAGAAAGCTTGGTCTGAGTCACATCATGGGCTCTCCAACAGGCTGGAGAAGGCAACTTTAAAACCTCAGAAAGCTGAAGCAGTTTGCTCATAAGTAGTAGGCCAAAATATCTACGGACAGGTATAGAAGTCTCATTGAGAGTTTTAGAATTAGTTTGAAGTAATTACCTCAAAAGGTTGGGCAACAAAATATTAAGTTAAAGGTGCATCATCTTTGCCTCGACCATTTTCATTAGGTTTTTTTTATTCCGCTTAACTACAATTCAAAAGCAATGGCTGATTTTCATTAGTTGATATTCAATACATTTACACTGAAAATGACCTTTGTCAGTTTCAAGTTATTTCAGTGATAATTGTGGGTTTTTAATTTAATTTCTTAATTTAATAGAAGAGAATCAACAATTTTGTCTAAACGTGTATATAAAAAATGCTAAATAACACAAACATTATTTTTTGTTTTTAGTTTTGTATTTTTGTTATTTGTTACACTTCTATTATTATGCTGGCTCTTTGTTATGATTGAAGGTACTATCTTGTATTGGTAGAGTAAAAGAATAAAGCCCATAGCACTAAATTGGATTACCAGCATTACTTTATTGAATGAATTTCACTTCAGACTTTGTGATGCAAAATAAGTAGTTATTCTTTGCGGTATTATGGTTTCATTCAAGAACAGCCCTAACAATATTTTAGACAATTATATTATTCCTCTGTCTTGAAAGAGACTGACAGAGCACATCATAAGACTCATGCTGTTGGCGGTTTTACTATGTGCTCTATCAGCCTCTACCCAACCTGAAGGACATTATTTTCTGAAACATTGTAACATTGTAGTTATATTTGCATCATACAATTTGAAATGCTGTTCATTCTCTTTTGAATTCCTTAATAAGTACTACATTCTCCACTTCTGAGGAGAAGTGTGTCCATAGATATCTATAAAAGTACTTCAATAAAAAAAGAAAAAGTATGCAGTATGTCTTATGTTCCGCTCAAGTATGCATTTTCTTTGGCATTGCTCTATTTAAAATGATAGAAAACATTATCTATTTCTTGTGAATAAAATTACAAAATAAATGAAATATTAAAAAAATGTGCCTTTGACTGGAAAAACATGCCTGGATTTTCAAATGCTTGCTTCTTCTTTTTTTTATTCCTGTACAGATGTCTTTATAGTGTTGGCTATGTGCCTAACTCTAGAGGTAGTAATGTATCTGCATATTAAACCAAAATCCTGATGTATTTAAACTTCAAAATTCAGCTTAGGGACTCAGATAATCTCAACCTTTTATAAAACTATTTACTGATCCAAAATTTGATGTTGACTATTTCTAAATGTACTTTTTATAGTAATAAAAACTTAATTTTTCAGATACACTGATAAAGATCCCCTTCATAAACATACACTATATCGCCAAAATTATCAGGACATCTACGCCATACACCTGCATGAGCATTCAAGACATCCCATTCAGAATCATAGGCAGTAATATAGAATTGGGCACCCCTATGCAGCTATTACAGCTTCCACTCTTCATGGAAGGCATTTTACAATGTCTTGGAGTTGCTCTGTTGAACTTTTTGCTCATTGATCCAGAACATCATTTATGAGATCAAATGCTGCTGTTAGATGAGAGGCCCTAGCTCTCAATGTCCATTCCAGTTCATCCCAAAGGTGTTCAATTACATTGAAGTTAGGGCTCTCTGCCGATCATTCAAGTTGTACCACACCAAGCTCACTCATTTATGCTTTATGGATCTTACTATGATAACTGGGGTATATTCATGCTGGAAAAGAAAAAGGCCCTTCTCTAAATTGTTTCTACAAAGTTGGATGCATACAAAATATTTTGGCATGCTGAAGCATTAAGATATTACTTTACAGAAACTAAGAGGCCGAAGCCAATCCGTTAACAACAACCCTATAGCATTATCCATCCTATATAAACATTTACAGTTTACTTAATGCAGTCATGCAGGTAACATTCTCCTAACATTTGTCATACTCAGACTCCTCTATCAGACTGACAGATAGATACTCCAGTGGCACCGTGTGTTTGGTGATGTAAGGCTTGCAAGCAGCTGATTGGTCATGGAAATTAATACCATGAAGCCCCCAATAGTACTGTTTTTGTGCTCACGTTAAAGTCAGAGGTGGTTTCAAACTCTGCAGTTATTGAATCAGAAGCGTCTTCGTGACCCTTTTGTACTATGTTCCTCTTCCCTTGACAACCAAGCTTTTTAACTTTATGTGATCAGTAATTTTGTGGCTGAGTTGTTGTGGTTCCTAAATTCTTACATTTTTCAATAATTTCACTCATAAGTAATCTTTAAATATTTAAAAGGGGAGATATTTCACAAACTGTCTTGTTACAACAATGACATCCTATTACCATGTCACAGTCAAATTCAGTTAGGTTTTTAGAAGAGCAGATTTTTCTTCAAATGTTTATAATGGAAGACTGCATGGATAGATGCTCAATTTTTTACACATGTGGCATGGGACTAAATCAAAAATTTTAATTCAATGATTAAGAGATGTGTCTTAACCCCTTAATAGCCTATGACGTATTATTATGCTATAGGCTATTAACCCCGGTTCAGCGCGGGCTCCGGTGCTGAGTCCGCACTGAACCGGGCATATGTCAGCTAATTCTTACAGCTGACATGTGCCCGCAACAGCTGCAGGTGGAATCGCGATCCACCTGCGGTTGTTAACCAGTTAAACACCACTGTCAATCTCTGACAGCAACATTTGACAGCGCCGGAAAAGCGGCCTTAGCCTCGCCCATCGGTGACCCCGTCACGTGATCGCGGGTCACAGATGGGTCGGCATGACAACCCGGGGTCTGCAACAGACCCCTGTGGTTGTCATGTCTTGCTAGCTATGAGTGCCACCTAGTGGTCGGCGCTCATAGCACAGGAGCATTTCTCCTGCATACAGGTGATCTGCTCCTTGCCTGTATGCAGTAGAAACTATCAGGAAACTGCAGCTTCTAGTCTCCTATGGAGACTATTGAAGCATGCAGAAAGTGTAAAAAAAAAAAATGGTTTTAACAATATAAAAAAACATAAAAGTTTAAATCACCCCCCTTTCACCCCATTCAAAATAAAATAATAACAAAAAAAAATTCCCACATACACATATTTGGTATCGCCGCGTTCAGAATCGCCAGATCTATCAATATAAAAAAGAATTAATCCGATAAGTAAACAGCGTAACGAGAAAAAAATTCTAAACGCCAGAATTACGTTTTTTTGGTCATCGCAACATTGCAATTAAATGCAATAACGAGCGATCAAAACATCGGATTTATCCCAAAATGGCATCAATTAAAATGTCAGCTCAATACACAAAAAATAAGCCCTCACCCAGCCCCAGATCCCAAAAAATGGAGATGACATGGATCTCGGAAAATAGCACCATTTTTATTTATTTTTTTTAGCAAACTTTGGATTTTTTTTTTACCACTTAAATAAAAAGTAACCTATACTTAATTGGTTTCTACGAACTTGTAATGACCTGGAGAATAATAATGGCAGGTCAGTTTTAGTATTCAGTGAACGTGGTAAAAAAAAAAAAAAAAAAAAAAACAACTGTGGAATTGCATTTTTTTCACTTGGAATTTTTTTCCCGTTTTCCAGCACACAACATGGTAAAACCATTTAAAAGTACAACTCGTCCCGCAAAAAATAAGCCCTCACATGGCCATATTGACAGAAAAATAAAAAGGCTATTGCTCTGGGAAGAAGGGAAGCAAAAAACGAAAACGCAAAAACGGAAAAAGCCAAGGTCCTACTTCTGTCCATATATATATGTATATAGATATAGATATATATATTTGTATTTATATACATATATACATATATATATATACAGTACAGACCAAAAGTTTGGACACACCTTCTCATTTAAAGATTTTTCTGTATTTTCATGACTATGAAAATTGTACATTCACACTGAAAGCATCAAAACTATGAATTAACACATGTGGAATTATATACTTAGCAAAAAAGTGTTAAACAACTGAAAATATGTCTGATATTCTAGGTTCTTCAAAGTAGCCACATTTTGCTTTGATGACTGCTTTGCTCACTCTTGGCATTCTCTTGATGAATTTAAAGAGGTAGTCACCGGAAATGGTTTTCACTTCACAGGTGTGCCCTGTCAGGTTTAATAAGTGGGATTTCTTGCCTTATAAATGGGGTTGGGACCATCAGTTGTGTTGTGCAGAAGTCTGGTGGATACACAGCTGATAGTCCTACTGAATAGACTGTTAGAATTTGTATTATGGCAAGAAAAAAGCAGCTAAGTAAAGAAAAACGAGTGGCCATCATTACTTTAAGAAATGATGGTCAGTCAGTCCGAAAAACTGGGAAAACTTTGAAAGTGTCCCCAAGTGCAGTTGCAAAAACCATCAAGCGCTACAAAGAAACTGGCTCACATGAGGACCGCCCCAGGAAAGGAAGACCAAGAGTCACCTCTGCTTCTGAGGATAAGTTTATCCGAGTCACCAGCCTCAGATATCGCAGGTTAACAGCAGCTCAGATTAGAGACCAGGTCAATGCCACACAGAGTTCTAGCAGCAGACACATCTCTACAACAACTGTTAAGAGGAGACTTTGTGCAGCAGGCCTTCATGGTAAAATAGCTGCTAGGAAACCACTGCTAAGGACAGGCAACAAGCAGAAGAGACTTGATTGGGCTAGAGAACACAAGGAATGGACATTAGATCAGTGGGAATCTGTGCTTTGGTCTGATGAGTCCAAATTTGAGATCTTTGGTTCCAACCACTGTGTCTTTGTGCGACGCAGAAAAGGTGAACGGATGGACTCAACATGCCTGTTTCCCACCGTGAAGCATGGAGGAGGAGGTGTGATGGTGTGGGGGTGCTTTGCTGGTGACACTGTTGGGGATTTATTCAAAATTGAAGGCATACTGAACCAGCATGGCTACCACGGCATCTTGCAGCGGCATGCTATTCCATCCGGTTTGCGTTTAATTGGACCATCATTTATTTTTCAACAGGACAATGACCCCAAACACACCTCTAGGCTGTGTAAGGGCTATTTGACCAAGAAGGAGAGTGATGGGGTGCTACGCCAGATGACCTGGCCTCCACAGTGTAACGGGTCTGGGAGGTGGAACCTCTGTGCAACTATACAAGGGGACAGTCCTTGTAAGGAAGTGGGTGGCTCCCAGGGACGACGGGCAGGTAGTCACGGCAAGTGACAGGGACAGTCTCTGGGTAGAGGGGCAGGTAGTCACGGCAAGTGACAGGGACAGTCTCTGGGTAGAGGGGCAGGTAGTCACGGCAAGTGACAGGGAAAGTCTCTGGGTAGAAGGGCAGCGGGCTGGTGGCTGGTGAACGCTCCCAGGTGAGCGGGCGAGAGTCTCTGGACAGGCAGGTGGTCACGGCAAGTGACGGCAGAACCTCCAGGTAGACTAGCAGACAGGTAGCGGGAGGACGCTCCCAGGTGAGCGGGCAAGAGTCTCTGGACAGGCAGGAGGTCACGGCAAGTGACGGCAGAGCCTCCAGGTAGGCTAGCAGGCAGGTAGCAGGTGAGCGCTCCCAGGTGAGCGGGCAATAGTCTCTGGACAGGCAGGAGGTCACGGCAAGTGACGGCAGAGCCTCCAGGTAGGCTAGCAGGCAAGTAACAGGTGAGCGCTCCCAGGTGAGCGGGCAGGCTGGTCCATAGGCAGACTGACAGGTGTCGGAGAGCAGACCGTCGGACCGCAGGCTTACAAGCTGGTAAGCGGATATCAGGCAGGCATCAAGCAGGAATCTGGCAGATGACTGGCAGGTAACAGGCAGGTGACTGGCAGGTCACTGGCAACGGGACCTGAGGGCTGAAGCAGAGTGAAGGCTTTGCAACAACATTGCTCGGGCACCTCCATTTTGGAGGAGGTGCCTTATATATGGGAGGTCCTCCGGCAATTGGCCGGGGACTCCTTAGGACGGTGCACGCGGTCCCTTTAAGAGAGGGGGAGCGCGCGAGCGCCCTAAGCACACTGCCGGGGAAGGAGCGTGCGCCGAAAGCAGCGGGGAGAGAAGCGCTGGAGGACCCCGCGCCAGGAGCGGGGAGGTGAGAGGGACGGCGTCTCTGCCTAGTACGGGGCAGAGACGCCGATGCTACAGTACCCCCCCTTTAGGCCCCCTCTTTTTTGGCCAGAAAGAAATTTTTCAAGGAGAAGCAGGGCGTTGATGTTCTCCCTGGGTTCCCAAGTTCTCTCCTCAGGACCAAACCCCCTCCAATCTACCAGAAAAAAGGTCTTTCCTCTTACCCTCTTGGAGGTCAGAATACTCTCTACCTCAAAGACGTCATCAGCGGAAACCGGAGCAGGAGGGGCACCTGGATTATTGGAAAAAGAGTTAGAGACAACGGGTTTGAGGAGAGGTACGTGGAAGGAGTTGGGAATCCGTAGGGTGGCCGGGAGTTTTAATTTGTAGGCCACAGGGTTAATTTGCCTGAGGACTTCGAAGGGACCGATGAATCGAGGACCCAACTTGAAGGAGGGTACTTTGAGCCGCACATGTTTGGACGAGAGCCAAACCTTGTCTCTCGGACGGAATTGAGGCGGATCCAGACGTCTCTTATCAGCATATCTCTTCATCCGCTCAGAGGACCGAAGAAGAGCGGACCTGGTACTCTCCCAAATAGTAGAAAATTTGCTGACAAGAGACTCCGCAGCAGGGTTGTCCACAGAAACGGAGACAGGAAGCGGAATCCGGGGGTGCTGGCCATAGACAATAAAGAACGGGGACTTGGAAGAGGATTCGCTCTCGTGGTTATTATAAGAGAATTCGGCCCAAGGAAGGAGGTCCACCCAATCAGAATGGTGGGCATTAACAAAGTGCCGGAGATAGCTGGTAAGGATCTGATTGATCCGCTCCACTTGACCATTGGACTGGGGGTGGTAAGCGGAGAAGTCCAGGGTGACGTCCAGCAGTTTACATGTGGCTCTCCAGAAGCGTGAGGTAAACTGAACCCCTTGATCCGACAAGATGTGGAGGGGTAGGCCATGGAGACGGAAGATATGGCGAATAAAGTCCTTAGCCAGCTCAGGTGCAGACGGAAGACCAGGCAGGGGAATGAAGTGGGCCATTTTAGAGAAGCGGTCCGCGACCACCCAAATGACAGTACACCCGGCAGAGACAGGAAGATCGGTAATGAAGTCCATAGCGATGTGTTGCCACGGGGCAACAGGTATGGGAAGCGGCAAGAGATGACCAGCTGGTAAGTGTCTGGGAATTTTGTTGCGGCCACAAGATGAACAGGCAGAGACGAAGTCTACCACATCCTTACGCAGGGTAGACCACCAGTAATGCCGGGAAATGAGTAAGAAGGTCTTCTTTTGGCTGGCATGGCCAGCTAGTTTAGAAGAATGACCCCAGCGAAGAACCCTCTCACGGTCTGGAGGCGCCACGAACGTCTTGCCGGGTGGAAGACGAGACAAATCCAAGGGGGCCACATTCATCACCTTGGAGGGGTTGATAATGTGCATAGGCTCCTCCTCTTGGTCGGAGGACAGGAAGGATCGGGACAAGGCATCAGCTTTGATATTTTTGTCCGCCGGGCGGAAATGAAGGATGAAATCGAAGCGGGCAAAGAGCAAAGACCACCGGGCCTGACGTGGATTAAGTCTCTGGGCATTTTGGAGATATGTCAGGTTCTTGTGATCCGTATAGAGCCCCTTCAAGCAGGTAACGCCACTCCTCCAGCGCCAATTTAACGGCAAGCAGTTCTTGGTCTCCTATGGAGTAATTGCGCTCAGAGGAGGAGAAGATTTTAGAGAAAAAGCAGCAGGTTACCATTCTCCCGGAGGAAGACGTCTGAGTGAGCACCGCTCCGGCTCCAGAGCATCAACCTCCAGGTAGAACTGTTTGTTGCAGTCCGGACGGTGCAGCACAGGGGCAGAGGAGAAGGCTTGTTTCAGGGAAAGGAAGGCCTCCTCAGCTTCAGATGACCATACCTTGGGATTTGCTCCCTTACGGGTGAGCGCAGATATGGGCGCAGTCCGTGACGAGAAGTGAGGAATGAAGAGACGTTAGTAATTAGCGAAGCCCAGGAATCGCTGTATCGCCTTCAAGCCCTCCGGACGGGGCCACTTTAGGACAGCAGAGAGCTTCTCGGGATCCATTCGCAAGACTGTCTGGGAGAAAACATAGCCCAGGAAAGGAAGAGAGGTCTGCTTAAAAAGGCACTTCTCGTATTTAGCATAGAGGTGGTTCTGCCTGAGCCTAAGCAGGACCTGACGAACATCCCTCCGGTGTGTGGGAAGATCCGGAGAGAAGACCAAGATGTCGTCCAGGTATACCACCACGCAGGAGTAAAGAAGATCACGGAAGATGTCGTTGACCAGTTCTTGGAAGACAGCGGGAGCATTGCAGAGACCGAAGGGCATCACACGGTACTCATAGTGTCCGTCCCGGGTATTAAATGCTGTTTTCCACTCGTCTCCCTGACGGATAGGGACCAGGTTATACGCTCCACGTAGATCCAGCTTGGAGAAGATCCTGGCGCCTTTAAGACGATCAAATAACTCAGAGATGAGCGGAAGGGGGTATTTATTTTTAACCGTGATCTGATTGAGTCCTCTATAGTCAATACAGGGGCGTAGCGAGCCGTCTTTCTTTTTGACAAAGAAGAATCCGGCTCCAGCCGGGGAGGTAGATTTCCGGATAAATCCCCTAGCCAGATTCTCTTCAATGTACTCAGACATGGCCCGAGTCTCGGCTGCAGACAACGGGTAGATACGCCCGCGGGGAGGAGTGGTGCCAGGTACCAGGTCGATCGGGCAGTCATATGGCCTATGGGGTGGCAACGTCTCTGCTTCCTTCTTACCGAAGACGTCCGCATAGGGCCAGTAAGGAGCCGGGAGACCTGGTAAATTAGCTGGAGTTGGCGGAGGGCGAGCTGGGCGGACCGAAACCAGGCAGGTCCCATGGCAGTCTGGACCCCATCGGAGTACTTCACCGGATCGCCAGTTCAATACGGGTTCGGCTATCTGGAGCCAAGGTAGACCAAGCAACAGGGAGTGAGAAAGTCCAGACAACACATGGAATGAGATCTCCTCAGAGTGCAGCATTCCCACCTGCAGGGTTATGGGTTCAGTGACGAGCAGGATGGTCTCTGAGAGAAGTCTTCCATCCACGGAGGCGATTGATAATGGTTCAGCCAGGGACTTGGTGGGAATACGGTATCTCTCTACCAGAGACTGGGAGATGAGGTTTCCAGCCGCTCCAGAATCCAGGTGGGCGAGTTCAAAGTGACGGTTTTCTCCCCAAGCAATAGAGACCGGTAAAGTCAGAGACGGAGAGGGCTTACTTTTGTCTAGGACGACCTCTCCGAGCGGTCCAAGACACTGGTGTTTCCCGGCTTCTCCGGGCAGGAACGGATGAAGTTCTCCATACTGCCACAATAGAAACAGCTTCCCTCGGCTCGGTGAGATTCTTGGCGAGATCTGACCATCTTGGTCTAGTCGATCTGCATAGGTTCAGGCGAGAGCGCCCGCGGAGTGACTGATTGAGAGGCAGGTCTCAGGGAAGTAGGAGCAGAGCAAGAAAAGTCTTTCTCCCAGGTAGTCTCTTTGGCACGTTCTTGGAACCGGATGCCAATCCGGGTAGCTAGTGACACCAGGTCATCCAGAGTGGTAGGAATGTCCCGACCAGTTAACTCGTCCTTAATCCGACCGGAAAGACCCTCCCAGAAGACGGACACCAGAGCCTCATTCTCCCAGGCAAGCTCAGAAGCGAGGGTGCGGAACCGTATGGCATATTGGCCCACGGTGAGACTCCCTTCCCGGAGACGTAGCAGAGAGGAGGCAGAAGAGGTTTTCCGTCCAGGTTCATCGAAGACTTTCCGGAAAGCAGCGAGGAAAGATGGCAGGTCGGACACCAGGGGATCCCCTCTCTCCCACAGGGGATTTAGCCATGCCAGTGCCTCCCAAGTGAGATGGGACATGATGAAGGCCACCTTGGCCCAGTTGGAGATGAACTGGTATGCCAATAGCTCAAAGTGCAGGGTGCACTGGTTTATGAAACCCCGAGCTAAAGTAGGTTCGCCGGCAAAGCGTGGAGGTGCCAGAAGCCGAGGTCCATAGTCGGGTACCATGAAGGGACTGGATTGCGGTACCGCAGGAATGGGCACGGCTGGACCAGAGGTAGACATAGACAAGTCACACAATGCGCCTAGACGAGAGTTAACGGACCGTAGATAGGACAGTACCAACTCCTGCTGAGTTTTCTGACGTAAGACTTCCTGGTGCAGATCGGAGATCTGGGGGCCACCGGGTTCCATGGCCCGAGCAAACTGTAACGGGTCTGGGAGGTGGAACCTCTGTGCAACTATACAAGGGGGCAGTCCTTGTAAGGAAGCGGGTGGCTCCCAGGGACGATGGGCAAGTAGTCACGGCAAGTGACAGGGACAGTCTCTGGGTAGAGGGGCAGGTAGTCACGGCAAGTGACAGGGACAGTCTCTGGGTAGAGGGGCAGGTAGTCACGGCAAGTGACAGGGACAGTCTCTGGGTAGAAGGGCAGCGGGCTGGTGGTTGGTGAACGCTCCCAGGTGAGCGGGCGAGAGTCTCTGGACAGGCAGGTGGTCACGGCAAGTGATGGCAGAATCTCCAGGTAGACTAGCAGACAGGTAGCGGGAGGACGCTCCCAGGTGAGCGGGCAAGAGTCTCTGGACAGGTAGGATTAACCTCGTTCTGAGGAGGAACTGGCAGCGATCTATCATGGAACACTTTAAAAACAGATCATCAAGGAGAAGAGAGACACTTGCAAAAATTACATACATGGATAAGTCTGAACACAATGTGGGATTCATACCTAATGAAATAGATCTAGACACTAAAAAGAAGATCAATACATTGTTTTTCATGTTCGAAAAAACAATGAAGATGGAAATTAGACACCAGCTCGACGCGGAATTTTTAAATATATGTTTAGATAAAAGTATTATCCCTAGGGGACTGGAGATTCATTTTGACAGTTCCTTTCCGGAAGATCCGGATTTCACAAAGGACTGGAGAAAGATTATAGACAATTGTTCTTACAAATTAATGTCTTTATTGATAAAGAAAAGGAAAATGCTTGCAAAAAATGCTTCTGAAAACTGTGAAAAATTGTTGACAGAACTGAATGAATTCAATCATTCCTCCTACTTTAACATAGTAAATTCTGATATAAATGGGAATTTGCAGAGATTTGAGAATGGTCTTATCGAACATAAAACCAAAAAACTGAGGAGAGACATGTATCCCTACAATAACAATAAAAATAATCTTAGAAATAATATGGAAGCAAATTTTAAGCAAAATACAGTTGGAAATATAAATTTACGTAAAACTAATAAAGAGAAACAATTCCATCAAAACACCAAAGAGAACATCACAAATGAAAACATGTTTTCAAAAAAACAGAGAGAAACTATAGACACTATTTGTACGTTTTACAATTCAAAGCATGCAAGGAATAGACAAACCTCAAATAAATATTGGGTAAATGAATCAACTCCCAATCACAATCGGATTCCAAGGAAAAATAATGCAAGCTTCTCAACTATTAAACAGTCATATTGCCAGTCTACACCTAGTAGTGGGAAAAATTTCCAACATACAGAGAAAATAAAATCCCCCTGCAACATAATTCCCACTGCTAATATCTCTCCCATTCACATAGAAGTCAATGCGGAAGTGCATAATCTTCCGGCACCCAACCCGGGTCTCCCACCCTTAAAATTATTAACAAATAAAACAACTACGACTGCTAACACATGGGTTAATCCCTGTTCAATAGAAAGCAGGGACATCGAAGAAATTACTGAATGTGAGGATCTTCTAAATATAACAAATCTAGCAAATTTAACAACACATAGTGTAGAGGACAGCTCTCAACCTTTTATAACTGTCATCCAAGCACCGTCATACTCCCCTTCATCTACAGCCTCACATATTTCTTTTTTAGAGATTGGACCCCTCCAACCTCCACCTCTATTAGAAACACTGCTTCCTCCGATAATAAGCCTCACCTCTATGGCTCCCATTATGCTACCTCCTTCACAACAGCAGATAACTCAATTTTTTCCCTTGATTACATCTCAAACCAACAAAAAAAGAAAAGGCGGCCCAGAGGCACGAGAGCAGGTAGGAAACACCCTAAAAAAATCATTACCAAATCCTACCTCCTTAAATCTGATAGAAAAAGAAAAAATAGCCCAAACACAAAAATAAAAAGTAATAAGAAACACATAAAAAATAAAAAAGTAATGAAAAGAGATAGGAAAGAAAACTCTGATAAAATAAAAATTTTTAATTTATCTAAATACACACTAAACGAAAATGAACAAACTCTGCTTGAAAAAGGACTGAACTTTTGCCCTGACCAACGTGCAAATAACTTTGATCTGTATATTGATCTAAATCAGTTCATAAGACGTCTTACCCTATCCAGACATTTTGCGATAAAAGAAAAAATAAAAGAAAAAACTTTTGAACCTACGGAAATACGTAAAAATCCTAAAAATAATTCTAAGTATGAAAATAAACATGATGAAAATATACATCTTGTAGTTAAAAATAGATCCAATTTTAATCCTATCCATCATAGAGGAAGCTACATTGAGACCTTCCTCTCATTGGTAGGGGACGAATTCCGCAAAATAAATAAAAAACAGTTTTTTAAAAAATCTTCAAAAAAGAATAATAAAAAACACCATGTGAAAGAAAACCTGAAAACAAGAGCTAACATCACAAAAAAAGAAAAATGTGCCATAAAAACCTTAAAAAATAATAATACAATTGTCATTAGAGAAGCAGATAAAGGGGGGGGGATAATAATTCAAGATCGAGAAGTGTACCTCAAAGAAGCACATAGAATACTATCAGATGAAAAATATTATAGTAAACTTAATATAGATCCTTCAAAAACCATTTCTAAAGAATATCATCTAATCATAAATACCGCTTATGAAAAAGGAATTATAGATAAAAGAGAAAAGCAGTTTCTCACAAATAAAGAATACTCTCTAGCTTTTTTTTATCATTTACCCAAAATTCATAAGGATCCAATTAATCCACCAGGTCGCCCCATTATAGCTGGTATAAATTCACTCACCAGCTATCTTTCCCATTATATCGATCTCCATCTACAAAACATAGTGAAAAAACTCCCATTGTATCTACGTGATTCTACCCAACTGATAGAAGAATTACAGGATATATATTGGGAAGAAGGATATTGGTTCATATCCTTAGATGTAACAGCACTATATTCAAACATAGACCACCAATTGGGGATATCAGCAACTCGATATTACTTAGAAACATATACCAATATGCCGCAAGCACAAATACAATTCATTCTTTTAGGCCTTGAATTCATCTTAAAGAGAAATATATTTGAATTCCAAGACCAGTTATATGTCCAGAAGCTCGGTACAGCAATGGGGACTCGAGTCGCGCCTAGTTTCGCTAATTTATTCATGGGACGTTTCGAGTCCCTATCAGCTCTGACAAAAGCCATGTATACAGAAAATATTATCCTGTACCGTAGATATATTGATGATCTAGTTATCCTGTGGAAAGGAGACCAAAAAATGGTGGAACAACTTATTTATGAACTAAACCAAAATGAGTGGGGTATCAATTTCACTTTTAATATGAGTGTAAATAAAATCAATTTTTTAGATTTAGAAATCAGTTTTAAAAAAAACTCATTAATAACAAAAACATACTTTAAAGTAGTAGATTCAAATGGATATTTAGAGTTCAATAGTGCACATTTTCACAAATGGGAAAAAAAACATCCCTTATAGCCAGTTTTTACGTATAAGGAAAAATAACACACAACTAGAGGACTATAATATACAAGCAAAAGTCCTTATAGACCGGTTTAAAACAAAAAAGTACCCCAAAAAACTAATTTCAGCAGCATATGAAACCAACAGAAAAAAGACACAGAAGGATTGCCTTTTGGCAATGAAAAACAAGTCAAATAAGACAGAAAAAATTAAGGAAAAGAGCAAGGAACACAAATTAGAAACAGATACCACCTTAAAATTCCCCAATGACAGTACAAGGTTCACAAAAAATCCTTTACAACCTAATAAATGTAGATTTAACTTCATCACAGCCTATAATAAGGAAAATTTAAATGTCAGAAAAATACTTAGTAAATATTGGTATATTCTGCAACAAGATCCTCTTCTAAGAGAATCCCTACCTGAAAGACCAGGGATCACCTTTAGAAGAGGAAAAACCATCAGGAATTTGATAGCTCCAAGCCGACTTAAAAACATCCCCACTGTATCTGAGCGAAAAAGATTTAATACAACCAAATCAGTGGGAGTATTCAAATGCAGAAAGAAACTTTGCAACTGTTGCAGATGTATATCACACGGCTGCAAAGAGATTATTTGTCATAGTACAGGTGAAAAATTTCCAATTCGCCAGTATCTCACCTGCCAAACAGATTACGTTATATACGTTATTACTTGCAAATGCGGTTTACAATACGTCGGTCGTACCATAAGAAAAGTGCAAAACCGCCTTAGTGGACACCGTCACAATGCCAAAATAGGGCTTTTAACACATAGCCTATCACGCCATCTACTGCAGAATCACGGGGGGAAATTTGAAGTTCAAATAACCCCCGTAGAATCCATACCAGTTTCCACCCAGAATAGAATTCAAACATTGAATAGAAAGGAATCCTTCTGGATTTATCGCATGCGGTGTCTACAGCCAGAGGGATTAAATGACAGAATTGAATATATTTGATAGAAAAACAAAGTTGAACAGGCAGAACCACACTGAGTTCACTTTACATTAGAAGACCTTGAATATATTAACAATAAACATATATTTATTAGTCATAAAATAGAGAAATAATAACCACACTGAAGGTCAGTAAGAACAACATAATATTATTATGAATCTGATTTTCCTCTTAAATACAATCTGTCAATAGTGAGCGATAGTGCTACTGGATCTACATGTAGGGGAGAAAAATATTCTTTTAAACATTTTAACCAAAAACAGGTTTTTATTTCTTCTTAATTATTTAAGAAAGTATTTTGTGTGGTTTTTTTTTTTTTTTTTTTTTTGTTGTTGCAATTTTTTTTTTGTAGTTGTTGTTGTATTTTTATTTGTTTTTACTCTAGTAGAGACAACCTTAGATTGCATGATTAACTAATCACATGCATAAATCAACTCAATTAACATGATTAATTAACTGGGCGGTCCATGACCCTGATGAACCTGATCAGTGCTTTATATAATGAAGAGACTTTCCATAAGCATGACTACGAAATTGTACCTGATGAAGACTCTGTAATGAGTAGAAACGCGTTGTACATTGCTATTTTATATTCTAATCAATAAATCCTGAATGTAAATATCCACTGGGCCCTATTTGGAAGCGCCGCGATATACAAACCGGAATTTATCGAACCGATCTACTGGACAGGTAGGAGGTCACGGCAAGTGACGGCAGAGCCTCCAGGTAGGCTAGCAGGCAGGTAGCAGGTGAGCGCTCCCAGGTGAGCGGGCAAGAGTCTCTGGAAAGGCAGGAGGTCACAGCAAGTGACGGCAGAGCCTCCAGGTAGGCTAGCAGGCAAGTAACAGGTGAGCGCTCTCAGGTGAGCGGGCAGGCTGGTCCATAGACAGACTGACAGGTGTCGGAGAGCAGACCGTCGGACCGCAAGCTTGCAAACTGGTAAGCGGATATCAGGCAGGCATCAAGCAGGAATCTGGCAGATGACTGGCAGGTAACAGGCAGGTGACTGGCAGGTCACTGGCAACGGGACCTGAGGGCTGAAGCAGAGTGAAGGCTTTGCAACAACATTGCTCGGGCACCTCCATTTTGGAGGAGGTGCCTTATATATGGGAGGTCCTCCGGCAATTGGCCGGGGACTCCTTAGGACGTCGCACGTGGTCCCTTTAAGAGAGGGGGAGCGCCATAAGCACACTGCCGGGGAAGGAGCGCGCGCCGGAAGCAGCGGGGAGAGAAGCGCTGGAGGAATCCGCGCCAGGAGCGGGGAGGTGAGAGGGACGGCGTCTCTGCCTAGAATGGGGCAGAGACGCCGATGCTACACACAGTCACCAGACCTGAACCCAATCAAGATGGTTTGGGGTGAGATGGACCGCAGAGTGAAGGCAAAAGGGCCAACAAGTGCTAAGCATCTCTGGGAACTCCTTCAAGATTGTTGGAAGACCATTTCAGGTGACTACCTCTTGAAGCTCATCAAGAGAATGCCAAGAGTGTGCAAAGCAGTCATCAAAGCAAAAGGTGGCTACTTTGAAGAACCTAGAATATAAGACATATTTTCAGTTGTTTCACACTTTTTTGTTAAGTATATAATTCCACATGTGTTAATTCATAGTTTTGATGCCTTCAGTGTGAATGTACAATTTTCATAGTCAAGAAAATACAGAAAAATCTTTAAATGAGAAGGTGTGTCCAAACTTTTGGTCTGTACTGTGTATATATATATATAGAGAGAGTATATATATATGAAACTTTTTCCAGGAAACTGAGTTTTCCCAACAAGATGGTGCACCACCACATTATGGGTGAAAGGTCCGAGCATTCCTACATGAACAGTTTCCTGGAAAGTGGATTGGTCATCGTGGGCCAGTTGAATGGCCACCAAGGTCTACCGTTCTGATCCCCTTAGACTTTTATCTTTGGGGTCATCTGAAGGCAATTGTCTATGCTGTGAAGATACGAGATGTGTAGCATCTGAACAAACGGATACTGGAAGCCTGTGCTAGCATGTCTTCTGCGGTGTTGCTATCAGTGTGTCAAGAGTGGGAGAAGAGGGTTGCATTGACAATCTAACAAAATGGGCAGCACTTTGAACACATTTTACAAGTGGTCATAAACTTGTAAATAACTCATGAAAGGATAAAGTTACATTGAAACCAAGCACACCATTGTTTTTCTTATAAAATTCTCAATATGTTTGATATGTCACATGACCCTCTTCCCATTGAAAAAAATATAGTTGGATCCAAAATGGCTGACTTCAAACTGGCCACCATGGTCACCACCCATCTGGAAAAGTTTTACCCCTTCCATATACTAATGTGCCATAAACAAGAAGTTGATATCACCAACCATTCCCATTTTATTTAGGTGTATCCATATAAATGGCCCACCCTGTATAATCAGTTTCAATTAAACTCTCTATTGATGGCTGTGAGCAGCCAAAGATAATTAAATATATGTCAGTGCAGAGAATTTGAGGCTATGTACTATAAATTTAAATTTCCAATTTCAATAACAAAATATTAAGAAGCTAAATTTTAGACCTATTTAAGGAGGACTTTTCACTAGTTTGAGTAAAACATAATTTTTTTATTTTTTAATTTCTCCTCACCACTGCAGAGATATTAGCTTGTAAGGTTTAGGTTATACTATGTGTTATACTGTAGTTCAACTGGGTGTTACCAAAGATTTTTCTCTGAGGGCATGTAATAATATATAACTCAGCTCAAATGTATCTCTACACAGAAGCTGCAAAGTTTTATATCATTGCAAACACTTCCATATAAAATCTCACAGTACCACTCACTCACTCTCCTCCCACACTTACTGCAGTGAGATAAGATCTGGAAGTGCTTTTAATGATACATAACTCAGTTCTGCTGTATCTCTACACAGCAGAGGCAGAAATCAGTGAGTGAAGGATGGTCTGTTCTTTTTTCCACATTGTGTTGCTGTATGCTTATGAATGATCAACCTCATGCAGGGGACCAACTACACATTCCAAGTGACAAATATCTAATAATGTCCAGTTGAACATAAAGTATATTAAAACCTACACTTTACAAGCTAACATCTCTGCAATGGAAAGGAGAAAATAAAATATAAAAACTACATTTTAGTTTGCTTTACAGCCACAATTCTATGATGTGGCCAGTTTAACATGCTTCAACTGGTAAAGGTTGTCCTCTTAAAACTAGTATAAGTGATATACAATGGTAAGCCATTATAAGATTTATATTTTTTTTTTTACTAATTGCTAAAAATGTATCAGAACTAATTGCCACTGAAACATACAATTAATGATAATTACTACAATTAGTCTTTTCCTATTGCATCACTAACTGTTGGTAAACATGTAATTATTTACTAGTCATCATGAATTTGTATTAATTATTTCTATATTTATTTATAGTTATAGTATATGCAATTTAATATTTAAATGGACGCTGTTGGACACATTAACTGTTTCAGTTGGATTTTAGGCTTTGTTTACAATACACTCTGTACTATTGATATAGCATTTTTTACTCCAAAAGCCAGGCCTTACTCTTTTATTTTACCCACATTAAACATGTCAATTTCAAACAGTTCCAAGATTTGAATTATTATATGAAACTAAGGAATATGGATCTAAGGAAATCTCAACCATCTGGCAACAGATTTAAGATATCGTACTGGTTTAAGAATTTCCTAATTTAAAATGTATTTGCATAAAGAATGGTTCTCTTTAGATAAGCTTAATTTTATTATTTTTCCATGCTAGGATATGCAATATAATATGATAAAGTAATGCAAGGTTTAAAGCAATTAGAGGTAATTATAAATCTTTATAAATCTTGATGAATAATTTATTTTCATTGTTAAGAAATTATCAGAGATATAAAGAAGCAAGCAACGCTCTTTCAGTTCAAGACCAACCATTATTAGATTTGTCATGGCAACCACATGTTCTTAGTTTCTGAAGTATCAAAGTGATTTCAATGTTTTAACTTTCAAATGTTCCTTTCAAAGTTGAGCAAGTTTGATGAATGCTGTGTCAGACAGCTAGAATTCACCTTTATTTTTGCCATTATTGGCTAAGCTATAGTTTAGTAATATCTTATTTATAAGAAATAGACATATTCTAATTTCAATACGCATCATTTAATTTAAAATATTCCATCTGTATATCATTTCCATATTATCACTTTTCATAAAAAAATCACAATCATTATCTTAACCTAGGCAGATGCAGATTTCTGTTTAATATTAGTAATAATAACAATTTTCCAATCTTTTTATTGTAGCGCCCCAAGGGTTCGGTCGCTACAGAGGTATTGCATCTCAACCAGATGTGCGATATCTCACTTCCAGGTAAGGATGGAGTGTGGATCAGGAACCCGACACCTGCATGCATTACACCACATTTCCAAGGGGCAGGGCGAGCGATATGCTCCAAGTAGAGCACGACAGTCCCAGTCCCTGGCTGGAGTGGGGGGAGGGAACACAGAGGAAGGGGGGACCCTGTAGTGCATAGGAGGGAGAGGGCAGTTCCTGGGTGCATTGAGAGGGAGGTATAAAAGGAGGGCACCATCTTAGACAAGAAGAGAAGAAGTTCAGTCAGTAAGAGGAGAGGACAGGGAGCAGAGGCTCAGACCGAGCTCTGCTCCGCAGGCAGGCCTAGGAGAGGCCGGAGCCTGGAGGAAGGAGGAGGAAGGAAGAGGAGCGGAGGAGGCTCCAGGAACAAGGAACGAAGGGACCCCAGGGGTGTGGACCGGCGAGTCGCCACCGCACGCCCGAATCTACCTGCGTAGGGAGGTCAGGCCAAAGGGGGAGACTGGTCCCCGAAGCTAGTGGAGGCGGGGAACTACCCTCAGCTAGAAACCGGAGGCTGTGGCATTTTATATGGCGCTGCCCCCCACTACACCCGCTAGGAAGGCACCACATAGGGTCAGGGAAACGGCGCCAAGGTTTACCAGAGAAGGCCCGAGGCCGCCGGACAGAAGCGAGGTCACTGGCGGGATATGACAGGCCAGAGAAAGGACACACAAAGAGGGTCCTGTGAAACGCTCCAAAGTTATCTGGGAGTAGGCCGAGCCCCTCACCTGATGAACACAGTGCGACGTGGGACGTTATGATCAGCTGTAACATAGTAACATAGTTTATAAGGCCGAAAAAAGACAAGCGTCCATCCAGTTCAGCCTATTTCTTGTGCACTGCAGCTATTCCGGAGCGTTGATCCAGGGGAAGGCAAAAAAAAACCATGCGGTATAGGCCAATTTACATCATTGAGGAAAAATTCACTTCCCGACTCCAATCTGGCAGTCAGATTAAATCCCTGGATTAATTAACTATCACTAAGCAGAAGATGTAATTTTATTGTTCTCATGAAAGGCGTCCATGCCTCTCTTGAACTCATTAAGTGAGTTGGACATCACTACTTTCTCTCCCAGAGAGTTCCAGAGTCTCACGGCTCTGACCGTAAAGAATCCCCTTCTATGCTGGTGCAGGAACCTCCTTTCCTCCAGACGCATAGTGTGCCCCCTCGTCTTTGTCACCATCCTTGGTATAAACAGGTCATGGGAGAGATCTCTGTACTGCCCACTGATGTATTTATACATGTTTATGAGGTCTCCCCTAAGCCTTCTCTTTTCCAACGTAAATAGGCCTAATTTTGACATCCTCTCTGGGTATTCTAGTCCCTCCATTCCCTTTATTACCTTAGTCGCCCTCCTTTGTACCCTTCTCTAGCTCCAATATGTCTTTCCTTAGCCCCGGAGCCCAGAACTGTGCACAATATTCAAAGTGCGGCCTTACCAGCGCTTTATACAGAGGAAGAACAATGTTCTCATCATATGCCCCTATTCCTCTTCTGATGCATGCCATGACTCTATTTGCCTTCGCAGATGCTGCCTGACACTGGGCACTCCAATTTAATTACCTGTTAACCAAGATGCCCAGGTCCTTCTCCATGTCAGATTTCCCCAACGGTTTCCCATTTAATAGGTATGGGTGACTGCTGTTTTTCTTTCCCATGTGCATGACCTTACATTTATCGGCATTGAACTTCATTTGCCATTTTTTGGCCCAACTCCCCAATTTATCTAAATCCTCCTGTAGCTGTGCCCTATCCTCATCTGTATTAACTACTTTACAAAGTTTAGTATAATCTGCAAATATTGCTATTTTACTATGCAACCCTTCCACTAGATCATTAACAAATATATTAAATAATATAGGGCTCAAGACAGACCCTTGAGGCACCCCGCTAGTAACCCTGACACACCCTGAGCTTACTCCATTGATAACCACCCTCTGCTTTCTATCACTCAGCCAGCTATTTACCCACTTGCACACATTATCCCCCAGACCAAGCATTCTCATTTTATATACCAACCTTTTGTGTGGCATGGTATCAAACGCTTTGGAGAAGTCAAGGTATACAACATCCACTGACTCTCCCCGGTCCAGCTGTGAGCTCACCTCCTCGCAGAAGGCGATCAGGTTTGTTTGGCAGGAGCGATCCCTCATGAATCCATGTTGATATGGAGTTAGACAGTTATTATCAGTAAGATATTCTACAATAGCATCTCTAAGAAATCCTTCAAACAATTTACCCACAACAGACGTTAAGCTTACTGGTCTATAGTTCCCAGGGTCACTTTTAGACCCCTTTTTGAATATTGATACCACATTTGCTTGGCGCCAGTCTAGTGGGACAGTCCCTGTCCATAAAGAGTGCTTGAATATAAGATACAGCGGTCTGTCTATCACATTACTTAATTCTTTTAGTACCCGGGGGTGTATGCCATCTGGGCCTGGTGACTTGTCTATTTTGATATTATTTAGGCGTTTCTGAACTTCCTCCTGGGTTAGGTGGGTGATATTTAGCGGAGGGTTTACTTTATCACTCTGCATTTCCTCCGATAAATTGTTTTCTTTTGTGAAAACAGTGAAGAAGCAATTGAGTAGGTTTGCTTTACCCTCATCGCCCTCTATGATTTTACCCAGGTTATTTTTCAATGAGCCAACTCCATCAGTTTTAATCCTTTTACTGTTTATATATTTAAAGAACAGTTTGGGATTCGTTTTACTTTCCTTGGCAATTAGTCTCTCTGTCTCCTCTTTTGCTATTCTTATTTGTTTCTTACAGATTTTGTTTTTTTCCCTATAAGATATTAGTGCTTCCTCGCTGCCTTCTTGTTTAAGTTTACCGAAAGCCCTTTTTTTGTTTTTCATTGCCCTCTTGACTTCCTTATTTAGCCACATTGGCTTCCTCCTATTCCTAGCCCTTTTATTCCCATAAGGTATGTACCTTCTACAGTGACTATGTAGGACTGTTTTGAAAATTTCCCATTTTCTATCCATGCTCCTATTACTGAAGATAGTATCCCAGTCTACAAGGTGAAGGGCATCTCTTAGCTGATCAAACTTTGCCCTCCTGAAGTTCAGTGTTTTTGTGACTCCCTTGCTGGGCACCCTACTGAAGCACATGTGGAATTGTATAATGTTGTGGTCACTATTTCCCACGTGCCCCGCGACCTGCACCTCAGTTATTCTGTCTGGCCTGTTAGTTAATATTAAGTCTAAAAGGGCCATCCCTCTAGTTGGTTCCTGCAGAAGTTGTGACAAATAATTGTCTTTGATAATTGACAGAAACCTATGTACCTGGATAAGGTACCTGGATAAGGTCTATTGGTCTTCTGGGTCCTCTGGGTCACCACCGCTATAGGACCCAGAAGACCAATAGACCTTATCCAGGTACGCTTACCTTTACCCTGACTACCATCCACTGGTCTCCTGGTATACAGCCATCCCCAGCAAATTGCACCTCAGAGGCCGGTTTACACCACGCAATTTTCCAGGATCCTACGGAACGCTGTAGATTCTACCACATAGCTCCTCTGAAGCCCCTGATGAAAACCCCGGTGGGGTTGAAACGTTGGGCACCTGTTTGAGCTACCTTTAACTTGGAGAATCTATTAAATCATCCACCTGTTTGAAACACATCAATTGACTCTCCATCATTATTCGAGTGCCAGAACCTTAGTAGATATTATTCAGTCTTGTTGAGTTCCTGGCACCTTCACTCCATTGGTTGAGCCTGGACTTTATATATTGTACGTCTTTACATATAGACAGACTCCACCCCCTTTCCAATTTCTTCGATCCCTTCTAAACAGACTGTAACCCTGTAATTTAACTGCCCAGTCATAGCTTTCATCTAACTATGTCTCGGTTATTCCCACTATGTCATAGTAACCTGTAGATATTTCTGCTTCCAGTTCATCCATCTTGTTTGTCAGGCTTCTGGCATTTGCTAGCACGCAGTTTACACTATTTTGTTTTGTTCCAATCTTCTCCCTGTGGATTGCATTAGAAATTTTCTTACCTCCCTTCCAAGTATCTTGTTTTGGACCTTCTTTGTCACACTTCATATCTTTCATTAGTATGTTCTCTGGTTTCATGTTCGTGTCCGGCGTTTTTCTTCCCATCCCCTCTTCTTCTAGTTTAACGCCCTCCTGATGAGTGTTGCGAGTCTCCTGGCGAATGTGTGTTTCCCGGGTTTGTTGAGGTGTAGTCCGTCTCTGGCAAGGAGTCCATTATAGAGGTAATTCACACCGTGGTCCAGGAATCCAAATCCTTGTTGTCTGCACCATCGTCTCAGCCAGTTGTTCACATCAAGGATCCTGTTCCATCTCCTGACGCCATGCCCGTCTACTGGAAGGATAGAAGAAAAAACTACCTGCGCATCCAGTTCTTTTACTTTCTTCCCCAATGCTTCAAAGTCCTTGCAGATTGTCGGTAGGTCCTTCCTTGCCGTGTCATTGGTGCCAACATGTATCAGAAGAAATGGGTGGACATCCTTGGAACTGATGAGCTTCGGTATCCTATCGGTAACATCCTTGATCTTCGCACCTGGGAGGCAGCATACTTCTCTTGCGGTTATGTCCGGTCTGCATATAGCTGCTTCTGTTCCTCTCAGTAGTGAGTCTCCCACCACCACGTAACGTGGATAAAGAACTGTGAGTAAACACCCTGGACTGCATTACAGGACTCTGTGTCGTTACTGCTGCTCCCGTGTGCCATCACCCCCAATATCCACACTTGCTGCCCTGAGGCTATACTCCTCCCATGGGGAGTTGTACTATCCTTCGCTGCACCCACAACACCAGCCTCAGCGGTCTGCCCTGCAGCGGCGGTTCACTCTGACCGCAATCCACGGGTGGCGTAGTCGGACATTCAGCATATAGACTGCCATTTGGTTTGACCGCCCTGGGCACGGACCGGATCGCCGCCACAGAGACTACCACCCCCAGCATCCACAAGAAGTCCGGTTCCGGGTATCCCCACACACGCACGGCCCAGGGGGCGCTTCATTATCAATTCCATAAAATGCATTTAATTTTTTTTCCTGTTTTCTGACGAAGCATTATTTTCAGAGTAATAGCGTAAACTTAAGCACCAAAAAGAGAAACATAGAAATTCTTGCTGCAAATGTGGTTTATTGTGATCTGGCACCATAGAAAATTCAATGTACATTGGGGAAAATGAGTATTTTATACACTGCCAATTTTGCAAGTTTTCCCACCTACAAAAATTGGAGAGGTCTGTAATTTTTATTATAGGTACACTTCAACTGTGAGAGACAGAATTTAAAAATAAAATCCAGAAAATCACATTGCATGATTGTTACATAATTAATTTGCATTTTATTTCATGAAATAAGTATTTGATACAATAGAAAAACAGAACTTAATATTTGGTACAGAAACCTTTGTTTGCAATTAAATAGGTCAGATGTTTCCTGCAGTTCTTAACCAAGTTTGCACACACTGCAGCAGGAATTTTGGCCCACTCCTCCATACACATGTTCTCCAGATCTTCCAGGTTTCAGGGCTGTCAATGGACAACATTGAGATTCAGCTCCCTCCAAAGATTTTTTATTGGGTTCAAGTCTGGAGACTGGCTAGGCCACTCCAGGACCTTGAAATGCTTCTTACAGAGCCACTCCTTAGTTGCCCTGGCTGTGTATTTTGGGTCATTATCATGCTGGAAGACCCAGCCATGACCCATCTTCAATGCTCTTACTGAGGGAAGGAGGTTGTTGGCCAAAATATCGCGATAAATGACCCCAGCCATCCTCCCTTCAATACGACGCAGTCGTCCTGTCCCCTTTGCAGAAAAGCACCTGCAAAGTGTGATGTTTCCCCCACAAAACTTCATGGTTGGGATGGTGTTCTTGGGGTTGTACTCATTCTTCTTCTTCCTCCAAACACAGCGAGTGGAGTTGATACCAAAACGTTCTATTTTGGTCTCATCTGACTACATAACCTTCCCCCATGCCTCCTCTGGATTATCTAGATGGTCATTGGCAAACTTCAAATGGGCCTGGATATGTGTTGGCGTGAGCAGGGGGACCTCGCTTTCACTGCAGGATTTTAAACCATGACAGTGTAGTGTGTTACTAACAGTAATGTTTGAGGCTGTGGTCCCAGCTCTCTTCAGGTCATTGACCAGGTTCTCCCATGTATTTCTGCGCAGATTCCTGACCTCTCTCAGACTCATCCTTACCCTACGAGATGAGATCTTGCATGGAGCCCCAGACGAAAGGAGATTGACAGTCATCTTGTGTTTCTTCCCTATTATAATAATTGTGCCAACACCAAGTTGCTTGCCTATTGTCTTCTAGCCCATCCCAGCCTTGTACAGGTCTACAACTTTGTCCCTGGTGTCATTAGACAGTTCTTTAGTCTTGGCCATGGTATAGAGGTTGGAGTGCTATTGATTGAGTGTGTGGACAGGTTTCTTTTATATAGGTAACGAGTTCAAACAGGTGCAATTAATAAAAGTAATGAGTGCAGAGTTGGAGGGCTTCTTAAAGAAAAACTAACAGGTCTGTGAGAGCCAGAATTCTTGCTGGTTGGTAGGTGATCAAATACTTATTTCATGCAATAAAATGCAATTTATTTATGCAAAAATCATACAATGTGATTTTCTATTTTTATTTTTAGGTTTTGTTTTTTACAGTTGAAGTGTACCTACAATACAAAATTACAGACCTCTCCATTTTTTGTAGGTGGGAAAACTTGCAAAATCAGCAGTGTATCAAATACTTATTTTCCCCACTATATGTTCATCATTTCGATCAACCAGTTGGCTTTCTCAATGATATCTGTGTTGATGCTTGCCGGATGTAGAGGGAAGTGAGACTGGGCATTATCATGCATGAAATGATCTCGATGGTCCAGATGGATGGAGTGGAGGATGGCTGGTTGATGGACACCCCACGCAAACACGGCTACAGCGCCAACAAGGAGGAGGTGGAGTAATGTTTTGGGCTGGAATCATGGGGAGAGAGATTGTCGGCCCCTTTAGGATCCCTGAAGACGCTAAAGATGAACTCCATAATGTATGTGGATTTTCTCAAACAGCACTTCCTGCCATGGTTCAAGAAGAAGAACCGTGTATTTCACAGCAAGATCATTTTTCTGCATGATAATGCACCATCTCATGCTGCACATAAAACATCTGCATCTCTGGCTGATATGGGCATAAAAGGGGATAAACTTATGGTGTGACCCCCATGCTCCCCTGACCTCTACTCCATTCAGAACCTTTGGAGCATCATTAAAAGGAGTGTCTATGATGGCGGGAGGCAGTTCACATCTAAGCAACAGCTCTGGGAGGGTATTCTGTCCTCATGCAAAACAATTGAAGCAGAAACCATCCAAAACCTGACAAATTCAATGGACGAGAGAGTTCAGAAGCTCCTTTCGAACAAGGGGTCCTATGTGAAAATGTAACATCACCTAGAATAAAGTTTTGAGTTGAAAACTGTTTGATTTCAGTTTCTAACAACCTGCTAATGCTTATAATTTCAAAAATGACCATTTTTTTGGTCTTTATTAAAATGAAAAGGTTGATCGAAAAGTTTGGGGGATCTAAGAGTGTGGCAACCCAGTAGTCATGATTACTTCTAATTCTGACAATATGAGGGTCATGCTGCAGGTAGTGCAGCAAGAAGGCACTTATGTGTCTTGCGCATCTCGGAGCCCCAAAATTATTTTCCGGGCTAGATGCAGCTAAAAATTATTATTAATTTTAAATCTGGTGAAGCTTTAGTATAGATGGCCTAATAGGATCAGTGCTGCACACTGCTACAAAGCCCAAATTATTTTCCAGTCAAGATACAGATAAACATGATTTGTAATTTTAAATCTGGTGGAGCTTATTATAGATGGCCTAATAGAATCAGTGCTGCACACTGCTACAAAGCCCAAATTATTTTCCAGCCAAGATACAGATAAACATGATTAGTAATTTGAAAGCTTAAAACGGTTGGTAGGGTGATTTTAACCAATCATCAAGCTTTTACTCTCCCCAGGATGACACAGGGGTAGAAAAGTCGTTTCGGATCCATGATTTGTTCATCTTTATGAACGTGAGTCGGTCTATATTCTCAGTGGACAGCCGCGTGCGCTTATATGTCAGCACACCACCAGCAGCGCTGAACACACGTTCAGACAGAACGCTGGCTGCGGGGCATGACAAGATCTCCAAGGCATAAGTGGCTAGCTCCGGCCATTTATCCAGATTGGAAGCCCAAAAAGAGCAAGGGTCCAGTGACACAGTCATGGCTTCAATGTTTACTTGGAGATACTCCTGTACCATCGTCTCTAGGCGTTGACTATGTGTCAGACTTCTTGTCTCCTGTGGCCTTGCAAAGGATGGGCTAAAAAAGTGGTGAAATGATTCCGCAAAATTGATGCTACCAGCAGATACTGTGGTTCTGTTACGGTTTGAGTGCTGAACACTTGACGGTCCCACGGTTGGCAAGTTGGAACTGTGAGATTCACTACGTGCACCACTGGTATTTTGTGGAAAAGCACATGTAAGATTCTGCAACAGTCTCTGCTGATACTCCTGCATGCGTGCATCCCTTTCTATGGCAGGAATAATTTCTGCAAATTTACTTTTGTACCGGGGATCTAACAGTGTGGCAACCCAGTAGTCAGGATTATTTCTAATTCTCACAATTCGAGGGTCATGTTGCAGGTAGTGCAGCAAGAAGGCACTCATGTGTGTTGCGCATCCAGGAGCACCAAGTCCCTGTTGTGTTGGTGGCGAGGTAACAATCATGCTTCCTTCCTCTGTCCTCTCCCCCCAACCTCGCACAACAGAAATGTGATCAAGGTCTCCCTCATCTGATGAGTCTTCCATCAGTTCGTCCTCCACTCCTTCCTGGGCTCCTGCACCTTCCTCACTAGTTTGGCTGCTACCATGCGCCCTGGTAAAACCATCTCCCCCACCCTCACATGCCTGCCGCCTTGGTGCTGCCGACCGTCTGGACCTTGCAGATGTTAGCCCTTCCGCATACAACTCCTCCTCCTCTACTTCCTCCACCTCCTCTTGTGCCACCACCTGACTCCGAATTCTGTTTAACATGTGCTCCAGCATGTAAATCACCGGAATAGTCATGCTGATAATGGCATCGTCAGCACTAAACATCTTCGTCGCCATTTCAAAACTGTGCAGAAGTCCCTGATCTGAGACCACTCCTCCAGCGTGATTTGCCCCACCTCTGGATCTCGTTGGCCCAGGCTATACGTCAGAACGTATTGCACCAGGGCTTGTCGGTGCTGCTACAGTCGCTGCAACATGTGCAGAGTTGAATTCCACCGGGTAGGCACATCGCATTTTAGCCGGTGAAGTGGCAGGCCCAACGACTTCTGTAGAGATGTAAGTCGCTGAGCTGCGGGATGCGAACGGCGAAAGTGAGCACACAGCGACCATGCCCTCTGCAGAAGGCCATCTAGTCTGGGATAGTGGGCTAAAAATTGCTGGACAACCAGGTTCAACACGTGAGCCATACAAGGCACGTGTGTGACATTGCCCCGGCGAAGGGCCGCACCCAGGTTTGCAGCATTGTCGCACACGGCCTTCCCTGGTTTCAGGTCCAGTGGAGACAACCATTCATGAAATTGGTTCTCCAGAGCTGACCACAACTCCTCAGCTGTGTGACTCACATTTCCCAGACATTTCAATGTAAAAACCGCCTGATGACGTTGAGCCCTACTGCCAGCATAGTAAGGAGGTGTGCAGGATCCCTTCTGCGCAGTTAGAAAGCTTGTGGCATGACCAGACAGGCTTTGGGTGCAGGTGGAAGACCGAGAGGAGATTGAGGAGGCAGAAGCAGTGGAGGAACTTTGACATAAAGAGGATTGACGCACAACTCTTGGGGACGGCAAGACTTGGACAGCAGCCCCTTGTCCTGCTGTCACCATAGTTACCCAGTGCCCAGTCAGCGACATGTAACGCCCCTGTCCATGCCTACTCGTCCAAGTGTCTGTGGTGAAATGCACCCTGTCACACACAGAGTTTCTCAAAGAAGCGGTGATGTTGTGTGCGACATGCTGGTGGAGCGCAGGCACACCTTTCTTTGAGAAGTAGTGCCGACTGGGCATCTGGTACTGGGGCACTGCGACGGACATAAGGTCTCGAAAATCCTCTGTGTCCACCAGGCGGAAAGGCAGCATTTCTGTAGCCAAGTACTTGCAGATGGTGAAATTCAACCTCTTAGCTTTCTCATGGCTAGGAGGAAATGGTCTTTTACTTGTCCACATCTGAGGGACCGAGGGCTGGCTATTGTGCTTAGACGGGGTTGATAAGGGTGTCCCCGGCAAACTGCCGGTCTGTGAGGAAGATGCAGGCGGACATGTTAGGTTGCCTTGATCCAAAGGTGGTGCTATCGATGTCGGACAGCGCTCAACACCAGCTGGTGTTACCACCTCCAAAGAAAATGATGACCTGCCAATCACGCTGGCTGTTGCGGGTAAAGAGGTGGCAGGTCTGCGCCCCAAAACAGGTGTGACTGCTGTCCCCCCAGTCACAGAGGATGAAGAGGCCGCGGATGCACAAGATATGGCAGACGGCGGTTGGCCCGGCCGGCTAGGCCGCATTGTAGCACACTGAGCTTCCCACTGCAACTTATGCTTCATGTCCATGTGCCGGTTCATGCATGAAGTACTCAAACTATGTATTTTTTGGCCTCTACTTAGCTTTTGCTGACAAATGTTACAGATAACACGAGTTGGGTCATCTTTATCGATCTGAAAAAATGCCCAGGCTATGCAAGGCTTAGCACCCATGCGACCTGAAGAGCCACCACGACTTGTGGTGAGAGGCAGAGTTGTGTTTGAGGATGCAGTTGTTGACGTGCTTCCAGTACTACGTCTCTGTCCAGGAAGGCGCAACCTGACCTCGTCGTCACTAGCATCTTCCTCCACCTCCTCTGCTGACCTCATCTCTTGGCTGACTGTGGGTTGACAGTAAGTGGGATCTCCAACCTCATCATCATCACCCTGTGCGTTATCACATCCGTCGTCCTCAGAGCCAACCTGTTCCTGCCCTGACAAAAAACTAAAGTTGTCGCTCCAATCAGGTATTTGAGTCTTATCATCGTCTTCCTCATTGTCTCCACCAACAGGAGTTACAGTTTGGGAATGAGGGTCTACATTATGGTCAGAACCTTCTGCGTCTGGTCCTGTATCCGACTCATAAAGATTCTGGGCATCAGTGCAGATCATTTCCTCGTCTGGATTCACAGAAGCGCTGGAGTCAACCTCTGATTCCCAGGCTATAGTATGAGTAAACAGCTCTGCAGACTCAACCATCTGTTCTACCTCATACTCAGACGGGCAGCTGGAGATTTGGGAGCTGTGAGGAAGCAAGTGCGATTGGGGTGACACCTTTGAGGACTGGAGTATTTGTGATGTTGAAGTTGATGTGGAGGAGAGCCCACTTAAAGGAGCACTTGATATCCGTTGAAGCACCTGCTGTTTTTGTGCCTCATCTGGAATTTGTAGCGATTGGCGTGGCCATAAAAAAGGGATCTTATCACATTGTCCGCTAAAAGAAGTAGACATTTTAGTTTGGCTGGAAGATGGTCTTTCTTCTGCAGATGTTACTGTTGCTTTAACACCTACCCCACGGACACAACCTTTTTTCCCCTTCCCAACACGCCTATTCCCCTTTCCACCAGCAGCAGGCCTTTATCCACTCATTTTGGTGGTTAACTAATTAACAACTCTGGAGTTGTTTGCACAAAAAAACAATGGATGGGAACCGAGCAGAGCTGAGTGGCCAAACTGTGGTATTAGGCCAAAACTATTGGCTGGGTTAGATGCAGAAAAAAATTATATTCAATTTGCAACCTGATGGAGGTCCGTATAGATGGACTAATAGAGAAAGTCCCACACACTGCTAGAAGGCCAAATATTTTTTCAGAGCTAGATGCAGATAAAAATTATTTTTAATTTGCAACCTGATGGAGGTCAGTATAGATGGAATAATAGAGAAAGTCCCACACACTGCTAGAAGGCCAAATATTTTTTCAGAGCTAGATGCAGATAAAAATTATTTTTAATTTGCAACCTGATGGAGGTCAGTATAGATGGACTAATAGAGAAAGTCCCACACACTGCTAGAAGGCCAAATATTTTTTCAGAGGTAGATGCAGAAAAAAATATATTCAGTTTGCAACCTGATGGAGGTCTGTATAGATGGATTAATAGAACAAGTCCCACACACAGCTAGAAGCCCAATATTTTTTCAGAGGTAGATGCAGAAAAAAATATATTCAGTTTGCAACCTGATGGAGGTCAGTATAGATGGACTAATACAACAAGTCCCACACACAGCTAGAAGCCCAATATTTTTTCAGAGGTAGATGCAGAAAAAAATATATTCAGTTTGCAACCTGATGGAGGTCTGTATAGATGGATTAATAGAACAAGTCCCACACACAGCTAGAAGCCCAATATTTTTTCAGAGGTAGATGCAGAAAAAAATATATTCAGTTTGCAACCTGATGGAGGTCAGTATAGATGGACTAATACAACAAGTCCCACAAACAGCTAGAAGCCCAATATTTTTTCAGAGGTAGATGCAGAAAAAAATATATTCAGTTTGCAACCTGATGGAGGTCTGTATAGATGGATTAATAGAACAAGTCCCACACACAGCTAGAAGCCCAATATTTTTTCAGAGGTAGATGCAGAAAAAAATATATTCAGTTTGCAACCTGATGGAGGTCAGTATAGATGGACTAATACAACAAGTCCCACACACAGCTAGAAGCCCAATATTTTTTCAGAGGTAGATGCAGAAAAAAATATATTCAGTTTGCAACCTGATGGAGGTCTGTATAGATGGACTAATACAACAAGTCCCACACACAGCTAGAAGCCCAATATTTTTTCAGAGGTAGATGCAGAAAAAAATATATTCAGTTTGCCACCTGATGGAGGTCAGTATAGATGGACTAATACAACAAGTCCCACACACAGCTAGAAGCCCAATATTTTTTCAGAGGTAGATGCAGAAAAAAATATATTCAGTTTGCAACCTGATGGAGGTCAGTATAGATGGACTAATACAACAAGTCCCACACACAGCTAGAAGCCCAATATTTTTTCAGAGGTAGATGCAGAAAAAAATATATTCAGTTTGCAACCTGATGGAGGTCTGTATAGATGGATTAATAGAACAAGTCCCACACACAGCTAGAAGCCCAATATTTTTTCAGAGGTAGATGAAGAAAAAAATATATGCAGTTTGCAACCTGATGGAGGTCAGTATAGATGGACTAATACAACAAGTCCCACACACAGCTAGAAGCCCAATATTTTTTCAGAGCTAGATGCAGAAAAAAATTATATTCAATTTGCAACCTGATGGAGGTCAGTATAGATGGACTAATAGAATGATGCTATGCCCAAAAGATTTTACTTCACTAGGTGCAGAAAAAAAATTGGTATTCTATACACAGGTGGTATATCTTGCAACACAGATAGGCTACTCCACTGACTAACACACTCTGCAATAGGCCAAAAAGGATTAGCTTTGCTAGATTCAGCCAAATGCTGTGAAAAAAACTTGCACAGCACTGGCACAGACCTGCCTGGCAAAAACTGATAGGAACTGATGTAACCTAGTCCTGAAAAGGACTCCAATTACAATTAGTCTTTACTCCCACAATCTATCTATTTAAGAGCACAGACCTGCCTGATAAAAGTCGTAGGAAATGCTGTAAACTAGTCCTTAAAACGACTGCAATCACAACTATTCCCTACTCCCAAGCTATCTGTAGATTTGTGCGAAAATTGGCTTGAAATTAACAAGGTATAGCGCACACAGCAACAGCGGTGCCGTCTAACACGCAGCTGCAGCAGTGAGAAAATGGTGGCGACGGGGAAAATGGCTTGATCTTATAGGGCAAGGACATGTGACATACACTGCCAATGACACATGCCCTTGCTTGTGTGAAAAAAAGCACTTCGCTCCGTGTGTGCGCTGCTGATAGGCTGACAGATTGCACCTCCCCACTGTAAATGCGGGAAAGAGAAAAAAAAAATGGAGATCTTAATTGTTCCTGCAGAGATCCATCCCCTGCCCCTCCCCCCACCCTGCTGTACACTCAAACTGCGTATTAACATTAATTTTCATCATTACTGAGAAAAAATCCAGTTATGATTTTGGTGCACGAACAGTTATCGAACATAACCTCGAACAGCCGAATTTTTCTCAAATTGTTCGTGTTCGCCGAACGGCTCGAACACCGCCCAAAACAGCTCGAATTTGAGATTGGCGAACAGTTCGAGTAGAACAACGCTCATCTCTAATCCCGACACCTGTCTTTCTCTTGCATCAAAGACTTCTAGGGTGAAAATTGTAGGCCCTAGAGTGGCATTTGTGAATACCTACCATCCTTTTATGCATGCTATTCATACATTTATTCATACCCATTGGGCCCTCTTAAGGAACTCTTACCCCAACATATCCGAGTTTCAAAACCCACCTTTAGTTTGTCATAAGAAATCTCAGAACCTTCGGGATATACTTGTTAGAGCCGATCTTGGCTCTAAAACGGTTAAAGATACACAGACCTTTCTATCTACAACAAGAAGGGGAACGTTCCCTTGCCTTCATTGTTTACAATGTTCCAATATTTCCAAGGGTGACTCATTCACACATCCCCGATCTGGAAAGAAATTCCCGATCCGTGGATTTTTTACATGTAATTCGTCATTTGTTATATATCTTATTAAATGCCCCTTCGGTCTCGGATATGTTGGAGAGACTACCCAACATATCCGAGACTGCATCTCTCAACATAAGTCCACAATACGGTGTAAGAGAACATTGTTACCTATACCGGCACATTTTGTTTTGAGAGGACATGACATCTCTCAACTTCGCTTTCAAATATTGGAACACGTTCCCCCTTTTAGACGCGGTGGTAATAGAGTTCTTAGGTTGAAAGAAAGAGAGGCTTATTGGATCTATAGACTGAACACATTGGAACCATATGGGCTTAATAGGGAATATGAGATTTTTTATTAATGAAAATTTTTTTCTGCTTCAAGCCCTCTTTAAGAGGGTTCCTCTCTAAAGATTCCTTTTCATTAAGGGCTCGCTATTGGAAATTTACTGAGATTTAACAAATATTTTGTTTTCATGTACAGTTGTTTATTTCATTTCTGCATCTGTTATATATGCTTTGTAACCTGGATATTTCTATTCTATGGTCATCTCCAATGTGTGTATATATTCTTAATAGATAACTTTTTTTCTTCTATCATTATGTCTCATAGGTTAATTAGGGGCTCCTCAGGTATGGCTTCTTTTACAAGTATTACTATTTCTTTGTACCCTTTATATCTCCACTTTTTCCTTGTTAGTTTTCTCCCTTTCCATCTGTCATATACTTAGTGTATCTTTCGTGGTCTGCTCTGCGATGTGCGCGCTCTATTTTTCCTCGTTCCCTATTCTGGCACGTTCGCTTTCTGCCTTCGGCCTTTTCCGGTTTTCCTCGGCCCTGACGATTCGGCACATGCGCAGTTCGTCTATTGCACATCACCGCACAGCTGATTTCTGCCAGGCACGCACTTTCGCCCCGGCTCCAATTAAACGAGCACGCACACACACTGCCCATCCTAGGCCAAGCACTCACGTGGATCACACAGGATTCACCAGGTATTCTCAAATGCACTTTTGGATCATTCCCCACTTGCCTTTATTTATCTTTTTTGCACTGCTTAATCTATTTGTCATCTCTATACTTCCTATAGAAACGTATTTCCTCCAGCACCAGTGGATAGGTAACTATACTGTTTATCCCTATGGTCTTTCTTTCTATCACATTACACTTATATACTTATCTATAGAACCTTGTACTCTTTTTTTCCCCTTGAGACCCTTTCTTTCCTCTTTTTCCTTTTTCTTTTTTCTTTTTCTCTTTCTTTTTTTCCCTTCTCTCTTTTTTCCTTCTTTTTTCCTTCTTTTTTTCCTTCTTTCTTTCACTTGGCCTACAAGAGGAGCTCTTGAATTATTGTTCATTTATATTTATTATTATTATATTTATTATTATTATATTTAATACTATATTTATGTGTATATACAGAGTTGTACACCTGACTTGCTCACAGAATAGATTCTATGTGGAGCTCATGGCCCCCGTTATGTCAACACTATCACCCTTATATTTGCATGTTACGTTCATTTCAATTTTATTGATGTTTGTTCCATGCCATCGATACACAGAATTTTGTAAAGATTTCTTTGATATTTTCTTTTATAGTGTTTTTGCTTATAGCTTCTATGATGATTTTATCTGTTGATTTATTATACACAGATAAACCTTGAGAAAGGCTCTGAGAGCCGAAACGTTAACATTGGTTGGAATTTTGTCCTACGATGTTGGCAATAAAAATTTATTGAAAAAATTCAAGTGTCATCACGAACTTTATAGTGTGCCTTGGTGCTAATTTTTTTCGAATATTGGTTTTGCATCTTACAGGCACCACCTAAAGGGAGTAGCGTATATTCTTTCACGTGCTATCCTTGGCCGCTCACAGGCATCACAGGACCCCGCACTGACATCACGACAAGTGAGGTGTGACTCAGCGCTGGGGTCCCCGCGGTGGCTGCTGGGTGTGACCCGGGAGGGTAACCCCGGCCATAGCCTGGCATCCACCGTGGAACGCTGAAGACAGAAACCCCCGGCTGCTGCCAGCACTTGCAGCGGATGTCAGAGCCGGCTGCAGCCGGGGGTCACTTGGTGCCTGTGAGCAGCCAGTGATAGCACCGCTCACAGGCAGTATCTGCAACGTACGGTAATTACAAAACTCCTTAGGGGCCCCGGGGGGATACATTGGGGGGGGGGGGTAATATAAAGTACTGGACAACGCCTTTAAATACTGTAGGGTTTTTCACATTAAGCAAACACACTAGAGTAAAAAAATGCAAAGTGTACACGGTTCCTTAAATAAATACATAATAATATAGTAAATAACCTTATTCTCAATAGTTATAAACCAAGGCTGAGGTAATCAGGATCATAAAAAGACACAGAAATTGCAGGTGTCATTCAAGCCCATAGGACCCAGAGACTCGAAGGAATCAATCCAAAACACTTCTGTACGCAGTTGTTTCATTTTCAAAGACTGTACATCTATTGCACCAACCTCCTCAAGAATCAGCCATTTTAAGTCATATACTTTGTGGCTCATTTAAAAAAATGACTCTATATTGTGGCTTCACCAAGGTTGTGGGGTTTTTTTGTATTTTTTTGTCTCTAATATTTTTAATTTCACATTCCCTGATGAAGAAGGGTGAAACGCTCGTTGTGGCAGCATGGACACACTGAAACCAATAACACTGCCTATTAGCATCTACACTTTTTTGCATAATTGACAGACTAAATTAGACAGTAAAACTGCTATTTTATAGGGTATTATCTGTATTTCCCTCCTTACTATGGCAGTCACTGTCTTGCTATTTATACTGTGATGATGGTACATGCATGCATTGGATTGTTCATGTAATGTATCCCTTCATATAATGCAACACTTTGCCTTCACTCATTTTTAAAGATTTAATTATTCTACATCTGTGTATTATGTGTAATTTGGAATAAAATATTTATGGGCAAAATATGCTCTTCTGTTTTGGCTTTTTCCATGCCCTAATTGATGATGTTACCTATTTTATCTTGAGTTCTAACCTCGGTTACCTTTATAGGTTATCTGCATTGGGAAACTTTTCATATTCTTTATATTAGTACTAACTGGTAGACCTTTTATTGGGTGCAGAAGGTGATCACCTTTAATAATTGAAGGGCAGTTCTGACAGTAAAGACAAGGAAATTCATCCTGTTTCTAAATTTGAATAAATCTCTGCCTAGAAAATTCAAGGCTTTTTGATATCCACTTTAATCAACTGATTAGCCAGCGATCTACTTTTGAGATAAACAAATGTCGGAAGTGTTTTAAAAACTGCTCCATTCTTCAGATAATTTTCAAAAAAACGCCAGTCTTTTGAAACCTCTTAACTTTTTGAGCTTATTGAAGAGGAACAAGAAATAGGAAAAATATTAATAGAAAATGCAAAAGTGCCAATCTATGTCCCTATGATTCGCCATAAGCCCTATCTGTCCTGGCAGCTTTGTGTTTATTTCCATAGATTGCATGTTATTCAGAAAAAATTATGAAGATATTCCATTAAGGGAAAGCACTTTTTGTGGATATTATTATTCTGATTATTTACTTTTAGAGCACTTTACATGGATATACATATGAACTTTGGATCTGTTGAGGACCTGCAATATATTTAAACACATTACTATGTGTGGATATTTTCATCTATATCATGGAATCTGCTGAAATACGGCATTGGTATATTTATGAAGATGTTAATATAATATAAGCAAAGTTTATAAGCAAAAATTTAGATTTTTGTTTTTACATACGCAATGGTTTTATCACTACTAACTGTTACAGTGAGGAGAAGCCGATCAGTCTGTGTTAACCCCTTTACCCCCGAGGGTGGTTTGCATGTTAATGACCAGGCAAATTTTTACAATTCTGACCACTGTCACTTTATGAGGTAATTACTCTGGAACGCTTCAACGGATACCCCTGATTCTGAGAATGTTTTTTCGTGACATATTGTACTTAATGATTTTGGTAAAATTTCTTCGATATCACTTGCGTTTATTTGTGAAAAAAATGGAAATTTGGGGAAAATTTTGAAAATTTTGCAATTTTCAAAATTTGAATTTTTATGCCCTTAAATCAGAGAGATATGCCACACAAAAGAGTTAGTAAATAACATTTCCCACATGTCTACTTTACATCAGCACAATTTTGGAACCAAAATTTTTTTTGTTAGGGAGCTATAAGGGTTAAAAGTTGACCAGCGATTTCTCATTTTTCCAACAAAATTTACAAAACCATTTTTTTAGGGACCACATCATATTTGAAGTCACTTTGAGGCGTCTTTATGACAGAAAATACCCAAAAGTGACACCATTCTAAAAACTGCACCCCTCAATGTGCTCAAAACCACATTCAAGAACTTTATTAACCCTTCAGGTGCTTCACAGAAATTTTTGGAATGTGGAAGAAAAAAATTAACATTTAACTTTTTTCACAAAAATGTTAGTTTAGACCCAATTTTTTTTATTTTCGCAGGGGTAACAGGAAAAAATGGACCCCAAAATTTGTTGTGCAATTTCCCCTGGGCACGCAGATACCCCACATGTGGGGAAAAAACACTGTTTGGGCGCATGGCAGGGCTCGGAAGGGAAGGAGCGCCATTTGACTTTTTGATTGTAAAATTAGCTTGAATAATTAGCGGACACCATGTTGCGTTTGGAGAGCCCCTGATGTGCCTAATCAGTGGAAACCCCCCACAAGTGACCCCATTGTGGAAAATAGACCCCCCAAGGCACCAATCTAGATGCATAGTGAGAACTTGGAACCCCTAGGTGCTTCACAAATTGATTCGTAAAAATGAAAAAGTTTTTTTTTTTCCACTTTTTCATTTTTACGAATCAATTTGTGAAGCACCTGAGGGTTCCAAGTGCTCACTATGCATCTATATTGGTGCCATGGGGAGTCTAGTTTCCAAAATGGGGTCACTTATGGGGGAGCTCCACTGTTTAGGCACATCATGGGCTCTCCAAACGCGACATGGTGTCCGCTAACAAATTGAATGGAAAATCGGCTCAAATTGTTAGCGGACACCATGTTGCGTTTGGAGAGCCCCTGATGAGCCTAAACAGTGGAAACCCCCACAAGTGACCCCATTTTGGAAACTAGACCCCCCAAGGCACCTATCTAGATGCATAGTGAGAAATTGGATCCCCCAGGTGCTTCACAAATTGATTTGTAAAAATGAAAAAGTGGAAAAAAAAACACTTTTTCATTTTTATGAATCAATTTGTGAAGCACTTGGGGGTTCCAAGTGCTCACTATGCATCTAGATAGGTGCCTTGGGTGGTCTAGTTTCCAAAATGGGGTCACTTGTGGGGGAGCTCCAATGTTTAGGCACACAGGGGCTCTCCAAATGCAACATGGTGTCCGCTAACAATTTGAGCCGATTTTCCATTCAATTTGTTAGCGGACACCATGTCGCGTTTGGAGAGCCCCTGATGTGCCTAAACAGTGGAGCTCCCCCACAAGTGACCCCATTTTGGAAACTATACCCCTCAAGGATTTTATTAAGGGGTATAGTGAACATTTTGAACCCAGAGGTTCGACACAGAATTTGATAACATTAGGTCATCATATTGAATAAGTTGTCATTAGTCTTGAGCGCAAGTGCTCGCTACTTGATTTTGCATCGGGTACTCAGGTATGCACTATGTATCACGGGTGCTCAAGTGAAATGCTCGAGTCCCCGCCCGCATGTTTCATGGTTATTAGACACCCCCAAAAAAACATGCGGGGATCGCTCGTGCATGGCAGGCAATCCCCGCGAGGATTTTTTGGCCGCGAAGCATATGGGGCGGAGACTCGAGCACCCGCGATACTCAGTGCATACCCGAGCACCGGATGCAAACTCAAGTAGCGAGCACTTGCGCTCAACACTAGTTGCCATATCGTCAACCCCAACCCTACCATTAGCATAACCCCAGCCCCAGCCCTAGCGTTTATTTTTTACGCCGTTCCTCGTGCGGTATAAGTGATGAGATTACTTTATTCTTCGGGTCAGTGCGATTACAGTGATACCAGAATCATATCGGGTTTTTATGATTGACAGCTATCACACACTAAAAGACACATATTTTGTAAAATCTAGTTTTTGCATCGCCATATTTTGGCCGACAGAGTCATGTGACGGCTTGTTTTTTGCGGGATGAGTTGATGTTTTTATTGGTGCCATTTTCAGGCACGTGACATTTTTTGATTGCTTTCTATTCCTATTTTTGGGAGGCAGAATAAACAAAAACCAACAATTCAGGAATTGTGTTTTTTTACATTTTTTTTATTCTGCTCGGGGTGTGGTAACATTGATAAGGTAGCTTTATTCTTCGGGTCAGTACGTTTACAGCGGTACCACATTTATATTGTTTTTTATGTTTTGGCGCTTTTACACAGTAAAAGCTGTTTTATAGAAAAAATTATTCTTTTGCATCGCTTTATTCTGAGAGCTGTAACTTTTGGATTTTTCAGATGATAGAGCTTTATGGTGGCTTGTTTTTTGCGGGACGAGATGACGCTTTCAGCGATACCATTTTTATTTATATTCGTCTTTTTGATCGCGTTTTATTCCATTTTTTGTTTGGCAGTATGATGATAAAGCATTGTTTTTTGCTTTGTTTTTTTTTGTTTTTTTTATCGTATTCACTGAAGGGGTTAACTAGTGGAACAGTTTTATAGGCCAGGTCATTTCGGATGCGGCGATACCAAATATGTGTACTTTTATTGTTTGTTTGTTTTTTTTCATAATAATATTTATTGATGGGTACATTATATTTTTATTTTTAGTGGATTCTTTTTTTTTATTTTTTTTTTAGATTTTTACAATTTTTTTTTTATTTTTTTTTTTTCACTTTTTGGGAGTTTTTTACTTTTTTAATTTGTCCCACTATGGGACTTTCACTTTTTTTATTCTGATCGCCTGCACAGCATAGGGATGGAGCACCATCCCTGTGCCATGCAGGCAGTCAGCGTTGGACAGGGAGAAGATAGTTTGGAGATGCACTGCGCATGTCAAAACAATCTTCCTGCTGTCTGGTGACCCGGATGTTGTCATGACGACATCGGGTCATCATGGCAACACCCGGGAAGCCGCGGCACACAGCGCTGGAGGCCGGAAGAGGTGGTGAGTATCTGTGATCACCTCCCCTTGCCTCCGCAATGCTGCGATCGACTTCAATCGCAGCATTGCGGGGGTTAATGTGCTGGGAGCGGTGAGAGACCGCTCCCTGCACATAGTACCGGTGAGTCAGCTGTGACAATCAGCTGACACCCGGCGGCAATCGCGCCCGCACAGCCTGTGTGCGCGCGCGATCGCGGTGACGTACTAATACGGGTCAGGCTCTTAAAGCCCAGGGCACTGACACGTATTAGTATGTCATGGGCTTTAAAGGGGTTAAAGGGGTTTTCCTACAAACAAAAAACATTTTAATTAATAGATCCTGAAATAGTAATAATTTCCGCAATTGAATGTGCTTAAATAAAATATTCCTGTGCTGAGATAATCTTATAAATGTGCCCCTGCTGTGTACTGTGTAATGGCTGTGTCTGACCGTACAGGAACATGGTCTGATCATACCACATCTTCTGGGCAGGGGAGAACGCAAAAGGGTATACAGACATTACAGCTAAGAATCGCAATTGATTCTTTTTGTGAGGCAAAACATTTCACTGTTTGTTTCTAAGAAATGTTTTACCTGAAAGACATAATCATTTGAGAACCCATGGTGCCCTGTCTGTATAGTATTTTCCTTCCTCCCCTGCCCAGGAGATGTGGTATGATCAGATCATGTTCCTATTTGGTCAGACCCACCAATTACACAGTACACAGCAGGGGCACATTTATAAGATTATCTCAGCACAGGAAAATATTTTTAAAAACATCTAATTGTGGAACTTATTATTATTGAAATATCTATTGATTAAAATAGTTATTAAAATTAACGTTGTTTGTGGGAAAACCCCTTTAAGCTGCTTTGTTTACTGGATTAACCATTTTTGAAACCGGTCATACAATCATTCATCAGTAGCAATTTTTGAAAGGAACCCTATGCAGTCTGTGGGGAAAGCTAGACTAAAAAAACAGGAGAACCTGTAATTTTTATACCTTAGTAAGTGCCACAAAATCATGCCTCATACACATTTAAAGTGGAAAACTCCTTTAAATATGTATTACAAGTAAGGGAAAAGACCACTTGTATGAATGCAAAATATATAAATGTTGAGTCAGTGTTATATACTGACCATCCTGACATGAGCAACTACAATACTGAAGCTGAAATCCATTACCAGCTTTTCAATCCATGCTTGTCCAAATTCTAATCAATTCTGGCTAATCAGGAAGGTTTCTTCAAGTAGCGTGAAGTAGAGATAACATTCAGAACCGCAGTGGAGAATTCATGCTGTCTATTCTTTCCTTTTAAAGCAATATGAAGGCTATTTGGAGGGCTCGATCCTTCTCAAACTCAAGTAGAAACTGAGAGGATAGTCACATACTTATATAGTGTTGTAACTGTTCATAAAGGACAAGGATCAGCTCATCTGCAGGTTATGACTTTAGCTCGCACGGAGGCCTACTGCCTCTAAAGAATCCACCATTCAATACAGACCATGTATTAAACATACCAAAGTCATTTGCATCTATTACCATATGGCATCAGGTTAAGCAAGGAAAGTTCATGCTGCATTTAGGTAGAGTAGAGCATTGCAAGAAACTTTGCCCTTGCAACCAGCCAGAGATACGCTCTTCAAATCAATTTTTATTAGTACCCATTGGAGACATAGATTTTTCCAAATAGTTTTCTTACTTTTTCTTGTAACTGCATTAAATATTTCTAAGATATTTTTTATATTTACATTGTGTGAAGAATATAAATTGTTATTCCAAAATATGAAGTATATAAAATATGCTGAAAATTGTAATCCAGACAGCTCGGGTAACAACTACAAAACATACCATAAAATGCAGTTCTACCATTCAAATCATTTTCTTAAATTCAATTATTTCAAATATACTCTTCATCTATTCTAAGTGAAGACATAGTAAAAGCATTCTTATGTTTACACTCACATGAGAATATACCTTTTATTTGTTGAATTTAATGACTCAATGTACTGTATTTTTCACAAGCCAACAGTTAAATCTTCTAATTGTAGCATTTTATTGTGCGAAGGAGGTCTTTACTAGTGTTGAGCCACCCCCGTAGTGTTCGAGTTCGGTTCGGTTCGTCGAACACCGGGATGTTCGAGGAACTGTTCGTCGAACTGTTCGTCGAACACCTTAGAACACTGTCGAACACCGTTAAAACCAATGGCAGGCAAACAAAAACACATAGGAACACATAGAAAACACCTTCAAAGGTGTCCAAAAGCTCACAAACTGCTCAGAAGACGCTTTCTTTAAAAAAGCCGGCCGGCAATTCAGCAGCGGCATACACCGGTACCCGACAATTTAGACATGAAGGAATAGAGCATCACACATAGATTAGATAGATAGAAACATGTCAGTCACATATATATGAAGTACAGTGACAGTGTTGCTTACTGTACTTGTCATTTAGTGTAAAGGATTTATTAAAAAATATAATAGTGTTTTCGTGCACTGTCTCTTTAAAAAAGCCGGCCGGCAATTCAGCAGCGGTACCCGACAATTTATAACAGACAGAATAGAGCTTCACACATAGATTAGATAGATAGAAACATGTCAGTCACATATATATGAAGTACAGTGACAGTGTTGCTTACTGTACTTGTCATTTACTGCAAAGGATTTATTAAAAAAAATAATAGTGTTTTCATGCACCGTCTCTTTAAAAAAGCCGGCCGACAATTCAGCATCTGTACCCGACAATTTATAACAGACAGAATAGAGCTTCACACATAGATTAGATAGATAGAAACATGTCAGTCACATATATAATAAGTACAGTGATAGTGTTGGTTACTGTACTTGTCATTTAGTATTAAAATAAAGGATTTATTATTAAAAAAAATTGGCGTGGGGTTCCCCGTAATTTTAGTCTCTAGCGGAGGTTAAGCAGACAGCTGGGGCAGATGTTTGAAGCCTGGGAAGGGGGTAATACCCACGGAGCTTCCCAGGCTACTAATATCAGCCCCCAGCTGAATACCTAGCCTTTACTAGCTATTAAAATGGTAGACCATCCCCAAAAAAAATGACGTGGGGTCCCCCCTAATTTAATAGCTAGCAAAGGCTAGGCAGACAGCTGGGGGCTGATATTAATAGCCCAGGAAGGGAGCCATGAATATTGGCCCCCTCCCAGGCTAGAAACACCAGCCGTCAGCCGCCCCAGAAATGGCGCATCCATAGGATGCGCCAATTCTGGCACTTAGCCTCGCTCTTCCACGCTGCCCTGGTGCGGTGGCAGTGGGGTAATAGGGTTGGGGTTGATGTCAGCTTATAATGCCAGCTGACATCAAGCCCAGGTTAGTAATGGAGAGGCGTCTATAAGACACCCCCATTACTAACCCCATAGTCAAAGTTAAAAAAAAAACACAAACACCCAGAATAAAGTCCTTTAATTGAAATAAAGACACAATTCTTTATTGTTCTAAATTAAACCATACTTACCGTCACGCCCATTCCAGCTGAAGCCAACGATCTCCTGCAATAAAAGAAAAATAATAAAGCAACCTCATCCTTACCTTTCCATGGTTCCCACGACAGCTTCAGCTCTGCTACATCGAGATGACAGGCTGGACCGCAGCAGAACGCTGCCATCCAGCTTGCCATGCTGCACACACTGAGAAGCGCAGGCATGCTTGCGCTCCTCAGTGTCTGACTGTGACGGCATCCAGATGAGCCGACAATGAACTCGGCTCACCTCATGTACGTCACTGACAGCATGGGAAAATTCTCCTGCACTCAGCGCTTCAGCGTGAGAATTTTCCCACGCTGTCAGTGACGTGCATAAGGTGAGCCGAGTTCATTGGACATGACCTCGGCTCATCTTGATGCCGTCACAGCCAGACACTGAGTAGCGCAAGCATGCCTGCGCTTCTCAGTGTCTGCGGGATGACAGGCTGGATGGCAGCGTTCTGCTGCGGTCCAGCCTGTCATCTCGATGTAGCAGAGCTGAAGCTGTCGTGGGAACCATGGAAAGGTAAGGATGAGGTTGCTTTATTATTTTTCTTTTATTGCAGGAGATCGTTGGCTTCAGCTGGAATGGGCGTGACGGTAAGTATGGTTTAATTTAGAACAATAAAGGAATGTGTCTTTATTTCAATTAAAGGACTTTATTCTGGGTGTTTGTGTTTTCTTTTAACTTTGACTATGGGGTTAGTAATGGGGGTGTCTTATAGACGCCTCTCCATTACTAACCTGGGCTTGATGTCAGCTGGCATTATAAGCTGACATCAACCCCAACCCTATTACCCCCTGCCACCGCACCAGGGCAGCGTGGAAGAGCGAGGCTAAGTGCCAGAATTGGCGCATCCTATGGATGCGCCATTTCTGGGGCGGCTGACGGCTGGTGTTTCTAGCCTGGGAGGGGGCCAATATTCATGGCTCCCTTCCTGGGCTATTAATATCAGCCCCCAGCTGTCTGCCTAGCCTTTGCTAGCTATTAAATTAGGGGGGACCCCACGTCATTTTTTTTGGGGGGGTCCTCCATTTTAATAGCTAGTAAAGGCTAGGTATTCAGCTGGGGGCTGATATTAGTAGCCTGGGAAGCTCCGTGGGTATTACCCCCTTCCCAGGCTTCAAACATCTGCCCCAGCTGTCTGCTTAACCTCCGCTAGAGACTAAAATTACGGGGAACCCCACGCCAATTTTTTTTAATAATAAATCCTTTATTTTAATACTAAATGACAAGTACAGTAACCAACACTGTCACTGTACTTATTATATATGTGACTGACATGTTTCTATCTATCTAATCTATGTGTGAAGCTCTATTCTGTCTGTTATAAATTGTCGGGTACAGATGCTGAATTGCCGGCCGGCTTTTTTAAAGAGACAGTGCATGAAAACACTAATGTTTTTTTTAATAAATCCTTTGCAGTAAATGACAAGTACAGTAAGCAACACTGTCACAGTACTTCATATATATGTGACTGACATGTTTCTATCTATCTAATCTATGTGTGAAGCTCTATTCTGTCTGTTATAAATTGTCGGGTACAGATGCTGAATTGCCGGCCGGCTTTTTTAAAGAGGCGGTGCATGAAAACACTATTATATTTTTTAATAAATCCTTTACACTAAATGACAAGTACAGTAAGCAACACTGTCACTGTACTTCGTATATATGTGGCTGACATGTTTCTATCTATCTAATCTATGTGTGATGCTCTATTCTTTCGGTTCTAAATTGTCGGGTACAGATGCTGAATTGCCGGCCGGCTTTTTTAAAGAGACGGTGCATGAAAACACTATTATTTTTTTTGATAAATCCTTTACACTAAATGACAAGTACAGTAAGCAACACTGTCACTGTGCTTCTTATATGTGTGACTGACATGTTTCTATCTAATCTATGTGTGAAGCTCTATTCTTTCGGTTCTAAATTGTCAGGTACCGGTGTATGCCGCTGATGAATTGCCGGCTTTTCATGTTTCACTGTCAGCACTGTTCCCATCGATTTGGGCAATCACTGTAATGCCACAACCACCATGGCTGTGGCATTACAGTGAGTGGCAGACAATCCCTGCATGATTGGTGCTCTAAATAGCGCCAGACATGCAGGACACGCTTTTGGTGCACGAACAGTTATCGAACATAACCTCGAACAGCCGAATTTTTTGCAAATCGTTCGGGTTCGTCGAACAACTCGAACACAGCAAAAAACAGCTCGAATTTGAGATTGGCGAACAGTTCTAGTCGAACACCGCTCATCTCTAGTCTTTACTTTTTTAAAAAGCTTCTCTTTCTTACATTACACTTTCTTTTTCAGAATTCTGCATTATTATTCTGTTTGAAATTATTATACCAAAGGATTAAAGACATAATGAAAAGCATATACTATGCTGTTATTTTTTGCACAAGTTTCAAATTAACCCCTTAATCACCAGAGCATTTTCCGTTTTTGCGTTTTAGTTTTTTGATCCCCTTCTTCCCAGAGCCATAACGTGTTTATTTTTCAGTCAATATGGTTATGTGAGGGCTTATATTTTGCGGGACAAGTTGTACTTTAGAACACCACCATTGGTTTTACCATATCGTGTACAGAAAAATGGGAAAAAAATCCTAGCGCGGTGAAATTGCAAAAAAAGTGCAATTCCACAGTTGTTGTTTTTTTTTTTTTTTTTTTACCACATTCACTAAATGTAAAAAACTGACCAGCTATTATTATTTTCCAGGCCATTACGAGTTTGTAGACACCAAACATGTATAGGTTCTTTTTTATTTAGGTGGTGAAAAAAAATCAAAGTTTGCTAAAAAAAAAAAAAAGGCACCATTTTACGAGACCCGTAGCGTCTCAATTTTTCAGGATCTGGGGCTGGGTGAAGGCTTATTTTTTGTTCGCCGAGCTGATGTTTTTTTATTGATACCATGTTGGGGTAGGTCCGATGTTTTGATCGCCCATTATTGCATTTTATTGGAAAAAAAAAACGTAATTCTGGCGTTCAGTATTTTTTTCCTGTTACGCCATTTACCAATCAGATTAATTATTTTTTTATATTGATAGATTGGGCGATTCTGAAAGCGGCGATACCAAATATGTGCATGTGTGGTTTTTTGCTGTTTTATTTTGAATGGGGCGAAAGGGGGGTGATTTAAACTTTTATATATTTTTTATTTTTTTAATATTTTTAAAAACTTTTTTTTACAATTTTTGAATGCTTCAATAGTCTCCATAGGAAACTAGAAGCAGCACTTGTCAGATCTCTTCTGTTACACACAATTGATGATTAGATCGCCTGTGTGTAGCAGATTTGCTCACTTGCTATGAGCACCGTCCACTGGGCGGCGCTCATAGCAGTCTGGCAGTGACAAATACAGGGGTCTCCTGCAGACCCTGGGTGTGTCATGCCAACCCATCGGTGACCCGCAATCATGTGACAGGGTCACCGATGGACGGGATAAGTGACGCGCATCCGGTTTGAGCGAGTTAAATGCCGCTGTCAGAGATTGACAGCGGCATTTAACTAGATAACAGCCGCGGGTGGATCGCGATTCCACCGGCGGCTGTTGCGGGCACATGTCAGCTGTACAGATCAGCTGTCATGTGCCCGGTTTAGAGCAGAATCAGTGCCGGAGCTTGCGCTGAACAGGGGGTTACTTCCACGTCATAAAGGGGTTAAATAGTACTGTATTTTTGCTACTTTTCAGCTAAATATAACTAAATTCTCTTACATGAATATTTAGAATTAACAGTAGATTGCTATTCATACCCTAAACTTAAACATTCTTTAATTCTATCATAGTTTTAACCAATCAATTTTGTCTTTAAGATTTAATTTTTTTTTCTACATAAAAAATATCATATCATGCACTATTTTGCTCATGAAGCAACCATATGAAACTTTTAACATTTTCTAAATTGTGCAAATCCATAACGCAATACAAGCTTTAACTCAGCATATCCCCAATTCATACAGAGGAATACAGTTGTTGTCTCACAGATTCAGACAGTATCAATGAAGAAAAATTCTAAATTAAGTATTTCATCATTTAAGCATTAATTTTACAAGGAAAAACCTTTAAATGGTGGAGTGCCTGTGGCTTGGAGATACAGAACTGTAGGAACCATGTATGCCAATATACAGGCTTAGACCTTAGAGTAGAAGAGAAAGTAATGGCAACAACTCATAAATACAGAATGTTTTTGATTTGTACAGACATAAGCATAGTAATTTCTCTCTTTACTCTGTGCATATGCGGAAAGTTGCTAATCAATAGTGTGGGCTGAGTTATACAGAACTCAGCAATCAGAAAATTAGTAGATCTTAAGCAGACAAAACAGTAATTTTATCAAAACTGCAGCATTTAGCCCAGTAAACTATGCATCACTGATCAGGGTCTCTATCCCAACATCATGCTACTCTCAAATGGGAAAGCAAACACCTGGTGAGAGATTCATTTTAAAGGAATAGTTAATAGAGGAGGTCTCCTATTGAAAATCTCCATCCCTTGGCCAGAGAAGAGACTTGTTGCAAAGTGCAACCCTGGGACCTAGAGGACCTTTTTTGCCCTTCATTACACAGGAAATTGATTTTAATTCACACTATAATGCCTTATTCTCCTAATTTTCTCAACAGCTAATGGGTAATTTCTTGGTGTCAAGGCAGCGACATTGTAGTCTGATAAGGAGCCCTTCTAACATATAGATATTGTTCAAAGCAAAGAACCCCATTGAGCTAAACTGTAGTAATTGGTCAGGTTAATTCTACTATATGTTATTCCATATAACTGAATGTTACATTTACTTCTGAATTAAATGCCAATGCTAAATTATACAGAGAGATAAAAAAATAATAAAAAATAATAAAAGAAGTCACATGAAATGTTTTCTTGTTGAATAATAAAAAACACATTATATTTTCATGAATTAGTTCATTAAGCTTTACTTACCTGATTGGTAAAGATGGATCTCCTGCATCCCACCAGTCTTTTGGAGGGCTTATATACATGCACCAGAGCTCCCAGCTGTATCCATGTGCTGAATTTTCATATCTTTGAACTTCAAATGTATCTTGCTTAATATTGTCTATTGAGGGTAAAATAACTCTCTTTCGGTTTTCTTGTATCCGAGACAAAACTGGCTCTGCCCTGTAAAATAAATTGTGATTAAGATAATTTGCATAAGATATAACAGTAGCTATGGAATATTACTGCAGAAACAAAAAGAAAAGTAAAAGATGTATTTTATGATAGCAAATCTAGAGGTTGTGGCTTAATGATAAATAGATTTATAAACTGGACAGACATTTACTGTATAACTCAAAAAACAGTTTTGATTCCAGCTCCGCTTTATTATGCCAATAGTGAACACTCCAATTCATCTCTTAAACATGTAAATTGGGAATTGCAATATTAGTTTATGAAATATTCACTTTACTGACATACACAGATGGAAAATAAAAACTAGAGATGTTGGTTCCTGATTAGCTAATATTTTAAGATCAAAATAGATGCAAATATAAAGATGCACCAGGTGAAGCACAAGATTATTTTTTTGAGCATGCTTATAACTAGCAACAATGACATTACAAAATAAATGTACTGTATTTTATTGATCAATTTGGTAAATATAATGACATAGCTCAAAAATTTCCACGTGGAAGACTAATAACACAGAAAGAACCTTTTTCACTTTCCAGTTAGGAAAGTCACATGAAAAATACTTGCGTAATCCATCTGGAACCTTTATTAAAAGAACAAATCATATCCAAATAGCATAATAACTAACAAAATATTCACGTTATAACATATGTTAAAAAACTTACTTCACATTAATGAAATCCATTAGAAAACTTTAGCTCTTTTGTAAGCATTCCATTCAGATCACAATTGCATTTATTCATTTAGTATTATTTCTCTTTGACTTGACAGATTTTTAACCAAGTTCTGTTTAAAGGGATCCTCTCTCCAGGTTTTCCAAATATAAACTACTTACCGAATCTGTTAGTAGTCTAGCAACATATATGTAAGCCCTCAACCCCCTCTGCATATCCCAAAAAATACCTTTTTTCATTTCTTCATATGGTGCAGTCCAATGAGCATCTCTGGTCTTGCTCGGTGCCTCTTCTGTCCCCGCAATCGCCTTTTTTCTGCTCTGCTTCATGTGGATGATGAATAGTACTTTAATGCACATTAGCTGGGAGATTACAATAAAGCACTGAAGACCCAGAGCAGTACAGAGCGAAGTTCACCTACACAGGTGCGAGATTGGGGGTACTGCATGGATGACGTAGAATGCGTCATCCACATGAAGCAATGCAGGAGGACGGCGGAGAGAAAGACTTTACCATGCCATATGAGTGGATTATAAAAAGTATTTTTTGGGATATGCAGAGAGGGTTGAGAGCTTATGTGCAGGTTGATAGACTGCTGTAAAAGCTGAATTAAAGGTGATGACAATAGTTTATATTGGGAAAACCTGTTGACTGGTTCTCTTTAACCCTGATGTTGTCCGATTAGAATCAAGGAGAAAAGGCCATGATCACAATTGATCACAGAACTACAGGGACTTGAGTTGCATTTCTTACATTAAAAATACCACATTCTGTCCCGCCCTATCCCAACCCCAGCTGCGCTTATTTCAGTGCAGCTGATCTAAAGTGGCATGAAAACTTCAAAGTCGCTAGTTTTTGAGCAACTGAGCGTTGAGCAAAAAAACTGCATCTTTTCAAAGCTTTTATGCTAGTTATGTGGTGGAAAAACTTTGTTGAATTGGCCACTATGCATACATCACAGGTGGATTTAGGGAAATCAGTACAAAAGTTGAGTATTTTTCCACCAGTTGGGTGGTTAGTCATATGACTGTTTTGTTGATGGAGCTCAAGTTAGAAAGAAAGTTGTAGCTTGAGGTCAAGTTGTGGTAAATTTGGAAAAATGTGGAAGATTTTGAGGGGGCAGTAAGAGTTCCAGTGCAATGCTGTAAAACCAGAAAGTTACACTGCTGGGACTGCAACCTTTGGGACCAACCTTAACCAACTGTAGTGTAGAGGCTGTACCTGAGCTCTGTATTATGTAGCTACCAAGATTTGCACCTCTGACTAAGTAAAAGTTAGGTTTTGCAGCTACATTTTTGATCAATTTTCTTGTTGCACCATACATCATACCTCTTTAGGGTCCTCACCTCCAAAACTTCATTATGTGACTTGTTTCATTTTACACTATCAGTGACCTGGTGAAATCATACTACTGGGGATTACTGGCAGGTGCCACAGGCATGACGGAATATTTTTAGTTTGCACATGATTTCCGAAGTCCATTGAGTGATTTGTGTATAGTGCACGTACTTATGAACCATTTTTTTCTATTTACCTTTCTTAAAAGAGTTGTCCCTATTCAGTTACTTTCATCTCTGTGGGCTGTTGGGTATTAAATAAACAAACTGCCCTGTATTCACCTTTCCCAGGTCCCCCGTCAAGACTCAATCTCTGCTCCAGATGTTTGACATTGACTGTTTCGCTTACACCAGGTCAATCAGTGAGCTCATTAGCCCTGCCCATGTAGACAAAACTCCACGCTCAGAGCCGCTGAGCTCACTGATTGCCTACCGTGCTGTAGACATAGACCGGATCAGCAGTGGAAACTTGCAGGTAGACACAGGGAGGCTGATCCAGCACTGAAAGGAACCAGCCCCACCTCATTAAGTACTTTATAGTAACATAATTAAGCATTTTTATGAGAGCTAACCATTTTTTAAGTACAGCCTATACCCACACAGGTGATAGTTCTGAAAAAAGTTAAATATAAACTGTCCCCAAGTCAGTATAGGGAATTTAATATCTAAAGAAAATCCTTGGATCACAGCAGCATTATCACTCTTTTTTTCAAGCAGTCCCAGCATTGTAGGATTGAGGGCACGCAAGTGGAATTTTAACTAGGAGGTTTGTATAAACCATTGACCAGTGAGGTTTTCACTCAAATTTCCTTTAAACCTGGATCATTTAGATTAGGCAAATTAAGGAGAAGATTTCATATATACAGTGTGTACGGAAAGTATTCAGACCTCTTTAAATTTTTCACTCTTTGTTTCATTGCAGCCATTTGGTAAATTCTAAAAAGTTCATTTTTTTTTCTCATTAAAGTACACTCTGCACCCCATCTTGACTGAAAAAAAAACAGAAATGTAGAAATTTTTGCAAATTTATTAAAAAAGAAAAACAGAAATATCACATGGTCATAAGTATTCAGACCCTTTGCTCAGACACTCATATTTAAGTCACATGCTGTCCATTTCCTTGTGATTATCCTTGAGATGGTTCTACTCTTTCATTGGAGTCCAGCTGTATTTAATTAAACTGATAGGACTTGATTTGGAAAGGCACACATCTGTCTATATAAGACCTCACAGTGCATGTCAGACCAAATGAGAATCATGAGCTCAAAGGAACTGCCCAAGGAGCTCAGAGACAGAATTGTGGCAAGGCACAGATCTGGTCAAGTTTACAAAAGAATTTCTGCATTACTCAAGGTTCCTAAGAGCACAGTGGCCTCCATAATCCTTAAATGAAAGAAGTTTGGGACCACCAGAAGTCTTCCTAGACCTGGCCATCCAGCCAAACTGAGCAATCGTGGGAGAAGAGCCTTGGTGAGAGAGGTAAAGAAGAACCCAAGATCACTGTGGCAGGAGGGAGATGGGAGAAAGTTCCACAAAGTCAACTATCACTGCAGCCCTCCACCAGTTGTGCCTTTTTGGCAGAGTGGCCCGACGGAAGCCTCTCCTCACTGCAAGACATATGAATGCCAAAAAACACATGAAGGACTCCCAGACTATGAGAAATAAGATTCTCTGGTCTGATGAGACAAAGATAGAACGTTTTGGTAATAATTCTAAGTGGTATGTGTGGAGAAAACCAGGCACTGCTCATCACATGCCCAATACAATGCCAACAGTGAAACATGGTGGTGGCAGCATCATGCTATGTGGGTGTTTTTCAGCTGCAGGGACAGGATGACTGGTTGCAATTGAAGGAAACATGAATGCAGCCAAGTACAGAGATATTATGGATGAAAACCTCTTCCAGAGTGCTCTGGACCTCAGACTTGGCCGAAGGTTCACCTTCCAACAAGACAATGACGCTAAGCACACAGCTAAAATAACAAAGGAGGGTCTTCAGAACAACTCTGTGACCATTTTTGCCCAGCCAGAGCCCTGACCTAAACCCAATTGAGCATCTCTGGAAAGACCTGAAAATGGCTGTCCTCCAACGTTCACCATCCAACATGACGAAACTGGAAAGGATCTGTAAGGAAGAATGGCAGAGGGTCCCCAAATCCAGGTGTGAAAAACTTGTTGCATCATTCCCAACAAGACTCATGGCTGTACTAGCTCAAAAGGGTGCTTCTACTCAATACTGGGCAAAGGGTCTGAATACTTATGACCATGTGATATTTCAGTTTTTCTTTTTTAATAAATTTGCAAAAATTTCTACATTTCTGCTTTTTTTCAGTCAAGATGGGGTGCAGAGTATACTTTAATGAGAAAAAATGAACTTTTTATAATTTACCAAATGGCTGCAATGAAACAAAGAGTGAAACATTTAAAGGGGTCTGAATAGTTTCTGTACTCACTGTATATAGTGAAGGAAATAAGTATTTGATCCCTTGCTGTTTTTGTAAGTTAGCCCACTAACAAAGACATGAACAGTCTATAATTTTAAGGGTAGGTTAATTTTAACATTGACAGATAGAATATCCCCCCCAAAAAATCAAGAAAATCACATTGTATAAATTAGATACATTTTTTTGCATTTTGCAGTGAGAAATAAGTATTTGATCCCTCTGGCAAACAACACTTAATACTTAGTGGCAAAACCCTTGTTGGCAAGCACAGCAGTCAGACGTTTTTTGTAGTTGATGATGAGGTTTGCACACATGTCAGGAGGAATTTTGGTGCACTCCTCTTTGCAGATCATCTCTAAATCATTAAGATTTTGAGGCTGTCGCTTGGTAACTCGGAGCTTCAACTCCCTCCATAAGTTTTCTATGGAATTAAGGTCTGGAGACTGGCTAGGCCACTCCATGACCTTACTGTGCTTCTTTTTGAGCCACTCCTTTGTTGCCTTGGCTGTATGTTTTGGGTCATTGTCTTGCTGGAAGACCCAGCCATGACCCATCTTCCCATCTTCAATGCTCTTACTGAGGGAAGGAGGTTGTTGGCCAAAATCTCGTGATACATGACCCCATCTTCCCTTCAGTATGGTGCAGTTGACATGTCCCCTTTGCAGAAAAGCACCCCCAAGGTATAATGTTTCCCCCACCATGCTTCACGATTGGGACAATGTTCTTAGGGTTGTACTCATCCTTCTTCTTCCTCAAAACAAAGCGAGTTGAGTTAATGCCAAAGAGCTCAATTTTTGTCTCATCTGTCTACAGCACCTTCTCCCAATAACTCACAAAATCATCCAGGTGTTCATTGGCAAACTTCAGATGGGCCTGCACATCTGCCTTCTTGAGCATGGGGACCTTGCAGGCACTGCAGGATTTTAAACCTTTAAGGCGTAATGTGTTACCAGTGGTTTTCTTGGTGACTGTTGTCCCGGCTGCCTTGAGATCATTAACAAGTTCCCCCTGTGTAGTTTTAGGCTGATCTCTCACCTTCCTCATGATCAAGGATACCCCATGAGGTGAGATTTTGCATGGTGCCCCAGATCAATGTCGATTGACGAGGTAACTAGTTGATTAGGAGCGTCTAACTGGTCGGTAGAAGCCAGAACTCATAATGGTTTGTAGGGTTCGAATACTTATTTCTCACTGCAAAATGCAAAAAAATTATCTAATTTATACAATGTGATTTTCTTGATTTTATTTGGATATTCTATCTCTCAATGTTAAAATTAACCTACACTTAAAATAATAGACTGTTCATGTCTTTGTCAGTGGGCAAACTTACAAAAACAGCAAGGGATTAATTACTTATTTCCTTCACTGTATCACGTTAATGTATTAACTTCATAGATATACAGTGACTAAAATATAACTAAACATTAATAAGGAAGACTGAAGTAGATTATTACCAAATAATTAAGAACAAATTTTCAGCCAACTACATGATGCTTTTTATATTGCTTACAGTTGAAAATGTCCTGCCACAGAAATTTTTATTTTTATTTTACTGTTTAACATTTAACTACCGTGGCCACTACATTTCCTGTAAGATGAATATCATTGCAAAATATTTATTCTGTTTACCTACCAGCCAGCTGTAAATTCAACATGTGCGTCGAAAAATCCAGTGATTTGTCCAGTTGCAACTTTCCAGCCTTCAATCCGAGCTCTAATTAATCCTTCTCTTTTATGATTGCGGACTACTTTAACAAGACCAGGATATCGCTTGTGAACATATTCTTCTAAAGGACCTTTTAGCTCCTCTGAGGAGAAAAGCAGAAAAAATTCAAATGAATAAACATTAATATAATAAAAACACAGATAGAAAAAAAGTTCAACAACATTTTCTCAGATACGTTTTTTTAATTAATCAAATTGAACAACTGTCTAGCCAACATTGCAAGTTAGAAAATGAGAAGAGCAGATGTAGCAGAACAGATTTTGACATTTAGAACAGTGTTTCTTGAAATGACATTGATTGAATCCATTGTTTTTCTAATATGTTAACTTGAGCTTCTCATTGAAGACAAAAAAAGGACTTACTGGTAGGAACTTTTTCTCAGTAGATTTAGTCATATTATGTGCTGTTTGCTCTATCTCCCTGTGACCAAGCTACATATTCTTTATTAACAGTGAAAATCTAAACGGTCCATGGTCTCTTCTAAACACTACACCACCACATTACATTTTCTGTGCAGCTCCCAATGTTAGTAGCAGAAGTACCTGTGCTGAATTTGGTAATATTTAAAAGTTACAAATTTAGCTTTATTACATTCACTTTTTTAAATTTGCCTTATGCCTAACCTTTCATTTGGAACCAGGTATTGATCAACAAAGTATGACTGATACAGTTGGGGTGAACATTAAAGTCACCTGTGAATACTCAGTACACATTACACTGGAGAAACTGCATTTTATGTATATATATATACAGAATATATATATATATATATATATATATATATATATATATATATATATATATATACACTGCTCAAAAAAATAAAGGGAACACTTAAACAACAGAATATAACTCCAAGTAAATCAAACTTCTGTGAAATCAAACTGTCCACTTAGGAAGCAACACTGATTGATAATCAATTTCACATGCTGTTGTGCAAATGGAATAGACAATAGATGGAAATTATTGGCAATTATCAAGACACACTCAATAAAGGAGTGGTTCTGCAGGTGGGGACCACAGACCACATCTCATTACCAATGCTTTCTGACTGATGTTTTGGTCACTTTTGAATGTTGATCATGCTTTCACACTCGTGGTAGCATGAGACGGACTCTACAACCCACAGAAGTAGCTCAGATAGTGCAGCTCATCCAGGATGGCACCTCAATGCGAGCTGTGGCAAGAAGGTTTGCTATGTCTGTCAGCGTAGTCTCCAGAGGCTGGAGGCGCTACCAGGAGACAGGCCAGTACACCAGGAGACGAGGAGGGGGCCGTAGGAGGGCAACAAACCAGCAGCAGGACAGCTACCTCTGCCTTTGTGCAAGGAGGAACAGGAGGAGCACTGCCAGAGCCCAGCATGTGTCTGCACAAACGGTTAGAAACCGACTCCATGAGGGTGGTATGAGGGCCCGACGTCCACAGATTGGGGTTGTGCTCACAGCCCAACATCGTGCAGGATGGTTGGCATTTGCCACAGAACACCAGGATTGGCAAAGTCGCCACTGGCGCCCTGTGCTATTCACAGATGAAAGCAGGCTCACACTGAGCAAGTGACAGACGTGACAGAGTCTGGAGACACCGTGGAGAGTGATCTGCTGCCTGCAACATCCTTCAGCATGACCAGTTTGGCAGTGGGTCAGTAATGGTGTGGGGTGACATTTCTTTGGAGGGCTGCACAGCCCTCCATGTGCTCGCCAGAGGTAGCCTGACTGCCATTAGGTACCGAGATGAGATCCTCAGACCCCTTGTGAGACCATATGCTGGTGCAGTTGGCCCTGGGTTCCTCCTAATGCAGGACAATGCCAGACCTCATGTGGCTGGAGTGTGTCAGCAGTTCCTGCAAGATGAAGGCATTGAAGCTATGGACTGGCCTGCCCGTTCCCCTGACCTGAATCCGATAGAGCAGATATGGGACATCATGTCTCGCTCCATCCACCAACGTCACGTTGCACCACAAACTGTCCAGGAGTTGGCAGATGCTTTAGTCCAGGTCTGAGAGGAGATCCCACAGGAGACCATCCGCAACCTAATCAGGAGCATGCCCAGGCATTATAGGGAGGTCATACAGGCACGTGGAGGCCACACACAATTACGAGCCTCATTTTGACTTGTTTTAAGGACATTACATCAAAGTTGGATCAGCCTGTAGTGTGTTTTTCCACTTTAATTTTGGGGGTGACTCCAAATCCAGGCCTCCATCGGTTAAAAAATTTGATTTCCATTGATGATTATTGTGTGATTTTGTTGTCAGCACATTCAACTTTGTACAGAACAAAGTATTCAGTGAGAATATTTCATTCATTCAGATCTAGGATGTGTTTTTTGAGTGTTCCCTTTATTTTTTGAGCAGTGTATATATATATATATATATATATATGTATGTATATATATATATATATATATATATATATATATACACACACACCATATATATGTATGTATGTATATATATATATATATATATATATATATATATATATATATGCACAGGTGCATCCCACAAAAATAGAATATCATAAAAAAGTTAATTTATTTCAGTTCTTCAATATAAAAAGGGAAACTCAGGTATTATATAGAGTCATTACAAGCAGAATGATCTATTTCAAGTGTGTATTTCTGTTAATGTTGTAGATTATAGCTTATAGCCAATGAAAACACAAAAGTCATTATCTCAATAAATTAGAATACTCTATAACACCAGCTTGAAAAATGATTTTACAATCCAAAATGTTGGCCTACTGAAATGTATGTTCAGTAACTGCACTCAATACTTAGTCAGGGCTCCTTTTGCATCAATTACTGCATCAATGCGGCGTGGCATGCAGGCGATCAGCCTGTGGCACTGCTGAGGTGTTATGGAAGCCCAGGTTGCTTTGATAGCAGCCTTCAGCTCGTCTGCATTGTTGGGTCTGGTATCTCTCATCTTCCTCTTGACAGTAGGGAATCTATGGGGTTAAGGTCAGGCGAGTTTGCAGGCCAATCAAGCACAATGATACTGTTGTTTTAAACCAGGTACTGCTACTGTTGGCAGTGTGGACAGGTGCCAAGTCCTGCTGGAGAATGAAATTTCCATTGTAATGCAGGCGCCGGGATGCAACGCACAGAGACACAAGGCGGGATCAGTCAGGGGTTACTAAAACCACTTTATATGCATAACAAGTATTATGCAAGGCGATTAGTAACAGTAATAATAAACAACAATTTGGAATAACAATGAGAAAATGTTTCAGTCAATAAGGGTAAAGTTCTCTGTATAAATGTGATGCACCCAGTCGTGGGAGTCACCACGTGATTTCTCGTTGTATGGCCCTAGCGGGGTGACCAGTTATTCCCGCTAGGCCGCAAGTCTCTTCCGGATAAAGACTGTTAGCTCCCAATTAGCCTCCCATGCACCAAACGGCCCCCTCCCAACCTGAAATCCTAATCCCAACTGTCCCCGGTACCGTGAGTGGAAATTGGAAGTGACATTCCTGTTCAATTGCGCGATTCCTCCGCTACTGCTGGCGTATCTCTCCTGTCGCAATCCTTTCTCAGCTCTTCTCGGCTTGACCGTCGACAGTAGTCTCTCACGCTTGAGGTGCAGGGATCCGGACCTTGGCTCTTGACAGGTGGCGTCGGGTCTCAGGAACTTACTCTATGTGGGGCACAGGTCCTGACTCTAGGCAACACATGCAGGGCTCAGGGCGCTTCTGTGAGGAGTCCAGAACTTCTCAGGTGGTGTCTGACTCTGATGCAGTGCAGGCTTCTGGCTGGGGTCTGCCACGCTGGGCTCTGCGGTCCCTCAGGAACACGTCTGCTCCACTCTGAGCCTGCTGCCAAATCTCCCTGTGTCTTGGCGTGAAGGGCTTTTATATCCAGGAAATTCCTCCTGGAGGTCACCTGATCAGATGAAGAATCTGAATCTCTTCCCCATCCAACTCTTCTGGCATAACTTGGTTCCGCTTTATTACGTCTGGCCAGCAGCTGGCAACCTTTCCTCATCTCTGACACATCCTGCAAGAATCCTCCTTTTTTGCATTCTACTACAGCATCACCAAAAAGCTTGTCGGCAGAAGGAAGCATGAAGTGCTCTAAAATTTCCTGGTAGATGGCTGCACTGACTTTGGTCTTGATAAAACATATTGGACCTACACCAGCAGATGACATGGCTCTCCAATCACTGATTGTGGAAACTTCACACTAGACCTCAAGCAGCATGGATTGTGTGCCTCTCCACTCTTCCTCCAGAATATGGGACCTTGATTTCCAAATGAAATGAAAGATTTACTTTGCATTTACTTAGTGTGTCAATGACTGCCTTCTGGACATCTGTCAAGTCAACGGTCTTCCCCATGATTGTGGAGCCTACTGAAACAGACTAAGGGACCTTTTTAAAACATGTAGGAAAACTTTGCAAGTATTTATTGTTAATTATTAGTGTTGAGCGAGTATGTTCTATTAACCTTTTCTCCGAGTATGCTCGGGCCGAGCTCCGAGTATTTAAAGCGGCTCGGTGATAAGGTTAAATCGCTCCCATGTGCATAATTTGCAACTGTTTGACAGCTTTATTACACGTGAGGAATGTCTATTTCTTACGCATTTCTCACATGTAATAAAGCTGTCAAACAGTTGCAAATCATGCACATGGGAGCGATTTAACCTTATCACCGAGCAGCTGTACATTCTCGGAGCTTGGCTCGAGCATACTCGACAGAACATACTCGCTCAACCCTATTAATTATTAAAATGTACTGAAATAATGACTTTTGTGTTTTCATTGGCTGTAAGCCATAATCATCAACATTAACAGAATTAAACACTTGAAATAGATCACTCTGTTTGTAATGACGCTATATAATATATGAGTTTCACTTTTTGTATTGAAGAGCTGAAATAAGTTAACTTTTTGATGATATTCTAATTTTGTGAGATGCACCTGTAAATACAGTACAGATCAAAAGTTTGGACACACCTTCTCATTTAAAGATTTTTCTGTATTTTCTTGACTATGGAAACTGTACATTCACACTGAAGGCATCAAAACTATGAATTAACACATGCGGAATTATATACTTAACAAAAAAGTGTGAAACAGCTGAAAATGTCTTATATTCTAGGTTCTTCAAAGTAGCCACCTTTTGCTTTGATGACTGCTTTGCACACCCTTGGCATTCTCTTGATGAGCTTCAAGAGGTAGTCACCGGAAATGGTCTTCCAACAATCTTAAAGGAGTTCCCAGACATGCTTTGCACTTGTTGGCCCTTTTGCCTTCACTCTGCAGTCCAGCTCACCCCAAACCATCTCGATTGGGTTCAGGTCTGGTGACTGTGGAGGCCAGGTCATCTGGCGTAGCACCCCATCACTCTCCTTCTTGGTCAAATAGTCCTTACACAGCCTGGAGGTGTGTTTGGGGTCATTGTCCTGTTGAAAAATAAATGATAGTCCAACTAAACGCAAACCAGATGGAATAGCATGCTGCTGCAAGATTCTGTGGTAGCCATGCTGGTTCAGTATGCCTTCAATTTTTTTGTCACCAGCAAAGCACCCCCACACTATCACACCTTTTCCTCCATGCTTCACAGTGGGAACCAGGCATGTTGAGTCCATCCGATCACCTTTTCTGCTTCGCACAAAGACACGGTGGTTGGAACCAAAGATCTCAAATTTGGACTCATCAGACCAAAGCACAGATATCCACTGGTCTAATGTCCATTCCTTGTGTTCTTTAGCCCAAAAAAGTCTTTTCTACTTGTTGCCTGTCCTTAGCAGTGGTTTCCTAGCAGCTATTTTACCATGAAGGCCTGCTGCACAAAGTCTCCTCTTAACAGTTGTTGAAGAGATGTGTCTGCTGCTAGAACTCTGTGTGGCATTGACCTGGTCTCTAATCTGAGCTGCTGTTAACCTGTGATTTATGAGGCTGGTGACTCAGATAAACTTGTCCTCAGAAGCAGAGGTGACTCTTGGTCTTCCTTTCCTGGGGCGGTCCTCATGTGAGCCAGTTTCTTTGTAGCGCTTGATGGTTTTTGCAACTGCTCTTGGGGACACTTTCAAAGTTTGCCCAATTTTTCGCACTGACTGACCTTCATTTCTTAAAGTAATGATGGCCACTCGTTTTCTTTACTTAGCTGCTTTTTTCTTGCCATAATACAAATTTTCACAGTCTATTCAGTAGGACTATCAGCTGTGTATCCACCTGACTTCTGCACAACACAACTGATGGTCCAAACCAAATTTATAAGGCAAGAAATCCCACTTATTAAACCTGACAGGGCACACCTGTGAAGTGAAAAACATTTCCGGTGACTACCTCTTGAAGCTCATCAAGAGAATGCCAAGAGTGTGTAAAGCAGTCATCAAAGCAAAAGGTGGCTACTTTGAAGAACCTAGAATATAAGACATATTTTCAGCAGTTTCACACTTTTTTGTTAAGTATATAATTCCACATGTGCTAATTAATAGTTTTGATGCCTTCAGTGTGAATGTACAATTTTCATAGTCATGAAAATACAGAAAAATCTTTAAATGAGAAGGTGTGTCCAAACTTTTGGTCTTTACTGTATTTGATACAGAAAGACACAAGATGCAAGATATCAAAATATAAGCTTAGCAGGAAAAAGATACAACATTTAAAACAATTCCAGGACACACAAAGACATTCTTTGTTCAGTTTAAAGCTAAGCGCAAAGTAAAACAAATCGATGAATAATTAGAAATTAAACCTGCAAACCTGCCCCCTTTTTGTCAGTGCGCAAGCACCATGCTATTATAACCAGGGTCAAGCAGTCTAAATGGTACAAGACTATCTCCAAAAACCTTGGCATCTCAGGGTCAAGAGTTCCAAATGTGATCTAGAAGTTTGCTACTAATGGAACATGCAAGAACCTTCCAGGACCTGGTGGAAATATGAATAAGTCCTGTAGACATCTGCAGTAAAGATTTCGATCTGTAACATTTGTCACACAGTGAATAAAACAGTGCTGTTTAAAAGGCTGAGAAGGACAACATTGCTTAAAGAATAATTAAGGGATAGTACTTTGTAAAATGGTACATAGACATTCCACAATCTATCTGCAAAAAAATTCTATGGAAAGAAGAAACCAAACTAGAACACTTTGGCACTTGGGCGTTATATTTATGAACTACAAAATTAAGCCTAAAAAAGAAAAGTGAGCCCTATCTAGAGTGAAACATGGTGAGTAGTGATGAGCGATACCTTCCGATATCAGGAAATATCGGATCGGATTGGATCGGGCCGATACCCAAAAAGTATCGGATATCGCCGATTCCGATACCGGAAACCAATGCAAGTCAATAGGACACAAATATCAGAATGAAAATAAATCCTTTCTTTCCTTGTAGGTTAATTCTACATGAAGGAAAACAACTAACAATAATGTAGAATGTATTGGGGGAGGTGGTTGTCCAAATCGATGGGAACAGTACTCACAGTGAACCATGAAAAGCCGGCAATTCAGCAGCGGCATATACCGGTACCCGACAATTTAGAACAGAAAGAATAGCGCTTCACACATAGATTAGATAGATAGAAACATGTCAGTCACATATATAAGAAGTACAGTGACAGTGTTGGTTACTGTACTTGTCATTTAGTGTTAAAGGATTTATTTAAAAAAATAATAGTGTTTTCATGCACCATCTCTTTAAAAAAGCCTGCCGGCAATTCAGCAGCGGCACCCGACAAGTTAGAACAGAAAGATAGAGCACCACACATAGATTAGATAGATAGAAACATGTCAGTCACATATATAAGAAGTACAGTGACAGTGTTGGTTTCTGTATTTGTCATTTAGTGTTAAAATAAAGGATTTATAAAAAAAAAATTGGCGTGGGGTTCCCTGTAATTTTAGTCTCTAGCGGAGGTTAAGCAGACGGCTGGGGCAGATGTTTGAAGCCTGGAAAGGGGGTAATACCCACGGAGCTTCCCAGGCTACTAATATCAGCCCCCAGCTGAATACCTAGCCTTTACTAGCTATTAAAATGGGGGACCCCCAAAAAATGACGTGGGGTCCCCCCTATTTTAATAGCTAGAAAAGGCTAGGCAGACAGCTGGGGGCTGATATTAATAGCCCAGGAAGGGTGCCATGAATATTGGCCCCCTCCCAGGCTAGAAACACCAGCCATCAGCCGCCCCAGAAATGGCACATCCATAGGATGCGCCAATTCTGGCACTTAGCCTCGCTCTTCCCACTGCCCTTTAGCGGTGGCAGTGGGGTAATAGGGTTGGGGTTGATGTCAGCTTATAATGCCAGCTGACATCAAGCCCAGGTTAGTAATAGAAAGGCGTCTATAAGACACCCCCATTACTAACCCCATAGTCAAAGTTAAAAAAAACACAAACACCCAGAATAAAGTCCTTTAATTGAAATAAACACACAATTCTTTATTATTCTAAATTAAACCATACCTACCGTCACGCCCATTCCAGCTGAAGCCAACGATCTCCTGCAATAAAAGAAAAATAATAAACCAACATCATCCTTACCTTTCGATGGTTCCCAGGACGGTTCCAGCTCTGCTACATTCACATGACAGGCTGGATCGCAGCAGAAAGCTGCCATCCAGCCTGTCATGCCGCAGGCAGACATTGAGAAGCGCAGGCATGCTTGTGCTCCTCAGTGTCAGGCTGTGACGGCATCCAGATGAGCCGACAATGAACTCAGCTCACCTCATGCACGTCACTGACAGCGTGGGAGAATTCTCCTGCGCATGCGGTGAGCATGAGAGACTCGGCTCATCTGGATGCCGTCACAGCCTGACACTGAGGAGCGCAAACATGCCTGCGCATCTCAGTGTCTGCCTGCGGCATGACAGGCTGGATGGCAGCTTTCTGCTGCGATCCAGCCTGTCATCTCGATGTAGCAGACCTGGAGCTGTCCTGGGAACCATCGAAAGGTAAGGATGATGTTGGTTTATTATTTTTCTTTTATTGCAGGAGATCGTTGGCTTCAGCTGGAATGGGCGTGATGGTAGGTACGGTTTAATTTAGAAAAATAAAGAATTGTGTGTTTACTTCAATTAAAGGACTTTATTCTGGGTGTTGTGTTTTTTTTAAAATACTTGACTAGAAACTCATGGCGGTCATGTCTAATATTGGCGTGACCCCATGAATTTCAGGCTTATGGCCAGCTGATAATGCCAAGCTGGCCCTAACCCCTTTATTACCTCAGTAACCTTTCACCAGAGTTCAAAGCCACCGGGTCTCCCGGAAGCTAGGAGGCCCAGAAACCTCATGGGAAACTTTGAGGGACATTTTAAAGGGGTTGTCGGGTAAAAAACAATAAATCTGTGCTCACTCTGTGAGACTGCAGTCTTATGAATCCCCACAGTGCACGCACCAATTTTTAACCCGGGGCCAGAGGGTATGTATGAATTATACATACCCCCGGCCAGTGGGCGCACTTCTATGGAGCGAGGCTGCTCCCTCTAGTCGGCCACTCCCACTACACATTATTTCAGGAATTTCATGAAATAATTAAAAAAAAATTGACGTGGGGCTTCGCACTATATTTGTGTCCAGCCAGGTACAGCAGGCAGGAACGGGCTGCCCCCAACCACCAGCTGCCTATTTGTACCTGGCCAGACACAACAATATAGGGAAGCCCTTTTTTTCTTAATTATTTCATGAATTTCATGAAATAATTAAAAAAAAAAAAATACGTAGAGCTTCGCCCTATTTTTGTGTCCAGCCAGGTACAACTAGGCAGCTGGGGGCTGGAATCTGCAGCGCAGGGAGGCCCAAGCTTTCTGGGCTCCCCCCCGCTGCAAATTGCAGTCCGCAACCACCCCGGAAAATGGCGCGTTCATAGAAGCGCCATCTTCTGGCGCTGTACCCAACTCATCCAGGGCCCTGGTGCGGTAGCTCACTGGGTAATAAAGGGGTTAGGGCCAGCTTGGCATTATCAGCTGGCCCTAAGCCCGAAATTCATGGGGTCACGCCAATATTAGACATGACCGCCATGAATATCTAGTAAAGTATTTTAAAAAAAAACACAACACCCAGAATAAAGTCCTTTAATTGAAATAAACACACAATTCTTTATTGTTCTAAATTAAACCATACTTACCATCACGTCCATTCCAGCTGAAGCCAACGATCTCCTGCAATAAAAGTAAAATAATAGAGCAACATCATCCTTACCTTTCCATGGTTCCCAGGACAGCTTCAGCTCTGCTACATCGAGATGACAGGCTGGACCTGCAGAACGCTGCCATGCAGCCTGTCATCCCGCAGACACTGAGAAGCGCTGGCATGCTTGCCCTCCTCAGTGTCAGGCTGTGACGGCATCCCGATGAGCCGAGTCTCTCACGCTCACCGCATGCGCAGGAGAATTCTCCCACGCTGTCAGTGACGTGCATGAGGTAAGCTGAGTTCATTGTCGGCTCATCTTTATGCCGTCACAGCCAGACACTGAGGAGCGCAAGCATGCATGCGCTTCTCAGTGTCTGCGGGATGACAGGCTGGATGGCAGCGTTCTGCTGCGGTCCAGCCTGTCATCTCGATGTAGCAGAGCTGGAGCTGTCCTGGGAACCATGGAAAGGTAAGGATGAGGTTGCTTTATTATTTTATTTTTATTGCAGGAGATCGTTGGCTTCAGCTGGAATGGGTGTGACGGTAAGTATGGTTTAATTTAGAACAATAAAGAATTGTGCGTTTATTTCAATTAAAGGAATTTATTCTGGGTGTTTGTGTTTTTTTTAACTTTGACTATGGGGTTAGTAATGGGGGTGTCTTATAGATGCCTCTCCATTACTAACCTGGGCTTGATGTCAGCTGTCATTATAAGCTGACATCAGCCCCATCCCCATTACCCCACTGCCACCGCTAAAGGGCAGTGGGAAGAGCGAGGCTAAGTGTCAGAATTGGCGCATCCTATGGATGCGCTATTTCTGGGGCGGCTGACGGCTGGTGTTTCTAGCCTGGGAGGGGGCCAATATTCATGGCACCCTTCCTGGGCTATTAATATCAGCCCCCAGCTGTCTGCCTAGCCTTTGCTAGCTATTAAAATAGGGGGGACCCCACGTCATTTTTTTTGGGAGGTCCCCCATTTTAATAGCTAGTAAAGGCTAGGTATTCAGCTGGGGGCTGATATTAGTAGCCTGGGAAGCTCCGTGGGTATTACCCCCTTCCCAGGCTTCAAACATCTGCCCCAGCCATCTGCTTAACCTCCGCTAGAGACTAAAATTAGGGGGAACCCCACGCCAATTTTTTTTTTAATAAATCCTTTATTTTAACACTAAATGACAAGTACAGTAATCAACACTATCACTGTACTTCTTATATATGTGACTGACATGTTTCTATCTATCTAATCTATGTGTGATTCTCTATTCTTTCTATTCTAAATTGTCGGGTACAGATGCTGAATTGCTGGCCGGCTTTTTTAAAGAGACGGTGCATGAAAACACTAATATTTTTTAAAATAAATCCTTTACACTAAATGACACGTACAGTAAGCAACACTGTCACTGTACTTCAAATATATGTGACTGACATGTTTCTATCTATCTAATCTATGTGTGATTCTCTATTCTTTCTGTTCTAAATTGTCGCGTACCGCTGCTGAATTGCCGGCCGGCTTTTTTTAAGAGACGGTGCATGAAAACACTAATATTTTTTTTAATAAATCCTTTACACTAAATGACAAGCACAGTAAGCAACACTGTCACTGTACTTCATATATATGTGACTAACATGTTTCTATCTATCTAATCTATGTATGAAGCTCTATTCTTTCTGTTATAAATTGTCTGGTACCGGTGGATGCCGCTGCTGAATTGCCGGCTTTTCATGTTTCACTGTGAGCACTGTTCCCATCGATTTGGGCAACCACCTCCCCCAATACATTCTACATTATTGTTAGTTGTTTTCCTTCATGTAGAATTAACCTACAAGGAAAGAAAGGGTTTATTTTCATTCCGATATTTGTGTCCCATTGACTTGCATTGGTTTACAGTATCGGAATCGGCGATATCCGATACTTTTTGGGTATCGGCCCGATCCAATCCGATCCGATATTTCCTGATATCGGAAGGTATCGCTCAACACTACTAGTTACCTGTCTTCTTACAATTAGTAAACTCCTCACTATGCAGGAATTACAACATATACTTTGCTGTTTTAATACAGGTACAGGAGTTATTTTCCTTACACTTACATGCTGTCTGATCTCACTCTCCCTCCACAATGACAGCTGTAAGATGATATCTGGAAGTGTTTGTAACATAACTCAGCTCCACTGTATCTCTACACAGTAGCTGCAGAGATCTGTGAGGAGAGGAAGGTTGGTTCTTTTCTCTCCTGCATGATGCTGCCTGCATGCAGGGGAAGAAGCAGGAAAAAACACAGACAAAAGAGCAATATATGGGCCCTTTGCAATTCAATAGATCATCATAATGCACAATTTCACCTTTTTTAGAGGTGCTAGTAGGATCCTTTACTTCCTATGCCCCTATGTGGCTGCACAAGTTGCATCAGTGGTTTGTCTGCTCCTGGGAAGAAATACAGAGACAAATCTCTGCTAATGCCTGGATAAACTATTACATAAAGTATGACCTAAACTTTACAAGCTAATATCTCTGCAACAGAGAAGAGAAATGTTAAAAAAATCTGTTTTATACAGTACTGCAACCACTATTCCATGATATGTTCAGTTTAACATGCTCAAAGCAATTATGCTATGCTTACAAAGAGTTGTTTTTTAGGTATTTAGAAACGGTTTTTCCAAACCTAGATATTGCTGTTACTTAGAGCACTCGTTACAGCAGTGCTATATAATACAATTTTAAAACTTTTAAATAAAGGAAAAAGTACCATTTATGTTAATTCCCTTCCCCCGTCCCCGTCCCCTCCCCTTTACCTCATTCTTCTCCCCTCCCCTTCCCCTATTAATAAAGTTCAACCATTATCACAATCCACTACTTTCCTTACTTCTACCCCTCCCCTTCTCTTACAATTGTTTGTTAATTTTATAATTTATTATTGCATTTGTTATGTAAAAACCCAATAAAGCGATTTTGAAATAAAAACGGCTTTTCAAAGCAGAAACCATTTCAGGTAACCTCTTTAGGTAGTTTTGTGAGGAATTTATATTTTCTTGAACTATGTTTGCAGCCTTATGAACTGATAAAGCTAACTTTGGAGTGGAGTCCATCAGGATCTGCTTCAAATAACTGACATGATTCTTTTTTATTCCTTTCCCTAGGTGCTTATCAATATCTCTTAAAAAAAGATTCCTAAAAAACTTTGTGAACATAGCCTAAAATAGTCACAGAATTAACTTTCTATGCCGTAACCAGAAACATCTTTTTATGACATTAATACATAATAACATGTAAACCAATAACTTTTCATACAACTGTAGAGTTTTTCTAAACTTATGCTACATTGATTTGTTTCTGCAACTTATACAGCCTTCCTTGAAATCAATGTCGGAACATTAAAATAAATCATCGTATTGTTATAGTCTTATTGGGCACTAAACTGTCATTATTAGTTTACAAAACAAAAATGTCATGTTTATAGAAAGATCAATAAAAAAGTGTAATGTGACTTAAGTAGCACTTTTCATTCCAGACCAGTTCCTATGTTTGGAAACAGGAAGAAAAATAAATACCAAAAATGCATTCATTCATGGACTATAAAACTGACTGAAATGCAGCCATTGTCCTAATTCAAGTAACAAATAAAAGAAACTTTAAATCTTTCAATTAGAGTCAGACTGTGGAAACAAAGCACAGAACTATGTCTTTGCAAGCATCCTTTCGGTTTAGCTAATGACTGTTAGAAAGCTCTCTTCACCAAATACATGCTTGATATCCATTTCCCTCAGGTATCATATCCATCTAGTTAGAAATGAGTAGGAAAAATCCAATTTACAGACAGCATTTTCACATTCAGGATGGGTATTTTTATTGTTATAATGCCAATTTTCCAAGTGCATGTGTTCAGAAAGAGTTGCTGGTTTACAGAATATACTTTTGCCCTCGAGGTTTCTTTTCTTATCTAATTGAATGCTTTTAGGTAGCATTCACTGCACTTACAGTATCTGTAGACAGGTCTAAATGGGTTTAAAGTCATAAAAAGGAAATCACAATCAAATCATTTTTCAGCTAAGTGATAAATCATTGCCTGAACCTGCATTTCCACTTTGTGGCTGTTTATTTAAGCTTATATGTACCGAATATTAGGTCTATTGAAGCTGTTTTGGAAAATATTTTTTGTTTCTTGATTATTAATTTTGAGGCTCATATATGAAGCATGTAAATGTGCTTTTTTAATTATACATTAATTTAGAAGATTAGCAAAAAAGTAGTCCTCACGAATAAAAACACAACTAAAGTCACCGGGACTACACTCTACATATTACAGCAAAACCTTGGTCGAATGTGCTACATAAATGAAGGTTATAATCCACACCCATGTTATGTATTCATCTTAACAGGCATGTAAAACAATCAAGCCCATGTGCTCACTACTGTAAGCCCCACTGTGTCAGTGTGTACCTCTCTCCTGAGTTGTTCTAACTTGGGTGGAGCAAAGAATAGCCAGTGTGAACTGGCTTCAGAACCAGACAGAGCCAGTGCTTTGGTCAATCATCTGGTCCTGTAGTTGGCCAGTCCAAATAGGCAAGTGGGGGCCTACAACAAGCTTTATCTATACTAGATAAAAAGTGGACTTTTAGCCAGACCTAAGGGTCATAGAGAAAGATGGCTAGGCTTGGACACATGTTCTCCTACAAGGAACTGAAGATGCATGTGGCCCACATCATTTAAAAGTTGAGAATGGTTTTCAGGGGCCGTAGCGATGCACCAAGGGACATGTAACCTTCTCAAGGGAAGATGGAGAGTCCCATTGTGATCTGTTTGTTTAGTGCAACATGAAATGGAAGAAATGTTCAGCCCCATGTAACTGAAAAGTTCCTGCTTTAGATTGTGCAGAAGATCTGTTTTTTAAGTGTTACGTCTGCTACTTGAAGGAGAAATCAACGAACGTGAAACAAACGGTGGGGTTTTGGTCCTATTCCTCAAATGTTCTTTCAGGTTTCTATTGTTATTTGTTGCTGTGTGTTTTATCTGAATCATTTTGTCACTATTGGAAACCAATATATATATTTTTTATATTTATTTATACCTATTCTTTAGATTGACATTGGCCCATTTGGTTTTCTGTCAATGCAGACATTCTGATCTCTATTCATGGTATATGTATTGCATTTATTAACTGACATCTGGGTAGAAGAGATCTTTGTGTTCCATACTCCTTTTCTGATTTTATTAATTTTATCATGTGTGTTAAATTGTGTTATTAATAAAGGTTGTTCATTTTCATGTGGGCTTTTTTGTTTCTATTCTATTTTTTTTTATGTATTAATTTGTCAGAAGTGCTGCTATATTTTGGCCCTTCTATAGGTTTTCATTTATTTCAGAATCCAGTTTTGACCTTTCTGACAGAGCCCCATTTTTCTAATCTGACATGTCATGTTATGTGGTAATAACTTTGGAATGTTTTTCCACTGCCGAATAATTTTTCATGACACTTGGTTTACTTGATGACAGTGGTAAATTTAGGTCAATAAGATTTATCTTTATTTCTGAAAATATGGGAAAATTAGGCAAAAATGTTGAAAATTTGTACTTTCAAAATCAGAGCTTTTTGCACTTAAAAAGATAGTCATACCACACAAAGTCATTAACATTCCCCAATTGTCTACTTTACAATAGAATCATGTTTTAAATGTCCTTTTAGTTGTTAGGTTATTATAAAGATTAATTGAGTTGCAGAAATTGTTCATTTTTTTCAACAAAATCTAATTTTTTTCTTACATATTCAGTTTGAAGTGACTTTCAAGGGCCTATATGTCAGGATGTCTCCAAAAGTAATACCATTTGAAAACTGCACCCTTAGATGAATTAAAATTGCATTGTTTAAACTAAAATGTTACAGTAACCACAATTTTTCATTTTTACAAGCTATAATGAGAGAAAATGCACCTAAAAAATTAGTATGAAATTTCTACTCAATGCAACCACACCCCACATGTGGTCAGAATCTATTGTTTGGCCAAATGGTATGGCACCAAACGGAAGATTTTGCTGGAATACACTGAGAATGTCATGTCGCATTTTTGCATTTGCAGGGTGCTGAAAGAGCAGACCCCTCCAAAATTACCCCATTTTGGAAACAACATCTCTCAAAGAATTCATTTAGTGGTGTAGTGACCATTTTGGATCCATAAGTGCTTCACAAAAGTTTATACTATTGCGATGCAAAAGTGAAAAATCATTTTTTTTCTACTAAAATGCTTTGGCCCTAAATTTTTTCACTTTCACAAAGAGAAAATGGACCCAACTATTTGTTACCCTATTTTTTTTCAGGCAATTTTACTCTCCAAAAGCCATATCGCATTTGCAGAGCCTCGGGGTTTCCAAAAAAACAGAAACTCCCCATAAGTGACCTAATTTTTTAAACTATACTCCTCAGGAATTCATCTGGCCATTTGAAGAATTTTTGAACCATAGATGCTTCACAAAAGTTTATAACATTGGAATGCAAAAAAAATCACCAAAATGTTGTTTTAGCCCTAAATTCTTCATTTTCACAAGGACTATTAAGACAAAATGTAATAATACTCCATATTTGGTCAGAATCTGCTATTTGGGCAAAAAGATATGGAAGGAAATGTGCGCTATTTGACTCTTGAAACACAAATTTGGCTGGAATAGATTATGAATACCATGTCATATTTTCATATCCCCAGAGATGCTAAAGCAGCAGAATCTCAACACAAGTAACCCCATTTTGGAAACTACATTCCTCAAGGAATTCATCTAGGGGTATAAAAAACATTTTGAACCCAAAGGAGTTTTACAAATAAATAACATTGAGACGCTAAAATGAAAAATTATGCTTTTGCTGTTGATGTTGTTTTGACTCCAAATTTTCCATTTTCACAAAGAATAGTATGAGTATGAGAAAATGGACCCCACAATTTGATGCCCTATTTTTACTAAATGTGACAATACCCCTACATACAGTGCTTTCAAAAATTATTCACACCTCATGAACTCTTCCACCTTTTTTCACGTTACACCCACAACTTTAAATATATTTTACTGTGATTTTATGTGATATATCAACACAAAGTATCAAGTATTTGTGAAGTATAAAGGAAATGATACATGTTTTTCTACATATTTTAAAAATGTAAATCTGAAAATTAAGAGGTGCATTTGAATTCAGCCCTCTCTAGTCTGACACCCCTAAATAAAATCGTGAGTGACCAATTGACTCCAGAAGTCACATAATTACATAATTCGAGTTCACTTGTGTGTAATTTATTCTCAGTATAACTACAACTGTGAAGGCCTCAGAGATTTGTTTAAGAACATCAGGGATCAATCAGCATCATGAAAACCAAGGAATACACCAGAATGGTCAGGGATATAGTTGTATAGAAGAGGAAAGCAAGTTTAGGTTATAAAAAAATAGCACAAGCTCTGAACATCCCACAGAACACTGTTCAATCTATCATCCAAAAATGGAAGGAGTATGGCACAACAGCAAACCTACTAAAACATGGCAGTCCACCTAAACTAACATCCCAAGCAAGGAAAGCACTAATTAGAGCATCTACCAAAAGGCCCATGGTCACTCTGGAGGAGCTGCAGAGATCCACAATTCAGGTGGGAGAATCTATCCACAGGACAACTATTAGCCATACACTCAACAAACCTGACCTTTTGGAAGAGTGGCAAGAAGAAAGCCATTTTTGAAAGCAAACCATAAGAAGTCCCATTTGTATTTTGCATAAATCCATGATGGGGACACAGCATGTGGAAAAAGGTGCTCTGGTCAGATGAGACCAAAGTAGATTTTTTTTAGGATCAATGGAAAATGCTATGTGTGACAGAAAACTAACACAGGATATCACCATGAAAAGACCATCCCCACCATCACACATGTTGCTGGCAGTAACAAGATGTGGGGCGGCTTTTTTTCAGGGGCAGGGAAACTGGTCAGAGTTTATGAGAAGATAGATGGAGATAAATGCAGGACAATGCTAGAGGAAAACCTGTTAGAGGCTGCAAAAGACTTGATACTGGGGCATAGTCTCACCTTTCAGCAGGAAAATTAACCCTAAACATACTGCCAGATCTACAATGGTATGGTTTAGATCAAGGCATATTCAAGTGTGAGTGGTCCAGTCACAGTCCAGATTTAAATCATATTGAGAATCTGTGGCAAGAATTGAAAATTGATGTTCACAGATGCTCTCCATCCAATCTCATTGAGTTAGAGCTAGTTTGCAAAGAAGAATGGACACAAATTTCAACCTCTAGATGTGCAAAACTGGTAGAGACATAGCCCAAAAGACTCAAAAGTAACTACAGCAAAACGTGGACGTATAAAATATTGATTCATTCGTGCTGAATAAAAAAGCACCACACAATTTTCAGATTTATATTTTTAAAATATGCTCACCATATAACAAATATGTCATATTAGTGCAAAACACATAACTCTCAGCGTGTACTTAAAGACATGCATAAGCATCCCATAAATTGTTACAAAAGTTGTTTGGGACTGATGTATCTGAGAATGAGAATGGTGGGAGTTATAGACCTGAAAAATCAGCTGAAAAGTGCAAGAATTAAGCAATGTATGGATAGAAGATAGCATCATGAACTGTTAAGTGCCCACTACCGAGGACTGCAATACAATCACTTCAATGGGAGATATCGCACAGTACTCAGTAGCAGCCACTAAGCAATGCATGAGGCTGTTGTTTTCCACCTGTACAGTGCTTAGTTCGGGCCACTGCCGGTTATTGTTTTTTTTGTTTTTTTTTTCTGAAAGAGCTTTTAAAAGTTTTTATTGCTACCATTTCGGACTATATAACTTTTTTATCACTTTTTTCCAATTTTTTGGTGGCAGAGTGAACAAAAACCAATAGTTCAAGAATTGCTTAGTTTCTTTTTTTTTTGTTTTATTTTACCCCATTTCCCTTGTGGAAACAATTCTAAAACAACTTTATTCTTTGTGTCAGAATAAGTGCAGTAATACCAGATTTATATAGGTTTTTTAAGTTTTACTACACTTGCACATTAAAAACTATTTTTTTCAACAAAGGATTTGTTTTTGCCATCAGAGCAATACATTGTATTTTAAAAGGACAAGATAATGATTTCAGTGGCAACATTTTTTTATATGAAAACTTATTTCAATTTTTGTTTTTCAGTTCGATGAAAAAGATATATCTTTGATGTGTTGTTTTTGTTTCCCGTGTTCACCTTATGGGTTAAACAATAACATAGTTTTATAGCTCAAGTTGTTCCGGATGCAGAGATATTATGTGTACTTTTTATGTTTACATTTGTTTTGGCGAAACATTTTTCTGTTATTTTTTTGTACTTTATTTTGTATTTATTTAAATTTTTTAATTTTTGGGGGCCATTTTTTATTTTTTTACTTCCTCCCTCTATGGAACTTGACCTTTCCATAGTAGGCTCAATAGTCTAACACTGTGCAATACTTATGTATTGCAGGGTATTAAACCTGTTGAGTTTACACTAACAGAAGGCCTTTTAGACTATGAACCATAGCTGGGTGACCCAAGTCAATCACTTAGCCTATGGTTTATTGTGGAAAACATCAACACCCGACAACTGTAAGTGAAGAGTGCCCTCAAATATTTGTCTAGAGGCTGCTGTCTCTGTCAGCAGAGGAATCTAAAGGGTTTAATTACACAATTGGTACTAGCTCCGATCACAGTCATTGCAGAAGGGGGACAGATATAATATACTGCTGACACCCGCTGCTGATAAAGCCTTCCTTGTGTGTGATCCTGTTTAGTGATGAGTAGTGTTGAGCCACCCCCGTAGTGTTCGAGTTCGGTTCGGTTCGTCGAACACCCGTGTGTTCGCCGAACTGTTCGTCGAACTGTTCGTCGAACACCTTCGAACACCGTTAAAACCAATGGCAGGCAAACAAAAACACATAGAAACACATAGAAAACACCTTCAAAGGTGTCCAAAAGCTGACAAACTGCTCAGAAGACACAACTAACACATGGAAAAGTGACAAGTACATATAGTCATGCGAAAAGAAAAGAGGTGGAGGAGTAAAAGGAGGGGGAGACACAGATATAGGCATGTCATGCCCTTCTAAAATCCAAAAAGTGAGAAGCCGAGACGGCGAGTCCGCTCCTGCCCGTGCCACCTCCGTGTCGCCGGGTTTGTGCCAGAGCCGCGGTGAACCCTGACGGCCAGCCCCCCTCTCCCAATACTGGTGCCTGTCCGCTGGTGGGTCGAGAGAGCCCCCCTGTGGTGGAGGCAGCTCTAAGCTTTTTAATTTAAATTGTCCCTCTAATTTGAATGAATACACTTTAAATCCATTTACAAGGATCTATTGGAGGGCAAGTCTCATGCCAGCAGCCGCGTAATTCCAGCTCCAGTAGCGTCCACTAAAGCTGCTGCAGTTAAAAAGCTTTTATAAGGATCGAGCTCGGCTGTCCACCGCAAGGCATCCTAGTGCCAGTCCCAGCCCCTATGCCTTGGGGTGCCTCCTGATGCTCTTCACTAAGTATCCCGTGGTCCCGAAGCATTTCCTTTGAAAAAATTAAGTGTCCAAACTACAGGTGGTGTAGCTTGCATAACAGCCGGGATAATCCGCTGACTAGCAGACACTGCTACTAGGCACAAAGTATTTCCTGGGCTAGATGCAGTTAAAAATTTGTAAGTAGATACTCTCGTTGGATGCTGAGAAAGCATTCCATAGAGTCTCCTGGCACGCCATATATGATTCTCTTAAAAAGCTTGGGGTAGGGGTCTAGGGGACCCTTTTATAGCCAAAATCACGGCCCTGTATCACAATACGTCACCTAGGCTGAAGATAAATGGAACTGTAGCACCGAGGGCTCGGTTGCTACAGACGTATTGCACCTCACCAAGAGGTGTGATATCTCACTCTCAGATAAGGATGGAGTGTGGATCAGGACCCGACACCTGCATGCATTACACCACATTGCCGTGGGGCAGGGCAACCAATATGCCCCTGAGATGGGCACGACAGTCCCTGTCCCTGGCTGGAGTGGGGGGAGGGAACACTGAGGAAGGGGAACCCTGCAGTGCAGGAGCAGGGAGGAAGCAGTTCCTGGGTGCATTGAGAAGGGAGTATAAAAGGTGGGCACCATCTTAGTTCAGTGCAGAGAAGTCTGAGCAGAAGTGGCAGGGAGCAGGGGCTCTGCATGAGCTCTGCTCCGGAGGCGGGCCTAGTAACAGAGGCCCAGGCCTGCAAGAGGGAGAAGGAAGGAAGAGGAGCGGAGAAGGCTCCAGGAACAAGGAATGAAGGGATCCCAGGGGTGCGGACGGGCGAGTCGCAACCGCACGCCCGAATCCACCTGCGTGGTGGGGTCAGGCCAAAGGGGGAGACCGGTCCCCGAACTAGTGGAGGCAGGAAACGACCCTCAGCTAGAAACCGGAGGCTCTGACATTTTATGTGGCGCAGCCCCTTGCTCCACCCGCTAGGAAGGCACCACATAGGGTCAGGGAAACTGGCGCCAAGTTTACCAAGAGGAGGCCCGAGGCAGCCGGACAGAAGTGTTGGTAAGAAAGGCCAGACAAAGGACACACAAAGGGGGTCCTGTGAAGCGCTCCAAAGTTATCTGGGAGTTGTCTGAGCCCCTCACCTGGTGAGCACAGTACGACGTGGGCAGCCGTTACCTGCAGACGTGGTCTGGATAATAAGAACTGTGAGTAAAGGCCCTGAACTGCATCACTGACTCCGAGTCGTTACTGCTGCTGCCCTGCACCATCACCCCCATCCTCCGCATACACTGCCCTGAGGCTATACTCCTCCCGTGGGGAGTTATGCTACGCTCTGCTGCACCCACAACACCAGCCTTAGCGGTCTGCCCTGTAGCGGCGGTTCACTCTGACCGCAATCCACGGGTGGCGTAGTCGGACATTTAAACATCAAAACCACATAAATAGTTCCGCCACTGGTTTGACCGCCCTGAGCCACGGAACCGGATCGCCACCACGAAGACTACAACCACCAGCATCCACCAAAAAGGGTCCGGCTCCGGGTGTCCCAAGGCCCAGGGGGTGCGTCAGAACATTTTCATCACCTTTCACAATCACCAATGGGACAAGGCAGGGATGTCCTCTGTCCCCTCTCTTATACATCCTAGTGACGGAGCACCTGCTCTCATCAATTCGCCATAACCCCAATATTAGGTGGATTGAGGTGGGAGGCACCGAGTACAAGTGCTCTCTATTTGCTGATGATGTCCTAGTATATATCACTCAATCACATATATCCATCCCTGCTGTTATGGCTGAAATAGATCACTTTGTTACATGGTAAAATTTTAAAATCAATGCAGCGAAGTCTGAGGCCCTCGATGTCTCCCTCCCTAAATCCATATAGGATTCCATCCAGTCCAACTTTCCCTTTGCCTGGCCCTCACAGGGTATCAAATACTTAGGAATTCCTATTCATAGAGACCTCTCCCATCTATGTTATCTTAGTTTTGGGCCCTTTATTGAACAATTCCATACAGACCACGGTTGGCAAGTTAGAACTGTAAGATTCACTACGTGAACCACTGGTGTTTTGTGGAAAAGCACATGTACACCGCGTTCCAAATTATTATGCAAAAAGTGTTTAGGAGTGATAAGGGAAGAATTTGTTTGTTTGTCAGTTAAACTCATTGATGGTGATGTGTGTCAGGGCTCTTTATATCACTGTAAGCAATTGCAGACACCTGTGCTAATTAATTTGGCAGGTGTGTCCAATGAAAGGCAAGACTACTTAAGAAGGCTCTCTCACATTATTAAGCAGCCTACATTTTCTGCCAAAATGGGAAAGAAAAAGGATGTGTCGGCTGCTGAGAAGCAACAAATTGTGGAGTGTTTAGGTCAAGGCATGACTACAATCAACATTGTGCGATGATCAGGATGAAGTGTCTTGGCAATCAAGAAGTATGTAGCTGATTCACAGTACACACGTGTGCGTGCTGATAAGGGCAAATTGAGGACTCTTTCCTACAGGCAATTACGTCAGGTTGAAAGAGCAGCGGCAAAAAAGCCTTGTCATAGCAGCAGACAAGTTTTTGAAGCTGCTTGTGCCTCCAACGTCCCCCGAACAACAAGATGCAGGGTCCTTCAGAGGTTTGCAGCTGTGCATACGCCATCCTGTCGACCTCCTCTATCCACTTCACACAAGCAGAAACGGCTCCAGTGGGCCAAACATTACATGAAGACTGATTTCAAAACTGTTTTGTTCACGGATGAGTGCCGTGCAGCGCTCGATGGTCCAGATGAATGGAGTGGAGGATGGCTGGTTGATGGACACCCCACGCAAACACGGCTACAGCGCCAACAAGGAGGAGGTGGAGTAATGTTTTGGGCTGGAATCATGGGGAGAGAGATTGTCGGCCCCTTTAGGATCCCTGAAGGCGCTAAAGATGAACTCCATAATGTATGTGGATTTTCTCAAACAGCACTTCCTGCCATGGTTCAAGAAGAAGAACCGTGTATTTCACAGCAAGATCATTTTTCTGCATGATAATGCACCATCTCATGCTGCACATAAAACATCTGCATCTCTGGCTGATATGGGCATAAAAGGGGACAAACTTATGGTGTGACCCCCATGCTCCCCTGACCTCTACCCCATTCAGAACCTTTGGAGCATCATTAAAAGGAGTGTCTATGATGGCGGGAGGCAGTTCACATCTAAGCAACAGCTCTGGGAGGGTATTCTGTCCTCATGCAAAACAATTGAAGCAGAAACCATCCAAAACCTGACAAATTCAATGGACGAGAGAGTTCAGAAGCTCCTTTCGAACAAGGGGTCCTATGTGAAAATGTAACATCACCTAGAATAAAGTTTTGAGTTGAAAACTGTTTGATTTCAGTTTCTAACAACCTGCTAATGCTTATAATTTCAAAAATGACCATTTTTTTGGTCTTTATTAAAATGAAAAGGTTGATCGAAAAGTTTGGGGGATCTAAGAGTGTGGCAACCCAGTAGTCATGATTACTTCGAATTCTGACAATATGAGGGTCATGCTGCAGGTAGTGCAGCAAGAAGGCACTTATGTGTCTTGCGCATCTCGGAGCCCCAAAATTATTTTCCGGGCTAGATGCAGCTAAAAATTATTTTTAATTTTAAATCTGGTGAAGCTTATTATAGATGGCCTAATAGGATCAGTGCTGCACACTGCTACAAAGCCCAAATTATTTTCCAGTCAAGATACAGATAAACATGATTAGTAATTTGAAAGCTTAAAACGGTTGGTAGGGTGATTTTAACCAATCATCAAGCTTTTACTCTCCCCAGGATGACACAGGGGTAGAAAAGTCGTTTCGGATCCATGATTTGTTCATCTTTATGAACGTGAGTCTGTCTACATTATTAGTGGAGAGCCGCGTGCGCTTATCTGTCAGCACACCACCAGCAGCGCTGAACACACGTTCAGACAGAACGCTGGCTGCGGGGCATGACAAGATCTCCAAGGCGTAAGTGGCTAGCTCCGGCCATTTATCCAGATTGGAAGCCCAAAAAGAGCAAGGGTCCAGTGACACAGTCGTGGCTTCAATGTTTACTTGGAGATACTCCTGTACCATCGTCTCTAGGCGTTGACTATGTGTCAGACTTCTTGTCTCCTGTGGCCTTGCAAAGGATGGGCTAAAAAAGTGGTGAAATGATTCCGCAAAATTGATGTTACCAGCAGATACTGTGGTTCTGTTACGGTTTGAGTGCTGAACACTTGACGGTCCCACGGTTGGCAAGTTGGAACTGTGAGATTCACTACGTGCACCACTGGTATTTTGTGGAAAAGCACATGTAAGATTCTGCAACAGTCTCTGCTGATACTCCTGCATGCGTGCATCCCTTTCTATGGCAGGAATAATTTCTGCAAATTTACTTTTGTACCGGGGATCTAACAGTGTGGCAACCCAGTAGTCAGGATTATTTCTAATTCTCACAATTCGAGGGTCATGTTGCAGGTAGTGCAGCAAGAAGGCACTCATGTGTGTTGCGCATCCAGGAGCACCAAGTCCCTGTTGTGTTGGTGGCGAGGTAACAATCATGCTTCCTTCCTCTGTCCTCTCCCCCCAACCTCGCACAACAGAAATGTGATCAAGGTCTCCCTCATCTGATGAGTCTTCCATCAGTTCGTCCTCCACTTCTTCCTGGGCTCCTGCACCTTCCTCACTAGTTTGGCTGCTACCATGCGCCCTGGTAAAATCATCTCCCCCACCCTCACATGCCTGCCGCCCTGGTGCTGCCGACCGTCTGGACCTTGCAGATGTTAGCCCTTCCGCATACAACTCCTCCTCCTCTACTTCCTCCACCTCCTCTTGTGCCACCACCTGACTCCGAATTCTGTTTAACATGTGCTCCAGCATGTAAATCACCGGAATAGTCATGCTGATAATGGCATCGTCAGCACTAAACATCTTCGTCGCCATTTCAAAACTGTGCAGAAGGGTGCATAGGTCCCTGATCTGAGACCACTCCTCCAGCGTGATTTGCCCCACCTCTGAATCTCGTTGGCCCAGGCTATACGTCAGAACGTATTGCACCAGGGCTTGTCGGTGCTGCCACAGTCGCTGCAACATGTGCAGAGTTGAATTCCACCGGGTAGGCACATCGCATTTTAGCCGGTGAAGTGGCAGGCCCAATGACTTCTGTAGAGATGTAAGTCGCTGAGCTGCGGGATGCGAACGGCGGAAGTGAGCACACAGCGACCGTGCCCTCTGCAGAAGGCCATCTAGTCTGGGATAGTGGGCTAAAAATTGCTGGACAACCAGGTTCAACACGTGAGCCATACAAGGCACGTGTGTGACATTGCCCCGGCGAAGGGCCGCACCCAGGTTTGCAGCATTCTCGCACACGGCCTTCCCTGGTTTCAGGTCCAGTGGAGACAACCATTCATGAAATTGGTTCTCCAGAGCTGACCACAACTCCTCAGCTGTGTGACTCACATTTCCCAGACATTTCAATGTAAAAACCGCCTGATGACGTTGAGCCCTACTGCCAGCATAGTAAGGAGGTGTGCAGGATCCCTTCTGCGCAGTTAGAAAGCTTGTGGCATGACCAGACAGGCTTTGGGTGCAGGTGGAAGACCGAGAGGAGGTTGAGGAGGCAGAAGCAGTGGAGGAAAAATGACATAAAGAGGATTGACGCACAACTCGTGGGGACGGCAAGACTTGGACAGCAGCCCCTTGTCCTGCTGTCACCATAGTTACGCAGTGCCCAGTCAGCGACATGTAACGCCCCTGTCCATGCCTACTCGTCCAAGTGTCTGTGGTGAAATGCACCCTGTCACACACAGAGTTTCTCAAAGAAGCGGTGATGTTGTGTGCGACATGCTGGTGGAGCGCAGGCACACCTTTCTTTGAGAAGTAGTGCCGACTGGGCATCTGGTACTGGGGCACTGCGACGGACATAAGGTCTCGAAAATCCTCTGTGTCCACCAGGCGGAAAGGCAGCATTTCTGTAGCCAAGAGCTTGCAGATGGTGAAATTCAACCTCTTAGCTTTCTCATGGCTAGGAGGAAATGGTCTTTTACTTGTCCACATCTGAGGGACCGAGGGCTGGCTATTGTGCTTAGACGGGGTTGATAAGGGTGTCCCCGGCAAACTGCCGGTCTGTGAGGAAGATGCAGGCGGACATGTTAGGTTGCCTTGATCCAAAGGTGGTGCTATCGATGTCGGACAGCGCTCAAGACCAGCTGGTGTTACCACCTCCAAAGAAAATGATGACCTGCCAATCACGCTGGCTGTTGCGGGTAAAGAGGTGGCAGGTCTGCGCCCCAAAACAGGTGTGACTGCTGTCCCCCCAGTCACAGAGGATGAAGAGGCCGCGGATGCACAAGATATGGCAGACGGTGGTTGGCCCGGCCGGCTAGACCGCATTGTAGCACACTGAGCTTCCCACTGCAACTTATGCTTCATGTCCATGTGCCGGTTCATGCATGAAGTACTCAAACTATGTATTTTTTGGCCTCTACTTAGCTTTTGCTGACAAATGTTACAGATAACACGAGTTGGGTCATCTTTATTAGATCTGAAAAAATGCCCAGGCTATGCAAGGCTTAGCACCCATGCGACCTGAAGAGCCACCACGACTTGTGGTGAGAGGCAGAGTTGTGTTTGAGGATGCAGTTGTTGACGTGCTTCCAGTACTACGTCTCTGTCCAGGAAGGCGCAACCTGACCTCGTCGTCACTAGCATCTTCCTCCACCTCCTCTGCTGACCTCATCTCTTGGCTGACTGTGGGTTGACAGTAAGTGGGATCTCCGACCTCATCATCATCACCCTGTGCGTTATCACACCCGTCGTCCTCAGAGCCAACCTGTTCCTGCCCTGACAAAAAACTAAAGTTGTCGCTCCAATCAGGTATTTGAGTCTTATCATCGTCTTCCTCATTGTCTCCACCAACAGGAGTTACAGTTTGGGAATGAGGGTCTACATTATGGTCAGAACCTTCTGCGTCTGGTCCTGGATCCGACTCATAAAGATTCTGGGCATCAGTGCAGATCATTTCCTCGTCTGGATTCACAGAGGCGCTGGAGTCGACCTCTGATTCCCAGGCTATAGTATGAGTAAACAGCTCTGCAGACTCAACCATCTGTTCTACCTCATACTCAGATGGGCAGCTGGAGATTTGGGAGCTGTGAGGAAGCAAGTGCGATTTGGGTGACACCTTTGAGGACTGGAGTATTTGTGATGTTGAAGTTGATGTGGAGGAGAGCCCACTTAAAGGAGCACTTGATATCCGTTGAAGCACCTGCTGTTTTTGTGCCTCATCTGGAATTTGTAGCGATTGGCGTGGCCGTAAGAAAGGGATCTTATCACATTGTCCGCTAAAAGAAGTAGACATTTTAGTTTGGCTGGAAGATGGTCTTTCTTCTGCACCTACCCCACGGACACAACCTTTTTTCCCCTTCCCAACACGCCTATTCCCCTTTCCACCAGCAGCAGGCCTTTTTCCACTCATTTTGGTGGTTAACTAATTCACAACTCTGGAGTTGTTTGCACAAAAAAACAATGGATGGTAACCGAGCAGAGCTGAGTGGCCAAACTGTGGTATTAGGCCAAAACTATTGGCTGGGTTAGATGCAGAAAAAAATTATTTTTAATTTGCAACCTGATGGAGGTCAGTATAGATGGACTAATAGACCAAGTCCCACACACCGCTAGAAGCCCAAATATTTTTTCAGAGCTAGATGCAGAAATTTTTTTTATTCAATTTGCAACCTGATGGAGGTCAGTATAGATGGACTAATAGACCAAGTCCCACACACTGCTAGAAGCCCAAATATTTTTTCAGAGCTAGATGCAGAAAAAAATTATTTTTAATTTGCAACCAGATGGAGGTCAGTATAGATGGACTAATAGACCAAGTCCCACACACCGCTAGAAGCCCAAATATTTTTTCAGAGCTAGATGCAGAAAAAAATTATTTTTAATTTGCAACCTGATGGAGGTCAGTATAGATGGACTAATAGACCAAGTCCCACACACCGCTAGAAGCCCAAATATTTTTTCAGAGCTAGATGCAGAAAAAAATTATATTCAATTTTCAACCTGCTGGAGGTCAGTATAGAAGGACTAATAGAACAAGTTCCACACACTGCTAGAAGCCCAAATATTTTTTCAGAGCTAGATGCAGAAAAAAATTATATTCAGTTTGCAACCTGATGGAGGTTAGTATAGATGGACTAATAGAATGATGCTATGCCCAAAAGATTTTACTTCACTAGGTGTAGTAAAAAAATTGGTATTCTATACACAGGTGGTATATCTTGCAACACAGATAGGCTACTCCACTGACTAACACACTCTGCAATAGGCCAAAAAGGATTAGCTTTGCTAGATTCAGCCAAATGCTGTGAAAAAAACTTGCACAGCACTGGCACAGACCTGCCTGGCAAAATCTGATAGGAACTGATGTAACCTAGTCCTGAAAAGGACTCCAATTACAATTAGTCTTTACTCCCACAATCTATCTATTTAAGAGCACAGACCTGCCTGATAAAAGTCGTAGGAAATGCTGTAACCTAGTCCTTAAAAGGACTGCAATCACAACTATTCCCTACTCCCAAGCTATCTGTATATTTGTGCGAAAATTGGGTTGAAATTAACAAGGTATAGCGCACACAGCAACAGCGGTGCCGTCTAACACGCAGCTGCAGCAGTGAGAAAATGGTGGCGACGGGGAAAATGGCTTGGTCTTATAGGGCAAGGACATGTGACATACACTGCCAATCACACATGCCCTTGCTTGTGTGAAAAAAAGCACTTCGCTCCGTGTGTGCGCTGCTGATAGGCTGACAGATTGCACCTCCCCACTGCAAATGCGGGAAAGAGAAAAAAAAATGGAGATCTTCATTGTTCCTGCAGAGATCCATCCCCAGCCCCTCCCCCCGCCCCGCTGTACACTCAAACTGCGTATTAACATTAATTTTCATCATTACTGAGAAAAAATCCAGTTATGATTTTGGTGCACGAACAGTTATCGAACATAACCTCGAACAGCCGAATTTTTCTCAAATTGTTCGTGTTCGCCGACCGGCTCGAACACCGCCCAAAACAGCTCGAATTTGAGATTGGCGAACAGTTCGAGTAGAACAACGCTCATCTCTAGTGATGAGCGAGCACTAAAATGCTCGGGTGCTCGATGCTCGGGTCGAGCACATTGGAATACTCGGGGGCTCGACCCGAGCAACGAGCCCAATGTAAGTCTATGGGAAACTCGAGCATTTTTCTGGCGGTCCCCCACGGCGGTCTGCAGAAGGTCAAAAATTGCCCAAATCGATGGGAACAGTGCTCAATTAAATGTCAGGCAGGCAGAAAATATAGGCAGACATGCAGGCAGAGTATATAGGAGGGTGCATGAAAAACATAGCAGGGCACTTGGAACACACTAGTGCCCTCCGATTTTCATGCACCATTCTCTTTAAAAAAGCCGCCGGCAATTCAGCAGTGACATACACCGGTACCCGACAATTTAGAACAGAAAGAATAGAGCATCACACATAGATTAGATAGATAGAAACATGTCAGTCATATATATAAGAAGTACAGTGACAGTGTTGGCTACTGTACTTGTCACTTAGTGTTAAAGGGTAGTGTTGAGCCACCCCTGTAGTGTTCGAGTTCGGTTCGGTTCGTCGAACACCCGTGTGTTCGCCGAACTGTTCGTCGAACTGTTCGTCGAACACCTTCGAACACCGTTAAAACCAATGGCAGGCAAACAAAAACACATAGAAACACATAGAAAACACCTTCAAAAGTGTCCAAAAGCTGACAAACTGCTCAGAAGACATAACTAACACATGGAAAAGTGACAAGTACATATAGTCATGCGAAAAGAAGAGGTGGAGGAGTAAAAGGAGGGGGAGACACAGATATAGGCATGTCATGCCCTTCTAAAATCCAAAAAGTGAGAAGCCGACAAGGCCAGTCCGTTCCTGCCCGTGCCACCTCCGTGTCGCCGGGTTTGTGCCAGAGCCGCGGTGGACCCTGACGGCCAGCCCCCCTCTCCCAATACTGGTGCCTGTCCGCAGGTGGGTCGAGCGAGCTCCCCTGTGGTGGAGGCAGCTCTAAGCTTTTTAATTTAAATTGTCTCTCTAATTTGAATGAATACACTTTAAATCCATTTACAAGGATCTATTGGAGGGCAAGTCTCATGCCAGCAGCTGCGTAATTCCAGCTCCAGTAGCGTCCACTAAAGCAGCTGCAGTTAAAAAGCTTTTATAAGGATCGAGCTCGGCTGTCCACCGCAAGGCATCCTACCGCCAGTCCCAGCCCCTATGCCTTGGGGTGCCTCCTGATGCTCTTCACTGAGTATCCCGTGGTCCCGAAGCATTTCCTTTGAAAAAATGAAGTGTCCAAACTACAGGTGGTGTATGTTATGTTCTGCTACCAAAGCTAAGGAAAGAGAGGAGATCTGTCCCTACTATAAGACTCAGCTGAATCCCTACGATGTAACAGGGAACCTGATCCTGCGATCAGACCTGCTAAAGTCCTAATCTAGTCTGTACGGAGACCTATAGATGTGAGGAGGGAATCCCTACAAGTACTAAGGACTGGGAGGAATATGGGACACCTCCTAACAGAAATAGTAGCAGACAGACGAACAAACAAAATACATAGAACATAGAGGTCCGTAGACCAAGCAAACTAACAGAGTTAGATACAAAGCACAGGCTAGCTAGAAAGTAGATATACAATGAAGTCCAGCAAAGCCAGAAGGGCGGAGCAGGATTAAATAGGCCAACAAGGTCATGTGACCAGCAAAGGAAAAAAAACCTAACAGCAAGGTTCTAACAGTACCCCCCCTTCTAAGAGGATCCTCCGGATCCCCTAGGACCAGGCTTATCAGGAAATCTCCTGTGAAACGCTCTGATAAGTCTGGACGCGGAAACATCATCTGACCTCACCCAAGAGTTATCCTCGGGTCCGAAACCTTTCCAGGCCACAAGATACTGCAAACTACCTCTATACCGTCTAGAGTCAAGGATGCGAGAAATTTCATATTCCCCGTCCTCCACCACCGGAGGAACAGAGGCAGAGGCGTCACCATCCGACACAACAGCTTTTTTTAACAGAGAGACATGAAAGACAGGATTAATTCTCCAGGAGGTAGGAACCTCCAACCTAACAGCAGATTGGTTGACAACCTGAAGCACCTTAAAGGGCCCTACAAACTTGGGACCCAATTTCTTAGAAGGAATCCTCAACCGCAGATTCCTAGAGGACAACCAAACCATGTCACCAACAGCGAACAAAACCTCCTGTCATTTCCTATCAAAGTAGTCTTTAGATTTTCTGTTGGCCTCCTGAAGATTACCACGCACATCCGTCCAAACTCTTTCCAAATCACCGGAAAAATTCTCCTCCTCAGGCACGGCAGATCCCAACTTGGAGAACGACCCAAACGACGGATGTCTCCCAGAACAACAAAAAAAAGGCGAACAACCAGCAGAAGAAGATGTATGATTGTTCAGAGCAAATTCGGCAAGTGGCAGAAACTCAGACCACCCCTCTTGATTGTCTGCCACAAAACAACGCAAGAACTGCTCAACATCCTGGTTTTTCCTTTCTGTCTGGCCATTAGATTCAGGATGATATCCGGACGAAAATGACAAATGAATTCCCAACCTGTCACAAAAGGCACGCCAAAAACGAGCCACGAACTGAGGACCCCTATCAGAAACAATGTCAGTAGGAACGCCATGAAGTCTGACAATTTCCTTGACAAAGGCCTTAGCGAGAGTTTTAGCGCAGGGCAGTTTGACGAAGGGAACCAAGTGACACATCTTGCTAAAACGGTCCACGACCACCCAGATGACAGTAAAACCCTCAGAGGAGGGAAGGTCAGTTATAAAGTCCATAGCCAAATGTGTCCAAGGAGCACTGGGGACCTCCAAAGGACAAAGCAACCCCGCAGCAGGAGTATGTGAGGACTTAGATCTAGCACATATAGTACATTGGCGCACCCACTTAATGACTTCCTTCTGCCATCCAGGCCACCAAAAACTGCGACCCACCAGTCTCTTGGTCTCAGAGATTCCGGGATGACCTGCCAACCGAGATTCGTGACACTCAACAAACAAATCTCTCCTAAAGGTCCCAGGCACAAACAACCTCCCATGAGGAGTGTTAGATGGGGCATTCTCCTGAGCTTTAAGAATCTCATCTTCCAAAACGGAGTCTAAAGCAGCTATCACAACACCTTCTTGTAAAATGTTTTCCTCTTTCTCAGCACCGACTATGGGAGAAAAACTGCGAGACAAGGCATCCGCCTTAACATTCTTAGTACCAGGGATGTAAGTAACGGAGAAATTAAACCGCGAGAAAAACAGTGCCCACCTAGCCTGACGGGCATTCAGGCGCTTGGCAGCATCAAGATATATCAGATTTTTATGATCCGTAAGAACCTGAACGGGAAATTCCGCACCTTCCAAGAAGTGGCGCCAGTGTTCAAATGCGAGTTTAATAGCCAATAATTCCCGATTACCAATATCGTAATTCAGTTCAGTCTCCGAAAATTTTTTTGAAAAAAAGGCACAGGGATGTAATCCATCCCCGTTATCCTGAGACAATACTGCGCCAACCCCCACAGAGGAAGCATCAACCTCAACCAAAAACGGCCTAGTAACATCAGGCTGCATAAGGATGGGAGCAGAGGTGAACCTCTCCTTGAGATACACAAAAGCTTCAATGGCCTCAGAAGACCACTGAACCGCATCAGCACCTTTCCTGGTGAGATCAGTCAGAGGTTTGACAATACTAGAAAAATTTTTTATGAATTTTCTGTAGTAATTGGCGAAACCCAAAAACCTCTGTATCGATTTCAAACCAATAGGCCTAGGCCATTCCTGCACAGCCTGAACCTTAACCGGATCCATCTCAAAACCTTTGCTGGAGATAATGTAGCCCAAAAAACTAATTCTCTGTACAGCGAACTCACATTTCTCCAGCTTAGCAAAAAGCGAATTGTCCATTAATAACTGTAATACCTCACGCACGCTCCGCCAATGAGACTCCAGATCTGGCGAATAAATCAAAATGTCATCCAAATACACAACCACATTTTTACCGATCAAAGGTCTAAGGATGTCATTAATTAGATTCTGAAAAAATGCAGGAGCATTAGTAAGACCAAAAGGCATAACCAGATTCTCAAAATGACCCACAGGAGTGTTAAAAGCAGTCTTCCATTCATCACCCTCCTTCATGCGCAACAGATTGTATGCCCCCTTAAGGTCAATTTTAGAGAACCACTTGGCCCCCAATAACTGGTTAAACAGATCAGGAATCAATGGCAGTGGGTAAGGATTGCGTACCGTAATTTTGTTAATCTCACGAAAATCCAGACAAGGACGTAAACCGCCGTCCTTTTTTTTTACAAAAAAAAATCCAACCGCCACAGGAGACTTAGAGGGCCTAATGTGACCGGCGGCCAAACTTGTCTGTATGTATTCCTCCAAAGCCTTCCTCTCAGGAATGGTAAGGTTAAATAAACGACTTTTAGGAAGAGTCGCTCCAGGGACAAATTCAATAGAACAATCATAGTCTCTATGGGGAGGCAAAACCTGCGATTCCTTCTCAGAAAAAACTCTCCAAAAATCCTGAATAGGAACAGGCAATTCTCCCCTATCCAAAGCTGCAATACGCCCGTTACAACACTTGTCATAACATTTATGGCTCCAGGATTTAATTTCACTGGTAGACCAATCCAGTACAGGATTGTGAAATTTTAACCAGGGCAAACCCAATATTACTGGAGAAGGCAAGTTATTCAACACTACCAAATCCAATTTCTCATGGTGAACACCATTAATAGTGAGAGGAAATTCACTGACCTTGAGAGTAATATTCTTCAAAGGGGAGCCATCCACAGAAACCACAGCAATGGGGGATGATAAAGGTTCAGGTTTTAAATTGAGTTTTTCCACGAATCCCCCATCAATTACATTCAGTGTAGACCCGCAATCAACAAACACCCGAAATTCCATTAATTTTTCCTGAGCAATCGTGGAAGCAGCTAAAAATATACCCTTGGAATTTAAACAGGCAATACGGGCGTGACTGACCATTTTTTTTTCTTTCTTCATACGAAGCTCACAGCCTTTAATCAAATGACCAGATTTTCCGCAATAGAAACACAAGCCTTCTGAAAAACGACGGTCTTTTTCTTGAGAGCGAGGTGCCACAGATCCAATCTCCATCGGTTCACCACTGTTAGTACACACATTATCATAACCAGAAACTGACATAGCAGAGGATTTGCTCTCATTAACCCTAGCACGCAGTCTTCTATCCACCCGTATAGCTAATTGCATAGCCTGTTGCAAATCCTCAGGTGTAGGATAAGCAATTAGCAGGTCTTTAACCCTTTCACTGAGCCCAGCAAGAAATAGACTTTTCAGAGCAGAATCGTTCCACCCTGTTTGAGTGGACCAACGACGAAAATGAGTACAATATTTTTCGACATTACCTGATCCTTGTTTTAAACGTCTCAACTCAGTCTCAGCTGATGCCACACGGTCAGGATCATCATATAATAGTCCTAAAGCAGAAAAAAAACTATCCACTGATCTGAAGCATGTATCACTAGGTTGCAAAGAAAAGGCCCACTCCTGAGGCTCTTTGCGCAAAAGTGACATTATGAACCCTACGCGCTGGGATTCATCCCCAGAGGACTTGGGTCTCAAACGAAAATACAATAAGCAAGCATTTTTAAATGAAAAAAATTCTCGATGTTCACCAAAAAATAAATCCGGCAAACATACCTTAGGCTCCAAGAAATATGCTCCAGGACAGTTACTCACGTGCTGACGGAGCTCAGCCACTTCCAGAGAGAGTCCCTGCAGGTGTTTAGCCAAATCCTGAACCGACACCATGATGGAACAAAAAAAAAAAAAAAATCTTTCCTTAGAGAATTTGCAGGCTGGACTTACTGTTATGTTCTGCTACCAAAGCTAAGGAAAGAGAGGAGATCTGTCCCTACTATAAGACTCAGCTGAATCCCTACGATGTAACAGGGAACCTGATCCTGCGATCAGACCTGCTAAAGTCCTAATCTAGTCTGTACGGAGACCTATAGATGTGAGGAGGGAATCCCTACAAGTACTAAGGACTGGGAGGAATATGGGACACCTCCTAACAGAAATAGTAGCAGACAGACGAACAAACAAAATAGATAGAACATAGAGGTCCGTAGACCAAGCAAACTAACAGAGTTAGATACAGAGCACAGGCTAGCTAGAAAGTAGATATACAATGAAGTCCAGCAAAGCCAGAAGGGCGGAGCAGGATTAAATAGGCCAACAAGGTCATGTGACCAGCAAAGGAAAAAAAACCTAACAGCAAGGTTCTAACAGTGTAGCTTGCTTAACAGCCGGGATAATCCGCTGACTAGCAGACACTGCTACTAGGCACAAAGTATTTCCTGGGCTAGATGCAGTTAAATATTTGTAATTGGATACTCTCGTTGGATGCTGAGAAAGCATTCCATAGAGTCTCCTGGCACGCCATATATTATTCTCTTAAAAAGCTTGGGGTAGGGGTCTAGGGGACCCTTTTATAGCCAAAATCACGGCCCTGTATCGCAATACGTCACCTAGGCTGAAGATAAATGGAACTGTAGCACCCTGAGGGCGGGCTCGGTTGCTACAGAGGTATTGCACCTCACCCAGAGGTGTGATATCTCACTCTCAGGTAAGGATGGAGTGTGGATCAGGACCCAACACTAGTGTTGAGCCACCCCCGTAGTGTTCGGGTTCGGTTCGGTTCGTCGAACACCGGGATGTTCGAGGAACTGTTCGTCGAACTGTTCGTCGAACACCTTAGAACACCGTCGAACACCGTTAAAACCAATGGCAGGCAAACAAAAACACATAGGAACACATAGAAAACACCTTCAAAGGTGTCCAAAAGCTGACAAACTGCTCAGAAGACGCTTTCTTTAAAAAAGCCGGCCGGCAATTCAGCAGCGGCATACACCGGTACCCCACAATTTAGACATGAAGGAATAGAGCATCACACATAGATTAGATAGATAGAAACATGTCAGTCACATATATATGAAGTACAGTGACAGTGTTGCTTACTGTACTTGTCATTTACTGCAAAGGATTTATTAAAAAAAATAATAGTGTTTTCATGCACCGTCTCTTTAAGAAAGCCGGCCGGCAATTCAGCATCTGTACCCGACAATTTAGAATAGAAGGAATAGAGAATCACACATAGATTAGATAGATAGAAACATGTCAGTCACATATATATGAAGTACAGTGACAATGCTGCTTACTGTACTTGTCATTTACTGCAAAGGATTTATTAAAAAAAATAATAGTGGTTTCATGCACCGTCTCTTTAAGAAAGCCGGCCGGCAATTCAGCATCTGTACCCGACAATTTAGAATAGAAGGAATAGAGAATCACACATAGATTAGATAGATAAAAACATGTCAGTCACATATATATGAAGTACAGTGACAGTGTTGCTTACTGTAATTGTCATTTAGTGTAAAGGATTTATCAAAAAAAATAATAGTGTTTTCATGCACCGTCTCTTTAAGAAAGCCGGCCGGCAATTCAGCATATGTACCCGACAATTTATAACAGACAGAATAGAGCTTCACACATAGATTAGATAGATAGAAACATGTCAGTCACATATATAATAAGTACAGTGATAGTGTTGGTTACTGTACTTGTCATTTAGTATTAAAATAAAGGATTTATTATTAAAAAAAATTGGCGTGGGATTCCCCGTAATTTTAGTCTCTAGCGGAGGTTAAGCAGACGGCTGGGGCAGATGTTTGAAGCCTGGGAAGGGGGTAATACCCACGGAGCTTCCCAGGCTACTAATATCAGCCCCCAGCTGAATACCTAGCCTTTACTAGCTATTAAAATGGAGGACCCCTCCCAAAAAATGACGTGGGGTCCCCCCTAATTTAATAGCTAGCAAAGGCTAGGCAGACAGCTGGGGGCTGATATTAACCCCTTAAGCCCCGCGGGTGGTTTGCACGTTAATGACCGGGCCAATTTTTACAATTCTGACCACTGTCACTTTATGAGGTAATTACTCTCGAACGCTTCAACGGATCCCCCTGATTCTGAGATTGTTTTTTCGTGACATATTGTACTTCATGATTGTGGAAAAATTTCTTCGATATCACTTGCGTTTATTTGTGAAAAAAATGGAAATTTGGCGAAAATTTTGAAAATTTTGCAATTTTCAAAATTTGAATTTTTAAGCCCTAAAATCAGAGCGATATGTCACACAAAAGAGTTAATAAATAACATTTCCCACATGTCTACTTTACATCAGCACAATTTTGGAACCAAAATTTTTTTTTGTTAGGGAGCTATAAGGGTTAAAAGTTGACCAGCGATTTCTCATTTTTCGAACAAAATTTACAAAACCATTTTTTTAGGGACCACATCACATTTGAAGTCACTTTGAGGGGTCTTTATGACAGAAAATACCCAAATGTGACACCATTCTAAAAACTGCACCCCTCAAGGTGCTCAAAACCACATTCAAGAACTTTATTAACCCTTCAGGTGCTTCACAGGAATTTTTTGAATGTGGAAGAAAAAAATGAACATTTAACTTTTTTCACAAAAATGTTAATTTAGACCCAATTTTTTTTATTTTCACAGGGGTAACAAGAAAAAATGGACCCCAAAATTTGTTGTGCAATTTCCCCTGGGCACGCAGATACCCAATATTTGGGGAAAAAATACTGTTTGGGCGCACGGCAGGGCTCGGAAGGGAAGGAGCGCTATTTGACTTTTTGATTGTAAAATTTGCTTGAATAATTAGCGGACGCCATGTTGTGTTTGGAGAGCCCATGTGTGCCCAAACTTTGGAGCTCCCCCACAAGTGACCCCATTTTGGAAACTAGACCCCCCAAGGCACCTTTCTAGATGCATAGTGAGCACTTGGAACCCCCAGGTGCTTCACAAATTGATTCGTAACAATGAAAAAGTGAAAAAAAAAAACACTTTTTCATTTTTATGAATCAATTTGTGAAGCACCTGAGGGTTCCAAGTGCTCACTATGCATCTAGATAGGTGCCTTGGGTGGTCTAGTTTCCAAAATGGGGTCACTTGTGGGGGAGCTCCAATATTTGGGCACACAGCGGCTCTCTAAATGCAACATGGTGTCCGCTAACAAATTTAACGCAAAATTGGCTCAAATTGTTAGCGACACCATGTTGCGTTTGGAGAGCTGCTGTGTGCCCAAACATTGGAGCTCCCCCACAAGTGACCCCATTTTGGAAACTAGACCCCCCAAGGCACCTATCTAGATGCATAGTGAGCACTTGGAACCCCCAGGTGCTTCACAAATTGATTCGTAACAATGAAAAAGTGAAAAAAAAAAACACTTTTTCATTTTTATGAATCAATTTGTGAAGCACCTGGGGGTTCCAACTGCTCACTATGCATCTAGATAGGTGCCTTGGGGGGTCTAGTTTCCAAAATGGGGTCACTTGTGGGAGAGCTCCAATGTTTGGGCACACAGGGACTCTCTAAATGCAACATGGTATCCGCTAACAAATTGAATGGAAAATCGGCTCAAATTGTTAGCGGACACCACATTGCGTTTGGAGAGCTTCTCTGTGCCCAAACTTTGGAGCTCCCCCACAAGTGACCCCATTTTGGAAACTAGACCCCCCAAGGCACCTTTCTAGATGCATAGTGAGCACTTGGAACCCCCAGGTGCTTCACAAATTGATTCGTAATAATGAAAAAGTGAAAAAAAAAACACTTTTTCATTTTTACGAATTAATTTGTGAAGCACCTAGGAGTTCCAAGTGCTCACTATGCATCTAGATAGGTGCCTTGGGGGGTCTAGTTTCCAAAATGGGGTCACTTGTGGAGGAGCTCCAATGTTTGGGCACACAGGGACTCTCCAAATGCAACATGATATCCGCTAACAATTTGAGCCGACAATTTGTTAGCGGATATCATGTTGCATTTGGAGAGTCCCTGTGTGCCCAAACATTGGAGCTCCCCCACAAGTGACCCCATTTTGGAAACTAGACCCCCCAAGGCACCTATCTAGATTCATAGTGAGCACTTGGAACCCCAGGTTCTTCACAAATTGATTCATAAAAATGAAAAAGTGTTTTTTTTTTCACTTTTTCATTTTTACGAATCAATTTGTGAAGCACCTGGGGGTTCCAAGTGCTCACTATGCATCTAGAAAGGTGCCTTGGGGGGTCTAGTTTCCAAAATGGGGTCACTTGTGGGGGAGCTCCAAAATTTGGGCACAGAGGGGCTCTCCAAACGCAATGTGGTGTCCGCTAACAATTTGAGCCGATTTTCCATTCAATTTGTTAGCGGATACCATGTTGCATTTAGAGAGTCCCTGTGTGCCCAAACATTGGAGCTCCCCCACAAGTGACCCCATTTTGGAAACTAGACCCCCCAAGGCACCTATCTAGATTCATAGTGAGCACTTGGAACCCCAGGTGCTTCACAAATTGATTCATAAAAATGAAAAAGTGTTTTATTTTCACTTTTTCATTTTTACGAATCAATTTGTGAAGCACCTGGGGGTTCTAAGTGCTCACTATGCATCTAGATAGGTGCCTTGGGGGGTCTAGTTTCCAAAATGGGGTCACTTGTGGGGGAGCTCCAATGTTTGGACACACAGGGGCTCTCCAAACGCAACATGGCGTCCGCTAACAATTTGAGCCGATTTTCCATTCAATTTGTTAGCGGACACCATGTCGCGTTTGGAGAGCCCGTGATGTGCCTAAACAGTGGAGCTCCCCCACAAGTGTCCCCATTTTGGAAACTATACCCCTCAAAGATTTTATTAAGGTGTATAGTAAACATTTTGAACCCAGAGGTACGGCACATTATTTGTTTACATTAGGTCATCATATTGAATAAGTTTTCATTATTCTTGAGCGCAAGTGCTCGCTACTTGAGTTTGCATCGGGTACTCAGGTATGCACCATGTACAGCGTGTGCTCGAGTGACATGCTCGAGTCCCTGCTCCGCATGTTTCACGGTTATTAGACACCCAAAAAAAAACATGCGGGGATCGCTCGTGCATGGCATGCAATCCCCGTAAAGTTTTTTGGCCGTGAAGCATATGGGGCAGAGACTCGAGCATGTCACTCAAATACCCACGATACTAAATGCATACCAGAGCACCCGATGCAAACTCAAGTAGCGAGCACTTGCTCTCAACACTAGTCGCCATATCGTCATCTTTTTTTCTTACTTTTGAAAAAAATCCCAACCCCAGCCCTAACCCTAGCACAACCCTAGCCCCAGCACAACCCTAGCCCCAGCACAACCCTAGCCCCAGCACAACCCTAGCCCCAGCACAACCCTAGCCCCAAACCCAGCCCTAACCCTAGCCCAATCCTAACTCAAGAGTTTATTTTTGACGCCGTTCCTTGTGCGGTATAAGTGATTAGACGACTTTATTCTTCGGGTCGGTGTGATTACAGCAATGCCAGAATCATATGGGGTTTTTATGACTGACAGCTGTCACACACTAAAAGACGCATTTTTTGTAAAATCTAGTTTTTGCATCGCCATATTTTGAGAGCTATAATTTTTCCAGATTTTGGCAGACAGTCATGTGACGGCTCGTTTTTTGCGGGATGACTTGACGTTGTTATTGGTGCCATTTTCAGGCACGTGACATTTTTTGATCGCTTTCTATTCCGATTTTTGGGAGGCAGAATAAACAAAAACCAACAATTCAGGAATTGTTTTTTTTTTTTTTTTTTTATTCTGTTCCGCGTGTGGTAAAATTGATGAGGCAGCTTTACTCTTCGGGTCAGTACGTTTACAGCGGTACCACATTTGTATCATTTTTCTATGTTTTGGCGCTTATACACAATAAAAGCTATTTTATAGAAAAAAATATTTTTTAGTATCGCTTTATTCTGAGAGCTATAACTTTTTTATTTTTCGGCTGATGGAGCTATTTGGCGGCTTGTTTTTTGCGGGACGAGATGACATTTTCAGCGGTATCATTTTTATTTATATGCGTCTTTTTGATCGCGTGTTATTCCACTTTTTGTTTGGCGGTATGGTGATAAAGCATTGTTTTTTGCTTGTTTTTTTTTTTTTTTTTTTTACCGTGTTCACTGAAGGGGTTAACTAGTGGGACAGTTTTATAGGTCAGGTTGTTCCGGACGCGGCGATACCAAATATGTGTACTTTTATTGTTTTTTTTTTGTTTTTTTTATAATAATATTTATTGATGGGTACATTATATTTTTATTTTTGGTGTATTATTTTTTTTATTTTTTTATAATATTTTTGCACTTTTTTTTTTTTTTTTTTTTTCCACTTTCACACAGTTTATACACTTTATTACTTTGTCCCACTCTGGGACTTTCACTTTTTTTTTTCTGATCGCCTGCATGGCACAGGAATGGAGCACCATCCCTATGCCATGAAGGCTGTCAGAAGTGCACAGTGTGAAGATTGCTTGGAGATGCACTGCGCATGTCCAAGCAATCTTCCTGCTCTCTGGTGACCTGGATGTTGTCATGACGACATCGGGTCGTCATGGCAACACCCGGGAAGCCTTTGCAGACTGCGCTGGAAGCCGGAAGAGGAGGTGAGTATCGCCGATCACCTCCCCTTGCCCCCGCAATGCCGCGATCGACTTCGATCGACTTCGATCGCAGCATCGCGGGGGTTAATGTGCTGGGAGCGGTGCGTGACCGCTCCCTGCACATAGTACCGGGTGTCAGCTGTGACAATCAGCTGACACCCGGCGGCGATCGCGCCCGCACAGCCTGTGTGCGGGCGCGATCGCGATGACGTACTAATACGGGTCTGGCTCTTAAGTCCCAGGGCACAGACGCGTATTAGTACGTCAGATGTTATTAAGGGGTTAATAGCCCAGGAAGGGAGCCATGAATATTGGCCCCCTCCCAGGCTAGAAACACCAGCCGTCAGCCGCCCCAGAAATGGCGCATCCATAGGATGCGCCAATTCTGGCACTTAGCCTCGCTCTTCCACGCTGCCCTGGTGCGGTGGCAGGGGGTAATAGGGTTGTGGTTGATGTCAGCTTATAATGCCAGCTGACATCAAGCCCAGGTTAGTAATGGAGAGGCGTCTATAAGACACCCCCATTACTAACCCCATAGTCAAAGTTAAAAAAAAACACAAACACCCAGAATAAAGTCCTTTAATTGAAATAAAGACACAATTCTTTATTGTTCTAAATTAAACCATACTTACCATCACGCCCATTCCAGCTGAAGCCAACGATCTCCTGCAATAAAAGAAAAATAATAAAGCAACCTCATCCTTACCTTTCCATGGTTCCCAGGACAGCTCCAGCTCTGCTACATCGAGATGACAGGCTGGACCGCAGCAGAACGCTGCCATCCAGCCTGTCATCCCGCGGACACTGAGAAGCGCAGGCATGCTTGCGCTCCTCAGTGTCTGACTGTGACGGCATCCAGATGAGCCGACAATGAACTCGGCTCACCTCATGTACGTCACTGACAGCGTGGGAAAATTCTCCTGCACTCAGCGCTTCAGCGTGAGAATTTTCCCACGCTGTCAGTGACGTGCATGAGGTGCGCCGAGTTCATTGGACATGACCTCGGCTCATCTGGATGCCGTCACAGCCAGACACTGAGTAGCGCAAGCAAGCCTGCGCTTCTCAGTGTCTGCGGGATGACAGGCTGGATGGCAGCGTTCTGCTGCGGTCCAGCCTGTCATCTCGATGTAGCAGAGCTGAAGCTGTCATGGGAGCCATGGAAAGGTAAGGATGATGTTGCTTTATTATTTTTCTTTTATTGCAGGAGATCGTTGGCTTCAGCTGGAATGGGCGTGATGGTAAGTATGGTTTAATTTAGAACAATAAAGAATTGTGTGTTTATTTCAATTAAAGGACTTTTTTCTGGGTGTTGTGTTTTTTTTAAATACTTTACTAGAAATTCATGGTGGTCATGTCTAACACTGGCGTGACCCCATGAATTTCGGGCATAGGGCCAGCTGATAATGCCAAGCTGGCCTTAACCCCTTTATTACCCAGTGAGCCACCGCACCAGGGCCCTGGATGAGTTGGGTACAGCGCCAGAAGATGGCGCTTCTATGAACGCGCCATTTTCCGGGGCGGCTGCGGACTGCAATTTGCAGCGGGTGGGGCCCAGAAAGCTTGGGCCTCCCTGCGCTGCAGATTCCAGCCCCCAGCTGCCTAGTTGTACCTGGCTGGACACAAAAATAGGGCGTAGCTCCACGCATTTTTTTTTTAGATTCATGAAATTCATGGAATAATTAAGAAAAAAAGGGCTTCCCTATATTGTTGTGTCCGGCTAGGTACAAATAGGCAGCTGGTGTTTGGGAGCAGCCCGTTCCTGCCTGCTGTACCTGACTGGACACAAATATAGGGCGAAGCCCCACATCAATTTTTTTTTCATTATTTCATGAATTTCCTGAAATAATTTAAAAAAAATTGACGTGGGGCTTCGCCCTATATTTGTGTCCAGTCAGGTACAGCAGGCAGGAACGGGCTCCCCCAACCACTAGCTGCCTATTTGTACCTGGCCAGACACAACAATATAGGGAAGTCCTTTTTTAAAAAAATTATTTCATGAAATAATTAAAAAAAAATTGACGTGGGGCTTCGCACTATATTTGTGTCCAGTCAGGTACAGCAGGCAGGAACGGGCTGCCCCCAACCACCAGCTGCCTATTTGTACCTGGCCACACACAACAATATAGGGAAGCCCTTTTTTAAAAAAATTATTTCATGAAATAATTAAAAAAAAATTGACGTGGGGCTTCGCACTATATTTGTGTCCAGCCAGGTACAGCAGGCAGGGACGGGCTGCCCCCAACCACCAGCTGCCTATTTGTACCTGGTTGGACACAACAATATAGGGAAGCCCTTTTTTTCTTAATTATTCCATGAATTTCATGAAATAATTAAAAAAAAAAATGCGTGGGGCTTCGCCCTATTTTTGTGCCCAGCCAGGTACAACTAGGCAGCTGGGAGCTGGAATCCGCAGCGCAGGGAGGCCCAAGCTTTCTGGGCCCCACCCGCTGCAAATTGCAGTCCGCAGCCGCCCCAGAAAATGGCGCGTTCATAGAAGCGCCATCTTCTGGCGCTGTACCCAACTCATCCAGGGCCCTGGTGCGGTGGCTCACTGGGTAATAAAGAGGTTAAGGCCAGCTTGGCATTATCAGCTGGCACTAAGCCCGAAATTGAAGGGGTAACGCCAATATTAGACATGACCACCATGAATTTCTAGTAAAGTATTTAAAAAAACACAAACACCCAGAATAAAGTCCTTTAATTGAAATAAACACACAATTCTTTATTGTTCTAAATTAAACCATACTTACCATCACGCCCATTCCAGCTGAAGCCAATGTCTTCTGCAATAAAAGTAAAATAATAAACCAACATCATCCTTACCTTTCCATGGTTCCCACGACAGCTTCAGCTCTGCTACATCGAGATGACAGTCTGGACCGCAGCAGAAAGCTGCCATCCAGCCTGTCATCCCGCAGACACTGAGAAGCGCAGGCTTGCTTGCGCTCTGCAGTGTCTGGCTGTGACGGCATAAAGATGAGACAAGTTCATGTCCAATGAACTCGGCTCACCTCATGCACGTCACTGACAGCGTGGGAGAATTCTCCTGCACTCAGCACTTCAGCGTGAGAATTCTCCCACGCTGTCAGTGACGTACATGAGGTCAGCTGAGTTCATTGGACATGAATGAGCTCACCTCATGCACGTCACTGACAGCGTGGGAAAATTCTCACGCTGAAGCGCTGAGTGCAGGAGAATTTTCCCACGCTGTCAGTGACGTGCATGAGGTGAGCTCATTCATATCCAATGATCTCAGCTCACCTCATGCACGTCACTGACAGCGTGGGAAAATTCTCCTGCACTCAGCGCTACAGCGTGAGAATTCTCCCACGCTGTCAGTGACGTGCATGAGGTGAGCTCATTCATGTCCAATGAACTCAGCTGACCTCATGTACGTCACTGACAGCGTGGGAGAATTCTCACGCTGAAGTGCTGAGTGCAGGAGAATTCTCCCACGCTGTCAGTGACGTGCATGAGGTGCGCCGAGTTCATTGGGCATGACCTCGGCTCATCTGGATGCCGTCACAGCCAGACACTGCAGAGCGCAAGAATGCCTGCGCTTCTCAGTGTCTGCGGGATGACAGGCTGGATGGCGGCGTTCTGCTGCGGTCCAGCCTGTTATCTCGATGTAGCAGAGCTGAAGCTGTCGTGGGAACCATGGAAAGGTAAGGATGAGGTTGCTTTATTATTTTTCTTTTATTGCAGGAGATCGTTGGCTTCAGCTGGAATGGGCGTGACGGTAAGTATGGTTTAATTTAGAACAATAAAGGAATGTGTCTTTATTTCAATTAAAGGACTTTATTCTGGGTGTTTGTGTTTTCTTTTAACTTTGACTATGGGGTTAGTAATGGGGGTGTCTTATAGACGCCTCTCCATTACTAACCTGGGCTTGATGTCAGCTGGCATTATAAGCTGACATCAACCCCAACCCTATTACCCCACTGCCACCGCTACAGGGCAGTGGGAAGAGCGAGGCTAAGTGCCAGAATTGGCGCATTCTAAGGTTGCGCCATTTCTGGGGCGGCTGACGGCTGGTGTTTCTAGCCTGGGAGGGGGCCAATATTCATGGCACCCTTCCTGGGCTATTAATATCAGCCCCCAGCTGTCTGCCTAGCCTTTGCTAGCTATTAAAATAGGGGGGACCCCACGTCATTTTTTTGGGGGGTCCCCCATTTTAATAGCTAGTAAAGGCTAGGTATTCCGCTGGGGGCTGATATTAGTAGCCTGGGAAGCTCCGTGGGTATTGCCCCCTTCCCAGGCTTCAAACATCTGCCCCAGCAGTCTGCTTAACCTCCGCTAGAGACTAAAATTAAGGGGAACCCCACGCCAATTTTTTTTAAAATAAATCCTTTATTTTAACACTAAATGACAAGTACAGTAATCAACACTGTCACTGTACTTCATATATATGTGACTGACATGTTTCTATCTATCTAATCTATGTGTGATTCTCTATTCCTTCTATTCTAAATTGTCGGGTACAGATGCTGAATTGCCGGCCGGCTTTTTTAAAGAGACAGTGCATGAAAACACTATTATTTTTTTTAATAAATCCTTTATACTAAATGACAAGTACAGTAATCAACACTGTCACTGTACTTCATATATATGTGACTGACATGTTTCTATCTATCTAATCTATGTGTGAAGCTCTATTCTGTCTGTTATAAATTGTCGGGTACCGCTGCTGAATTGCCGGCCGGCTTTTTTAAAGAGACGGTGCATGAAAACACTATTATTTTTTTTGATAAATCCTTTACACTAAATGACAAGTACAGTAAGCAACACTGTCACTGTACTTCATATATATGTGACTGACATGTTTCTATCTATCTAATCTATGTGTGAAGCTCTATTCTTTCTGTTCTAAATTGTCGGGTACCGGTGTATGCCGCTGATGAATTGCCGGCTTTTCATGTTTCACTGTGAGCACTGTTCCCATTTGGGCAATCACTGTAATGCCACAACCACCATGGCTGTGGCATTACAGTGAGTGGCAGACAATCCCTGCATGATTGGTGCTCTAAATAGCGCCAGACAAGCAGGACACGCTTTTGGTGCACGAACAGTTATCGAACATAACCTCGAACAGCCGAATTTTTTGGAAATCGTTCGGGTTCGTCGAACAACTCGAACACCGCCCAAAACAGCTCGAATTTGAGATTGGCGAACAGTTCTAGTCGAACACCGCTCATCTCTACCCAACACCTGCATGCATTACACCACATTGCCGTGGGGCAGGGCGACCAATATGCCCCTGAGATGGGCACGACAGTCCCTGTCCCTGGCTGGAGTGGGGGGAGGGAACACTGAGGAAGGGGAACCCTGTAGTGCAGGAGCAGGGAGGAAGCAGTTCCTGGGTGCATTGAGAAGGGAGTATAAAAGGTGGGCACCATCTTAGTTCAGTGCAGAGAAGTCTGAGCAGAAGTGACAGGGAGCAGGGGCTTTGCATGAGCTCTGCTCCGGAGGCGGGCCTAGTAACAGAGGCCCAGGCCTGGAAGAGGGAGAAGGAAGGAAGAGGAGCGGAGAAGGCTCCAGGAACAAGGAACAAAGGGATCCCAGGGGTGCGGACGGGCGAGTCGCCACCGCACGCCCGAATCCACCTGCGTGGAGGGGTCAGGCCAAAGGGGGAGACCGGTCCCCGAAACTAGTCTAGGCGGAAAACGACCCTCAGCTAGAAACCAGAGGCTGTGACATTTTATGTGGCGCAGCCCCTCGCTACACCCGCCAGGAAGGCACCACATAGGGTCAGGGAAACTGGCGCCAAGTTTACCAAGAGGAGGCCCGAGGCAGCCGGACAGAAGGGTTGGTAAGAAATGCCAGACAAAGGACACACAAAGGGGGTCCTGTGGAGTGCTACAAAGTTATCTGGGAGTTGTCTGAGCCCCTCACCTGGTGAGCACAGTACGACGTGGGCAGCCGTTACCTGCAGAAGTGGTCTGGAAAATAAGAACTGTGAGTAAAGGCCCTGGACTGCATCACTGACTCCGTGTCGTTACTGCTGCTGCCCTGCACCATCACCCCCATCCTCCGCATACACTGCCCTGAGGCTATACTCCTCCCGTGGGGAGTTATGCTACGCTCTGCTGCACCCACAACACCAGCCTCAGCGGTCTGCCCTGCAGCGGCGGTTCACTCTGACCGCAATCCACGGGTGGCGTAGTCGGACATTTAAACATCAAAAACACATAAATAGTTCCGCCACTGGTTTGACCGTCCTGAGCCACGGAACCGGGTCGCCGCCACGGAGACTACAACCACCAGCATCCACCAAAAAGGGTCCGGCTTCGGGTGTCCCAAGGCCCAGGGGGCGCATCAATACATTTTCATCACCTTTCATAATCACCAATGGGACAAGGCAGGGATGTCCTCTGTCCCCTCTCTTATACATCCTAGTGACGTAGCACCTGCTCTCATCAATTCACCATAACCCCAGTATTAGGTGGATTGAGGTGGGAGGCACCGAGTACAAGTGCTCTCTATTTGCTGATGATGTCCTAGTATATATCACTCAATCACATATATCCATCCCTGCTGTTATGGCTGAAATAGATCACTTTGTTACATGGTCAAATTTTAAAATCAATGCAGCGAAGTCTGAGGCCCTGGATGTCTCCCTCCCCAAATCCATACAGGATTCCATCCAGTCCAACTTTCCCTTTGCCTGGCCCTCACAGGGTATCAAATACTTAGGAATTCCTATTCATAGAGACCTCTCCCGTCTATGTTATCTTAATTTTGGGCCCTTTATTGAACAACTCCATACAGACCACAGTTGGCAAGTTAGAACTGTAAGATTCACTACGTGAACCACTGGTGTTTTGTGGAAAAGCACATGTACACTGTGTTCCAAATTATTATGCAAAAAGTGTTTAGGAGTGATAAGGGAAGAATTTGTTTGTTTGTCAGACAAACTCATTGATGGTGATGTGTGTCAGGGCTCTTTATATCACTGTAAGCAATTGCAGACACCTGTGCTAATTAGTTTGGCAGGTGTGTCCAATGAAAGGCAAGACTACTTAAGAAGGCTGTCCCACATTATTAAGCAGCCTACATTTTCTACCAAAATGGGAAAGAAAAAGGATGTGTCGGCTGCTGAGAAGAAACAAATTGTGGAGTGTTTAGGTCAAGGCATGACTACAATCAACATTGTGCGATGATCAGGATGAAGTGTCTTGGCAAACAAGAAGTATGTAGCTGATTCACAGTACACACGTGTGCGTGCTGATAAGGGCAAATTGAGGACTCTTTCCTACAGGCAATTATGTTAGGTTAAAAGAGCAGCGGCAAAAAAGCCTTGTCATAGCAGCAGACAAGTTTTTGAAGCTGCTGGTGCCTCCAACGTCCCCCGAACAACAAGATGCAGGGTCCTTCAGAGGTTTGCAGCTGTGCGTACGCCATCCTGTCGACCTCCTCTATTCACTTCATACAAGCAGAAACGGCTCCAGTGGGCCAAACATTACATGAAGACTGATTTCAAAACTGTTTTGTTCACGGATGAGTGCCGTGCAACGCTCGATGGTCCAGATGGATGGAGTGGAGGATGGCTGGTTGATGGTCACCCCACGCAAAACACGGCTACAGCGCCAACAAGGAGGAGGTGGAGTAATGTTTTGGGCTGGAATCATGGGGAGAGAGATTGTCAGCCCCTTTAGGATCCCTGAAGGGGTAAAGATGAACTCCATAATGTATGTGGAGTTTCTTAAACAGCACTTCCTGCCATGGTTCAAGAAGAAGAACCGTGTATTCCACAGCAAGATCATTTTTATGCATGATAATGCACCGTCTCATGCTGCACATAACACATCTGCATCTGTGGCTGATATGGGCATAAAAGGGGACAAACTTATGGTGTGACCCCCATGCTCCTCTGACCTCTACCCCATTCAGAACCTCTGGAGCATCATCAAAAGGAGTGTCTATGATGGCAGGAGGCAGTTCACATCTAAGCAACAGCTCTGGGAGGGTATTCTGTCCTCATGCAAAACAATTGAAGCAGAAACCATCCAAAACCTGACAAATTCAATGGACGAGAGAGTTCAGAAGCTCCTTTCGAACAAGGGGTCCTATGTGCAAATGTAACATCACCTAGAATAAAGTTTTGAGTTGAAAACTGTTTGATTTCAGTTTATAATAACCTGCTAATGCTTATAATTTCAAAAATGACCATTTTTTTGGTCTTTATTAAAATGAAAAGGTTGATCGAAGAGTGTGGGGGATCTAAGAGTGTGGCAACCCAGTAGTCAGGATTACTTCGAATTCTGACAATCTGAGGGTCATGTTGCAGGTAGTGCAGCAAGAAGGCACTTATGTGTCTTGCGCATCTCGGAGCCCCAAAATTATTTTCCGGGCTAGATGCAGCTAAAAATTATTATTAATTTTAAATCTGGTGGAGCTTAGTATAGATGGCCTAATAGAATCAGTACAGCACACTGCTACAAAGCCCAAATTATTTTCCAGCCAAGATACAGATAAACATGATTAGTAATTTTAAATCTGGTGGAGTTTAGTATAGATGGCCTAATAGAATCAGTACTGCACACTGCTACAAAGCCCAAATTATTTTCCAGCCAAGATACAGATAAACATGATTAGTAATTTGAAAGCTTAAAACGGTTGGTGAGGTGATTTTAACCAATCATCAAGCTTTTACTCTCCCCAGGATGACACAGGGGTAGAAAAGTTGTTTCGGATCCATGATTTGTTCATCTTTATGAACGTGAGTCTGTCTACATTATCAGTGGAGAGCCGCGTGCGCTTATCTGTCAGCACACCACCAGCAGCGCTGAACACACGTTCAGACAGAACGATGGCTGCGGGACATGACAAGATCTCCAAGGCGTAAGTGGCTAGCTCCGGCCATTTATCCAGATTGGAAGCCCAAAAAGAGCAAGGGTCCAGTGACAGTCATGGCTTCAATGTTTACTTGGAGATACTCCTGTACTATCGTCTCTAGGCGTTGACTATGTGTCAGACTTCTTGTCTCCTGTGGCCTTGCAAAGGATGGGCTAAAAAAGTGGTGAAATGATTCCGCAAAATTGATGTTACCAGCAGATACTGTGTTTCTGTTACGGTTTGAGTGCTGAACACTCGACGGTCCCACGGTTGGCAAGTTGGAACTGTGAGATTCACTACGTGCACCACTGGTGTTTTGTGGAAAAGCACATGTAAGATTCTGCAACAGTCTCTGCTGATACTCCTGCATGCGTGCATCCCTTTCTACGGCAGGAATAATTTCTGCAAATTTACTTTTGTACTGGGGATCTAACAGTGTGGCAACCCAGTAGTCAGGATTATTTCTAATTCTCACAATTCGAGGGTCATGTTGCAGGTAGTGCAGCAAGAAGGCACTCATGTGTCTTGCGCATCCAGGAGCACCAAGTTCCTGTTGTGTTGGTGGCGAGGTAACAATCATGCTTCCTTCCTCTGTCCTCTCCCCACAACCTCGCACAACAGAAATGTGATCAAGGTCTCCCTCATCTGATGAGTCTTCCATCAGTTCGTCCTCAACTTCTTCCAGGGCTCCTGCACCTTCCTCACTAGTTTGGCTGCTACCATGCGCCCTGGTTAAACCATCTCTAGAGATGAGCGTTGTTCTACTCGAACTGTTCGCCAATCTCAAATTCGAGCTGTTTTGGGCGGATTTCGAGCCGTTCGGCGAACACGAACAATTTGAGAAAAATTCGGCTGTTCGAGGTTATGTTCGATAACTGTTCGTGCACCAAAATCATAACTGGATTTTTTCTCAGTAATGATGAAAATTAATGTTAATACGCAGTTTGAGTGTACAGCGGGGTGGGGGGAGGGGCAGGGGATGGATCTCTGCAGGAACAATGAAGATCTCCATTTTTTTTTCTCTTTCCCGCATTTACAGTGGGGAGGTGCAATCTGTCAGCCTATCAGCAGCGCACACACGGAGCGAAGTGCTTTTTTTCACACAAGCAAGGGCATGTGTCATTGGCAGTGTATGTCACATGTCCTTGCCCTATAAGACCAAGCCATTTTCCCCGTCGCCACCATTTTCTCACTGCTGCAGCTGCGTGTTAGACGGCACCGCTGTTGCTGTGTGCGCTATACCTTGTTAATTTCAAGCCAATTTTCGCACAAATATACAGATAAAAGTCGTAGGAAATGCTGTAACCTAGTCCTTAAAAGGACTGCAATCACAACTATTCCCTACTCCCAAGCTATCAGGGAGGTCTGTGCTCTTAAATAGATCGGTTGTGGGAGTAAAGACTAATTGTAATTGCAGTCCTTTTCAGGACTAGGTTACATGAGTTCCTATCAGTTTTTGCCAGGCAGGTCTGTGCCAGTGCTGTGCAAGTTTTTTTCACAGCATTTGGCTGAATCTAGCAAAGCTAATCCTTTTTGGCCTATTGCAGAGTGTGTTAGTCAGTGGAGTAGCCTATCTGTGTTGCAAGATATACCACCTGTGTATAGAATACCAATTTTTTTACTGCACCTAGTGAAGTAAAATCTTTTAGGCATAGCATCATTCTATTAGTCCATCTATACTGACCCCCATCAGGTTGCAAATTAAAACTAATTTTTATCTGCATCTACAGTACCTCTGAAAAAATATTTGGGCTTCTAGCAGTGTGTGGGACTTGTTCTATTAGTCCATCTATACTGACCTCCATCAGGTTGCAAACTGAATATATTTTTTTCTGCATCTACCTCTGAAAAAATATTGGGCTTCTAGCTGTGTGTGGGTCTTGTTCTATTAATCCATCTATACTGACCTCCATCAGGTTGCAAACTGAATATATTTTTTTCTGCATCTGCCTCTGAAAAAATATTTGGCCTTCTAGTAGTGTGTCGGACTTTCTCTATTAGTCCATCTATACTGACCTTCATCAGGTTGCAAATTAAAACTAATTTTAATCTGCATCTACAGTACCTCTGAAAAAATATTTGGGCTTCTAGCAGTGTGTGCGACTTGTTCTATTAGTCCATCTATACTGACCTCCATCAGGTTGCAAACTGAATATATTTTTTTCTGCATCTACCTCTGAAAAAATATTGGGCTTCTAGCTGTGTGTGGGTCTTGTTCTATTAATCCATCTATACTGACCTCCATCAGGTTGCAAACTGAATATATTTTTTTCTGCATCTACCTCTGAAAAAATATTTGGCCTTCTAGTAGTGTGTACGGACTTTCTCTATTAGTCCATCTATACTGACCTCCATCAGGTTGCAAATTAAAACTAATTTTTATCTGCATCTACAGTACCTCTGAAAAAATATTTGGGCTTCTAGCAGTATGTGGGACTTGTTCTATTAGTCCATCTATACTGACCTCCATCAGGTTGCAAACTGAATATAGTTTTTTCTGCATCTACCTCTGAAAAAATATTGGGCTTCTAGCTGTGTGTGGGTCTTGTTCTATTAATCCATCTATACTGACCTCCATCAGGTTGCAAACTGAATATATTTTTTTCTGCATCTACCTCTGAAAAAATATTTGGCCTTCTAGTAGTGTGTCGGACTTTCTCTATTAGTCCATCTATACTGACCTCCATCAGGTTGCAAATTAAAACTAATTTTTATCTGCATCTACAGTACCTCTGAAAAAATATTTGGGCTTCTAGCAGTGTGTGTGACTTGTTCTATTAGTCCATCTATACTGACCTCCATCAGGTTGCAAACTGAATATATTTTTTTCTGCATCTACCTCTGAAAAAATATTGGGCTTCTAGCTGTGTGTGGGTCTTGTTCTATTAATCCATCTATACTGACCTCCATCAGGTTGCAAACTGAATATATTTTTTTCTGCATCTACCTCTGAAAAAATATTTGGCCTTCTAGTAGTGTGTCGGACTTTCTCTATTAGTCTATCTATACTGACCTCCATCAGGTTGCAAATTAAAACTAATTTTTATCTGCATCTACAGTACCTCTGAAAAAATATTTGGGCTTCTAGCAGTGTGTGGGACTTGTTCTATTAGTCCATCTATACTGACCTCCATCAGGTTGCAAACTGAATATAGTTTTTTCTGCATCTACCTCTGAAAAAATATTGGGCTTCTAGCTGTGTGTGGGTCTTGTTCTATTAATCCATCTATACTGACCTCCATCAGGTTGCAAACTGAATATATTTTTTTCTGCATCTACCTCTGAAAAAATATTTGGCCTTCTAGTAGTGTGTCGGACTTTCTCTATTAGTCCATCTATACTGACCTCCATCAGGTTGCAAACTGAATATAATTTTTTTCTGCATCTAGCTCTGAAAAAATATTTGGCCTTCTAGTAGTGTGTCGGACTTTCTCTATTAGTCCATCTATACTGACCTCCATCAGGTTGCAAATTAAAACTAATTTTTATCTGCATCTACAGTACCTCTGAAAAAATATTTGGGATTCTAGCTGTGTGTGGGACTTGTTGTATTAGTCCATCTATACTGACCTCCATCAGGTTGCAAACTGAATATATTTTTTTCTGCATCTACCTCTGAAAAAATATTTGGCCTTCTAGTAGTGTGTCGGACTTTCTCTATTAGTCCATCTATACTGACCTCCATCAGGTTGCAAATTAAAAATAATTTTTATCTGCATCTACAGTACCTCTGAAAAAATATTTGGGCTTCTAGCAGTGTGTGGGACTTGTTGTATTAGTCCATCTATACTGACCTCCATCAGGTTGCAAACTGAATATATTTTTTTCTGCATCTACCTCTGAAAAAATATTTGGCCTTCTAGTAGTGTGTCGCACTTTCTCTATTAGTCCATCTATACTGACCTCCATCAGGTTGCAAATTAAAAATAATTTTTATCTGCATCTACAGTACCTCTGAAAAAATATTTGGGCTTCTAGCTGTGTGCGGGACTTGTTGTATTAGTCCATCTATACTGACCTCCATCAGGTTGTAAACTGAATATATTTTTTTCTGCATCTACCTCTGAAAAAATATTTGGCCTTCTAGTAGTGTGTCGGACTTTCTCTATTAGTCCATCTATACTGACCTCCATCAGGTTGCAAATTAAAACTAATTTTTATCTGCATCTACAGTACCTCTGAAAAAATATTTGGGCTTCTAGCAGTGTGTGGGACTTGTTCTATTAGTCCATCTATACTGACCTCCATCAGGTTGCAAACTGAATATAGTTTTTTCTGCATCTACCTCTGAAAAAATATTGGGCTTCTAGCTGTGTGTGGGTCTTGTTCTATTAATCCATCTATACTGACCTCCATCAGGTTGCAAACTGAATATATTTTTTTCTGCATCTACCTCTGAAAAAATATTTGGCCTTCTAGTAGTGTGTCGGACTTTCTCTATTAGTCCATCTATACTGACCTCCATCAGGTTGCAAACTGAATATAATTTTTTTCTGCATCTAGCTCTGAAAAAATATTTGGCCTTCTAGTACTGTGTCGGACTTTCTCTATTAGTCCATCTATACTGACCTCCATCAGGTTGCAAATTAAAACTAATTTTTATCTGCATCTACAGTACCTCTGAAAAAATATTTGGGCTTCTAGCAGTGTGTGGGACTTGATCTATTAGTCCATCTATACTGACCTCCATCAGGTTGCAAACTAAATATATTTTTTTCTGCATCTACCTCTGAAAAAATATTGGGCTTCTAGCTGTGTGTGGGTCTTGTTCTATTAATCCATCTATACTGACCTCCATCAGGTTGCAAACTGAATATAATTTTTTTCTGCATCTAGCTCTGAAAAAATATTTGGCCTTCTAGTAGTGTGTCGGACTTTCTCTATTAGTCCTTCTATACTGACCTCCATCAGGTTGCAAATTCAAAATAATTTTTTTCTGCATCTAACCCAGCCAATAGTTTTGGCCTAATACCACAGTTTGGCCACTCAGCTCTGCTCGGTTACCATCCATTGTTTTTTTGTGCAAACAACTCCAGAGTTGTGAATTAGTTAACCACCAAAATGAGTGGAAAAAGGCCTGCTGCTGGTGGAAAGGGGAATAGGCGTGTTGGGAAGGGGAAAAAAGGTTGTGTCCGTGGGGTAGGTGTTAAAGCAACAGTAACATCTGCAGAAGAAAGACCATCTTCCAGCCAAACTAAAATGTCTACTTCTTTTAGTGGACAATGTGATAAGATCCCTTTCTTACGGCCACGCCAATCGCTACAAATTCCAGATAAGGCACAAAAACAGCAGGTGCTTCAACGGATATCAAGTGCTCCTTTAAGTGGGCTCTCCTCCACATCAACTTCAACATCACAAATACTCCAGTCCTCAAAGGTGTCACCCAAATCGCACTTGCTTCCTCACAGCTCCCAAATCTCCAGCTGCCCGTCTGAGTATGAGGTAGAACAGATGGTTGAGTCTGCAGAGCTGTTTACTCATACTATAGCCTGGGAATCAGAGGTCGACTCCAGCGCTTCTGTGAATCCAGACGAGGAAATGATCTGCACTGATGCCCAGAATCTTTATGAGTCGGATCCAGGACCAGACGCAGAAGGTTCTGACCATAATGTAGACCCTCATTCCCAAACTGTAACTCCTGTTGGTGGAGACAATGAGGAAGACGATGATAAGACTCAAATACCTGATTGGAGCGACAACTTTAGTTTATTGTCAGGGCAGGAACAGGTTGGCTCTAAGGACGACGGGTGTGATAACGCACAGGGTGATGATGATGAGGTCGGAGATCCCATTTACTGTCAACCCACAGTCAGCCAAGAGATGAGGTCAGCAGAGGAGGTGGAGGAAGATGCTAGTGACGACGAGGTCAGGTTGCGCCTTCCTGGACAGAGACGTAGTACTGGAAGCACGTCAACAACTGCATCCTCAAACACAACTCTGCCTCTCACCACAAGTCGTGGTGGCTCTTCAGGTCGCATGGGTGCTAAGCCTTGCATAGCCTGGGCATTTTTTCAGATCGATAAAGATGACCCAACTCGTGTTATCTGTAACATTTGTCAGCAAAAGCTAAGTAGAGGCCAAAAAATACATAGTTTGAGTACTTCATGCATGAACCGGCACATGGACATGAAGCATAAGTTGCAGTGGGAAGCTCAGTGTGCTACAATGCGGCCTAGCCGGCCGGGCCAACCACCGTCTGCCATATCTTGTGCATCCGCGGCCTCTTCATCCTCTGTGACTGGGGGGACAGCAGTCACACCTGTTTTGGGGCGCAGACCTGCCACCTCTTTACCCGCAACAGCCAGCGTGATTGGCAGGTCATCATTTTCTTTGGAGGTGGTAACACCAGCTGGTGTTGAGCGCTGTCCGACATCGATAGCACCACCTTTGGATGAAGGCAACCTAACATGTCCGCCTGCATCTTCCTCACAGACCGGCAGTTTGCCGGGGACACCCTTATCAACCCCGTCTAAGCACAATAGCCAGTCCTCGGTCCCTCAGATGTGGACAAGTAAAAGACCATTTCCTCCTAGCCATGAGAAAGCTAAGAGGTTGAATTTCACCATCTGCAAGCTCTTGGCTACAGAAATGCTGCCTTTCCGCCTGGTGGACACAGAGGATTTTCGAGACCTTATGTTCGTCGCAGTGCCCCAGTACCAGATGCCCAGTCGGCACTACTTCTCAAAGAAAGGTGTGCCTGCGCTCCACCAGCATGTCGCACACAACATCACCGCTTCTTTGAGAAACTCTGTGTGTGACAGGGTGCATTTCACCACAGACACTTGGACGAGTAGGCATGGACAGGGGCGTTACATGTCGCTGACTGGGCACTGGGTAACTATGGTGACAGCAGGACAAGGGGCTGCTGTCCAAGTCTTGCCGTCCCCACGAGTTGTGCGTCAATCCTCTTTATGTCAAAGTTCCTCCACTGCTTCTGCCTCCTCAACCTCCTCTCGGTCTTCCACCTGCACCCAAAGCCTGTCTGGTCATGCCACAAGCTTTCTAACTGCGCAGAAGGGATCCTGCACACCTCCTTACTATGCTGGCAGTAGGGCTCAACGTCATCAGGCGGTTTTTACATTGAAATGTCTGGGAAATGTGAGTCACACAGCTGAGGAGTTGTGGTCAGCTCTGGAGAACCAATTTCATGAATGGTTGTCTCCACTGGACCTGAAACCAGGGAAGGCCGTGTGCGACAATGCTGCAAACCTGGGTGCGGCCCTTCGCCGGGGCAATGTCACACACGTGCCTTGTATGGCTCACGTGTTGAACCTGGTTGTCCAGCAATTTTTAGCCCACTATCCCAGACTAGATGGCCTTCTGCAGAGGGCACGGTCGCTGTGTGCTCACTTCCGCCGTTCGCATCCCGCAGCTCAGCGACTTACATCTCTACAGAAGTCGTTGGGCCTGCCACTTCACCGGCTAAAATGCGATGTGCCTACCCGGTGGAATTCAACTCTGCACATGTTGCAGCGACTGTGGCAGCACCGACAAGCCCTGGTGCAATACGTTCTGACGTATAGCCTGGGCCAACGAGATTCAGAGGTGGGGCAAATCACGCTGGAGGAGTGGTCTCAGATCAGGGACCTATGCACCCTTCTGCACAGTTTTGAAATGGCGACGAAGATGTTTAGTGCTGACGATGCCATTATCAGCATGACTATTCCGGTGATTTACATGCTGGAGCACATGTTAAACAGAATTCGGAGTCAGGTGGTGGCACAAGAGGAGGTGGAGGAAGTAGAGGAGGAGGAGTTGTATGCGGAAGGGCTAACATCTGCAAGGTCCAGAAGGTCGGCAGCACCAAGACGGCAGGCATGTGAGGGTGGGGGAGATGGTTTTACCAGGGCGCATGGTAGCAGCCAAACTAGTGAGGAAGGTGCAGGAGCCCAGGAAGAAGTGGAGGACGAACTGATGGAAGACTCATCAGATGAGGGAGACCTTGATCACATTTCTGTTGTGCGAGGTTGGGGGGAGAGGACAGAGGAAGGAAGCATGATTGTTACCTCACCACCAACACAACAGGGACTTGGTGCTCCTGGATGCGCAACACACATGAGTGCATTCTTGCTGCACTACCTGCAACATGACCCTCGAAATGTGAGAATTAGAAATAATCCTGACTACTGGGTTGCCACACTGTTAGATCCCCGGTACAAAAGTAAATTTGCAGAAATTATTCCTGCCATAGAAAGGGATGCACGCATGCAGGAGTATCAGCAGAGACTGTTGCAGAATCTTACATGTGCTTTTCCACAAAATACCAGTGGTGCACGTAGTGAATCTCACAGTTCCAACTTGCCAACCGTGGGACCGTCAAGTGTTCAGCACTCAAACCGTAACAGAACCACAGTATCTGCTGGTAACATCAATTTTGCGGAATCATTTCACCACTTTTTTAGCCCATCCTTTGCAAGGCCACAGGAGACAAGAAGTCTGACACATAGTCAACGCCTAGAGACGATGGTACAGGAGTATCTCCAAGTAAACATTGAAGCCACGACTGTGTCACTGGACCCTTGCTCTTTTTGGTCTTCCAATCTGGATAAATGGCCGGAGCTAGCCACTTACGCCTTGGAGATCTTGTCATGCCCCGCAGCCAGCGTTCTGTCTGAACGTGTGTTCAGCGCAGCTGGTGGTGTGCTGACAGATAAGCGCACGCGGCTCTCCACTGATAATGTAGACAGACTCACGTTCATAAAGATGAACAAATCATGGATCCGAAACGACTTTTCTACCCCTGTGTCATCCTGGGGAGAGTAAAAGCTTGATGATTGGTTAAAATCACCCTACCAAACGTTTTAAGCTTTCAAATTACTAATCATGTTTATCTGTATCTTGACTGGAAAATAATTTGGGCTTTGTAGCAGTGTGCAGCACTGATCCTATTAGGCCATCTATAATAAGCTCCACCAGATTTAAAATTAAAAATAATTTTTAGCTGCATCTAGCCCGGAAAATAATTTTGGGGCTCCGAGATGCGCAAGACACATAAGTGCCTTCTTGCTGCACTACCTGCAGCATGACCCTCATATTGTCAGAATTCGAAGTAATCATGACTACTGGGTTGCCACACTCTTAGATCCCCCAAACTTTTCGATCAACCTTTTCATTTTAATAAAGACCAAAAAAATGGTCATTTTTGAAATTATAAGCATTAGCAGGTTGTTAGAAACTGAAATCAAACAATTTTCAACTCAAAACTTTATTCTAGGTGATGTTACATTTTCACATAGGACCCCTTGTTCGAAAGGAGCTTCTGAACTCTCTCGTCCATTGAATTTGTCAGGTTTTGGATGGTTTCTGCTTCAATTGTTTTGCATGAGGACAGAATACCCTCCCAGAGCTGTTGCTTAGATGTGAACTGCCTCCCGCCATCATAGACACTCCTTTTAATGATGCTCCAAAGGTTCTGAATGGGGTAGAGGTCAGGGGAGCATGGGGGTCACACCATAAGTTTGTCCCCTTTTATGCCCATATCAGCCAGAGATGCAGATGTTTTATGTGCAGCATGAGATGGTGCATTATCATGCAGAAAAATGATCTTGCTGTGAAATACACGGTTCTTCTTCTTGAACCATGGCAGGAAGTGCTGTTTGAGAAAATCCACATACATTATGGAGTTCATCTTTAGCGCCTTCAGGGATCCTAAAGGGGCCGACAATCTCTCTCCCCATGATTCCAGCCCAAAACATTACTCCACCTCCTCCTTGTTGGCGCTGTAGCCGTGTTTGCGTGGGGTGTCCATCAACCAGCCATCCTCCATTCCATCCATCTGGACCATCGAGCGCTGCACGGCACTCATCCGTGAACAAAACAGTTTTGAAATCAGTCTTCATGTAATGTTTGGCCCACTGGAGCCGTTTCTGCTTGTGTGAAGTGGATAGAGGAGGTCGACAGGATGGCGTATGCACAGCTGCAAACCTCTGAAGGACCCTGCATCTTGTTGTTCGGGGGACGTTTGAGGCACAAGCAGCTTCAAAAACTTGTCTGCTGCTATGACAAGGCTTTTTTGCCGCTGCTCTTTCAACCTGACGTAATTGCCTGTAGGAAAGAGTCCTCAATTTGCCCTTATCAGCACGCACACGTGTGTACTGTGAATCAGCTACATACTTCTTGATTGCCAAGACACTTCATCCTGATCATCGCACAATGTTGATTGTAGTCATGCCTTGACCTAAACACTCCACAATTTGTTGCTTCTCAGCAGCCGCCACATCCTTTTTCTTTCCCATTTTGGCAGAAAATGTAGGCTGCTTTATAATGTGAGAGAGCCTTCTTAAGTAGTCTTGCCTTTCATTGGACACACCTGCCATACTAATTAGCACAGGTGTCTGCAATTGCTTACAGTGATATAAAGAGCCCTGACACACATCACCATCAATGAGTTTAACTGACAAACAAACAAATTCTTCCCATATCACTCCTAAACACTTTTTGCATAATAATTTGGAACACGGTGTACATGTGCTTTTCCACAAAACACCAGCGGTTCACGTAGTGAATCTTACAGTTCTAACTTGCCAACCGTGGTCTGTATGGAATTGTTCAATAAAGGGCCCAAAATTAAGATAACATAGATGGGAGAGGTCTCTATGAATAGGAATTCCTAAGTATTTGATACCCTGTGAGGGCCAGGCAAAGGGAAAGTTGGACTGGATGGAATCCTATATGGATTGGGGAGGGAGACATCGAGGGCCTCAGACTTCGCTGCATTGATTTTAAAATTTTACCATGTAACAAAGTGATCTATTTCAGCCATAACAGCATGGATGGATATATGTGATTGAGAGATATATACTAGGACATCATCAGCAAATAGAGAGCACTTGTACTCGGTGCCTCCCACCTCAATCCACCTAATATTGGGGTTATGGCGAATTGATGAGAGCAGGTGCTCCGTCACTAGGATGTATAAGAGAGGGGACAGAGGACATCCCTGCCTTGTCCCATTGGTGATAGTGAAAGGTGATGAAAATGTTCTGACGCACCCCCTGGGCCTTGGGACACCCGGAGCCGGACCCTTTTTGGTGGATGCTGGTGGTTGTAGTCTTCGTGGCGGCGACCCGGTTCCGTGGCTCAGGGCGGTCAAACCAGTGGCGGAACTATTTATGTGGTTTTGATGTTTAAATGTCCGACTACGCCACCCGTGGATTGCGGTCAGAGTGAACCGCCGCTACAGGGCAGACCGCTGAGGCTGGTGTTGTGGGTGCAGCAGAGCGTAGCATAACTCCCCACGGGAGGAGTATAGCCTCAGGGCAGTGTATGCGGAGGATGGGGGTGATGGTGCAGGGCAGCAGCAGTAACGACACGGAGTCAGTGATGCAGTCCAGGGCCTTTACTCACAGTTCTTATTATCCAGACCACGTCTGCAGGTAACGGCTGCCCACGTCGTACTGTGCTCACCAGGTGAGGGGCTCAGACAACTCCCAGATAACTTTGGAGCACTTCACAGGACCCCCTTTGTGTGTCCTTTGTCTGGCCTTTCTTACCAACACTTCTGTCCGGCTGCCTCGGGCCTCCTCTTGGTAAACTTGGCACCAGTTTCCCTGACCCTATGTGGTGCCTTCCTAGCGGGTGTAGCGAGGGGCTGCGCCACATAAAATGCCAGAGCCTCCGGTTTCTAGCTGAGGGTCATTTCCTGCCTCCACTAGTTCGGGGACCGGTCTCCCCCTTTGGCCTGACCCCTCCACGCAGGTGGATTCGGGCGTGCGGTGGCGACTCGCCCGTCCGCACCCCTGGGATCCCTTCATTCCTCGTTCCTGGAGCCTTCTCCGCTCCTCTTCCTTCCTTCTCCCTCTTCCAGGCCTGGGCCTCTGTTACTAGGCCCGCCTCCGGAGCAGAGCTCATGCAGAGCCCCTGCTCCCTGCCACTTCTGCTCAGACTTCTCTGCACTGAACTAAGATGGTGCCCACCTTTTATACTCCCTTCTCAATGCACCCAGGAACTGCTTCCTCCCTGCTCCTGCACTACAGGGTTCCCCTTCCTCAGTGTTCCCTCCCCCCACTCCAGCCAGGGACAGGGACTGTCGTGCCCATCTCAGGGGCATATTGGTCGCCCTGCCCCACGGCAATGTGGTGTAATGCATGCAGGTGTCGGGTCCTGATCCACACTCCATCCTTACCTGAGAGTGAGATATCACACCTCTGGGTGAGGTGCAATACGTCTGTAGCAACCGAGCCCTCAGGGTGCTACAGTTCCATTTATCTTCAGCCTAGGTGACGTATTGCGATACAGGGCCGTGATTTTGGCTATAAAAGGGTCCCCTAGACCCCTACCCCAAGCTTTTTAAGAGAATCATATATGGCGTGCCAGGAGACTCTATGGAATGCTTTCTCAGCATCCAACGAGAGTATCTAATTACAAATTTTTAACTGCATCTAGCCCAGGAAATACTTTGTGCCTAGTAGCAGTGTCTGCTAGTCAGCGGATTATCCCGGCTGTTAAGCAAGCTACACCACCTGTAGTTTAGACACTTAATTTTTTCAAAGGAAATGCTTCGGGACCATGGGATACTCAGTGAAGAGCATCAGGAGGCACCCCAAGGCATAGGGGCTGGGACTGGCAGTAGGATGCCTTGCGGTGGACAGCCGAGCTCGATCCTTATAAAAGCTTTTTAACTGCAGCAGCTTTAGTGGACGCTACTGGAGCTGGAATTACGCGGCTGCTGGCATGAGACTTGCCCTCCAATAGATCCTTGTAAATGGATTTAAAGTGTATTCATTCAAATTAGAGAGACAATTTAAATTAAAAAGCTTAGAGCTGCCGCCACCACAGGGGGGCTCGCTCGACCCACCAGCGGACAGGCACCAGTATTGGGAGAGGGAGGCTGGCCATCAGGGTTCACCGCGGCTCTGGCACAAACCCGGCGACACTGAGGTGGCACGGGCAGGAGCGGACTGGCCGTGTCGGCTTCTCACTTTTTGGATTTTAGAAGGGCATGACATGCCTATATCTGTGTCTCCCCCTCCTTTTACTCCTCCACCTCTTTTATTTTCGCATGACTATATGTACTTGTCACTTTTCCATGTGTTAGTTGTGTCTTCTGAGCAGTTTGTCAGCTTTTGGACACCTTTGAAGGTGTTTTCTATGTGTTTCTATGTGTTTTTGTTTGCCTGCCATTGGTTTTAACGGTGTTCGAAGGTGTTCGACGAACAGTTCGACGAACAGTTCGGCGAACACACGGGTGTTCGACGAACCGAACCGAACTCGAACACTACGGGGGTGGCTCAACACTAACCATCTCCCCCACCCTCACATGCCTGCCGCCTTGGTGCTGCCGACCGTCTGGACCTTGCAGATGTTAGCCCTTCCGCATACAACTCCTCCTCCTCTACTTCCTCCACCTCCTCTTGTGCCACCACCTGACTCCGAATTCTGTTTAACATGTGCTCCAGCATGTAAATCACCGGAATAGTCATGCTGATAATGGCATCGTCAGCACTAAACATCTTCGTCGCCATTTCAAAACTGTGCAGAAGGGTGCATAGGTCCCTGATCTGAGACCACTCCTCCAGCGTGATTTGCCCCACCTCTGGATCTCGTTGGCCCAGGCTATACGTCAGAACGTATTGCACCAGGGCTTGTCGGTGCTGCCACAGTCGCTGCAACATGTGCAAAGTTGAATTCCACCGGGTAGGCACATCGCATTTTAGCCGGTGAAGTGGCAGGCCCAACGACTTCTGTAGAGATGTAAGTCGCTGAGCTGCGGGATGCGAACGGTGGAAGTGAGCACACAGCGACCGTGCCCTCTGCAGAAGGCCATCTAGTCCGGGATAGTGGGCTAAAAATTGCTGGACAACCAGGTTCAACACGTGAGCCATACAAGGCACTTGTGTGACATTGCCCCGGCGAAGGGCCGCACCCAGGTTTGCAGCATTGTCGCACATGGCCTTCCCTGGTTTCAGGTCCAGTGGAGACAACCATTCATGAAATTGGTTCTCCAGAGCTGACCACAACTCCTCAGCTGTGTGACTCACATTTCCCAGACATTTCAAAGTATAAACCGCCTGATGACGTTGAGCCCTACTGCCAGCATAGTAAGGAGGTGTGCAGGATCCCTTCTGCGCAGTTAGAAAGCTTGTGGCATGACCAGACAGGCTTTGGGTGCAGGTGGAGGACCGAGAGGAGGTTGAGGAGGCAGAAGCAGTGGAGGAACTTTGAGATAAAGAGGATTGACGCACAACTCATGGGGACGGCAAGACTTGGACAGCAGCCCCTTGTCCTGCTGTCACCATAGTTACCCAGTGCCCAGTCAGCGACATGTAACGCCCCAGTCCATGCCTACTCGTCCAAGTGTCTGTGGTGAAATGCACCCTATCACACACAGAGTTTCTCAAAGAAGCGGTGATGTTGTGTGCGACATGCTGGTGGAGCGCAGGCACACCTTTCTTTGAGAAGTAGTGCCGACTGGGCATCTGGTACTGGGGCACTGCGACAGACATAAGGTCTCGAAAATCCTCTGTGTCCACCAGGTGGAAAGGCAGCATTTCTGTAGCCAAGAGCTTGCAGATGGTGAAATTGAACCTCTTAGCTTTCTCATGGCTAGGAGGAAATGGTCTTTTACTTGTCCACATCTGAGGGACTGAGGGCTGGCTATTGTGCTTAGACGGGGTTGATAAGGGTGTCCCTGGCAAACTGCCGGTCTGTGAGGAAGACGCAGGTGGACATGTTAGGTTGCCTTGATCCAAAGGTGGTGCTATCGATGTCGGACAGCGCTCAACACCAGCTGGTGTTACCACCTCCAAAGACAATGATGACCTGCCAATCACGCTGGCTGTTGCGGGTAAAGAGGTGGCAGGTCTGCATCCCAAAACAGGTGTGACTGCTGTCCCCCCAGTCACAGAGGATGAAGAGGCCGCGAATGCACAAGATATGGCAGACGGTGGTTGGCCCGGCCGGCTAGGCCGCATTGTAGCGCAGTGAGCTTCCCACTGCAACTGATGCTTCATGTCCATGTGCCGGTTCATGCATGAAGTACTCAAACTATGTATTTTTTGGCCTCTACTTAGCTTTTGCTGACAAATGTTACAGATAACACGAGTTGGGTCATCTTTATCGATCTGAAAAAATGCCCAGGCTATGCAAGGCTTAGCACCCATGCGACCTGAAGAGCCACCATGACTTGTGGTGAGAGGCAGAGTTGTGTTTGAGGATGCAGTTGTTGACGTGCTTCCAGTACTACGTCTCTGTCCAGGGAGGCGCAACCTGACCTCTTCGTCACTAGCATTCTCCTCCACCTCCTCTGCTGACCTCATCTCTTGGCTGACTGTGGGTTGACAGTAAGTGGGATCTCCAACCGCATCATCATCACCCTGTGCGTTATCACACCCGTCGTCCTCAGAGCCAACCTGTTCCTGCCCTGACAAAAAACTAAAGTTGTCGCTCCAATCAGGTATTTGAGTCTCATCATCGTCTTCCTCATTGTCTCCACCAACAGGAGTTACAGTTTGGGAATGAGGGTCTACATTATGGTCAGAACCTTCAGCGTCTGGTCCTGGATCCGACTTAAAAAGATTCTGGGCATCAGTGCAGATCATTTCCTCGTCTGGATTCACAGAAGCGCTGGAGCCGACCTCTGATTCCCAGGCTATAGTATGAGTAAACAGCTCTGCAACTCAACCATCTGTTCTACCTCATACTCAGACGGGCAGCTGGAGATTTGGGAGCTGTGAGGAAGCAAGTGCGATTGGGGTGACACCTTTGAGGACTGGAGTATTTGTGATGTTGAAATTGATGTGGAGGAGAGCCCACTTAAAGGAGCACTTGATATCCGTTGAAGCACCTGCTGTTTTTGTGCCTCATCTGGAATTTGTAGCGATTGGCGTGGCCGTAAGAAAGGGATCTTATCACATTGTACGCTAAAAGAAGTAGGCATTTTAGTTTGGCTGGAAGATGGTCTTTCTTCTGCAGATGTTACTGTTGCTTTAACACCTACCCCACGGACACAACCTTTTTTTCCCCTTCCCAACACACCTATTCCCCTTTCCACCAGCAGTTGGCCTTTTTCCACTCATTTTGGTGGTTAACTAATTCACAACTCTGGAGTTGTTTGCACAAAAAAACAATGGATGGGAACCGAGCAGAGCTGAGTGGCCAAACTGTGGTATTAGGCCAAAACTATTGGCTGGGTTAGATGCAGAAAAAAATTATTTTTAATTTACAACCTGATGGAGGTCAATATAGATGGACTAATAGACAAAGTCCCACACACTGCTAGAAGCCCAAATATTTTTTCAGAGCTAGATACAGAAAAAAATTATATTCAGTTTGCAACCTGATGGAGGTCAGTATAGATGGACTAATAGAACAAGTCCCACACACTGCTAGAAGCCCAAATATTTTTTCAGAGCTAGAAGAAGAAAAAAATATTTTTAATTTGCAACCTGATGGAGGTCAGTATAGATGGACTAATAGACCAAGTCCCACACACTGCTAGAAGCCCAAATATTTTTTCAGAGCTAGATGCAGAAAAAAAATATTTTTAATTTGCAACCTGTTGGAGGTCAGTATAGATGGACTAATAGACCAAGTCCCACACACTGCTAGAAGCCCAAATATTTTTTCAGAGCTAGAAGCAGAAAAAAATTATATTCAATTTGCAACCTGATGGAGGTCAGTATAGATGGACTAATAGATCGAGTCCCACACACTGCTAGAAGCCCAAATATTTTTTCAGAGCTAGATGCAGAAAAAAATAATTTTTAATTTGCAACCTGATGGAGGTCAGCATAGATGGACTAAAACACCAAGTCCCACACACTGCTAGAAGCCCAAATATTTTTTCAGAGCTAGATGCAGAAAAAAATTATATTCAATTTTCATCCTGATGGAGGTCAGTATAGATGGACTAATAGATCAAGTCCCACACACAGCTAGAAGCCCAAATATTTTTTCAGAGCTAGATGCAGAAAAAATTATATTCAATTTGCAACCTGATGGAGGTCAGTATAGATGGACTAATAGAACAAGTCCCACACACTGCTAGAAGCCCAAATATTTTTTCAGAGCTAGATGCAGAAAAAAATTATATTCAATTTGCAACCTGATGGAGGTCAGTATAGATGGACTGATAGAATGATGCTATGCCCAAAATGTTTTACTTCACTAGGTGCAGTAAAAAAATTGGTATTCTATACACAGGTGGTATAGCTTGCAACACAGATAGGCTACTCCACTGACTAACACACTCTGCAATAGGCCAAAAAGGATTAGCTTTGCTAGATTTAGCCAAATGCTGTGAAAAAAACTTGCACAGCACTGGCACAGACCTGCCTGGCAAAAACTGATAGGAAATGCTGTAACCTAGTCCTTAAAAGGACTGCAATCACAACTATTCCCTACTCCCAATCTATCTGTAGATTTGTGCGAAAATTGGCTTGAAATTAACAAGGTATAGCGCACACAGCAACAGCGGTGCCGTCTAACACGCAGCTGCAGCAGTGAGAAAATGGTGGTGACGGGGAAAATGGCTGGGACTTATAGGGCAAGGACATGTGACATACACTGCCAATGACACATGCCCTTGCTTGTGTGAAAAAAAGCACTTCGCTCCATGTGTGCGCTGCTGATAGGCTGACGGATTGCACCTCCCCACTGTAAATGCACGAAAGAGAAAAAAAAATGGAGATCTTCATTATTCCTGCAGAGATCCATCCCCTGCCCCTCCCCCCGCCCCGCTGTACACTCAAACTGAGCATTAACATTAATTTTCATCATTACAGAGAAAAAATCCAGTTATGATTTTGGTGCACGAACAGTTATCGAACATAACCTCGAACAGCCGAATTTTTTTCAAATCATTCGTGTTCGCCGAACGGCTCGAACACCGCCCAAAACAGCTCGAATTTGAGATTGGCGAACAGTTCGAGTCGAACAACGCTCATCTCTATTAAAGGGTTTATTAAAAAAAAAAATAATAGTGTTTTCATGCACTGTCTCTTTAAAAAAGCCGGCCAGCAATTCAGCATCAGTACCCGACAATTTAGAACAGAAAGAATAGAGCATCACCCATAGATTAGATAGATAGAAACATGTCAGTCACATATATAATAAGTACAGTGATAGTGTTGATTACTGTACTTGTCATTTAGTGTTAAAATAAAGGATTTATTAAAAAAAAAATTAGCGTGGGGTTCCCCGTAATTTTAGTCTCTAGCAGAGGTTAAGCAGATGTCTGGGGCAGATGTTTAAAGCCTGGGAAGGGGCTAATACCCACGGAGCTTCCCAGGCTACTAATATCAGCCCCCAGCTGAATACCTAGCCTTTACTAGCTATTAAAATGTGGGACCCAAAAAAAAAATGATGCGGGGTCCCCCCTATTTTAATAGCTAGCAAAGGCTAGGCAGACAGCTGGGGGCTGATAATAATAGCCCAGGAAGGGTGCCATGAATATTGGCCCCCTCCCAGGCTAGAAACACCAGCCGTTAGCTGCCCCAGAAATGGCGCATCCATAGGATGTAGCGGTGGCAGTGGGGTAATAGGGCTGGGGTTGATGTCAGCTTATAATGCCAGCTGACATCAAGCCCAGGTTAGTAATGGAGAGGCGTCTATAAGACACTCCCATTACTAACTCCATAGTCAAAGTTAAAAAAAACACAAACACCCAGAATAAAGTCCTTTAATTGAAATAAACACACAATTCTTTAATGTTCTAAATTAAACCATACTTACCGTATCGCCCATTCCAGCTGAAGCCAATGTCTTCTGCAATAAAAGTAAAATAATAAACCAACCTCATCCTTACCTTTCCATGGTTCCCAGGACGGCTTCAGCTCTGCTACATTCACATGACAGGCTGGATCACAGCCGAAAGCTGCCATCCCGCTTGCCATGCCGCAGACACTGAGAAGCGCAGGCATGCTTGCGCTCCTCAGTGTCTCGCTGTGACGGCATCCAGATGAGCCGAGATCATGTCCAATGAACTCAGCTCACCTCATGCACGTCACTGACAGAGTGGGAGAATTCTCCTGCGCTCAGTGCTTGAGCAGGAGAATTCTCCCACGCTGGATGGCATTGAGATGACAGGCTGGATGGCAGCTGAGCGCTGCCATCCAGCTTGTCATCCTTCAGAGACACTGCAGAGTGCAAGCATGCCTGCGCTCTGCAGTGTCTATGAAGGATGGCATGCTGGATGGCAGCGCTCAGCTGCGATCCAGCCTGTCATCTCAATGCCATCCAGCTTGTCATCCTTCATAGACAATGCAGAGCGCAGGCATGCCTGCGCCCTGCAGTGTCTCTGAAGGATGAAAAGCTTGATGGTAGCGCTCTGCTGCGATCCAGCGCTTCAGAGACACTGCAGGTAGCGCTTCAGAGACACTTCAGCGCTTCAGCTATGGTTAACAGAGTTAGGGAGGGGTGAGGTGCCTACAGTTATCCTTTACAAATGTTTTTCCTAGTCATGGATAACTGAAGGGCTCCACCACCTCTGCATTACCCATATCACCCCTAACCGAATGATGTCCCTCAATTAATATTGTACTTTTCTGTGATATAGAAAGAGAGTTGTCCCTATCAAGTGTATAGGGAGGGAGTAGTTAGAAAAAAGCTTTCTTTTGATATTACACAGCCCACAGCCAGTGGATCCATGTGGCTGCATGTATAAGCACTGGCTGTGGATTTCAGCCTTGTATGCTTGACACTGAAGCGCTGCGGCGTTTTAAGGAAAAACATACTTTGAATGTTAGTTAAAGACCCAGCCGCATGGGTGACTAGCAGGGATGAGGGACCCGAATTTAAAAGTTCGGCATTCGTACCGGACAGTTGCTGTCTGATGCTAAACGCCGAACATGGACTTTCACCGGAAGTCTGTTACAATATTCAGAGTTCTGGTGGAAGTCCATTGCAGAGAGAGAGATTTATTTACTTTCCAGTTAAAAAGTACTGGTCCCCATTGTTTTCAATGGGGTTCGGGTTCTGGTTCAAGTTCGAGTACAGTTCTGGTACCAAAACCTGAACTTCCATGGGTCCGCTCATCCTTAGTCATAAAGGCTGACTTCTTCCCACCCACTCACCTTCAGTGACAGGTCTCTCCCTGCCTACGTGCTTTTATAGGAAGAAACCTGTAAGTCATTAAAGCCGGCGGAGAGAAACTACAGGGGACCAGTATTTTTGACTAGACTAATGAATGTGGCTTTGTACGGCTTGGTCCCTGGTAGAGATGAGCGGTGTTCGACTAGAACTGTTCGCCAATCTCAAATTCGAGCTGTTTTGGGCGGTGTTCGAGTTGTTCGACGAACCCGAACGATTTGCAAAAAATTCGGCTGTTCGAGGTTATGTTCGATAACTGTTCGTGCACCAAAAGCGTGTCCTGCATGTCTGGCGCTATTTAGAGCACCAATCATGCAGGGATTGTCTGCCACTCACTGTAATGCCACAGCCATGGTGGTTGTGGCATTACAGTGATTGCCCAAATCGATGGGAACAGTGCCAACAGTGAAACATGAAAAGCCGGCAATTCAGCAGCGGCATACACCGGTACCCGACAATTTAGAACAGAAAGAATAGAGCTTCACACATAGATTAGATAGATATAAACATGTCAGCCACATATATACGAAGTACAGTGAAAGTGCTGCTTACTGTACTTGTCATTTAGCGTAAAGGATTTATCAAAAAAAATAATAGTGTTTTCATGCACCGTCTCTTTAAAAAAGCCGGCCGGCAATTCAGCAGCGGTACCCGACAATTTATAACAGACAGAATAGAGCTTCACACATAGATTAGATAGATAGAAACATGTCAGCCACATATATACGAAGTACAGTGACAGTGTTGCTTACTGTACTTGTCATTTAGCGTAAAGGATTTATCAAAAAAAATAATAGTGTTTTCATGCACTGTCTCTTTAAAAAAGCCGGCCGGCAATTCAGCAGCGGTACCCGACAATTTATAACAGACAGAATAGAGCTTCACACATAGATTAGATAGATAGAAACATGTCAGCCACATATATACGAAGTACAGTGACAGTGTTGCTTACTGTACTTGTCATTTAGCGTAAAGGATTTATCAAAAAAAATAATAGTGTTTTCATGCACTGTCTCTTTAAAAAAGCCGGCCGGCAATTCAGCAGCGGTACCCGACAATTTATAACAGACAGAATAGAGCTTCACACATAGATTAGATAGATAGAAACATGTCAGTCACATATATATGAAGTACAGTGATAGTGTTGGTTACTGTACTTGTCATTTAGTATTAAAATAAAGGATTTATTATTAAAAAAATTGGCGTGGGGTTCCCCTTAATTTTAGGCTCTAGCGGAGGTTAAGCAGACGGCTGGGGCAGATGTTTGAAGCCTGGGAAGGGGGTAATACCCACGGAGCTTCCCAGGCTACTAATATCAGCCCCCAGCTGAATACATAGCCTTTACTAGCTATTAAAATGGGGACCCCCCCCCAAAAAATGACGTGGGGTCCCCCCTAATTTAATAGCTAGCAAAGGCTAGGCAGACAGCTGGGGGCTGATATTAATAGCCCAGGAAGGGAGCCATGAATATTGGCCCCCTCCCAGGCTAGAAACACCAGCCGTCAGCCGCCCCAGAAATGGCGCATTCATAGGATGCGCCAATTCTGGCACTTAGCCTCGCTCTTCCACGCTGCCCTGGTGCGGTGGCAGGGGGTAATAGGGTTGGGGTTGATGTCAGCTTATAATGCCAGCTGACATCAAGCCCAGGTTAGTAATGGAGAGGCGTCTATAAGACACCCCCATTACTAACCCCATAGTCAAAGTTAAAAAAAACACAAACACCCAGAATAAAGTCCTTTAATTGAAATAAAGACACAAACCTTTATTGTTCTAAATTAAACCATACTTACCGTCACGCCCATTCCAGCTGAAGCCAACGATCTCCTGCAATAAAAGAAAAATAATAAAGCAACCTCATCCTTACCTTTCCATGGTTCCCACGACAGCTTCAGCTCTGCTACATCGAGATGACAGGCTGGACCGCAGCAGAACGCTGCCATCCAGCCTCTCATCCCGCAGACACTGAGAAGCGCAGGCTTGCTTGCGCTGCTCAGCGTCTCTCTGTGACGACATCCAGATGAGCCGAGGTCATGTCCAATGAACTCGGCTCACCTCATGCACGTCACTGACAGCGTGGGAAAATTCTCACGCTGAAGCGGTGAGTGCAGCAGAATTCTCCCACGCTGTCAGTGACGTGCATAAGGTGAGCTCATGTCCAATGAACTCAGCTCACCTCCTGCACGTCACTGACAGCGTGGGAGAATTCTCCTGCACTCAGCGCTTCAGCGTGAGAATTCTCCCACGCTGAAGCGCTGAGTGCAGGAGAATTTTCCCATGCTGTCAGTGACGTGCATAAGGTGAGCTCATGTCCAATGAACTCAGCTCACCTCCTGCACGTCACTGACAGCGTGGGAGAATTCTCCTGCACTCAGCGCTTCAGTGTGAGAATTCTCCCACGCTGAAGCGCTGAGTGCAGGAGAATTTTCCCACGCTGTCAGTGACGTGCATGAGGTGAGCCGAGTTCATTGGACATTAACTCGGCTCATCTGGATGCCCTCACAGAGAGACACTGTGGAGCGCAAGCAAGCCTGCGCTTCTCAGTGTCTGCGGGATGACAGGCTGGATGGCAGCGTTCTGCTGCGGTCCAGCCTGTCATCTCGATGTAGCAGAGCTGAAGCTGTCATGGGAACCATGGAAAGGTAAGGATGATGTTGCTTTATTATTTTTCTTTTATTTCAGGAGATCGTTGGCTTCAGCTGGAATGGGCGTGATGGTAAGTATGGTTTAATTTAGAACAATAAAGAATTGTGTGTTTATTTCAATTAAAGGACTTTTTTCTGGGTGTTGTGTTTTTTTTAAATACTTTACTAGAAATTCATGGTGGTCATGTCTAATATTGGCGTGACCCCATGAATTTCGGGCTTAGGGCCAGCTGATAATGCCAAGCTGGCCCTAACCCCTTTATTACCCAGTGAGCCACCGCATCAGGGCCCTGGATGAGTTGGGTACAGCGCCAGAAGATGGCGCTTCTATGAACGCGCCATTTTCCGGGGTGGCTGCGGACTGCAATTTGCAGCGGGGGTGGCCCAGAAAGCTTTGGCCTCCCTGCGCTGCGGATTCCAGCCCCCAGCTGCCTAGTTGTACCTGGCTGGACACAAAAACAGGGCGAAGCCCCACGTCAATTTTCTTTAAATTATTTCATGAAATAATTAAGAAAAAAAGGGCTTCCCTATATTGTTGTGTCCGGCCAGGTACAAATAGGCAGCTGGTGGTTGGGGGCAGCCCGTTCCTGCCTGCTGTACCTGGCTGGACACAAATATAGTGCGAAGCCCCACGTCAATTTTTTTTAAATTATTTCATGAATTTCCTGAAATAATTTAAAAAAATTGAAGTGGGGCTTCGCACTATATTTGTGTCCAGCCAGGTACAGCAGGCAGGAACGGGCTGCCCCCATCCACCAGCTGCCTATTTGTACCTGGCCGGACACAGCAATATAGGGAAGCCCTTTTTTTCTTAATTATTTCATGAATTTCATGAAATAATTAAAAAAAATTGAAGTGGGGCTTCGCACTATATTTGTGTCCAGCCAGGTACAGCAGGCAGGAACGGGCTGCCCCCATCCACCAGCTGCCTATTTGTACCTGGCCGGACACAACAATATAGGGAAGCCCTTTTTTTCTTAATTATTTCATGAATTTCATGAAATAATTAAAAAAAATTGAAGTGGGGCTTCGCACTATATTTGTGTCCAGCCAGGTACAGCAGGCAGGAACGGGCTGCCCCCAACCACCAGCTGCCTATTTGTACCTGGCCGGACACAACAATATAGGGAAGGCCTTTTTTTCTTAATTATTTCATGAATTTCATGAAATAATTAAAAAAAAAGTACGTGGGGCTTCGCCCTATTTTTGTGTCCAGCCAGGTACAACTAGGCAGCTGGGGGCTGGAATCTGCAGCGCAGGGAGGCCCAAGCTTTCTGGCCCCCCCCCGCTACAAATTGCAGTCCGCAGCCACCCCGGAAAATGGCGCGTTCATAGAAGCACCATCTTCTGGCGCTGTACCCAACTCATCCAGGGCCCTGGTGCGGTGGCTCACTGGGTAATAAAGGGGTTAGGGCCAGCTTGGTATTATCAGCTGGCCCCAAGCCCAAAATTCATGGGGTCACGCCAGTATTAGACATGACCGCCATGAATTTCTAGTAAAGTATTTAAAAAAAACACAACACCCAGAATAAAGTCCTTTAATTGAAATAAAGACACAATTCTTTATTGTTCTAAATTAAACCATACTTACCATCACACCCATTCCAGCTGAAGCCAACGATCTCCTGCAATAAAAGAAAAATAATAAACCAACCTCATCCTTACCTTTCCATGGTTCCCACGACAGCTTCAGCTCTGCTACATCGAGATGACTGGCTGGACCGCAGCAGAACGCTGCCATCCAGTCTGTCATCCCGCAGACACTGAGAAGCGCAGGCATGCTTGCGGTCCTCACTGTCTCGCTGTGACGGCATCCAGATGAGCCGAGGTCATGTCCAATGAACTCGGCTCACCTCATGCACGTCACTGACAGCGTGGGAAAATTCTCACGCTGAAGTGCTGAGTGCAGGAGAATTCTCCCACGCTGTCAGTGATGTGCATGAGGTGAGCTCATGTCCAATGAACTCAGCTCACCTCCTGCACGTCACTGACAGCGTGGGAAAATTCTCCTGCAATCAGCGCTTCAGCGTGAGAATTTTCCCACGCTGTCAGTGACGTGCATGAGGTGAGCCGAGTTCATTGGACATGAACTCGGCTCATCTGGATGTCGTCACAGAGAGACGCTGAGCAGCGCAAGCAAGCTTGCGCTTCTCAGTGTCTGCGGGATGACAGGCTGGATGGCAGCGTTCTGCTGCGGTCCAGCCTGTCATCTCGATGTAGCAGAGCTGAAGCTGTCGTGGGAACCATGGAAAGGTAAGGATGAGGTTGCTTTATTATTTTTCTTTTATTGCAGGAGATCGTTGGCTTCAGCTGGAATGGGCGTGATGGTAAGTATGGTTTAATTTAGAACAATAAAGGATTGTGTCTTTATTTCAATTAAAGGACTTTATTCTGGGTGTTTATGTTTTTTTTTAACTTTGACTATGGGGTTAGTAATGGGGGTGTCTTATAGACGCCTCTCCATTACTAACCTGGGCTTAATGTCAGCTGGCATTATAAGCTGACATCAACCCCAACCCTATTACCCCCTGCCACCGCACCAGGGCAGCGTGGAAGAGCGAGGCTAAGTGCCAGAATTGGCGCATCCTATGAATGCGCCATTTCTGGGGCGGCTGACGGCTGGTGTTTCTAGCCTGGGAGGGGGCCAATATTCATGGCTCCCTTCCTGGGCTATTAATATCAGCCCCCAGCTGTCTGCCTAGCCTTTGCTAGCTATTAAATTAGGGGGGACCCCACGTCATTTTTTTGGGGGGGTCCCCCATTTTAATAGCTCGTAAAGGCTATGTATTCAGCTGGGGGCTGATATTAGTAGCCTGGGAAGCTCCGTGGGTATTACCCCCTTCCCAGGCTTCAAACATCTGCCCCAGCCGTCTGCTTAACCTCCGCTAGAGCCTAAAATTAAGGGGAACCCCACGCCAATTTTTTTTAATAATAAATCCTTTATTTTAATACTAAATGACAAGTACAGTAACCAACACTATCACTGTACTTCATATATATGTGACTGACATGTTTCTATCTATCTAATCTATGTGTGATGCTCTATCTTTCTGTTCTAAATTGTCGGGTACCGCTGCTGAATTGCCGGCCGGCTTTTTTAAAGAGACAGTGCATGAAAACACTATTATTTTTTTAAATAAATCCTTTACACTAAATGACAAGTACAGTAAGCAACACTATCACTGTACTTATTATATATGTGACTGACATGTTTCTATCTATCTAATCTATGTGTGAAGCTCTATTCTTTCTGTTCTAAATTGTCGGGTACAGATGCTGAATTGCCGGCCGGCTTTTTTAAAGAGACGGTGCATGAAAACACTAATATTTTTTTTAATAAATCCTTTACACTAAATGACAAGTGCAGTAACCAACACTGTCACTGTGCTTCTTATATGTGTGACTGACATGTTTCTATCTATCTAATCTATGTGTGATGCTCTATTCCTTCTTGTCTAAATTGTCGGGTACCGGTGTATGCCGCTGCTGAATTTGCCGGCCGGCTTTTTTAAAGAGAGTGTCTTCTGAGCAGTTTGTCAGCTTTTGGACACCTTTGCAGGTGTTTTCTATGTGTTTCTATGTGTTTTTGTTTGCCTGCCATTGGTTTTAACGGTGTTCGACGGTGTTCTAAGGTGTTCGACGAACAGTTCGACGAACAGTTCCTCGAACATCCCGATGTTCGACGAACCGAACCGAACCCGAACACTACGGGGGTGGCTCAACACTAGTCCCTGGCAGTGTTTCAGAGTCAAACACACTCACCTGAAATCATACAATCAGTGTTTTTCACATGCTGCCCATGGTTCGGGCAGCATGCCTTCGGTATCAGGCTCCCTTAAAATAAAACATAATTAGGCTAATTCTACATGACTTGTCGTATAGTTCTGTCATGGATTTTTTTTATCACAGAAAAAACTGTGATGCGTTGAAATCTAGGAATGTATGCACAAAAGAGTACGGTGGCTCTGTACGACCAACAAACAATATGGAGCCAAAATTTTTAAGTGTAAAACTGATATGTGAACTTAGGTGTACAACTACAGATTTATTTTTCCTTTACATATTAAAATGACACATGGAGTGCCCACAACTTCATGTTCTTTAGGGACTCTGTATTGCCAGTGGTAATACATGTATGTGATTAATTAATTTAACCCTTTTAAATGTACCATAATAAGACAGGTACACAACCGTAATACACAGCTTACACCCTGCTGCAATGACTATGTTTGGAGATAACTTGCTATCTAAACCCTCACTTACCACAGTCAAGAATGACCGTGGCACCTAGGTGGTTTTACAAAGTAAGGGTGATTCATAATCAGGCCATTTGACTCCTACAATGCAGTTGTAAAGTGCTGATGGATTGCTATTGCATGGATTCTCTGAAAACTACAATTCCAAAATGAATTCAATTATTTTTTGTATATTTATTATTTATTCTTATGATTGCAGTTTGAAAGATAGTTTGATTTGCCTGCTTTTATTTTAGTAATACAATTAAATTTAGCTGTAAGTAATTAGACCAAAATATTACTGGAGGCTTGCATGTGTGAATTTACATGAGACAGACGTATTGCAGAAGTTTTGCAACTGAAAATCAGGTCCATTTACCTAAATAGGGTTGTTGTGGATGGAGCACATGGATTCAGTTGAGTGGGACAGTTGCAGAAATTTCTGAAAAAAACTGCTGTTGATTTCACCCCAACTGTCCCATTTCCTATATTGGATACTTACAGTAAGTATAGTCAGTCTCATAGAATATAATTGAAGTGGAGGCCACATATGCCCTCCTTTGCTCCTTTCCCAATGGGGCTGCAGAGCCTGTTATCAGGATTTTAAAGCGGTGATGTCAGAATCGAAGGGGTACCCACCGATCAGCAGCTTTAAAAAAAATGCACTGGTTGTGCAGTAAATGACTGCATTTCAATTTCTGGAATGCTAACATTTTTCTTTTGTCTTTTAAAAAAAAAAACTTGACATACAAGAAAAGTGAAAGAAATTTAAAAAAAATGGAGCTTAGAGCTTGTCCATCTCACAAGTCAGGAAGTACACTTTATCTGACAGTACATTTCTCTTCAGGGATAAAATTAGACCTGAGGGGGCTTAAACTGACATTCTTTTTTGTTATTAAGATGCTATCATGGGTAGGGAACCGTTTTTCTGCCAAAGACCATTTGGGTATTTATACACACTTTTGGGAGCTGTACAAATTGTGCGCTAACTCCACCCACAAAGTACGTCCTGACTAGTGTTGAGCCACCCCCGTAGTGTTCGAGTTCGGTTCGGTTCGTCGATCACCCGTGTGTTCGCCGAATTGTTCGTCGAACTGTTCGTCGAACACCTTCGAACACCGTTAAAACCAATGGCAGGCAAACAAAAACACATAGAAACACATAGAAAACACCTTCAAAGGTGTCCAAAAGCTGACAAACTGCTCAGAAGACACAACTAACACATGGAAAAGTGACAAGTACATATAGTCATGCGAAAAGAAAAGAGGTGGAGGAGTAAAAGGAGGGGGAGACACAGATATAGGCATGTCATGCCCTTCTAAAATCCAAAAAGTGAGAAGCCGACACGTTCAGTCCGCTCCTGCCCGTGCCACCTCCGTGTCGCCGGGTTTGTGCCAGAGCCGCGGTGAACCCTGACGGCCAGCCCCCCTCTCCCAATACTGGTGCCTGTCCGCTGGTGGGTCAAGCGAGCCCCCCTGTGGTGGAGGCAGCTCTAAGCTTTTTAATTTAAATTGTCTCTCTAATTTGAATAAATACACTTTAAATCCATTTACAAGGATCTATTGGAGGGCAAGTCTCATGCCAGCAGCCGCGTAATTCCAGTTCCAGTAGCGTCCACTAAAGCTGCTGCAGTTAAAAAGCTTTTATAAGGATCGAGCTCGGCTGTCCACCGCAAGGCATCCTACTGCTAGTCCGAGCCCCTATGCCTTGGGGTGCCTCCTGATGCTCTTCACTGAGTATCCCGTGGTCCCGAAGCATTTACTTTGAAAAAATGAAGTGTCCAAACTACAGGTGGTGTAGCTTGCTTAACAGCCGGGATAATCCGCTGACTAGCAGACCCTGCTACTAGGCACAAAGTATTTACTGGGCTAGATGCAGTTAAAAATTTGTAATTAGATACTCTCGTTGGATGCTGAGAAAGCATTCCATAGAGTCTCCTGGCACGCCATATATGATTCTCTTAAAAAGCTTGGGGTAGGAGTCTAGGGGACCCTTTTATAGCCAAAATCACGGCCCTGTATCGCAATACGTCACCTAGGCTGAAGATAAATGGAACTGTAGCACCCTGAGGGCTCGGTTGCTACAGAGGTATTGCACCTCACCCAGAGGTGTGATATCTCACTCTCAGGTAAGGATGTAGTGTGGATCAGGACCCGACACCTGCATGCATTACACCACATTGCCGTGGGGCAGGGCGACCAATATGCCCCTGAGATGGGCACGACAGTCCCTGTCCCTGGCTGGAGTGGGGGGAGGGAACACTGAGGAAGGGGAACCCTGTAGTGCAGGAGCAGGGAGGAAGCAGTTCCTGGGTGCATTGAGAAGGGAGTATAAAAGGTAGGCACCATCTTAGTTCAGTGCAGAGAAGTCTGAGCAGAAGTGGCAGGGAGCAGGGGCTCTGCATGAGCTCTGCTCCGGAGGCGGGCCTAGTAACAGAGGCCCAGGCCTGGAAGAGGGAGAAGGAAGGAAGAGGAGCGGAGAAGGCTCCAGGAACGAGGAACGAAGGGATCTCAGGGGTGCGGACGGGCGAGTCGCCACCGCACGCCCGAATCCACCTGCGTGGAGGGGTCAGGCCAAAGGGGGAGACCGGTCCCCGAAACTAGTGGAGGCAGGAAACGACCCTCAGCTAGAAAAGGAGGCTGTGACATTTTATGTGGCGCAGCCCCTCGCTACACCCGCTAGGAAGGCACCACATAGGGTCAGGGAAACTGGCGCCAAGTTTACCAAGAGGAGGCCCGAGGCAGCCGGACAGAAGGGTTGGTAAGAAAGGCCAGACAAAGGACACACAAAGGGGGTCCTGTGAAGCACTCCAAAGTTATCTGGGAGTTGTCTGAGCCCCTCACCTGGTGAGCACAGTACGACGTGGGCAGCCGTTACCTGCAGACGTGGTGTGGATAATAAGAACTGTGAGTAAAGGCCCTGGACTGCATCACTGACTCCGTGTCGTTACTGCTGCTGCCCTGCACCATCACCCCCATCCTCCGCATACACTGCCCTGAGGCTATACTCCTCCCGTGGGGAGTTATGCTACGCTCTGCTGCACCCACAACACCAGCCTCAGCGGTCTGCCCTGGAGCGGCGGTTCACTCTGACCGCAATCCACGGGTGGCATAGTCGGACATTTAAACATCAAAACCACATAAATAGTTCCGCCACTAGTTTGACCGCCCTGAGCCACGGAACCGGGTTGCCGCCACGGAGACTACAACCACCAGCATCCACCAAAAAGGGTCCGGCTCCGGGTGTCCCAAGGCCCAGGGGGCGCGTCAGAACATTTTCATCACCTTTCACAATCACCAATGGGACAAGGCAGGGATGTTCTCTGTCCCATCTCTTATACATCCTAGTGACGGAGCACCTGCTCTAATCAATTCGCCATAACCCCAATATTAGGTGGATTGAGGTGGGAGGCACCGAGTACAAGTGCTCTCTATTTGCTGATGATGTCCTAGTATATATCACTCAATCACATATATCTATCCATGCTGTTATGGCTGAAATAGATCACTTTGTTACATGGTCAAATTTTAAAATCAATGCAGCGAAGTCTGAGGCCCTCGATGTCTCCCTCCCCAAATCCATATAGGATTCCATCCAGTCCAATTTTCCCTTTGCCTGGCCCTCACAGGGTATCAAATACTTAGGAATTACTATTCATAGAGACCTCTCCCATCTATGTTATCTTAATTTTGGGCCCTTTATTGAACAACTCCATACAGACCACGGTTGGCAAGTTAGAACTGTAAGATTCACTACGTGAACCACTGGTGTTTTGTGGAAAAGCACATGTACACTGTGTTCCAAATTATTATGCAAAAAGTGTTTAGGAGTGATAAGGGAAGAATTTGTTTGTCAGTTAAACTCATTGATGGTGATGTGTGTCAGGGCTCTTTATATCACTGTAAGCAATTGCAGACACCTGTGCTAATTAGTTTGGCAGGTGTGTCCAATGAAAGGCAAGACTACTTAAGAAGGCTGTCTCACATTATTAAGCAGCCTACATTTTCTGCCAAAATGGGAAAGAAAAAGGATGTGTCGGCTGCTGAGAAGCAACAAATTGTGGAGTGTTTAGGTCAAGGCATGACTACAATCAACATTGTGCGATGATCAGGATGAAGTGTCTTGGCAATCAAGAAGTATGTAGCTGATTCACAGTACACACGTGTGCGTGCTGATAAGGGCAAATTGAGGACTCTTTCCTACAGGCAATTACGTCAGATTGAAAGAGCAGCGGCAAAAAAGCCTTGTCATAGCAGCAGACAAGTTTTTGAAGCTGCTTGTGCCTCCAACGTCCCCCGAACAACAAGATGCAGGGTCCTTCAGAGGTTTGCAGCTGTGCATACGCCATCCTGTCGACCTCCTCTATCCACTTCACACAAGCAGAAACGGCTCCAGTGGGCCAAACATTACATGAAGACTGATTTCAAAACTGTTTTGTTCACGGATGAGTGCCGTGCAGCGCTCGATGGTCCAGATGGATGGAGTGGAGGATGGCTGGTTGATGGACACCCCACGCAAACACGGCTACAGCGCCATCAAGGAGGAGGTGGAGTAATGTTTTGGGCTGGAATCATGGGGAGAGAGATTGTCGGCCCCTTTAGGATCCCTGAAGGCGCTAAAGATGAACTCCATAATGTATGTGGATTTTCTCAAACAGCACTTCCTGCCATGGTTCAAGAAGAAGAACCGTGTATTTCACAGCAAGATCATTTTTCTGCATGATAATGCACCATCTCATGCTGCACATAAAACATCTGCATCTCTGGCTGATATGGGCATAAAAGGGGACAAACTTATGGTGTGACCCCCATGCTCCCCTGACCTCTACCCCATTCAGAACCTCTGGAGCATCATTAAAAGGAGTGTCTATGATGGCGGGAGGCAGTTCACATCTAAGCAACAGCTCTGGGAGGGTATTCTGTCCTCATGCAAAACAATTGAAGCAGAAACCATCCAAAACCTGACAAATTCAATGGACGAGAGAGTTCAGAAGCTCCTTTCGAACAAGGGGTCCTATGTGAAAATGTAACATCACCTACAATAAAGTTTTGAGTTGAAAACTGTTTGATTTCAGTTTCTAACAACCTGCTAATGCTTATAATTTCAAAAATGACCATTTTTTTGGTCTTTATTAAAATGAAAAGGTTGATCGAAAAGTTTGGGGGATCTAAGAGTGTGGCAACCCAGTAGTCATGATTACTTCGAATTCTGACAATATGAGGGTCATGCTGCAGGTAGTGCAGCAAGAAGGCACTTATGTGTCTTGCGCATCTCGGAGCCCCAAAATTATTTTCCGGGCTAGATGCAGCTAAAAATTATTATTAATTTTAAATCTGGTGAAGCTTTAGTATAGATGTCCTAATAGGATCAGTGCTGCACACTGCTACAAAGCCCAAATTATTTTCAAGTCAAGATACAGATAAACATGATTAGTAATTTTAAATCTGGTGGAGCTTATTATAGATGGCCTAATAGAATCAGTGCTGCACACTGCTACAAAGCCCAAATTATTTTCCAGCCAAGATACAGATAAACATGATTAGTAATTTGAAAGCTTAAAACGGTTGGTAGGGTGATTTTAACCAATCATCAAGCTTTTACTCTCCCCAGGATGACACAGGGGTAGAAAAGTCGTTTCGGATCCATGATTTGTTCATCTTTATGAACGTGAGTCTGTCTACATTATCAGTGGAGAGTAGAGATGAGCGTTGTTCTACTCGAACTGTTCGCCAATCTCAAATTCGAGCTGTTTTGGGCGGTGTTCGAGCCGGTCGGCGAACACGAACAATTTGAGAAAAATTCGGCTGTTCGAGGTTATGTTCGATAACTGTTCGTGCACCAAAATCATAACTGGATTTTTTCTCAGTAATGATGAAAATTAATGTTAATACGCAGTTTGAGTGTACAGCGGGGCGGGGGGAGGGGCAGGGGATGGATCTCTGCAGGAACAATGAAGATCTCCATTTTTTTTTCTCTTTCCCGCATTTGCAGTGGGGAGGTGCAATCTGTCAGCCTATCAGCAGCGCACACACGGAGCGAAGTGCTTTTTTTCACACAAGCAAGGGCATGTGTGATTGGCAGTGTATGTCACATGTCCTTGCCCTATAAGACCAAGCCATTTTCCCCGTCGCCACCATTTTCTCACTGCTGCAGCTGCGTGTTAGACGGCACCGCTGTTGCTGTGTGCGCTATACCTTGTTAATTTCAAGCCAATTTTCGCACAAATATACAGATAGCTTGGGAGTAGGGAATAGTTGTGATTGCAGTCCTTTTAAGGACTAGGTTACAGCATTTCCTACGACTTTTATCAGGCAGGTCTGTGCTCTTAAATAGATAGATTGTGGGAGTAAAGACTAATTGTAATTGGAGTCCTTTTCAGGACTAGGTTACATCAGTTCCTATCAGTTTTTGCCAGGCAGGTCTGTGCCAGTGCTGGGCAAGTTTTTTTCACAGCATTTGGCTGAATCTAGCAAAGCTAATCCTTTTTGGCCTATTGCAGAGTGTGTTAGTCTGTGGAGTAGCCTATCTGTGTTGCAAGATATACCACCTGTGTATAGAATACCAATTTTTTTACTGCACCTAGTGAAGTAAAATCTTTTGGGCATAGCATCATTCTATTAGTCCATCTATACTGACCTCCATCAGGTTGCAAACTGAATATAATTTTTTTCTGCATCTAGCTCTGAAAAAATATTTGGGCTTCTAGCGGTGTGTGGGACTTGGTCTATTAGTCCATCTATACTGACCTCCATCAGGTTGCAAATTAAAAATAATTTTTTTCTGCATCTAGCTCTGAAAAAATATTTGGGCTTCTAGCAGTGTGTGGGACTTGGTCTATTAGTCCATCTATACTGACCTCCATCAGGTTGCAAATTAAAAATAATTTTTTTCTGCATCTAGCTCTGAAAAAATATTTGGGCTTCTAGCAGTGTGTGGGACTTGGTCTATTAGTCCATCTATACTGACCTCCATCAGGTTGCAAATTAAAAATAATTTTTTTCTTCATTTATCTCTGAAAAAATATTTGGGCTTCTAGCAGCGTGTGGGACTTGTTCTATTAGTCCATCTATACTGACCTCCATCAGGTTGCAAATTAAAAATAATTTTTTTCTGCATCTAGCTCTGAAAAAATATTTGGGCTTCTAGCAGTGTGTGGGACTTGGTCTATTAGTCCATCTATACTGACCTCCATCAGGTTGCAAATTAAAAATAATTTTTTTCTGCATCTAGCTCTGAAAAAATATTTGGGCTTCTAGCAGTGTGTGGGACTTGGTCTATTAGTCCATCTATACTGACCTCCATCAGGTTGCAAATTAAAAATAATTTTTTTCTTCATTTATCTCTGAAAAAATATTTGGGCTTCTAGTAGCGTGTGGGACTTGTTCTATTAGTCCATCTATACTGACCTCCATCAGGTTGCAAATTAAAAATAATTTTTTTCTGCATGTAGCTCTGAAAAAATATTTGGGCTTCTAGCAGTGTGTGGGACTTGGTCTATTAGTCCATCTATACTGACCTCCATCAGGTTGCAAATTAAAAATAATTTTTTTCTGCATCTAGCTCTGAAAAAATATTTGGGCTTCTAGCAGTGTGTGGGACTTGGTCTATTAGTCCATCTATACTGACCTCCATCAGGTTGCAAATTGAATAAAAAAATTTTCTGCATCTAGCTCTGAAAAAATATTTGGGCTTCTAGCAGTGTGTGGGACTTGGTCTATTAGTCCATCTATACTGACCTCCATCAGGTTGCAAATTGAATAAAAAAATTTTCTGCATCTAGCTCTGAAAAAATATTTGGGCTTCTAGCGGTGTGTGGGACTTGGTCTATTAGTCCATCTATACTGACCTCCATCAGGTTGCAAATTAAAAATAATTTTTTTCTTCATTTATCTCTGAAAAAATATTTGGGCTTCTAGCAGCGTGTGGGACTTGTTCTATTAGTCCATCTATACTGACCTCCATCAGGTTGCAAATTAAAAATAATTTTTTTCTGCATCTAGCTCTGAAAAAATATTTGGGCTTCTAGCAGTGTGTGGGACTTGGTCTATTAGTCCATCTATACTGACCTCCATCAGGTTGCAAATTAAAAATAATTTTTTTCTTCATTTATCTCTGAAAAAATATTTGGGCTTCTAGCAGCGTGTGGGACTTGTTCTATTAGTCCATCTATACTGACCTCCATCAGGTTGCAAATTAAAAATAATTTTTTTCTGCATCTAGCTCTGAAAAAATATTTGGGCTTCTAGCAGTGTGTGGGACTTGGTCTATTAGTCCATCTATACTGACCTCCATCAGGTTGCAAATTAAAAATAATTTTTTTCTGCATCTAGCTCTGAAAAAATATTTGGGCTTCTAGCAGTGTGTGGGACTTGGTCTATTAGTCCATCTATACTGACCTCCATCAGGTTGCAAATTAAAAATAATTTTTTTCTTCATTTATCTCTGAAAAAATATTTGGGCTTCTAGTAGCGTGTGGGACTTGTTCTATTAGTCCATCTATACTGACCTCCATCAGGTTGCAAATTAAAAATAATTTTTTTCTGCATGTAGCTCTGAAAAAATATTTGGGCTTCTAGCAGTGTGTGGGACTTGGTCTATTAGTCCATCTATACTGACCTCCATCAGGTTGCAAATTAAAAATAATTTTTTTCTGCATCTAGCTCTGAAAAAATATTTGGGCTTCTAGCAGTGTGTGGGACTTGGTCTATTAGTCCATCTATACTGACCTCCATCAGGTTGCAAATTGAATAAAAAAATTTTCTGCATCTAGCTCTGAAAAAATATTTGGGCTTCTAGCAGTGTGTGGGACTTGGTCTATTAGTCCATCTATACTAACCTCCATCAGGTTGCAAATTGAATAAAAAAATTTTCTGCATCTAGCTCTGAAAAAATATTTGGGCTTCTAGCGGTGTGTGGGACTTGGTCTATTAGTCCATCTATACTGACCTCCATCAGGTTGCAAATTAAAAATAATTTTTTTCTGCATCTAGCTCTGAAAAAATATTTGGGCTTCTAGCAGTGTGTGGGACTTGGTCTATTAGTCCATCTATACTGACCTCCATCAGGTTGCAAATTAAAAATAATTTTTTTCTGCATCTAGCTCTGAAAAAATATTTGGGCTTCTAGCAGTGTGTGGGACTTGGTCTATTAGTCCATCTATACTGACCTCCATCAGGTTGCAAATTAAAAATAATTTTTTTCTTCATTTATCTCTGAAAAAATATTTGGGCTTCTAGCAGCGTGTGGGACTTGTTCTATTAGTCCATCTATACTGACCTCCATCAGGTTGCAAATTAAAAATAATTTTTTTCTGCATCTAGCTCTGAAAAAATATTTGGGCTTCTAGCAGTGTGTGGGACTTGGTCTATTAGTCCATCTATACTGACCTCCATCAGGTTGCAAATTAAAAATATTTTTTTTCTGCATCTAGCTCTGAAAAAATATTTGGGCTTCTAGCAGTGTGTGGGACTTGGTCTATTAGTCCATCTATACTGACCTCCATCAGGTTGCAAATTAAAAATAATTTTTTTCTTCATTTATCTCTGAAAAAATATTTGGGCTTCTAGCAGCGTGTGGGACTTGTTCTATTAGTCCATCTATACTGACCTCCATCAGGTTGCAAATTAAAAATAATTTTTTTCTGCATCTAGCCCAGCCAATAGTTTTGGCCTAATACCACAGTTTGGCCACTCAGCTCTGCTCGGTTACCATCCATTGTTTTTTTGTGCAAACAACTCCAGAGTTGTGAATTAGTTAACCACCAAAATGAGTGGAAAAAGGCCTGCTGCTGGTGGAAAGGGGAATAGGCGTGTTGGGAAGGGGAAAAAAGGTTGTGTCCGTGGGGTAGGTGCAGAAGAAAGACCATCTTCCAGCCAAACTAAAATGTCTACTTCTTTTAGCGGACAATGTGATAAGATCCCTTTCTTACGGCCACGCCAATCGCTACAAATTCCAGATGAGGCACAAAAACAGCAGGTGCTTCAACGGATATCAAGTGCTCCTTTAAGTGGGCTCTCCTCCACATCAACTTCAACATCACAAATACTCCAGTCCTCAAAGGTGTCACCCAAATCGCACTTGCTTCCTCACAGCTCCCAAATCTCCAGCTGCCCGTCTGAGTATGAGGTAGAACAGATGGTTGAGTCTGCAGAGCTGTTTACTCATACTATAGCCTGGGAATCAGAGGTCGACTCCAGCGCTTCTGTGAATCCAGACGAGGAAATGATCTGCACTGATGCCCAGAATCTTTATGAGTCGGATCCAGGACCAGACGCAGAAGGTTCTGACCATAATGTAGACCCTCATTCCCAAACTGTAACTCCTGTTGGTGGAGACAATGAGGAAGACGATGATAAGACTCAAATACCTGATTGGAGCGACAACTTTAGTTTTTTGTCAGGGCAGGAACAGGTTGGCTCTGAGGACGACGGGTGTGATAACGCACAGGGTGATGATGATGAGGTCGGAGATCCCACTTACTGTCAACCCACAGTCAGCCAAGAGATGAGGTCAGCAGAGGAGGTGGAGGAAGATGCTAGTGACGACGAGGTCAGGTTGTGCCTTCCTGGACAGAGACGTAGTACTGGAAGCACGTCAACAACTGCATCCTCAAACACAACTCTGCCTCTCACCACAAGTCGTGGTGGCTCTTCAGGTCGCATGGGTGCTAAGCCTTGCATAGCCTGGGCATTTTTTCAGATCGATAAAGATGACCCAACTCGTGTTATCTGTAACATTTGTCAGCAAAAGCTAAGTAGAGGCCAAAAAATACATAGTTTGAGTACTTCATGCATGAACCGGCACATGGACATGAAGCATAAGTTGCAGTGGGAAGCTCAGTGTGCTACAATGCGGCCTAGCCGGCCGGGCCAATCACCGTCTGCCATATCTTGTGCATCCGCGGCCTCTTCATCCTCTGTGACTGGGGGGACAGCAGTCACACCTGTTTTGGGGCGCAGACCTGCCACCTCTTTACCCGCAACAGCCAGCGTGATTGGCAGGTCATCATTTTCTTTGGAGGTGGTAACACCAGCTGGTGTTGAGCGCTGTCCGACATCGATAGCACCACCTTTGGATCAAGGCAACCTAACATGTCCGCCTGCATCTTCCTCACAGACCGGCAGTTTGCCGGGGACACCCTTATCAACCCCGTCTAAGCACAATAGCCAGCCCTCGGTCCCTCAGATGTGGACAAGTAAAAGACCATTTCCTCCTAGCCATGAGAAAGCTAAGAGGTTGAATTTCACCATCTGCAAGCTCTTGGCTACAGAAATGCTGCCTTTCCGCCTGGTGGACACAGAGGATTTTCGAGACCTTATGTCCGTCGCAGTGCCCCAGTACCAGATGCCCAGTAGGCACTACTTCTCAAAGAAAGGTGTGCCTGCGCTCCACCAGCATGTCGCACACAACATCACCGCTTCTTTGAGAAACTCTGTGTGTGACAGGGTGCATTTCACCACAGACACTTGGACGAGTAGGCATGGACAGGGGCGTTACATGTCGCTGACTGGGCACTGGGTAACTATGGTGACAGCAGGACAAGGGGCTGCTGTCCAAGTCTTGCCATCCCCACGAGTTGTGCGTCAATCCTCTTTATGTCAAAGTTCCTCCACTGCTTCTGCCTCCTCAACCTCCTCTCGGTCTTCCACCTGCACCCAAAGCCTGTCTGGTCATGCCACAAGCTTTCTAACTGCGCAGAAGGGATCCTGCACACCTCCTTACTATGCTGTCAGTAGGGCTCAACGTCATCAGGCGGCTTTTACATTGAAATGTCTGGGAAATGTAAGTCACACAGCTGAGGAGTTGTGGTCAGCTCTGGAGAACCAATTTCATGAATGGTTGTCTCCACTGGACCTGAAACCAGGGAAGGCCGTGTGCGACAATGCTGCAAACCTGGGTGCGGCCCTTCGCCGGGGCAATGTCACACACGTGCCTTGTATGGCTCACGTGTTGAACCTGGTTGTCCAGCAATTTTTAGCCCACTATCCCAGACTAGATGGCCTTCTGCAGAGGGCACGGTCGCTGTGTGCTCACTTCCGCCGTTCGCATCCCGCAGCTCAGCGACTTACATCTCTACAGAAGTCGTTGGGCCTGCCACTTCACCGGCTAAAATGCGATGTGCCTACCCGGTGGAATTCAACTCTGCACATGTTGCAGCGACTGTGGCAGCACCGACAAGCCCTGGTGCAATACGTTCTGATGTATAGCCTGGGCCAACGAGATTCAGAGGTGGGGCAAATCACGCTGGAGGAGTGGTCTCAGATCAGGGACCTATGCACCCTTCTGCACAGTTTTGAAATGGCGACGAAGATGTTTAGTGCTGACGATGCCATTATCAGCATGACTATTCCGGTGATTTACATGCTGGAGCACATGTTAAACAGAATTCGGAGTCAGGTGGTGGCACAAGAGGAGGTGGAGGAAGTAGAGGAGGAGGAGTTGTATGCGGAAGGGCTAACATCTGCAAGGTCCAGACGGTCGGCAGCACCAAGGCGGCAGGCATGTGAGGGTGGGGGAGATGGTTTTACCAGGGCGCATGGTAGCAGCCAAACTAGTGAGGAAGGTGCAGGAGCCCAGGAAGAAGTGGAGGACGAACTGATGGAAGACTCATCAGATGAGGGAGACCTTGATCACATTTCTGTTGTGCGAGGTTGGGGGGAGAGGACAGAGGAAGGAAGCATGATTGTTACCTCGCCACCAACACAACAGGGACTTGGTGCTCCTGGATGCGCAACACACATGAGTGCCTTCTTGCTGCACTACCTGCAACATGACCCTCGAATTGTGAGAATTAGAAATAATCCTGACTACTGGGTTGCCACACTGTTAGATCCCCGGTACAAAAGTAAATTTGCAGAAATTATTCCTGCCATAGAAAGGGATGCACGCATGCAGGAGTATCAGCAGAGACTGTTGCAGAATCTTACATGTGCTTTTCCACAAAATACCAGTGGTGCACGTAGTGAATCTCACAGTTCCAACTTGCCAACCGTGGGACCGTCAAGTGTTCAGCACTCAAACCGTAACAGAACCACAGTATCTGCTGGTAACAACAATTTTGCGGAATCATTTCACCACTTTTTTAGCCCATCCTTTGCAAGGCCACAGGAGACAAGAAGTCTGACACATAGTCAACGCCTAGAGACGATGGTACAGGAGTATCTCCAAGTAAACATTGAAGCCACGACTGTGTCACTGGACCCTTGCTCTTTTTGGGCTTCCAATCTGGATAAATGGCCGGAGCTAGCCACTTACGCCTTGGAGATCTTGTCATGCCTCGCAGCCAGCGTTCTGTCTGAACGTGTGTTCAGCGCTGCTGGTGGTCTGCTGACAGATAAGCGCACGCGGCTCTCCACTGATAATGTAGACAGACTGACGTTCATAAAGATGAACAAATCATGGATCCGAAACGACTTTTCTACCCCTGTGTCATCCTGGGGAGAGTAAAAGCTTGATGATTGGTTAAAATCACCCTACCAACCGTTTTAAGCTTTCAAATTACTAATCATGTTTATCTGTATCTTGACTGGAAAATAATTTGGGCTTTGTAGCAGTGTGCAGCACTGATCCTATTAGGCCATCTATAATAAGCTTCACCAGATTTAAAATTAAAAATAATTTTTAGCTGCATCTAGCCCGGAAAATAATTTTGGGGCTCCGAGATGCGCAAGACACATAAGTGCCTTCTTGCTGCACTACCTGCAGCATGACCCTCATATTGTCAGAATTCGAAGTAATCATGACTACTGGGTTGCCACACTCTTAGATCCCCCAAACTTTTCGATCAACCTTTTCATTTTAATAAAGACCAAAAAAATGGTCATTTTTGAAATTATAAGCATTAGCAGGTTGTTAGAAACTGAAATCAAACAGTTTTCAACTCAAAACTTTATTCTAGGTGATGTTACATTTTCACATAGGACCCCTTGTTCGAAAGGAGCTTCTGAACTTTCTCGTCCATTGAATTTGTCAGGTTTTGGATGGTTTCTGCTTCAATTGTTTTGCATGAGGACAGAATACCCTCCCAGAGCTGTTGCTTAGATGTGAACTGCCTCCCGCCATCATAGACACTCCTTTTAATGATGCTCCAAAGGTTCTGAATGGGGTAGAGGTCAGGGGAGCATGGGGGTCACACCATAAGTTTGTCCCCTTTTATGCCCATATCAGCCAGAGATGCAGATGTTTTATGTGTAGCATGAGATGGTGCATTATCATGCAGAAAAATGATCTTGCTGTGAAATACACGGTTCTTCTTCTTGAACCATGGCAGGAAGTGCTGTTTGAGAAAATCCACATACATTATGGAGTTCATCTTTAGCGCCTTCAGGGATCCTAAAGGGGCCGACAATCTCCCCATGATTCCAGCCCAAAACATTACTCCACCTCCTCCTTGTTGGCGCTGTAGCCGTGTTTGCGTGGGGTGTCCATCAACCAGCCATCCTCCACTCCATTCATCTGGACCATCGAGCGCTGCACGGCACTCATCCGTGAACAAAACAGTTTTGAAATCAGTCTTCATGTAATGTTTGGCCCACTGGAGCCGTTTCTGCTTGTGTGAAGTGGATAGAGGAGGTCGACAGGATGGCATATGCACAGCTGCAAACCTCTGAAGGACCCTGCATCTTGTTGTTCGGGGGACGTTGGAGGCACAAGCAGCTTCAAAAACTTGTCTGCTGCTATGACAAGGCTTTTTTGCCGCTGCTGTTTCAACCTGACGTAATTGCCTGTAGGAAAGAGTCCTCAATTTGCCCTTATCAGCACGCACACGTGTGTACTGTGAATCAGCTACATACTTCTTGATTGCCAAGACACTTCATCCTGATCATCGCACAATGTTGATTGTAGTCATGCCTTGACCTAAAAACTCCACAATTTGTTGCTTCTCAGCAGCCGACACATCCTTTTTCTTTCCCATTTTGGCAGAAAATGTAGGCTGCTTAATAATGTGAGAGAGCCTTCTTAAGTAGTCTTGCTTTTCATTGGACACACCTGCCAAACTAATTAGCACAGGTGTCTGCAATTGCTTACAGTGATATAAAGAGCCCTGACACACATCACCATCAATGAGTTTAACTGACAAACAAACAAATTCTTCCCTTATCACTCCTAAACACTTTTTGCATAATAATTTGGAACGCGGTGTACATGTGCTTTTCCACAAAACACCAGTGGTTCACGTAGTGAATCTTACAGTTCTAACTTGCCAACCGTGGTCTGTATGGAATTGTTCAATAAAGGGCCCAAAATTAAGATAACATAGATGGGAGAGGTCTCTATGAATAGGAATTCCTAAGTATTTGATACCCTGTGAGGGCCAGGCAAAGGGAAAGTTGGACTGGATGGAATCCTATATGGATTTAGGGAGGGAGACATCGAGGGCCTCAGACTTCGCTGCATTGATTTTAAAATTTTACCATGTAACAAAGTGATCTATTTCAGCCATAACAGCAGGGATGGATATATGTGATTGAGTGATATATACTAGGACATCATCAGCAAATAGAGAGCACTTGTACTCGGTGCCTCCCACCTCAATCCACCTAATATTGGGGTTATGGCGAATTGATGAGAGCAGGTGCTCCGTCACTAGGATGTATAAGAGAGGGGACAGAGGACATCCCTGCCTTGTCCCATTGGTGATTGTGAAAGGTGATGAAAATGTTCTGACGCAACCCCTGGGCCTTGGGACACCCGGAGCCGGACACTTTTTGGTGGATGCTGGTGGTTGTAGTCTTCGTGGCGGCGATCCAGTTCCGTGGCTCAGGGCGGTCAAACCAGTGGCGGAACTATTTATGTGGTTTTGATGTTTAAATGTCCGACTAAGCCACCCGTGGATTGCGGTCAGAGTGAACCGCCGCTACAGGGCAGACCGCTAAGGCTGGTGTTGTGGGTGCAGCAGAGCGTAGCATAACTCCCCACGGGAGGAGTATAGCCTCAGGGCAGTGTATGCGGAGGATGGGGGTGATGGTGCAGGGCAGCAGCAGTAACGACACGGAGTCAGTGATGCAGTTCAGGGCCTTTACTCACAGTTCTTATTATCCAGACCACGTCTGCAGGTAACGGCTGCCCACGCCGTACTGTGCTCACCAGGTGAGGGGCTCAGACAACTCCCAGATAACTTTGGAGCGCTTCACAGGACCCCCTTTGTGTGTCCTTTGTCTGGCCTTTCTTACCAACACTTCTGTCCGGCTGCCTCGGGCCTCCTCTTGGTAAACTTGGCGCCAGTTTCCCTGACCCTATGTGGTGCCTTCCTAGCGGGTGGAGCAAGGGGCTGCGCCACATAAAATGTCAGAGCCTCCGGTTTCTAGCTGAGGGTCGTTTCCTGCCTCCACTAGTTCGGGGACCGGTCTCCCCCTTTGGCCTGACCCCTCCACGCAGGTGGATTCGGGCGTGCGGTGGCGACTCGCCCGTCCGCACCCCTGGGATCCCTTCATTCCTCGTTCCTGGAGCCTTCTCCGCTCCTCTTCCTTCCTTCTCCCTCTTGCAGGCCTGGGCCTCTGTTACTAGGCCCGCCTCCGGAGCAGAGCTCATGCAGAGCCCCTGCTCCCTGCCACTTTTGCTCAGACTTCTCTGCACTGAACTAAGATGGTGCCCACCTTTTATACTCCCTTCTCAATGCACCCAGGAACTGCTTCCTCCCTGCTCCTGCACTGCAGGGTTCCCCTTCCTCAGTGTTCCCTCCCCCCACTCCAGCCAGGGACAGGGACTGTCGTGCCCATCTCAGGGGCATATTGGTCGCCCTGCCCCACGGCAATGTGGTGTAATGCATGCAGGTGTCGGGTCCTGATCCACACTCCATCCTTATCTGAGAGTGAGATATCACACCTCTGGGTGAGGTGCAATACGTCTGTAGCAACCGAGCCCTCGGTGCTACAGTTCCATTTATCTTCAGGCTAGGTGACGTATTGTGATACAGGGCCGTGATTTTGGCTATAAAAGGGTCCCCTAGACCCCTACCCCAAGCTTTTAAGAGAATCATATATGGCGTGCCAGGAGACTCTATGGAATGCTTTCTCAGCATCCAACGAGAGTATCTACTTACAAATTTTTAACTGCATCTAGCCCAGGAAATACTTTGTGCCTAGTAGCAGTGTCTGCTAGTCAGCGGATTATCCCGGCTGTTAAGCAAGCTACACCACCTGTAGTTTGGACACTTAATTTTTTCAAAGGAAATAGGGGCTGGGACTGGCACTAGGATGCCTTGCGGTGGACAGCCGAGCTCGATCCTTATAAAAGCTTTTTAACTGTAGCAGCTTTAGTGGACGCTACTGGAGCTGGAATTACGCGGCTGCTGGCATGAGACTTGCCCTCCAATAGATCCTTGTAAATGGATTTAAAGTGTATTCATTCAAATTAGAGGGACAATTTAAATTAAAAAGCTTAGAGCTGCCTCCACCACAGGGGGGCTCTCTCGACCCACCAGCGGACAGGCACCAGTATTGGGAGAGGGGGGCTGGCCGTCAGGGTTCACCGCGGCTCTGGCACAAACCCGGCGACACGGAGGTGGCACGGGCAGGAGCGGACTGGCCGTCTCGGCTTCTCACTTTTTGGATTTTAGAAGGGCATGACATGTCTATATCTGTGTCTCCCCCTCCTTTTACTCCTCCACCTCTTTTCTTTTCGCATGACTATATGTACTTGTCACTTTTCCATGTGTTAGTTGTGTCTTCTGAGCAGTTTGTCAGCTTTTGGACACCTTTGAAGGTGTTTTCAATGTGTTTCTATGTGTTTTTGTTTGCCTGCCATTGGTTTTAACGGTGTTCGAAGGTGTTCGACGAACAGTTCGACGAACAGTTCGGCGAACACACGGGTGTTCGACGAACCGAACCGAACTCGAACACTACGGGGGTGGCTCAACACTAGTGGAGAGCCGCGTGCGCTTATCTGTCAGCACACCACCAGCAGCACTGAACACACGTTCAGACAGAACGCTGGCTGCGGGGCATGACAAGATCTCCAAGGCGTAAGTGGCTAGCTCCGGCCATTTATCCAGATTGGAAGCCCAAAAAGAGCAAGGGTCCAGTGACACAGTCGTGGCTTCAATGTTTACTTGGAGATACTCCTGTACCATCGTCTCTAGGCGTTGACTATGTGTCAGACTTCTTGTCTCCTGTGGCCTTGCAAAGGATGGGCTAAAAAAGTGGTGAAATGATTCCGCAAAATTGATGTTACCAGCAGATACTGTGGTTCTGTTACGGTTTGAGTGCTGAACACTTGACGGTCCCACGGTTGGCAAGTTGGAACTGTGAGATTCACTACGTGCACCACTGGTATTTTGTGGAAAAGCACATGTAAGATTCTGCAACAGTCTCTGCTGATACTCCTGCATGCGTGCATCCCTTTCTATGGCAGGAATAATTTCTGCAAATTTACTTTTGTACCGGGGATCTAACAGTGTGGCAACCCAGTAGTCAGGATTATTTCTAATTCTCACAATTCGAGGGTCATGTTGCAGGTAGTGCAGCAAGAAGGCACTCATGTGTGTTGCGAATCCAGTAGCACCAAGTCCCTGTTTTGTTGGTGGCGAGGTAACAATCATGCTTCCTTCCTCTGTCCTCTCCCCCCAACCTCGCACAACAGAAATGTGATCAAGGTCTCCCTCATCTGATGAGTCTTCCATCAGTTCGTCCTCCACTTCTTCCTGGGCTCCTGCACCTTCCTCACTAGTTTGGATGCTACCATGCACCCTGGTAAAACCATCTCCCCCACCCTCACATGCCTGCCGCCTTGGTGCTGCCGACCGTCTGGACCTTGCAGATGTTAGCCCTTCCGCATACAACTCCTCCTCCTCTACTTCCTCCACCTCCTCTTGTGCCACCACCTGACTCCGAATTCTGTTTAACATGTGCTCCAGCATGTAAATCACCGGAATAGTCATGCTGATAATGGCATCGTCAGCACTAAACATCTTCGTCGCCATTTCAAAACTGTGCAGAAGGGTGCATAGGTCCCTGATCTGAGACCACTCCTCCAGCGTGATTTGCCCCACCTCTGGATCTCGTTGGCCCAGACTATACGTCAGAACGTATTGCACCAGGGCTTGTCGGTGCTGCCACAGTCGCTGCAAGATGTGCAGAGTTGAATTCCACCGGGAAGGCACATCGCATTTTAGCCGGAAGAACGAGAGGAGGTTGAGGAGGCAGAAGCAGTGGAGGAACTTTGACATAAAAAGGATTGACGCACAACTCGTGGGGACGGCAAGACTTGGACAGCAGCCCCTTGTCCTGCTGTCACCATAGTTACCCAGTGCCCAGTCAGCGACATGTAACGCCCCTGTCCATGCCTACTCGTCCAAGTGTCTGTGGTGAAATGCACCCTGTCACACACAGAGTTTCTCAAAGAAGCGGTGATGTTGTGTGCGACATGCTGGTGGAGCGCAGGCACACCTTTCTTTGAGAAGTAGTGCCGACTGGGCATCTGGTACTGGGGCACTGCGACGGACATAAGGTCTCGAAAATCCTCTGTGTCCACCAGGCGGAAAGGCAGCATTTCTGTAGCAAAGAACTTGCAGATGGTGAAATTCAACCTCTTAGCTTTCTCATGGCTAGGAGGAAATGGTCTTTTACTTGTCCACATCTGAGGGACCGAGGGCTGGCTATTGTGCGTAGACGGGGTTGATAAGGGTGTCCCCGGCAAACTGCCGGTCTGTGAGGAAGATGCAGGCGGACATGTTAGGTTGCCTTGATCCAAAGGTGGTGCTATCGATGTCGGACAGCGCTCAACACCAGCTGGTGTTACCACCTCCAAAGAAAATGATGACCTGCCAATCACGCTGGCTGTTGCGGGTAAAGAGGTGGCAGGTCTGCGCCCCAAAACAGGTGTGACTGCTGTCCCCCCCAGTCACAGAGGATGAAGAGGCCGCGGATGCACAAGATATGGCAGACGGTGGTTGGCCCGGCCGGCTAGGCCGCATTGTAGCACACTGAGCTTCCCACTGCAACTTATGCTTCATGTCCATGTGCCGGTTCATGCATGAAGTACTCAAACTATGTATTTTTTGGCCTCTACTTAGCTTTTGCTGACAAATGTTACAGATAACACGAGTTGGGTCATCTTTATCGATCTGAAAAAATGCCCAGGCTATGCAAGGCTTAGTACCCATGCGACCTGAAGAGCCACCACGACTTGTGGTGAGAGGCAGAGTTGTGTTTGAGGATGCAGTTGTTGACGTGCTTCCAGTACTACGTCTCTGTCCAGGAAGGCGCAAACTGACCTCGTCATCACTAGCATCTTCCTCCACCTCCTCTGCTGACCTCATCTCTTGGCTGACTGTGGGTTGACAGTAACTGGGATCTCCAACCTCATCATCATCACCCTGTGCGTTATCACACCCGTCGTCCTCAGAGCCAACCTGTTCCTGCCCTGACAAAAAACTAAAGTTGTCGCTCCAATCAGGTATTTGAGTCTTATCATCGTCTTCCTCATTGTCTCCACCAACAGGAGTTACAGTTTGGGAATGAGGGTCTACATTATGGTCAGAACCTTCAGCGTCTGGTCCTGGATCCGACTCATAAAGATTCTGGGCATCAGTGCAGATCATTTCCTCGTCTGGATTCACAGAAGCGCTGGAGTCGACCTCTGATTCCCAGGCTATAGTATGAGTAAACAGCTCTGCAGACTCAACCATCTGTTCTACCTCATACTCAGACGGGCAGCTGGAGATTTGGGAGCTGTGAGGAAGCAAGTGCGATTGGGGTGACACCTTTGAGGACTGGAGTATTTGTGATGTTGAAGTTGATGTGGAGGAGAGCCCACTTAAAGGAGCACTTGATATCCGTTGAAGCACCTGCTGTTTTTGTGCCTCATCTGGAATTTGTAGCGATTGGCGTGGCCGTAAGAAAGGGATCTTATCACATTGTCCGCTAAAAGAAGTAGACATTTTAGTTTGGCTGGAAGATGGTCTTTCTTCTGCAGATGTTACTGTTGCTTTAACACCTACCCCACGGACACAACCTTTTTTCCCCTTCCCAACACGCCTATTCCCCTTTCCACCAGCAGCAGGCCTTTTTCCACTCATTTTGGTGGTTAACTAATTAACAACTCTGGAGTTGTTTGCACAAAAAAACAATGGATGGGAACCGAGCAGAGCTGAGTGGCCAAACTGTGGTATTATGCCAAAACTATTGGCTGGGTTAGATGCAGAAAAAAATTATATTCAATTTGCAACCTGATGGAGGTCAGTATAGATGGACTAATAGAGAAAGTCCCACACACTGCTAGAAGGCCAAATATTTTTTCAGAGCTAGATGCAGAAAAAAATATATTCAGTTTGCAACCTGATGGAGGTCTGTATAGATGGATTAATAGAACAAGTCCCACACACAGCTAGAAGCCCAATATTTTTTCAGAGGTAGATGCAGAAAAAAATATATTCAGTTTGCAACCTGATGGAGGTCTGTATAGATTTATTAATAGAACAAGTCCCACACACAGCTAGAAGCCCAATATTTTTTCAGAGGTAGATGAAGAAAAAAATATATGCAGTTTGCAACCTGATGGAGGTCAGTATAGATGGACTAATACAACAAGTCCCACACACAGCTAGAAGCCCAATATTTTTTCAGAGCTAGATGCAGAAAAAAATTATATTCAATTTGCAACCTGATGGAGGTCAGTATAGATGGACTAATAGAATGATGCTATGCCCAAAAGATTTTACTTCACTAGGTGCAGTAAAAAAATTGGTATTCTATACACAGGTGGTATATCTTGCAACACAGATAGGCTACTCCACTGACTAACACACTCTGCAATAGGCCAAAAAGGATTAGCTTTGCTAGATTCAGCCAAATGCTGTGAAAAAAAACTTGCACAGCACTGGCACAGACCTGCCTGGCAAAAACTGATAGGAACTGATGTAACCTAGTCCTGAAAAGGACTCCAATTACAATTAGTCTTTACTCCCACAATCTATCTATTTAAGAGCACAGACCTGCCTGATAAAAGTCGTAGGAAATGCTGTAACCTAGTCCTTAAAAGGACTGCAATCACAACTATTCCCTACTCCCAAGCTATCTGTAGATTTGTGCGAAAATTGGCTTGAAATTAACAAGGTATAGCGCACACAGCAACAGCGGTGCCGTCTAACACGCAGCTGCAGCAGTGAGAAAATGGTGGCGACGGGGAAAATGGCTTGGTCTTATAGGGCAAGGACATGTGACATACACTGCCAATGACACATGCCCTTGCTTGTGTGAAAAAAAGCACTTCGCTACGTGTGTGCGCTGCTGATAGGCTGACAGATTGCACCTCCCCACTGTAAATGCGGGAAAGAGAAAAAAAAATGGAGATCTTCATTGTTCCTGCAGAGATCCATCCCCTGCCCCTCCCCCCACCCCGCTGTACACTCAAACTGCGTATTAATATTAATTTTCATCATTACTGAGAAAAAATTCAGTTATGATTTTGGTGCACGAACAGTTATCGAACATAACCTCGAACAGCCGAATTTTTCTCAAATTGTTCGTGTTCGCCGAACGGCTCGAACACCGCCCAAAACAGCTCGAATTTGAGATTGGCGAACAGTTCGAGTAGAACAACGCTCATCTCTCGTCCTGACGCTGGCACTGATGTTAGGATGTAATCTTTCGTTGCACGCTTTTCTGTGTTTGTAGTGAATGCTGTGTGCACTTGCTCACAGAGCAAGAAGAAACTAATGGGCTGGCGCTCGTGAAAACACAGCTGCCGGCCCAAGCACTGCGGTCCCTGGAAATCTGCCTGAGGACCAGATACAAGGTGATAAAGGGCCATAAATGGCAAATGGACCTGAGGTTCCCCACCCCTGCGCCATATAGAAGTATGTCTCGGGTTAATCAATTCACAGTCACACAGACTCTGCAGGAACTGCACCTCCCTATAACTTGAATGGGAGTATTATTACTCACAGATTAAAACTACTATTCTAATTTTCTGTGTTATTTAGTGCTCCAGTAGTACACCATTGCTATTCTCCCTGACCACCTATCCTAAGGCTGTAAAATCCTAAAATGACCATTGATTTTCCTGCCCTCATCTTTTATAGTGGATGTGCTAGACCTTGTGATGTGATAGTTGCAAAGCATTATGGGGAAGCCCGCATGGCCATGCCTAATGTATTTTGAGCCTGCTCTCTTGCTGATGAAATATTCAGTAATTAAATAAATCATGGTGGGCATTTTTAAGCATTTCACGCAATAAGTATCCAAATTGTTTAAATTCTCCAGGATCTGCAAATTTCATGAAATTCGACTCAACATCGATTTGATCTACTCAAATTGATACTATTATTTATTTGGACAACCTATACATAGTTAGGAGCATTAGCCAAAATTTCTTTTAAACATTTTTAAATTATTTATTATAATAAAATATAAACACACAATAAAAAAAAGACAATTATAAAAGAAGAAAATTAGACATAAGCTAAAATTATGCAAGTGACCCCAAGTATAGATTAGACGATATCAAAAAGGCAAAAGAATATATACACTGTGTTCCAAATTATTATGCAAATAATATTTTCTCAGATTTTCCCAAATTACCTATATGAATTGCAGTCATTGTAATTTTCCAGTCAAATAACTATTAGAGTACAATTGAAAGGTTTTTGTACAAACTGCCTATGATAACAGTATATTTTTAAAAAAATAAAAAACTCAAACTGCACTCAAAATGCATGTTCCAAATTATTATGCACAGCAGAGTTTTCAACCTTTTCATTTTAATAAAGAACAAAAAATGGTCATTTTTGAAATTATAAGCATTAGCAGGTTATTACAAACTGAAATCAAACAGTTTTCAACTCAAAACTTTATTCTAGGTGATGTTACATTTGCACATAGGACCCCTTGTTCGAAAGGAGCTTCTGAACTCTCTCGTCCATTGAATTTGTCAGGTTTTGGATGGTTTCTGCTTTAATTGTTTTGCATGAGGACAGAATACCCTCCCAGAGCTGTTGCTTAGATGTGAACTGCCTCCCGCCATCATAGACACTCCTTTTGATGATGCTCCAGAGGTTCTCAATGGGGTTGAGGTCAGGGGAGCATGGGTGCCACACCATAAGTTTGTCCCCTTTTATGCCCATAGCAGCCAGAGATGCAGATGTGTTATGTGCAGCATGAGATGAGCACCGCACACAGCCGCTGAGACAGGACTATAAAAAGTCTGCTACTGTACCCTTTGGAGAAAGCGGAATGCGAAACGCGCATCAGGGGTTTCTCTGGCTGCCATACAGGTTCTATCACTATTTATTATCTATTCCCATATGTACTACTATTGTGCTCTTTGTGCAGTTTTTCATGCAATCTCTTAATATGCCAGTTCTGGGCATTTTTGATGTATTAATGTGACTTTATTGAAATCATGGATCAAATAGCAAACTGGCCATTGACATTTTTATTATAATATAATAAGGTTCATATGCTGCACAATCTATTATCTCTATTTATGCTGAACAATTATTGTACCAACTTTGATCAACCGCTTATAGTAGTCATCCTTTGGTCCATATACTAATAAGTAGGAATACTATCCACTATATACTTTGTACTAAATCCAACTTTTCTGGACACAACTTAAGGATTTAGAATACTACATATTCTTTTGCCTTTTTGATATTGTCTAATCTATACTTGTGGTCACCTGTCTGGTTTTAGCTTATGTCTGATATTCTCCTTTTATAATTGTCTTTTTTTATTGTGTGTTTATATTTTATTATATTAAAGAATTTAAACATTTTTTAAATAAATATTGGCTAATGTTCCTAACTATACATGGGTTGTCTTGATTGATGGGATAGCCCAAAATTCTGGTCTATCTAGGTTTTGATATTATTTATTTGAGTATACTACAGTATTAGGATCTCATTTTGTATAAACTTTATTGAACATCTGCTACCAAATCCGATAACATAATGCTATTTTAGTAGAATTAATATAGAACTTCAAAAAAGCATAACAATTCTCTTTCAGTCCTTACAGTCTGTTTTTTTTCTCTCTAATATGATAAATAAGTTAGTATTTCCTTTCTCTGCCATATAACTGACCTGAAAGAGACCTTTTGAAAGGTAAAATATAACTTTTATAATGAAAAACATCTTTAAATGTGTCATTGCAATCCTGTATAGCTTCAAGGCCAAAGTCAACTTAGATAGCATTCTATGAGATAAAGGAAAGTCATGCACAATGTCAAAGAAATGAGAATGGGTTTTTGTTTGGAGTAATATTTTTTAGCAAGTTCAGATTATGCTTTTCTTACACAAAAATACCATGAATAAATGAAAAGATTTATGGAGAGAAACACTATTCATAAAGAAAGCAGAGAACAAAATGTCATGCCTTTTAATCACACTATTTAGTGGATGGTTATAGACATGTAAGATTAACACAATAAAGTCTGGTGCTACTGCTTATGTATAAGGCATTATGTTCAAGCCAAATTATATTCCACATTTACATTTGAACTTCTGTTATAGCTCTATTTATGGAGCCATAGATGAAAACCAAAAAAATCATAAAGTGACTGATAACAGTCTTTAAAGCCTTTTCTGATTAAAGACCTAGAACTATGCAGTTTTCATACACCTGCATGTCAGGCATATGATGATCTCTCAGCCTAAACCAGGGATGTCAAACTTAAACATACAGAGGGCCAAAATGAAAAACTTGGACAACGTCGCGGGCTAACCAGTATACAGTATAATGAGCCCGACATAGTCCTCCATACAGAATAATGGGCCCCACATAGTCCTCCATACAGAATAATGGGCCTCACATAGTCCTCCATACAGTATAATGTGCCCCACATAGTCCTCCATACAGAATAATGGGTCCCCATAGTCCTCCATACTGAATAATGGGTCCCACATAGTCCTCCATACAGAATAATGGGCCCCACATAGTCCTCCATACAGAATAATGGGCCCCACATAGTCCTCCATACAGAATAATGGGCCCCACATAGTCCTCCATACCGAATAATGGGCTCCACATAGTCCTCCATACAGTATAATGGCCCCATATAGTCCTCCATACAGAATAATGGGCCTCACATAGTCCTCCATACAGTATAATGGGCCCCACATAGTCCTCCATACAGAATAATGGGCCCCACATAGTCCTCCATACCGAATAATGGGCTCCACATAGTCCTCCATACAGTATAATGGGCTCCACATAGTCCTCCATACAGTATAATGGGCCCCACTTAGTCCTCCATACAGAATAATGGGCCTCACATAGTCCTCCATACAGTATAATGGGGCCCACATAGTCCCCCATACAGTATAATGGGTCCACATAGTCCTCCATACAGAATAATAGGCTCCACATGGTTTTCCATACAGAATAATGGGCCCCACATAGTCCTCCATACAGAATAATGGGCCCACATAGTCCTCCATACAGTATAATGGGCTTCACATAGTCCTCCATACAGAAAAATGGCCCCACATAGGAGTGACGGTTCTGGTGTCGGGGCCCAAATATAACGACCCTGCAGGCTAGATTTGGCAGACGGGCCGTAGTTTGACACTTGTGGCCTAAACTATTAATGCTATAGAATTAAAAGGAACCCATCGGCTGATTCATGCTGCTGAAACCACAGGCAGCATGAGCTTGTCTGCACAATTGCAGCCAGGTAGGTATATTTTTCTCAGAATCACTCTAGATTCAGAGAAAATATAGCTGAAATGTCCAGCCGGGGATCATATGGAGAAATGAGACTAGTACAGAACCACCTCCCAGCCATCTTCTCTCATTCTAGTTGACTGAAAAATCTTTACTCCAAGGATGTACATAAGAAGAGATCTGTCAATCACCTGGAGCAGTAATGGGAGAAGCCGGCGGTGCCGAACTGACTTCATCTCTCCCTATGGTCCTTGACCGAAACTTTAAACTATCTTTTCTCTGAAATGCTCAAGCAAAATATACCTGGCTGCAACCATGCAATGTTTGGGCTGCATAAATCAGTTGACAGGTTCCCTTTAAAACCTTAACACCTTATTACTGACAGGTGACATGATTGACAATCATTTTTTTTGTTATAATGGCATCTGTCAAGAATTGGAATGCTCTAGATAGCAAGTGAACAGTTTTTGAAGCTTACTGGATCCCAGTGAATTCTGAAAGACTGAAGAGAAAATGCTGGTCGGTTCCTGTAAGCATGGAGTTAAAAGGTGTGAATGCTGTAAAATTATTTTGCACAAGACAAAAACCTTTTCCACCACTATTTCTCAAGAGACCTTTTCCATCAAAACACTTGTGAACTGTGGTTCAAACTACGTAATACACCTATTACAGTGTACTTGTTCATTGCAATATGTGGGTTGCACAATACAGTGATTGAGACAATGCATAAAGAAACATTGATCCAATGTGTTAAATGGCTTTTTGGAACATAGTGAGCCTAGACACTTTGCAATTGCACATGGTTCTGATTTCAGCCATATATCTATTTTACCCATTAAGCAGATGCCAACTGAAGTTCCAAACAGGTTACAGAGGTTGAAGCAATGTGAGGGTTATTGGATTTATAAGCATGCATGTATCCAAATGGCCTCAATGAGGTGGTAGAGATGATTTTTAGGGTTTCATCAGACTACCTATCATTTACACTCATATGCCAGCCACCCATCTTTTATTTTATTCTCCCCTTTTAACACTAATTTTCACAGATTTTTATTATACTGCTATATATTAAAATACAATTTCACTTTAACTCCTTGTGGTCCAATGGCACAGTGGTTAGTGATGCTGCTACCTTCTGATATTAACAGATTAGAGCTTAATTCCAGTCAAAGTTGACTCAATTTCAGTTTAACACCCACCATGATAGATATTTTTGCCATCTGCTTTGTTTTATTAAGCATATTAGCATCAACATTGAAGCAGCACCACTACTGTGTACAGTCTACCTGCTTTTTATCATTCAGTTCTTTATTATGACCAATGTAACAATTTCTGAACTCTGTTTTTATAAATGTATTGCAATATGTACTTTTAAAACGTATTTTATATCATACATCTCCATAGCAAAAAGGTAAGATATCTACTATTTACACTTAGTTTTGATTCTGATAGCCATTACCCAGCACCTTCATTGTGATGCATTGAGTGTGGTCTGGCTACATTGCATTTTTTTCTCTCTGGTTTTCTAAAATCAATTCTCTTATATTTTGCACTAATATTTATGCATTGCCGCCAATGAACTACAAACTTGACACCTTGATGGATTAGTGGCACAGTGGTTAACACAGGTGCATTCTAAGCATTAGAGCTCTGGGTTCTTATTCAATCAGGAGTACTTTATCAATTATATTTTTAATTTTAAGTCCTCCCTGATATTGCTTTGACCCACATGTGTGATGTAATTTCCCTTTCCTGTTTCCTATATAAAAAGCCTACACTTTTGATGCTGCATTATGGCCTGAGGAAGGCACTGGTTTAGTGCCGAAACATGTAGTCTTGTTTTTTATGAATCTCCAATGAATGCTTTGTAAGGATACCCTGGATTATTCCTATTTTTCTGCAGTGCTTTGTTTTTCACACTATTTTCTCTGGGCAGACAAAGTCCTTCAGAGTGAGGGATATTCTTCATTAATGGTTTTCTGTTCTGGCTAATAGAGGGAACTCTATCTATGCTTTCAAATAAGGAATTTAGAAAAGAGTTTTCTTTAAGAACCATGCCTCTTATATAATCTACTCAGTCATATTGCAAAGGTTTAATGGATACATTAATAACTTCATTGCATTTCAAAACTACATACTGATTGGATTCTAATACAGGACACATCACATCATTATACATTCTCATGTAGATGCCTTGCTGTGATTCTGTAGAACTTGTATCTATTTATCTCACTACTCATTCTAGGTTTAGGAGTTCAGAAAGTAGTCTAACACAATTATTGAGAGCATTCAGTGTATAAGTTTACATACAAAAATAACTGTGAGTCACTGATTAGGTCCACCCACTGCACACCCAAGCCCAAAATGAGCAAATATTTCATGAATAAATTACAAGTTATACTGAATATTTTTACAACAAAACTACATAGCTCAGCATATCCTGCTAAAATAACTTTTTGTTTGCAGACCAGACAGTATTGTAATGTTTTCTGTTGAAATATGAAAATGTTTCGCCTCTGCAGCTCACTTAATCAAGAGTATGAGTTACTTTCTAAAGGTAAAAAATACAATTTTATTTAACATACCATTTTCTCTCCTCAGAAAAAAATACTCCAATTTTCTATTCAACTCATATTTTCCTAGCTGCCATTGTTTGATGAATGTAGTCTTTTCAACATTGCTATTGAAAAGAAATTCTTTGAATGTATGCAAGCATTTTATAATGTATTGTTTTGTTTACCCAATGGACACTTGCAAAAAGAACAGGATAAATCTCAAGACAAAAAGAAAACTCATGTAGAATACAAAGATTTCAAGTGCTGGAAAAAAAATCTATTTTAACCTTGAAAATGATGTTACAATAAACAAAAAACATAACAAAAAACATAGAAATAAATAATTTTCATGTTATTTTATGACACCAAACTAAAGCTCAGCCCTAAATTTATATTAATATATTTTAATTTTTAAAATGTGATTGAGGTGACATTTAAAGTGGCTGTCTGAATGAGGCCCGCTACAACTTCCAAAGGCAATATTAACAATTTGCTAGGGGTTCCAGAAGCTGTGTTTGTGTAGGTTTCCTCATAATAATTTGGTGTCCACCAAGACTTCAAAAACATATTGGAAGGTTAATTGACTGTCTATCATATATGACCTTGGTGTGTGTATATAACATAGCAAAATTAGATTGTGAGCCTCCTTGGAGGCAACAACCGATATTAATGGTGACAATCTCTGTAGAGAGATATAAAATTGGTCAGTGCTATATAAGTAACAGAAATAAATAATGTTGAGTAACTGTAAATACTATATGTTTTACACTGATTACTTTTAACAAACCAATAAAACTCTTGAATGTCATTCTTAACTTTGAAAGAATCAAAATAGTTTAAGGTTTGTACTTTGGGAAGTGTCATCATAAACTTTATAGTACTCTCAGATGGCAGAAAATATCTGTACCGATGTAGCATCGGCGTCTCTGCCCCCTGCCAGGCAGAGACGCCGTCCCACTCACCTCCTCGCTTCCCGCGGTCCCCACTCTGCGTTCTCCAGCGCTCCTCTTCCTGCTGCCGGCGCGTGCAGCTCCCCGGGCACTGTGCTTAGGGCGCGCGCGCGCTCCCTCCCTCTTAAAAGGGCCGCGCGCGCCGTCCCAATAGACGAGGGTCCTCCCATATATAAGGCACCTCCTCCAAAATGGAGGTGCCCGAGCAATAGTTGTTGCACTGTGTTACTTACCTCTGCTTCAGCCCTCAGGTCCCACTGCTAGCCTGACTACTAGTCCTGCCAGCCTGTTACCTGCCTGTTACCTGCCCGTTTCCTGCCGTGCCTGCCAGCCCATTTACCTGGAAGCACCTGCCTGTTACCTGTCTGTTACCTGCCGTGCCTACCTGGAGGCTCCTGCCGTCACTTGCCGTGACCACCTGCCAGCCTACCTGGAGGCTCCTGCCGTCACTTGCCGTGACCACCTGACAGCCTACCTAGAGGCTCCTGCCATCACTTGCCATGACCATCTGACAGCCTACCTAGAGGCTCCTGCCTGTCACCTACCGTGACCACCTGACAGCCTACCTAGAGGCTCCCGCCTGTCGCCTGCCGTGTCTGCCAGTTCATTCACCAGGACCACTTGTCAGCCTGCCTGCTGTGCCCATCCGCTATACCGGTCAGTCCCAGCCATCTGACCCGTGGGAGTCCCCTGCTCTCTTACAAGGTCATCCCCAGAGTAGCACCTGTTCCCTCGGCTCGGTCCCTCCCAGGTCACGGAGTCGTTAGCCGCCGTACGACCTGGGTCGGTCCGAGTTGATACTTAGTTACGTCTCTCTGGGTCCCTCCTTGCACCGCAGCACAGAGGTTCCACCTCCCGGACCCGTAACAACCGATAATACAGTACTGGTCAAAAGTTTGTACACACTTATTCATGTGATGATTTTCCTTGTTCTTATTAGAATATGCACATTGTAGATTCAGGCTGAAGGCAGCAAAACCACAAAAGGGCACATATGGAAACAGTGATAAAGAAACATGTATGAAAAGAACCAGAATATGTTAATCCAAAGCCTCTTCAAAGTACCCACATATTACTCTGATGACTGCTTTACCTACCCTTGGGATTTTATCAAGCAGCTTTATCAGGTATATACCTGCAATGGTTTCCAATGAACAGGTATGTATAATCAAGTGTTCACTTGTGGAATCAGCAGCCTTCAGAAAGGGTTTGCAACCATCAGGTGTTTTACAGAGATAGTGTTGGTAAACAGTGCCATACAGTGCTGATCCCTATTGCACATCTCTTCTGAGACAGACTATAGCAAGAGCCACTCAATAATTAAAGAGAAATGATAGTCCATCATTACTTTAAGACATTAAAGTCAGTCAATCTGGAGAACTGGTAGAATATTGAAGATATCCTCAGATGTAATCATGTAAATCATCATTGGCTATGCTGAAACTGACTTTCATGAGGACCACCCCAGGAAAAGAAGCCCAAGAATTACTTTTGCTGCAGAGATTAAGTTCATCAGAGAAGCCAGCCTCAGAAACCACAACAAAACAGCACCTCTGATAGCAATCCTCATAAATGATGCCTAGATATCAAGTAGCAAACACATCTCAACATCAAATGTCCACAAGACTTTATGGCCGAATTACTGCGCTATTGAGCACTGGAAAAAAAGAAAACAAAATCTTGTTTGGACCAAGTAACACAAGGAGTAGACATTAGATCAGTGGAAATCTGCACTGTATTGTGATGAGTCAAAATGTGAGAATTTTGGTACCAGCTCACCATGTCTTTGTGAATGCAGAAAAGGTGAAGTATGCTTTTATCTGTTTGATGAGCATCATGAAGCATGGAGGGGAAGGTGTGATGTGTGAGGGTGTTTTGCTGATGATACACCTGCATGGCTTACACAGCATTGTGCAATGACATGCCACCCAATCTTGTTTTCACTTAGTGGGATCATTATTTGTATTATAGTAGGACAATGAACCAAAACTCACCTCTAGACTATGTATGGTCTATGTGACCAAGAAGAAGAGGAATGGAGTGTTGCATCAGATGACATGGCCTCCACAATCAACCAACCTCAACACAATTAAGAAGATTTGGATTGAGTTGAACCATAGAGTGAATGTAAAGCAGCCAACAAGTTTTCAGCACTACCTGACCAAGTTGCTTGAGGGAACATCAAGGGTGCATGTAGCTGTCGTCAGAGTAATAGGTGGGTACTTTGAAAAATCTAATATTTAACACACATTCCACACTTCCCAAAATAATGCAACAAAAAGCAATCAAAATGTGTACCCCAAAATGGTGTAAAAAATGTCAGCTTAGGGCACAAAAAGTTTGCTCTGACACACTTCCATCTGTAGAAAAATTTTTTTTTTGCAATTTCACTGCACTTGTAATATTTTTACCATTTTCCAGTATATTGTATGGTAAAACAAATTATATCTTTCAAAGCTATAACTCGCTTGCAAAAAATAAGCCTTCATGTGGCTATGTTGACAAAAAAATAAAAAAGTTATGGCTCTTGAAACAAGGGGAGGAAAAAACTAAGGCGTCAAAAAGGGAAAATTCTCTTGTCATTAAAGCGTGAATGCAATTGTTTCAGTTATTTTATTTAAATATTTATTAAGGAAGGGAACACTTTCCAAGAGATTAATTTGAGAATGGTTTCACTGCTTTGTCTTGAGAAAATCTGATCCTTCTACTCATTAAACTGCTTCCAAATGTAGCTATATGAAGAACTTCTGAATATGGCCTAAGGCCCCTGACTGTATCATTCGATCACTGTGTCAAACACTCATGGTATTGCTGTATGGCACCTCCTCAATAAGTCTAGGTAAGAATACCTCTTATACTTATACTTGGAACCTAACTTGGAATCCTCCTTTTAAAATTTGAGGCAAACTTAGCTGCAAAAAGCTTTATTGACCGCTATGAGTACCGACTAAAGCGCGAACACACACAGTTGTGTGCTATGGTGCTATAGTTAAAGGAACACTTTCTAACACTTTATTTATATGTGGCTCTGTCAGAGGCACATTTAGATGTTTGACTTGAGTGGATCCAGGAGTCCTGGAGATCGTTACAAATAATGCATGCAAAATAATGTATTAAGCTGGTATGGTGTGCCAATAAAAATTCTGCTAGAATTATAGTCATTCCATTGCTCACATAGATTGCATTAATACACCAAACCACTAAGTAATATATCAAGCCACGCTTTCATGGTAATTTTGCACCTAACTACACTTGAAAACAAGAAAAGAGTAAAATATAAGTACAGAACATAGTGCAATTAGCATTTTTCTTTCCTTTAAGTGTAACTGTCATTTTAAATGATCAAAAACAGCATGCCTATATCTGCTTTCACATCCCCTCTCCATAGATGTTTATGAGCAGCAACTGTCATCTCTTATCACAGCAGAGTTACCAACTTACTTTTTTAATTTTTTTTCTGTACAACTGGACCAAAATTCATGGAATGTCCAACATTTTTAAGGATATTCACCCGCCCCTTAAAAAATGACATGCAACAGGCCACAACCCCAGACCATGCCCTCAAAATGGTAAAAAACAAATTAAAAGGTTTTCAGGTTAACTTGCTAGAAAGGGACGCAGAAAATAAAACACTTTTTCAATACAGTCTGCAACTTTGTGGAGGATTTCCAACTCAACAGGTAGAAAAAGATACTGAGAATTACACGCAGTACACACTGAATACTTTAAAGGACAGGAGAAGTGGTAGCGAGTTTGGTCCATATATAAGGGATAAGACCAGATGCTATAAATTATACCCATCATACAGAACAAGAGTAGTAGTAATAATGCAAACTAATACAGATATTGATAATTACACGCAGCATACAGGACAGAAAAAGTAGTACTGTACAACAAATATGCACAGAATCAGGCTACATTCATGCATCTGAGTGTTTTGTCCTAGTGCTGTGCATTTTTCTCAGATCACACTCTGACCCATAAAGTTTCATTGAGCCAATTCATCAATTTTAAAAATGGGTCAGTGTCTTTGGTCGATGAGGTTTAGAGCAGTGTTCCCCAACTCCCGTCCTCAATGCCCACCAACAGGTCATGTTTTCAGGATTTCCTTACTATTACACAGGTGATGGGATTATTGCCTGTGCAGGTGATATAATTATCACCTGTGTAATACTAAGGAAATCCTAAAAACATGACCTGTTGGTGGGCCTTGAGGACTGGAGTTGGGAAATCCTGACTTGGGAAATCCTGAGCATGTCCTATTGTAATCAGAATTTGTGGATCAGACTCGGACACCAAAATCTGTGGAAACTGTAAAAAATGGATGAAACTAGGAAGACATAATTTATACTTCAGACTTCTTTACTAATTTCATCTATTTTTAACTGATATATTGTTAAGAGTCAATGGTAGTTTACCTCATTTAGTGAAAAGAAAGGGATGAGAAAAAATAAAATAACTAGGAAGCAACTAAGAAGCACTTTGGATGCAACTAAGATGACACCCGAGAAAAAAATCATTCCATTTCTCTCAAAAAGTAACACTCACACAGATGTGTGAATGTAACTTAATACACTCACACAGATGTGTGAATGTAACTTAATACACATACTGCACACTGAGAATTAAATGCAGGAAGTAGAAATGTACAGTATACATGTGTGTCTCACAAAATTAGAATATCATCAAAAAGTTAATTTATTTAAGTTTTTCTTTCCAAAAAGTGAAACTCATACATTACATAGGGTCATTACAAACAGAGCGATCTTTTTCAAGTGTTTATTTCTGTTAATGTTAATGATTATGGCTTACAGCCAATGAAAACACAAAAGTCATTATCTCAACAAATTAGAATAATTAACAAAAAACACCTGTAAAGGCTTCCTACACGTATAAAAAGGTCTGTTTCAGTAGGCTCCACAATCATGGGGAAGACTGCGGACTTGACAGATGTCCAAAAGGCAGTCATTGACACACTCCACAAGGAGGGTAAGCCACAAAAGGTCATTGCTAAAGAAGCTGGCAGATCACAGAGTGCTGTATCCAAGCATATTAATGGAAAGTTGAGTGGAAGAAAAAGGTGTGGTAGAAAAAGGTGCACAAGCAACCGGGATAACCGCAGCCTTGAAAGGATTGTTAAGAAAAGGCCATTCAAACATTTGGGCGAGATTCACAAAAAGTGGACTGCTGCTGGGGTCATTGCTTCAAAGCCAACACATACAGACGTATCTTGGACATGGGCTACAAGTTTTGCATTCCTTGTGTCAAGCCACTCATGACCGATAGACAATGCCAGAAGCGTCTTACCTGGGTCAAGGAGAAAAAGACCTGGACTGTTGCTCAGTGATCCAAGGTGTTGTTTTCAGATTAAAGTAAATTTTGCATTTCATTTGGAAATCAAAGTCCCAGAGTCTGGAGGAAGCGTGGAGAGGCACAAAAACCAAGCTGCTTGAGGTCTAGTGTGAAGTTTCCACAATCAGTGATGGTTTGGGGAGCCATGTCATTTGCTGGTTTAGGTCCACTGTGTTTCTCTATCTTTTATTCACGATTGTGGTTTTTTAAATATAAAGATAGATATTTACCAGGGATATTAGGGACACTGACGTTGAGCGGGGGCGCCACGGAGCAAAAATTAGGGTGCCAACCTCCGCTGTCAGGAAGGGAGAGAATTTAGGGACAAAATAGGGACAGATAGAGCCCGTAATCCTTCCTGACTGATGTGTGACTTATCCCTGTTCCCTGGCATTTTGTCTTGTTTTTGTGTTTGTTGTTATGGTGACTACTGAGTCCTTTTTAGCATATTCGAATAAAAGTTATATTTTAGGGGTCTATTCTTCTGTTGGTTGTCTAGTTTTGCAATTGGGCCCCGCTTATACATTCCTTGTTCAGGTGTTTAATCCTATAAGACCCAGCCATTTTCCCCGTCGCCACCATTTTCTCACTGCTGCAGCTGCGTGTTAGACGGCACCGCTGTTGCTGTGTGCGCTATACTTTGTTAATTTCAAGCTAATTTTTGCACAAATCTACAGATAGCTTGGGAGTAGGGAATAGTTGTGATTGCAGCCCTTTTAAGGACTAGGTTACATAATTTCCTATGACTTTTATCAGGCAGGTCTGTGCTCTTAAATATATAGGTTGGGAGTAAAGACTAATTGTAATTGCAGTCCTTTTCAGGGCTAGGCTATATCAGTTCCTATCACTTTTATCAGGCAGGTCTGTGCTCTTAAATAGATAGGTTGGGAGTAAAGACTAATTGTAATTGCAGTCCTTTTCAGGGCTAGGTTACATCAGTTCCTATCACTTTTTGCCAGGCAGGTCTGTGCCAGTGCTGTGCAAGTTTTTTCACAGCATTTGGCTAAATCTAGCAAAGCAAATCCTTTTTGTCCTCTTGCAGTGTGTGTTAGTCAGTGGAGAAGCCTATCTGTGTTGCAAGCTACACCACCTGTGTATAGAATACAAATTTTTGTACTGCACCTATTGAAGTAAAACCTTTTGGGCATAGCATCATTCTATAAGTCCATCTATACTAACCTCCAGCAGGTTGCAAATTCAATATAATTTTATTCTGCATCTGGCTCTGAAAAAATATTTGGGCTTGTAGCAGTGTGTGGGACTTGTTCTATTAGTCCATCTATACTAACCTCCATCAGGTTTCAAATTCAAAATAATTTTTATCTGCATCTAGCTCTGAAAAAATATTTGGGCTTCGGCTTATAGCAGTGTGTGGGACTTGTTCTATTAGTCCATCTATACTAACCTCCAGCAGGTTGCAAATTCAATATAATTTTTTTCAGCATCTAGCTCTGAAAAAATGTTTCGGCTTGTAGCAGTGTGTGGGACTTGTTCTATTAGTCCATCTATACTAACCTCCAGCAGGTTGCAAATTCAAAATAATTTTTATCTGCATCTAGCTCTGAAAAAATATTTGGGCTTCGGCTTGTAGCAGTGTGTGGGACTTGTTCTATTAGTCCATCTATACTAACCTCCAGCAGGTTGCATATTGGGCAGAAAAAAGGGCGAAAGTCCGCCCAGGTGGGAGGAAATTAGAGTTTCATAACACATATTTCAACTGGAGAGGTATTAGAGGCCTGCTATGGCCACAGGTACTAATGGACGTAATCAAGGTAGGGAGAGAGGCAAGAGGTCTGGTCATCTTAGTTATACAGGCCGGAGGAAACAACCTAGGTCATCACAAGAGAGCATAACTAATGGCAATAATGAAACTAGACACTGAGCGCTTCAGAGAATTTTTCTCAAAACTAACTACAGTATGGTCAGAGATTGTGCCGATAGCGGTGTGGCAAGGTGCGCGAGACATCACAGCCATCGAACGGACAAGGCGGGTAATAAATATTCGGATAGCAAAATTTAGAAGAGACTGAGGCGGTGTAGTGATACGACACCGACAACTGGAAGGAGATAAAGCAGGCCTCATACAGCCCGACGGTGTTCACTTAATGGATATTGGACTGGACATATTCCTGTCAGGACTCCAGGACGGAGTGGAACAAGCGTTAAGAGTGATGGGTGGGGGTCAGAGTCCTGCATACGAGTACGCAGGATCCTCCTTGGCCTGGAAATAGAAAGGACATGTTGGAGAGTTACACTTGTTGGCCAACTTGCCGGAGTGGAGACCCAGGGCATGCTGCAACAAGCTGAATTATTTTAGAAATAAAATGCCTTTCTAATGGAATGAGTATAAAGAGTTAATAAAGCTGTGACCGATCCTCACCCATCCAGTTGTAAGAGTTACATTATTGTATTGTCAAGGAAAGGGGGCGGCAGGGGGGTTGAGCGTCTGGGTTTGGTTGGGGGTCCCCACAGTCTGCCTAGGCTAGATGCATTTAAAAATTCTTATTAGATACACAGGCGGTGCAGCTTGCTTCGCAGCTGGGCTACTACTCCCAAAGTATTGCCTAGGCTAGATGCAGTTAAAAATTCTACACTGACTAGCAGACACTGAAGCTTTGGAGCAGACCTCTGAGTAAACAGCTCTTCAGACTCAACCATCTGTGTTACCCAAAGCCATAGTGTATGTAGTTTCTTACAGTTAAAAGGGGGAGGAGGAGCGACCCAACCCACCTGAAATTGACGATGCCAACGTCACATAAGACACAGCAAGGGGACTCCAAAAAGAGTCTCCATTTTTTCCCAAAATTGTGGCACAGACACCACTTAACCCTAGAACGCATACCTGGGGCCTCGCAGGCCCGCCCTGTTAATTGTTTTCTATTTTCTGCAAGATTACTTTAGTTAGAATTTGAAACTCTTGGTATTCTTCATGTATATAGTTGTTTGTCATTTGAGTTTGAGTTATTCCATGTTATTTGCACACGGGCCTAAAAGGCCCCAGGTATGTGAAAGTGTAGATTTTTATGGTCATGCATTCTAGGGTTAAGTGGCATAATTTGCCCCACAGTTGCTTAAAACGGTTGGTGAGGTGATTTTACCAAATCCTCAAGCTTTTAGTCTCCCCAGGATGACACAGGGGTAGAAAAGTCCTTGCGAATCCATGATTTGTTCATCTTTATGAACGTGAGTCGGTCTATATTCTCAGTGGACAGCCGCGTGCGCTTATCTGTCAGCACACCACCAGCAGCGCTGAACACACATTCAGAAAGAACGCTGGCTGCAGGGCATGACAAGATCTCCAAGGCGTGAGTGGTGAGCTCCGGCCATTTTTCCAGATTGGAATCCCAAAATGAGCAAGGTTCCAGTGAAACAGTCATGGTTTCGATGTTCACTTGGAGATACTCCTGCACCATCCTCTCTAGGCGTTGACTATGTGTCAGACTTCTTGTCTCCTGTGGCCTTGCAAAGGATGGTCTAAAAAAGTGGTGAAACGATTCCACAAAATTGCTGTTACCAGCAGATACTGTGTTACTGTTACGGTTTGAGTGACGGTTTGCAAGTTAGAACTGTGAGATTCACTACGTGCACCACTGGTGTTTTGTGGAAAAGCACATGTAAGATTCTGCAACAGCGTCTGCAGATACTCCTGCATGCGTGAATCCCTTTCTATGGCAGGAATTATTTTGGCAAATTTACTTTTGTACCGGGGATCTAAGTGTGTGGCAAACCAGTAGTCGGGATTACTTCGAATTCTGACAATCCGAGGGTCATGTTGCAGGTAGTGCAGCAAGAAGGCACTCATGTGTCTTGCGCATCCAGGAGGACCAAGTCCTTGTTGTGTTGGTAGCGAGGTAAGAATCATGCTTCCTTCCTCTGCCCTCTCCCCCCAACGTCGCACAACAGAAATGTGATCAAGGTCTCCCTCATCTGATGAGTCTTACATGCCCATCGCCAGTTCGTCCTCCACTTCTTCCTCGGCTCCTGCACCTTCCTCAACAGTTTGGCTGCTACCATGCGCCCTGGTTAATCCCTCTCTCCCACCCTCCCATGCCTGCCGCCTTGGTGCTGCCGACCGTCTGGACCTTGGAGATGTTATCTCTTCCGCATATGACTCCTCCTCTACTTCCTCCACCTCCTCTTGTCCCACCACCTGACTCTGAATTCTGTTTAATGTGTGCTCCAGCATGTAAATCATCGGAATAGTCATGCTGATAATGGCATCGTCATCAGCACTAAACATCTTTGTCGCCATTTCAAAACTGTGCAGAAGGGTGTGTGGCACCCCTGAGGGTTCAGTCACCACAGAGTTACTGCATCTCACCCAGAGGTGTGGTTTCTCACCCTCAGGTAAGGAAGGTGTATGGCTCGGGACCCTAACACCTGCATCCAACACATACCCGCAGTGGGGGTAGGGCGAGATTGCTCCTAAGGGAGAACACAGTCCCAGGTCCCTAGCTGGCGGGAGGGTCCTATGTAGTGGGTGCTTAGGGGAGCAGCTTAGGGGAGCACATGACAGGGAGAGTATAAATAGGAAGCCATCTTAGAAAGAGCAAGCAAGTCAGAGGAGGAGAAGGGACAGGAGCAGAGGCTCTGCATGAGCTCTGTGTTATGTTCTGCTACCAAAGCTAAGGAAAGAGAGGAGATCTGTCCCTACTATAAGACTCAGCTGAATCCCTACGATGTAACAGGGAACCTGATCCTGCGATCAGACCTGCTAAAGTCCTAATCTAGTCTGTACGGAGACCTATAGATTTGGGGAGGGAATCCCTACAAGTACTAAGGACTGGGAGGAATATGGGACACCTCCTAACAGAAATAGTAGCAGAAAGACGAACAAACAAAATAGATAGAACATAGAGGTCCGTAGACCAAGCAAACTAACAGAGTTAGATACAGAGCACAGGCTAGCTAGAAAGTAGATATACAATGAAGTCCAGCAAAGCCAGAAGGGCGGAGCAGGATTAAATAGGCCAACAAGGTCATGTGACCAGCAAAGGAAAAAAAAACTAACAGCAAGGTTCTAACAGTACCCCCCCTTCTAAGAGGATCCTCCGGATCCCCTAGGACCAGGCTTATCAGGAAATCTCCTGTGAAACGCTCTGATAAGTCTGGACGCGGAAACATCATCTGACCTCACCCAAGAGTTATCCTCGGGTCCGAAACCTTTCCAGGCCACAAGATACTGCAAACTACCTCTATACCGTCTAGAGTCAAGGATGCGAGAAATTTCATATTCCCCGTCCTCCACCACCGGAGGAACAGAGGCAGAGGCGTCACCATCCGACACAACAGCTTTTTTTAACAGGGAGACATGAAAGACCGGATTAATTCTCCAGGAGGTAGGAACCTCCAACCTAACAGCAGATTGGTTGACAACCTGAAGCACCTTAAAGGGCCCTACAAACTTGGGACCAAATTTCTTAGAAGGAATCCTCAACCGCAGATTCCTAGAGGACAACCAAACCATGTCACCAACAGCGAACAAAACCTCCTGTCGTTTCCTATCAAAGTAGTCTTTAGATTTTCTGTTGGCCTCCTGAAGATTACCACGCACATCCGCCCAAACTCTTTCCAAATCACCGGAAAAATTCTCCTCCTCAGGCACGGCAGATCCCAACTTGGAGAACGACCCAAACGACGGATGTCTCCCAGAACAACAAAAAAAAGGCGAACAACCAGCAGAAGAAGATGTATGATTGTTCAGAGCAAATTCGGCAAGTGGCAGAAACTCAGACCACCCCTCTTGATTGTCTGCCACAAAACAACGCAAGAACTGCTCAACATCCTGGTTTTTCCTTTCTGTCTGGCCATTAGATTCAGGATGATATCCGGACGAAAACGACAAATGAATTCCCAACCTGTCACAAAAGGCACGCCAAAAACGAGCCACGAACTGAGGACCCCTATCAGAAACAATGTCAGTAGGAACGCCATGAAGTCTGACAATTTCCTTGACAAAGGCCTTAGCGAGAGTTTTAGCGCAGGGCAGTTTGACGAAGGGAACCAAGTGACACATCTTGCTAAAACGGTCCACGACCACCCAGATGACAGTAAAACCCTCAGAGGGGGGAAGGTCAGTTATAAAGTCCATAGCCAAATGTGTCCAAGGAGCACTGGGGACCTCCAAAGGACAAAGCAACCCCGCAGCAGGAGTATGTGAGGACTTAGATCTAGCACATATAGTACATTGGCGCACCCACTTAATGACTTCCTTCTGCCATCCAGGCCACCAAAAACTGCGACCCACCAGTCTCTTGGTCTCAGAGATTCCGGGATGACCTGCCAACCGAGATTCGTGACACTCAACAAACAAATCTCTCCTAAAGGTCCCAGGCACAAACAACCTCCCATGAGGAGTGTTAGATGGGGCATTCTCCTGAGCTTTAAGAATCTCATCTTCCAAAACGGAGTCTAAAGCAGCTATCACAACACCTTCTTGTAAAATGTTTTCCTCTTTCTCAGCACCGACTATGGGAGAAAAACTGCGAGACAAGGCATCCGCCTTAACATTCTTAGTACCAGGGATGTAAGTAACGGAGAAATTAAACCGCGAGAAAAACAGTGCCCACCTAGCCTGACGGGCATTCAGGCGCTTGGCAGCGTCAAGATATATCAGATTTTTATGATCCGTAAGAACCTGAACGGGAAATTCCGCACCTTCCAAGAAGTGGCGCCAGTGTTCAAATGCGAGTTTAATAGCCAATAATTCCCGATTACCAATATCGTAATTCAATTCAGTCTCCGAAAATTTTTTTGAAAAAAATGCACAGGGATGTAATCCATCCCCGTTATCCTGAGACAATACTGCGCCAACCCCCACAGAGGAAGCATCAACCTCAACCAAAAACGGCCTAGTAACATCAGGCTGCATAAGGATGGGAGCAGAGGTGAACCTCTCCTTGAGATACACAAAAGCTTCAATGGCCTCAGAAGACCACTGAACCACATCAGCACCTTTCCTGGTGAGATCAGTCAGAGATTTGACAATACTAGAAAAAATTTTTATGAATTTTCTATAGTAATTGGCGAAACCCAAAAACCTCTGTATCGATTTCAAACCAATAGGCCTAGGCCATTCCTGCACAGCCTGAACCTTAACCGGATCCATCTCAAAACCTTTGCTGGAGATAATGTAGCCCAAAAAACTAATTCTCTGTACAGCGAACTCACATTTCTCCAGCTTAGCAAAAAGCGAATTGTCCATTAATAACTGTAATACCTCACGCACGCTCCGCCAATGAGACTCCAGATCTGGCGAATAAATCAAAATGTCATCCAAATACACAACCACATTTTTACCGATCAAAGGTCTAAGGATGTCATTAATCAGATTCTGAAAAAATGCAGGAGCATTAGTAAGACCAAAAGGCATAACCAGATTCTCAAAATGACCCACAGGAGTGTTAAAAGCAGTCTTCCATTCATCACCCTCCTTCATGCGCAACAGATTGTATGCCCCCTTAAGGTCAATTTTAGAGAACCACTTGGCCCCCAATAACTGGTTAAACAGATCAGGAATCAATGGCAGTGGGTAAGGATTGCGTACCGTAATTTTGTTAATCTCACGAAAATCTAGACAAGGACGTAAACCGCCGTCCTTTTTTTTTACAAAAAAAAATCCAACCGCCACAGGAGACTTAGAGGGCCTAATGTGACCGGCGGCCAAACTTGTCTGTATGTATTCCTCCAAAGCCTTCCTCTCAGGAATAGTAAGGTTAAATAAACGACTTTTAGGAAGAGTCGCTCCAGGGACAAATTCAATAGAACAATCATAGTCTCTATGGGGAGGCAAAACCTGCGATTCTTTCTCAGAAAAAACTCTCCAAAAATCCTGAATAGGAACAGGCAATTCTCCCCTATCCAAAGCTGCAATACGCCCGTTACAACACTTGTCATAACATTTATGGCTCCAGGATTTAATTTCACTGGTAGACCAATCCAGTACAGGATTGTGAAATTTTAACCAGGGCAAACCCAATATTACTGGAGAAGGCAAGTTATTCAACACTACCAAATCCAATTTCTCATGGTGAACACCATTAATAGTGAGAGGAAATTCACTGACCTTGAGAGTAATATTCTTCAAAGGGGAGCCATCCACAGAAACCACAGCAATGGGGGATGATAAAGGTTCAGGTTTTAAATTGAGTTTTTCCACGAATCCCCCATCAATAACATTCAGTGTAGACCCGCAATCAACAAACACCCGAAATTCCATTAATTTTTCCTGAGCAATCGTGGAAGCAGCTAAAAATATACCCTTGGAATTTAAACAGGCAATACGGGCGTGACTGACCATTTTTTTTTCTTTCTTCATACGAAGCTCACAGCCTTTAATCAAATGACCAGATTTCCCGCAATAGAAACACAAGCCTTCTGAAAAACGACGGTGTTTTTCTTGAGAGCGAGGTGCCACCGATCCAATCTCCATCGGTTCACCACTGTTAGTACACACATTATCATAACCAGAAACTGACATAGCAGAGGATTTGCTCTCATTAACCCTAGCACGCAGTCTTCTATCCACCCGTATAGCTAATTGCATAGCCTGTTGCAAATCCTCAGGTGTAGGATAAGCAATTAGCAGGTCTTTAACCTTTTCACTGAGCCCAGCAAGAAATAGACTTTTCAGAGCAGAATCGTTCCACCCTGTTTGAGTGGACCAACGACGAAAATGTGTACAATATTTTTCCATATTACCTGATCCTTGTTTTAAACGTCTCAACTCAGTCTCAGCTGATGCCACACGGTCAGGATCATCATATAATAGTCCTAAAGCAGAAAAAAAACTATCCACTGATCTGAAGCATGCATCACTAGGTTGCAAAGAAAAGGCCCACTCCTGAGGCTCTTTGCGCAAAAGTGACATTATGAACCCTACGCGCTGGGATTCATCCCCAGAGGACTTGGGTCTCAAACGAAAATACAATAAGCAAGCATTTTTAAATGAAAAAAATTCTCGATGTTCACCAAAAAATAAATCCGGCAAACATACCTTAGGCTCCAAGAAATATGCTCCAGGACAGTTACTCACGTGCTGACGGAGCTCGGCCACTTCCAGAGAGAGTCCCTGCAGGTGTTTAGCCAAATCCTGAACTGACACCATGATGGAACAAAAAAAATCTTTCCTTAGAGAATTTACAGGCTGGACTTACTGTTATGTTCTGCTACCAAAGCTAAGGAAAGAGAGGAGATCTGTCCCTACTATAAGACTCAGCTGAATCCCTACGATGTAACAGGGAACCTGATCCTGCGATCAGACCTGCTAAAGTCCTAATCTAGTCTGTACGGAGACCTATAGATTTGGGGAGGGAATCCCTACAAGTACTAAGGACTGGGAGGAATATGGGACACCTCCTAACAGAAATAGTAGCAGAAAGACGAACAAACAAAATAGATAGAACATAGAGGTCCGTAGACCAAGCAAACTAACAGAGTTAGATACAGAGCACAGGCTAGCTAGAAAGTAGATATACAATGAAGTCCAGCAAAGCCAGAAGGGCGGAGCAGGATTAAATAGGCCAACAAGGTCATGTGACCAGCAAAGGAAAAAAAACCTAACAGCAAGGTTCTAACACTCTGCTCTGGAGGCGGGCCTAGCCTGGGAGGCCCAGGACTGAAGGAGAGAAGAGAGGAGTGGGAGCAGGAAGGCTCCAGAAACTGAAGGGACCCTTGGGGTACGGGCCATGCAGAAGGCCACCCGTACGCCCGCTGCTACCAGGAGCTAGAGGGGTCAGGCCAGCAAAAGGGAACCGGTCCCTCAACTAGCGGAGAAACAGCAAGGCTCAACTAGAAACCGGAGGCTGCAGCATTTCATGTACTGCAGGCCAAAGTCCACACCAGTCTCACTAAGAAGGTAGCCACATAGGACCCAGGGGACAGAACACAAATCGCCCGCCAAGGCCCGAGGATACCAGATAGAAGTGTCACTGATGTGAGGTGCAGGGAGAAGGCCAGAGAAAGGACACACAGAAGGGGGTTCTGCTAAGTACTCCGGAGCTATCTGGGGGTGGACTGAGCCCCTCACTGAGTATGCACAGCACGACTGGGGAGATTGCTCTGGTACCTGTAATCTGGACTGCAACAACTGTGAGTAAAGATCTTGGGACTGCATCACACGGACTCTGTGTTCATTACTGACTCCCTGCACTACAACCACCATCATCCACCCACACTGCCCTGAAGCTACACTCTTCCTGTGGGGAGTAATAATACCATTGCTGCAAAACCACCAGCCACAGAGGACTTTTCCGCAGCAGCGGCCCCTTTGCCCGCACTCCACAGGTGGCATACTCAGACATTATAAAACCCATATATACAAATTACCCTTGGATTGACCGCCCTGGGTCACGGACCGAGTCACCGCCACAGTGACTACAACCCCCAGCGTCAACCGGCCCGGCTCAGGGTACCTCACGGCCCAGGGGGCGCGTCAACTTCATAGGTCCCTGATCTGAGACCACTCCTGCAGCGTGATTTGCCCTACCTCTGGATCTCGTTGGCCCAGGCTATACGTCAGAACGTATTGCACCAGGGCTTGTCGGTGCTGCCACAGTCGCTGCAACATGTGCAGAGTTGAATTCCACCGTGTCGGCACATCGCATTTCAGCCGGTGAACTGGCAGGCCCAACGACTTCTGTAGAGATGTAAGTTGTTGATCTGTGTGATGCGAACGGCGGAAGTGAGCACACAGCGACCGTGCCCTCTGCAGAAGGCCATCTTGTCTGGGATAGTGGGCTAAAAATTTATGGACAACCGGGTTCAACATGTGAGCCATACAAGGCACGTGTGTGACATTACCCCGGCGAAGGGCCGCACCCAGGTTTGCAGCATTGTCGCACACGGCCTTCCCTGGTTGCAGGTCCAGTGGAGACAACCATTCATGAAACTGGGTCTCCAGAGCTGACCACAACTCCTCAGCTGTGTGACTCACATTTCCCAGACATTTCAAAGTAAACGCTGATGCCGTTGAGCCCTGCTGCCAGCAAAGTAAGCAGGTGTGCAGGATTCCTTCTGTGCAGTTAGAAAGCAGGTGGCATTACCAGACAGGCTTTGGGTGCAGGTGGAGGACCGAGAGGAGGTTGAGGAGGCAGAAGCAGTGGAGGAACTTCGAGATAAAGAGGATTGACGCACAACTCGTGGGGACGGTAAGACTTGGACAGCAGCCCCTTGTCCTGCTGTCACCATAGTTACCCAGTGCCCAGTCAGCGACATGTAACGCCCCTGTCCATGCCTACTCGTCCATGTGTCTGTGGTGAAATGCACCATGTCACACACAGAGTTTCTCAAAGAAGCGGTGATGTTGTGTGCGACATGCTGTGGAGCGCAAGCACACCTTTCTTTGAGAAGTAGTGCCGAATGGGCATCTTGTACTGGGGCACTGCGACGGACATAAGGTATCGAAAATCCTCTGTGTCCACCAGGCGTAAAAGCAGCATTTCTGAAGCCAACAGCTTGCAGATGGTGAAATTCAACCTCTTAGCTTTGTCATGGCTAGGAGGAAATGGTCTTTTACTTGTCCACATCTGAGGGACCGAGGGCTGGCTGTTGTGCTTAGACGGGGTTGAGTAGGGTGTCCCCAGCAAACTGCTGATCTGTGAGGAAGATGCAGGCGGACATGTTAGGTTGCCTTGATCCAAAGGTGGTGCTATCGATGTCAGAGAGCGCTCAACACCAGCAGGTGTTTCCACTTCCAAATGAACTGACGACCTGCCAATCAAACTGGCTGTTGCGGGTAAAGAGGTGGCAGGTCTGCGTCCAAAAACATGTGTGACTGCTGTCCCCCCAGTCACAGAGGATGAAGAGGCTGCGGATGCACAAGATGGGGCAGACGGTGGTTGGCCCGGCCCGCTAGGCCGCATTGCAGCACAGTGAGCTTCCCACTGCAACTTATGCTTCATATCCATGTGACGGTTCATGCATGAAGTACTCAAGTTATGGATTTTTTTGGCCTCTACTTAGCTTTTGGTGACAAATATTACAGATAACACGAGTTGGGTCATCCTTATCGATCTGAAAAATTGCCCAGGCTATGCAAGGCTTAGAGCCCATGCGACCTGAAGAGCCACTACGACTTGTGGTCAGAGGCAGAGTTGTGGTTGAGGATGCAGTTGTTGACGTGCTTCCAGTACTCCGTCTCTGTCCTGGAAGGCGCAACCTAACCTCGTCGTCAATAGCATCTGTGACGCCCCACTGCGCTTGTTATCACATATCCTAGAAGAGTGCATTGATGGAATCCTCCACAAGAGGCCCCCATAAACATTCACACATCTCCATCTTCCACCTCAGACCAGCAGAGGGAGCCCGTTAGGGATATAAATAGGGAAGGTGGAGCTAGGCAGTTCAGTTCCTCTGAAGAGTTCCTGCAGTAGAGAAGCCTAAGAAAGGTCAGTCTGCAGTGGATCTCAGTCTAGTCTAGAGAACTCAGTTAATAGTTCAGCAGTGGAGCACGAGGCTCCTGCTAGCTAGATTCAGGGAGCACAGTTAGAGGTTAAGGTGTGCCGGCGCCATAAGATTGGTGAAGCATGGCAAGCTGCCGTTAGTGTGTATAGCCTAGTGAGGGCCCGAGTAGGCCGAAGGCGAGTGGCGAGTTAGTACATAAGGGGCAGAGGAGCTTATCCAGCTCACCCGAAGAATTTACCGGACACCGGATCCGAGCTTACCGGGATCTCTATGACCCAGTAAGGCATAACCGGAATCCCTGGAGAACTACAAGTCACAGGATCGCTAAGGTGCTGATACGTAACAGAGCAAGGAGACGCTTAGGCCCCGCATACTGGGAGCGTGAACTCCAAGACAAGGCCCAACCATAAGGTCAGCCAGCGCAGGACAGAGACAAAGTTAGGCCTAGCTCCTGGCAGGTCAGAAACTTACTACGCAGAGGCAAGAAACAGGAGGCCCTACACCCGCTCATTGGGGAGGATCCTGATATGTACCCTTCACCCTACAGTGCTCCGGAATGTACCTGAATTTCCACCAGTAAAAGGTACTGAAGTGACTACCGTGTCCGTTCCAGTTCTTGCTCTGACCCAGCTGGGTCTCGCCTGTCCTGCATTCCCCCTGCATACGCTTTTCTGAGGCCTAGCTCCACCTGTGAGGAGCTATACCATCGAGCTGCCTTATCAATGGCCTCAGTGGACTGCTGCAGCGCTGGTGCTTCTCACCAGATACCACAGGTGGCGACACGAACTCTTATAAAATTAACAATTATCCACCCTTTTAAAGAGTGACCCCAGGGTACGGGCCCGGGAGTCGACCACCGCGACATCCCCAAGGCCAGGCAAAGGCCCGGGTACCGAGTCATCCCCATCCCGTGGGCTAGTCACATCCTCCTCCACCTCCTCTGCTGACCTCATCAACTGGCTGACTGTGGGTTGACAGTAAGTGGGATCTCCAACCTAGTCATCATCACCCTGTGTGTTCTCACACCCGTCGTCCTCAGAGCCAACCTCTTCCTGCCCTGACCGAAAAGTCAAGTTGTCGCTCCAATCAGGTATTTGAGTCTCATCATCGTCTTCATCATTGTCTCCACCAACAGGAGTTACAGTTTGGGAACGAGGGTCTACATTATGCTCAGAACCTTCTTCATCTGGTCCTGGATCCGACTTATAAAGATTCTGGGCATCAGTGCAGATCATTTCCTCATCTGGATTAACAGAAGCTCTGGAGCAGACCTCCGCTTCCCAGGCTATAGTATGAGTAAACAGCTGTGCAGACTCAACCATCTGTGTTACCCCATACTCAGACGGGAAGCTGGAGACTTGGGAGCTGTGAGGAAGATAGTGTGATTGGGGTGACACCTCTGAGGACTTGAGTATTTGTGATGTTAAAGTTGAGGTGGAGGAGAGCCCACTTTAAGGAGCACTTGATATCCATTGAAGCACCTTCTGTTTTTGTGTCTCATCTGGAATTTGTAGCGATGGGCATGTCCGTAAGAAAGGGATCGTATCTCATTGTCCACGAAAAGAAGTAGACATCTTAGTTTGGCTGGAAGATGGTCTTTCTTCTGCAGATGTTCCCCCCCCCACCGAGGGGGGGCTCGACCCACCAGCGGACAGGCACCAGTATTGGGAGAGGGGGGCTGGCCGTCAGGGTCCACCGCGGCTCTGGCACAAACCCGGCGACACAGAGGTGGCACGGGCAGGAACGAACTGGCCATGTCGGCTTCGCACTTTTTTGGTTTTAGAAGGGCATGACATGCCTATATCTGTGTCTCCCCCTCCTTTTACTCCTCCACCTCTTTTCTTTTCGCATGACTATAGTACTTGTCACTTTTCCATGTGTTAGTTGTGTCTTCTGAGCAGTTTGTCAGCTTTTGAACACCTTTGAAGGTGTTTTCTATGTGTTTCTATGTGTTTTTGTTTGACTGCCATTGGTTTAATGGAGTTCGAAGGTGTTCGACGAACAGTTCGACGAACAGTTCGGCGAACATACGGGTGTTCGACGAACCGAACCGAACTCGAACACTACGGGGGTGGCTCAACACTAGTGACTAAGACTCTGATGCCTCCTAGAACTGTATCTAACCCCTTTCAATCTCTATAATGTAAGTACAACCTTAGAAATGTCAAAGTGACCTCACCATAGAAATGGAGGCAACCTGGTAGTAACCAGCATTCCGTTTAATAACACAGTGCACTAACAGACTTTTCATGTTTTTCAAAATTTAAAAAATAACCAAAAATTATTCCTCTTAGTCAATGGTGATCAGGCAGACCGTTCTAAGCAGAACATTGATTCACACAGTAAAAAAAGAAGAAAAAACAGCTCATCCAAGCTCTAGGTACCTAGAAGCCCAGAATCCACAGGACCAGGTGTGAATACAATGGAGAAAAACTGTAATGATTCAGCTTCTTGAAACTTTGCAAAATGTATTGGAAAATGAATAAAAATAAAAACATGCTATTTACAAGGACAGCATAGCAGCAACGCATTTCAAACGCTCATAGCATTCTTTATCAGAGCTGCAACCAACATGACTGCACATTTAAATCACCCCTCACCAATGAAAACACGTAGAAAAAATCCCATGAAAAATGGTAAAATCAATACATATATCAAATACTGATAGAAAATACAAGTAATATCGTAAAAACACACAAAATCAATGGAAATAATAATGCCATGGATACAGGAAATACAAGAATACATAACTGTTCCTTGCGCGTATTCAATCCCTTAGGACTACAGGTATCGAGATGGTATATCCAATAAGCTTTGCGATCTTGGAGCCGCTTTCTGGTGTCCCCGCCTCTTGGACAGTAAAATACTTTTTCTAACACAAAAAACCTGTATTGCAAATGCTTCCCGATGATGTTGCTGATCAAAATGCCTGGAAGCATGAGATATTGTGCAGTTAGTTTCAGAAATACTGCAGATGTCTGTTAAGTGCTCAGAGATGCTCAGAAATGCTCTGAGCACTTTACAGACATCTGCAAAACTTCAGTATGGACGTTGTGCTGTGTTGCTTCTGGTTTTTAGTGTATTACAAGTTAAGAAAATATGTGTAATTGTAATTCAAATGCAGCAGGACAGATGCCAGCTCCACCATATTACTGATAAATTACACTGGCACTTCTGCTGGCACTTTCCCTATTTTATCTCCCATTCAATAATTAAATCTTTGTATTATTTTAAGACTATTACTTCCATCTTCACTGCTGCAGTTAACAACATATTACTCTTTGGCGTGCTTGTCCAGTGTTTTGGGGCTTTTCTTGTCTTGTCTCTATTACTAAGCTGTGAGCTCTGACAAACGGTCACTAACCTAAAACCATGCTAAAATGGCTGCTGCATTCCCCACCTCGGCTTTTATACAGTCTATGATAGTCCCTACAAATTTTGTGCGCTATGCGAGGTGAGGCGATAGTTACAAGGCATTATGGGGAAACTCACATGGTCGTACATATGGTCATGTCAGCTTTTCGTGACTGATCCAATTTTCTGTAATGTGTTAAAAGGCGGCAGGCACATTTTTGCTAATTTGTGGAAATCAAATTGCAAATTGTTCAAATTCATCAGGACCAGACAATTTGATAAATTTGACTCAAATTTGATTCGCATAATCTCTAAATCAATGAAAGCTAGGAAAAATTACTATATAACATAATTTAAAACAGTTGACTAGGATCAGAGACACATGGTGAATATGAAATACCACACATATCCATGGACAGACAGGGTGCTATTTTGGAAGGCAGCAACAATGTTGTTCTAATCTTTTACAAACCAGTTAAAATTCTATGAACATCTATCATTCTAAAAGTGGACAAAAGGTGAAAGATGTGATCAATTCTAGGTTTTCAAAATGATGACTTCTTAATTGCTAAAATATAGCACTATAAATTTCCCAAACTATTCCTAGAGGTTCTTTTTTAAAATCTATACTGCAAAATTCCCACCATCCCCCTACCTGTAGTAGAGTCCAGTAGCTCGACCTACTTCTTTATTGGCTCCATCCAGCACCACTGCTTCCCAGCAGATCCCCAAAAGGTTATTCAAAAGTAACAACTAATATAACTGAAAGTGCAGGTAGTGGAGAGACAAATGAGTTAATTCTGTATTGCCGTGTGGAAAGAATAAAGGATGCCAATCAGCAGAATGCATAATATTGTGTCTATTTATACCTGATTCTACTGATTGTATTTTTTATCGTGGTTCTCCTGAAAAAGAAGTATATACGTACTTCGAAACGCGTTGACAAATAAACCGCTTACACTTGGATTGGCATCGTTTATCCTTTCCACACGCCAGTGCTGAATTAATCCATTTGTCTCTCCGCCACCTACACTTTCATCTTCTCGTGGGTCTGCAGTAGCCTTAAGTGTTATCAGTGGTTGTGTGCACACAACCCGACCAGGTGAACACTATTATGCAATTCTTTTACCATTGTTACCCAGATAAGACTCTCTTTTGCACTTTGTTTTTCTCCAGTCCTTTTCTCCTTTGGAACTAATATTACCGTGCTTCCTGATGTTAATAAAAATGGTCAACATACCAAAACAAAGAAATTCCAAACTTTTTGCACAGTAAGTACTGTAAATTGAACATAAGTAATAAACTTTCGATACTAATCTAACTTCCAATTTACTATTATATGGCAGATTTGAATGAAAATTATTTTTAAGAAGAAATTTTAAAGTATCGTGACTGTCCTGTTTGTCCTTTGAGATTTTCAAAAAGCACACATTGCTACATTGATTACCTTAGTAAGAAGTTGTCAAATGAACAGTGAGGAAAATTGTAACCTACAGAATTTTTGCCTCTGTGCTGATTTTCACTTGATGTCTTCAGTGCTTTCAAGACCACGAAGATATTGACAGAGCTGTCAAAGGTTTTAATGACTAGAAGCAACAAGTGAGCATTGTAAGCACAGCATGATTCACTCCATCTTAGACACTGAGTTGTATTATGTCCACTCTTTTATTCTTTACAGCGCTTGTTCAATTTTGTGGTTTTTGCCAATTGGTTTAAAAACAGAAATCATACGAAGTTAAATCTGTCAAGGACAATGGAATGAACATGAAAACTGAGTAACGTCATTCTTGACATGGCAAGGCAATAAAACCGTAGACAGATTACACAGATGAGTACACATGAAACATTTAAACAATGTTATTAGCTACTTGTAAATGAATACATAGTCAGGCTATACAGAATATCCAAAATTAAGCATTTAGTTGACTGAGGACTGCAATCAGTGACAAGGAAATAATGTACACAACAAATGAAATACACTTTAGGCTAAGTTCACATGATGCGTTTTTATGTTTTTTTCTGCTGTAAATTTTTGCTTGCAAAAACCACATTATATTATACTCAAAGAAAAGTGGATTTATGGAACTCTCATGCCCACATGTGCTGTTTTTAATGATGCAGAAATTGCGTTTTTTAAATTTTTGGCATGTCAATTTCTTGGGTGGTAATTATGCATTTATTAACAATTTTTTCCCATAGACTTCATTGAAATGCAGAGAATCCTCAGATTAGTAAAAACCATTTTTTTGCTGTGTGTTCCACAGTGGAAACACATGTAATCTACACATGACGTTATCAAAACAGTTTTAACAAAGATAGGTAACTTATCAGACAGAAAGTTTCCAATACTAAGAAGTTTTAATTAAAACATGACATACCAAAAAATGACAAATAGGGCAGCTGAAAAAATGCAATGAAATGCTCACTAAAAAAACTAAAAACACTATTAGCTAAATTAGCCTATGGTTTAGAAATGTTGCAGAAAATCTGCAGCATTAAAAACGTACCAAATATGTACCAAGGGGAACTTAGATTTGTATTAAAAAGTGGCTACTTTTACGATATTTAGGAAATTTTACATCTGACATGCTATACCAATACAGTGTCCTGTTCCAGGTGCTAGGTATTAGGTCATGTACTTATCTAACACTTTATATCATGTCATGTTTGGGAAGCCGGTTAAATTTAGTTTAAAAAAAAAAATTGCAAACAATGTTTAAATAAGTTGACATTTAACTGTTGATATCTGTTTTGCAAACCTGATTAAATAGCCCTATTTGAAAACCATACATGCCACACCTATACTGCTGCCATATTTTGCTTTCTGTATGTGTACCTACCTACCTAGCATTTCTTGTAACCTCTATTTTTGCATGGGTGGAATTATTGGTCTTGAAAATATTGTCAAAAGTTAATTTTAATGTTGTACAAAATATGTGATAGAAGAAAAAGTGGCAATGGCACTGGAAGGTTGTGTAAAAAAGAAAAAATATACTCCAGCTAAGAATATGGTAGCCAGTCATAGCAGAAGCACCACCACCAATGGCACAAAAAGTCTGAGGAGTAGTATTAAACACTGGCCACAATTGGCCTTCTTTGCCTCCAGAAAGCATATTAGTGAGGAACGAGGGTAGTTAAGGATGCTATGAAATATATGGCACAACACTACTCTCATTCACAGCAGAATTATGTTACCTCTGACAGGGACACCTTCAGTTTGAGTCACTGATCAGCAGAGAACAGTCTGTCTGAACACAAATGACTACGTCGGAAAAAATTTAACCCCTTAACAGCTGTAAGTCAGCCAGCTGTTCATTAACATGACACCAGAACTCAGACCCTGTAGACAGAGCAGCCAAGAAGAATAAGAGCTGTTCTTTCGACATGGAGAAGCTAAATCGTTGGGAGGAGCGGTCAGTAACCATTCTAAGCCGGCGGCGGGTACAACAGGCAAGTAGTTAACAGTTTTAGCAACTACCTGCCTGTTAGTTTTTAGGCACATAATAATAATAATATTAATAATAATAAAATTCCTAGTTAACCCCTTTAACATATGAACATGTCCTTACTATACAGTCTAATATGAATTTATTAGAGATTCAGAATGAAATTCCTATTTTTAATCTGTCTCTCAAAGAGACAAGTTTTAACAGATGTAAAAATGAAAAAAATATGAATATATCCATGCTCTATTCCAGGGAATTAGCTATATTATTCATCTCCCTTGTTCTAAGAGTAAAATTATTAAAGGGTACAGATGAATAATCTACTCCAACCCATCAGCAATATAGCACTAAGCATGAAATACCGAGGTGTCATCCACTGTTGGCAGTATCTGATTCAATGCTCAAACATATTCTGTCATTTTGTCTGCTAACTAGCAAGCAGATCACTTAAAAAGGATTTATTAAAAAGCCTGAATAATTTAATGGTAAATAACATTGATGGGAAATAATAACATTTATATTTATTTTATGTTATATGTTTGTACATAAAAAAAGAAAGAAAAAAGATTTTTCCTTTGCAAAACAATAATCACGAAGCCCTACTTTTTTAATATTGTCATGTTTAAGCAAAACTGACAGCTGAGCTGACAAGTCCACCCAGTCATTGCTATGAATCCAACACAGTGACATAATCAGCTACTAGAGAAGTAAAGAAGTAAAACATTTTAGATTCCAAAAAGAGACACTTTTATGGCTTATCTTTACTTTTTAACAAAAGCAATTTTGAACAGCAGACACAGTAATTACACTGATTACAAAATAACAATGTAAAGAACAATTCCAAGTGAACCAAAATCTATGAAATTACAGTATATGCAAATAAGGATCTAACTATACTTGCTATATAATGCATTTCATTTGTTGCTATGTGCAAAACCCCGTTTCATTGTTTGTCATTTTATACAGAATAGTGATTAAAGTAGCCGAGCCACAGGGGATTGAAACCTAATACAACAATAATTGCTATTTTAGATAGAATAGTAATTAAAGCAAACATAAGAGGTTAAAACCTCTACACAAGAATATGTGCTGTTTTTATTCAGTTGTGCAATGTGTTATGGTGAAAAAAACCATTGACTGATCTAAAATTTGGAAAAATATATTTATATAAAATATCTTTACTCAGGTACATTCCGTACGATAATGTTCATGGTTGGTGATCTCTTGAGGCATAACAATACAAAGCAGCTTATATGGCAATTTGCATCAGGTATGAGCAAAAAATCCTCTTTATTGCAATTATTATTTACATAGTAAAAAAAGGATAGAAATAACTGCAGAGGAGTGAAGCGATATACAGTATTAAAGGAAGAAATCTACATCATGTTATCTCAAGTCAAGCATGTGCATGGTAATATCTCTTGAAAATCTTACATTTTATATTAAGTTTTTTTTTCACATCTGATGAAGCCGTTCTATATGGGAGCACATATTTGAAACACAGTATACATTAGTAACCTTCTTTATGATTGCTGCAATTAAACCTTCATTTAATGCTAAGTACTTTAATTTGTCCAACTTCCTTTATACTAAAACCTATTAATCATTGTTCATATTAGACCGAGATAAGGAAAAAAGATGAATAAAAAGAAAGGTTGGCAAAAAGAAAGGTAGGGAAGTGTCAATCTCCTACTATCATAGGAAATTGATTACACAGCAGTTCTAGCACATCAAATATTTGCTATGTATCAAAAATAAACATATACATGAATGAGAAGTATAGGAAGGATTCTGTGATACTCTACAAGTGAAAAATTGTCAGCTTGCGGCATGAGATTCTAGATGTACTTATGAGGAATATGTGATCAGAAAATGACCTAATGATTAAATCAAGTTTTTCTGTTAAATCTATTTTCTTTTGCCATTTTTTTTTACAGTTTCAATCAAAATTAGTCAACTGCCAAAGCAAGATTGGTTTATTAGCAACGTTTACAAAATTTATGCTCTTTAAAATAAACCAAACAAGAACAATTTAAAAAGCTCAACACAACTAATAAATGTTGTGGTTTCTCCACATTCAACACAAAATAACACTTCATATGCTCAAAACTGATAAACAAAACAACAAAAGTTTTCAGATTCTGGATTCTGGTTTTTGGAGCGATGAAACAAAACTGGAATTTTTCAGGTCTGTGGATCAGTGGTATGTTTGAAGAGGAAGAAAGCAGTATAAGCTAAAAAGAACACCCTGCATAAAGTGAAGCTTGGTGGTGGTTTGGTGATACTCTAGAACTGCTTGAGTAACTCTGAAACTGCAGTCATTAAATGTGGAATTTTGTATCAAATTTGGAGAAACCACTTGTTATATTATTGGACTGCGCTATTTAAAGTATTCTTGTAAATTTTCCTAATAAAAGTAGTTTGCAATGAGGGTTCAATTATTTTTAATTGTAACCATAAAGTGAAGATTCTGTCAATAATTCACTATTCTAGACATAAATTACCATATATAGTTTTTACATCCATCACTGTAAGGATGCAAGCGGCTTAGGATGTAATCTAGATAGCTTGCCTTTGCTTACTATGGGATCAAACTATTTTTGTACCAGTCTATAGAGGCTGATTAAAACCAAATAGTGCCACATAAATGAATTTCCATGGACACATGGTCATTATCTCTATCACCTATATGTCATCTTCTCAGAGGGTAGTAGATAAAATTTTAAATTAACTAACCCTCAATCAGATTCTGAGCTAATTTTCTAAGCCAAACTCTTCCGCTCTGACTGTTTGATAATAAAAGTATCTTTTCACTTAATCTGGCAAGTTCAGGAAACAGTTGCTAAGTCTAGGTAGCAGCACTAAAACTGAAGTGGGACGTTTGCCAGCCTTTGCCAACAATACCATTTATAATAGATTCTCGTTCTCATCTTATTAGATGCTCAGTGGCAACTCACTGATTGCAATTTGCATTTATACCTTTTTTTTACGTGTAATATTTGTAATAAATCTTCAACAAATGTTAAAAAAACAAGAGCCTTATTATTAATTTAAATGGGTTGTCAAGTCTAAGAAAAAGAAAGAGAGTTTGCAGTAACTTTATGTGACTGCAGTATACCTATTAGTGACAATGTGCTCCATGCACACTGTCACGGCTCCTCTGTTTTCTCCATGCAAGCGGGCAGTCACATGAACGATGCAGTCACATACCTACTAGACTCTCCTACACTTCTCAATGTTCTAGCGGAGGACAGTCTAATTGGCATGTGAATGCAAGTATGAAATTAATTAAAGTATATCACAAAAGTGAGAACACCCCTCTCATTTTTGTAAATATTTTATTATATCTTATCACGGGACAGCACTGAAGATATGACCCTTTGATACAATGTAAAGTAGTCAGTGTACAGAATGTATAACAGTGTAAATTTGGTGTGCCCTCTAAATAACTGAACACACAGTCATTAATATCTAAACCGCTGGCAACAAACGTGAGTACACCCATAAGTGAAAATGGCCAAATTGTGCCCAAGGTGTGAATATATTGTGTGGCCACCATTATTTTCAAGCACTGCCTTAACTCTTGGGCACAGAGGTGACTAGAGCTTCACAGGTCATCACTGGAATCCTCTTCCACTCATCCATGATGACATCACCGAGCTAGTGGATGTTAGAAACCTTGTGCTCCTCCACCTTCCATTTGGGGATGCTCCACAGATGCTCAATGGGGTTTAGGTCTGGAGACATGCTTCGAAAGTCTAGCACCTTTACCCTCAGTTTCTTTAGCAAGGCAGTGGTCGCTTTAGAGGGATGTTTGAGGTCATTACCATGTTGGAATACTGCCCTGTGGCCAAGTTTCTGAAGGGAGGAGATCATGCTCTGCTTCAGTACATCACAGTACATGTTGGCATTCATGGTTCCCTCAATGAACTGTAGCTCTCCACAGCCAGTAGCACTCATGCAGCCCCAAATCATGACACTCCTACCACCATGCTTGACTGTAGGCAAGAAAAACTTGTCTTTGTACTCCTCACCTGGTTGCTGCCACACACGCTTGACACTTTCTGATCCAAATAAGATTATCTTGGTCTCATCAGACAACAGGACATGGTTCCAGTAATCCATATCCTTAGTCTGTTTGTCTTCTGTAAACTGTTTGCGGGCTTTCATGTGAATCATCTTTAGAAGAGGCTTCCTTCTGGCATGAGAGCCATGCAGACCAATGTGATGCAGTGTGCAGCATATGGTCTGAGCATTTACAGGCTGACCACCCACCCCCTTTAACCTCTGCAGCAATTCTGGCAGCACTCATGCAACTATTTTGAAAAGACAACCTCTAGATATGATGCTGAGCACGTACACTCATCTTCTTCGGTCGACCATGGCGAGGCCTGCTTGTGGTGGAACCTGTCTTGTTAAACCATTGTGTGGACTTGGCCTCCGTGCTACAGCTCAGTTTCAGGGTGTTGCCAATCTTTTTATAGCCTAGGCATCATTATTAGAGATGAGCGTTGTTCTACTCAAACTGTTCGCCAATCTCAAATTCGAGCTGTTTTGGGCGGTGTTCGAGCCGTTCGGCGAACACGAACAATTTGAGAAAAATTCGGCTGTTCGAGGTTATGTTCGATAACTGTTCGTGCACCAAAATCATAACTGGATTTTTTCTCAGTAATGATGAAAATTAATGTTAATACGCAGTTTGAGTGTACAGCGGGGTGGGGGGAGGGGCAGGGGATGGATCTCTGCAGGAACAATGAAGATCTCCATTTTTTTTCTCTTTCCCGCATTTGCAGTGGGGAGGTGCAATCTGTCAGCCTATCAGCAGCGCACACACGGAGCGAAGTGCTTTTTTTCACACAAGCAAGGGCATGTGTCATTGGCAGTGTATGTCACATGTCCTTGCCCTATAAGACCAAGCCATTTTCCCCGTCGCCACCATTTTCTCACTGCTGCAGCTGCGTGTTAGACGGCACCGCTGTTGCTGTGTGCGCTATACCTTGTTAATTTCAAGCCAATTTTCGCACAAATATACAGATAGCTTGGGAGTAGGGAATAGTTGTGATTGCAGTCCTTTTAAGGACTAGGTTACAGCATTTCCTACGACTTTTATCAGGGAGGTCTGTGCTCTTAAATAGATAGGTTGTGGGAGTAAAGACTAATTGTAATTGGAGTCCTTTTCAGGACTAGGTTACATGAGTTCCTATCAGTTTTTGCCAGGCAGGTCTGTGCCAGTGCTGTGCAAGTTTTTTTCACAGCATTTGGCTGAATCTAGCAAAGCTAATCCTTTTTGGCCTATTGCAGAGTGTGTTAGTCAGTGGAGTAGCCTATCTGTGTTGCAAGATATAACACCTGTGTATAGAATACCAATTTTTTTACTGCACCTAGTGAAGTAAAATCTTTTGGGCATAGCATCATTCTATTAGTCCATCTATACTGACCTCCATCAGGTTGCAAACTGAATATAATTTTTTTCTGCATCTAGCTCTGAAAAAATATTTGGGCTTCTAGCAGTGTGTGGGACTTGGTCTATTAGTCCATCTATACTGACCTCCATCAGGTTGCAAATTAAAAATAATTTTTTTCTTCATTTAGCTCTGAAAAAATATTTGGGCTTCTAGCAGTGTGTGGGACTTGGTCTATTAGTCCATCTATACTGACCTCCATCAGGTTGCAAATTAAAAATAATTTTTTTCTGCATCTAGCTCTGAAAAAATATTTGGGCTTCTAGCAGTGTGTGGGACTTGTTCTATTAGTCCTTCTATACTGACCTCCAGCAGGTTGCAAATTGAATATAATTTTTTTCTGCATCTAGCTCTGAAAAAATAGTTGGGCTTCTAGCGGTGTGTGGGACATGGTCTATTAGTCCATCTATACTGACCTCCATCAGGTTTCAAATTAAAAATAATTTTTTTCTGCATCTAGCTCTGAAAAAATATTTGGGCTTCTAGCAGTGTGTGGGACTTGGTCTATTAGTCCATCTATACTGACCTCCATCAGGTTGCAAATTAAAAATAATTTTTTTCTGCATCTAGCTCTGAAAAAATATTTGGGCTTCTAGCAGTGTGTGGGACTTGGTCTATTAGTCCATCTATACTGACCTCCATCAGGTTGCAAATTAAAAATAATTTTTTTCTGCATCTAGCTCTGAAAAAATATTTGGGCTTCTAGCGGTGTGTGGGACTTGGTCTATTAGTCCATCTATACTGACCTCCATCAGGTTGCAAATTAAAAATATGTTTTTTCTGCATCTAGCTCTGAAAAAATATTTGGGCTTCTAGCGGTGTGTGGGACTTGGTCTATTAGTCCATCTATACTGACCTCCATCAGGTTGGAAATTAAAAATAATTTTTTTCTTCATTTAGCTCTGAAAAAATATTTGGGCTTCTAGCAGTGTGTGGGACTTGTTCTATTAGTCCTTCTATACTGACCTCCAGCAGGTTGCAAATTGAATATAATTTTTTTCTGCATCTAGCTCTGAAAAAATAGTTGGGCTTCTAGCGGTGTGTGGGACTTGGTCTATTAGTCCATCTATACTGACCTCCATCAGGTTGCAAATTAAAAATAATTTTTTTCTGCATCTAGCTCTGAAAAAATATTTGGGCTTCTAGCAGTGTGTGGGACTTGGTCTATTAGTCCATCTATACTGACCTCCATCAGGTTGCAAATTAAAAATAATTTTTATCTGCATCTACAGTACCTCTGAAAAAATATTTGGGCTTCTAGCAGTGTGTGGGACTATTTGTATTAATCCATCTATACTGACCTCCATCAGGCTGCAAATTCAAAATAATTTTTTTCTGCATCTAACCCAGCCAATAGTTTTGGCCTAATACCACAGTTTGGCCACTCAGCTCTGCTCGGTTACCATCCATTGTTTTTTTGTGCAAACAACTCCAGAGTTGTGAATTAGTTAACCACCAAAATGAGTGGAAAAAGGCCTGCTGCTGGTGGAAAGGGGAATAGGCGTGTTGGGAAGGGGAAAAAAGGTTGTGTCCGTGGGGTAGGTGTTAAAGCAACAGTAACATCTGCAGAAGAAAGACCATCTTCCAGCCAAACTAAAATGTCTACTTCTTTTAGCGGACAATGTGATAAGATCCCTTTCTTATGGCCACGCCAATCGCTACAAATTCCAGATGAGGCACAAAAACTGCAGGTGCTTCAACGGATATCAAGTGCTCCTTTAAGTGGGCTCTCCTCCACATCAACTTCAACATCACAAATACTCCAGTTCTCAAAGGTGTCACCCAAATCGCACTTGCTTCCTCACAGCTCCCAAATCTCCAGCTGCCTGTCTGAGTATGAGGTAGAACAGATGGTTGAGTCTGCAGAGCTGTTTACTCATACTATAGCCTGGGAATCAGAGGTCGACTCCAGCGCTTCTGTGAATCCAGACGAGGAAATGATCTGCACTGATGCCCAGAATCTTTATGAGTCGGATCCAGGACCAGACGCAGAATGTTCTGACCATAATGTAGACCCTCATTCCCAAACTGTAACTTCTGTTGGTGGAGACAATGAGGAAGACGATGATAAGACTCAAATACCTGATTGGAGCGACAACTTTAGTTTTTTGTCAGGGCAGGAACAGGTTGGCTCTGAGGACGACGGGTGTGATAACGCACAGGGTGATGATGATGAGGTCGGAGATCCCACTTACTGTCAACCCACAGTCAGCCAAGAGATGAGGTCAGCAGAGGAGGTGGAGGAAGATGCTAGTGACGACGAGGTCAGGTTGCGCCTTCCTGGACAGAGACGTAGTACTGGAAGCATGTCAACAACTGCATCCTCAAACACAACTCTGCCTCTCACCACAAGTCGTGGTGGCTCTTCAGGTCGCATGGGTGCTAAGCCTTGCATAGCCTGGGCATTTTTTCAGATCGATAAAGATGACCCAACTCGTGTTATCTGTAACATTTGTCAGCAAAAGCTAAGTAGAGGCCAAAAAATACATAGTTTGAGTACTTCATGCATGAACCGGCACATGGACATGAAGCATAAGTTGCAGTGGGAAGCTCAGTGTGCTACAATGCGGCCTAGCCGGCCGGGCCAATCACCGTCTGCCATATCTTGTGCATCCGCGGCCTCTTCATCCTCTGTGACTGGGGGGACAGCAGTCACACCTGTTTTGGGGCGCAGACCTGCCACCTCTTTACCCGCAACAGCCAGCGTGATTGGCAGGTCATCATTTTCTTTGGAGGTGGTAACACCAGCTGGTGTTGAGCGCTGTCCGACATCGATAGCACCACCTTTGGATCAAGGCAACCTAACATGTCCGCCTGCATCTTCCTCACAGACCGGCAGTTTGCCGGGGACACCCTTATCATCCCCGTCTAAGCACAATAGCCAGCCCTCGGTCCCTCAGATGTGGACAAGTAAAAGACCATTTCCTCCTAGCCATGAGAAAGCTAAGAGGTTGAATTTCACCATCTGCAAGCTCTTGGCTACAGAAATGCTGCCTTTCCGCCTGGTGGACACAGAGGATTTTCGAGACCTTATGTCCGTCGCAGTGCCCCAGTACCAGATGCCCAGTCGGCACTACTTCTCAAAGAAAGGTGTGCCTGCGCTCCACCAGCATGTCGCACACAACATCACCACTTCTTTGAGAAGCTCTGTGTGTGACAGGGTGCATTTCACCACAGACACTTGGACGAGTAGGCATGGACAGGGGCGTTACATGTCGCTGACTGGGCACTGGGTAACTATGGTGACAGCAGGACAAGGGGCTGCTGTCCAAGTCTTGCCGTCCCCACGAGTTGTGCGTCAATCCTCTTTATGTCAAAGTTCCTCCACTGCTTCTGCCTCCTCAACCTCCTCTCGGTCTTCCACCTGCACCCAAAGCCTGTCTGGTCATGCCACAAGCTTTCTAACTGCGCAGAAGGGATCCTGCACACCTCCTTACTATGCTGGCAGTAGGGCTCAACGTCATCAGGCGGTTTTTACATTGAAATGTCTGGGAAATGTGAGTCACACAGCTGAGGAGTTGTGGTCAGCTCTGGAGAACCAATTTCATGAATGGTTGTCTCCACTGGACCTGAAACCAGGGAAGGCCGTGTGCGACAATGCTGCAAACCTGGGTGCGGCCCTTCGCCGGGGCAATGTCACACACGTGCCTTGTATGGCTCACGTGTTGAACCTGGTTGTCCAGCAATTTTTAGCCCACTATCCCAGACTAGATGGCCTTCTGCAGAGGGCACGGTCGCTGTGTGCTCACTTCCGCCGTTCGCATCCCGCAGCTCAGCGACTTACATCTCTACAGAAGTCGTTGGGCCTGCCACTTCACCGGCTAAAATGCGATGTGCCTACCCGGTGGAATTCAACTCTGCACATGTTGCAGCGACTGTGGCAGCACCGACAAGCCCTGGTGCAATACGTTCTGACGTATAGCCTGGGCCAACGAGATTCAGAGGTGGGGCAAATCACGCTGGAGGAGTGGTCTCAGATCAGGGACCTATGCACCCTTCTGCACAGTTTTGAAATGGCGACGAAGATGTTTAGTGCTGACGATGCCATTATCAGCATGACTATTCCGGTGATTTACATGCTGGAGCACATGTTAAACAGAATTCGGAGTCAGGTGGTGGCACAAGAGGAGGTGGAGGAAGTAGAGGAGGAGGAGTTGTATGCGGAAGGGCTAACATCTGCAAGGTCCAGACGGTCGGCAGCACCAAGGCGGCAGGCATGTGAGGGTGGGGGAGATGGTTTTACCAGGGCGCATGGTAGCAGCCAAACTAGTGAGGAAGGTGCAGGAGCCCAGGAAGAAGTGGAGGACGAACTGATGGAAGACTCATCAGATGAGGGAGACCTTGATCACATTTCTGTTGTGCGAGGTTGGGGGGAGAGGACAGAGGAAGGAAGCATGATTGTTACCTCGCCACCAACACAACAGGGACTTGGTGCTCCTGGATGCGCAACACACATGAGTGCCTTCTTGCTGCACTACCTGCAACATGACCCTCGAATTGTGAGAATTAGAAATAATCCTGACTACTGGGTTGCCACACTGTTAGATCCCCGGTACAAAAGTAAATTTGCAGAAATTATTCCTGCCATAGAAAGGGATGCACGCATGCAGGAGTATCAGCAGAGACTGTTGCAGAATCTTACATGTGCTTTTCCACAAAATACCAGTGGTGCACGTAGTGAATCTCACAGTTCCAACTTGCCAACCGTGGGACCGTCAAGTGTTCAGCACTCAAACCGTAACAGAACCACAGTATCTGCTGGTAACATCAATTTTGCGGAATCATTTCACCACTTTTTTAGCCCATCCTTTGCAAGGCCACAGGAGACAAGAAGTCTGACACATAGTCAACGCCTAGAGACGATGGTACAGGAGTATCTCCAAGTAAACATTGAAGCCACGACTGTGTCACTGGACCCTTGCTCTTTTTGGGCTTCCAATCTGGATAAATGGCCGGAGCTAGCCACTTACGCCTTGGAGATCTTGTCATGCCCCGCAGCCAGCGTTCTGTCTGAACGTGTGTTCAGCGCTGCTGGTGGTGTGCTGACAGATAAGCGCACGCGGCTCTCCACTGATAATGTAGACAGACTCACGTTCATAAAGATGAACAAATCATGGATCCGAAACGACTTTTCTACCCCTGTGTCATCCTGGGGAGAGTAAAAGCTTGATGATTGGTTAAAATCACCCTACCAACCGTTTTAAGCTTTCAAATTACTAATCATGTTTATCTGTATCTTGACTGGAAAATAATTTGGGCTTTGTAGCAGTGTGCAGCACTGATCCTATTAGGCCATCTATACTAAAGCTTCACCAGATTTAAAATTAAAAATAATTTTTAGCTGCATCTAGCCCGGAAAATAATTTTGGGGCTCCGAGATGCGCAAGGCACATAAGTGCCTTCTTGCTGCACTACCTGCAGCATGACCCTCATATTGTCAGAATTCGAAGTAATCATGACTACTGGGTTGCCACACTCTTAGATCCCCCAAACTTTTCGATCAACCTTTTCATTTTAATAAAGACCAAAAAAATGGTCATTTTTGAAATTATAAGCATTAGCAGGTTGTTAGAAACTGAAATCAAACAGTTTTCAACTCAAAACTTTATTCTAGGTGATGTTACATTTTCACATAGACCCCTTGTTCGAAAGGAGCTTCTGAACTCTCTCGTCCATTGAATTTGTCAGGTTTTGGATGGTTTCTGCTTCAATTGTTTTGCATGAGGACAGAATACCCTCCCAGATCTGTTGCTTAGATGTGAACTGCCTCCCGCCATCATAGACACTCCTTTTAATGATGCTCCAAAGGTTCTGAATGGGGTAGAGGTCAGGGGAGCATGGGGGTCACACCATAAGTTTGTCCCCTTTTATGCCCATATCAGCCAGAGATGCAGATGTTTTATGTGCAGCATGAGATGGTGCATTATCATGCAGAAAAATGATCTTGCTGTGAAATACACGGTTCTTCTTCTTGAACCATGGCAGGAAGTGCTGTTTGAGAAAATCCACATACATTATGGAGTTCATCTTTAGCGCCTTCAGGGATCCTAAAGGGGCCGACAATCTCTCTCCCCATGATTCCAGCCCAAAACATTACTCCACCTCCTCCTTGTTGGCGCTGTAGCCGTGTTTGCGTGGGGTGTCCATCAACCAGCCATCCTCCACTCCATCCATCTGGACCATCGAGCGCTGCACGGCACTCATCCGTGAACAAAACAGTTTTGAAATCAGTCTTCATGTAATGTTTGGCCCACTGGAGCCGTTTCTGCTTGTGTGAAGTGGATAGAGGAGGTCGACAGGATGGCGCATGCACAGCTGCAAACCTCTGAAGGACCCTGCATCTTGTTGTTCGGGGGACGTTGGAGGCACAAGCAGCTTAAAAAACTTGTCTGCTGCTATGACAAGGCTTTTTTGCCGCTACTCTTTCAACCTGACGTAATTGCCTGTAGGAAAGAGTCCTCAATTTGCCCTTATCAGCACGCACACGTGTGTACTGTGAATCAGCTACATACTTCTTGATTGCCAAGACACTTCATCCTGATCATCGCACAATGTTGATTGTAGTCATGCCTTGACCTAAACACTCCACAATTTGTTGCTTCTCAGCAGCCGACACATCCTTTTTCTTTCCCATTTTGGCAGAAAATGTAGGCTGCTTAATAATGTGAGAGAGCCTTCTTAAGTAGTCTTGCCTTTCATTGGACACACCTGCCAAACTAATTAGCACAGGTGTCTGCAATTGCTTACAGTGATATAAAGAGCCCTGACACACATCACCATCAATGAGTTTAACTGACAAACAAACAAATTCTTCCCTTATCACTCCTAAACACTTTTTGTATAATAATTTGGAACGCAGTGTACATGTGCTTTTCCACAAAACACCAGTGGTTCACGTAGTGAATCTTACAGTTCTAACTTGCCAACCGTGGTCTGTATGGAGTTGTTCAATAAAGGGCCCAAAATTAAGATAACATAGATGGGAGAGGTCTCTATGAATAGGAATTCCTAAGTATTTGATACCCTGTGAGGGCCAGGCAAAGGGAAAGTTAAACTGGATGGAATCCTATATGGATTTGGGGAGGGAGACATCGAGGGCCTCAGACTTCGCTGCATTGATTTTAAAATTTTACCATGTAACAAAGTGATCTATTTCAGCCATAACAGCATGGATGGATATATGTGATTGAGTGATATATACTAGGACATCATCAGCAAATAGAGAGCACTTGTACTCGGTGCCTCCCACCTCAATCCACCTAATATTGGGGTTATGGCGAATTGATGAGAGCAGGTGCTCCGTCACTAGGATGTATAAGAGAGGGGACAGAGGACATCACTGCCTTGTCCCATTGGTGATTGTGAAAGGTGATGAAAATGTTCTGACGCACCCCCTGGGCCTTGGGACACCCGGAGCCGGACCCTTTTTGGTGGATGCTGGTGGTTGTAGTCTTCGTGGCGGCGACCCAGTTCCGTGGCTCAGGGCGGTCAAACCAGTGGCGGAACTATTTATGTGGTTTTCATGTTTAAATGTCCGACTACGCCACCCGTGGATTGCGGTCAGAGTGAACCGCCGCTACAGGGCAGACCACTGAGGCTGGTGTTGTGGGTGCAGCAGAGCGTAGCATAACTCCCCACGGGAGGAGTATAGCCTCAGGGCAGTGTATGCGGAGGATGGGGGTGATGGTGCAGGGCAGCAGCAGTAACGACTAGAGATGAGCGGTGTTCGACTAGAACTGTTCGCCAATCTCAAATTCGAGCTGTTTTGGGCGGTGTTCGAGTTGTTCGACGAACCCGAACGATTTGCAAAAAATTCGACTGTTCGAGGTTATGTTCGATAACTGTTCGTGCACCAAAAGCGTGTCCTGCATGTCTGGCGCTATTTAGAGCACCAATCATGCAGGGATTGTCTGCCACTCACTGTAATGCCACAGCCATGGTGGTTGTGGCATTACAGTGATTGCCCAAATCGATGGGAACAGTGCCAACAGTGAAACATGAAAAGCCGGCAATTCAGCAGCGGCATACACCTGTACCCGACAATTTAGAACCGAAAGAATAGAGCTTCACACATAGATTAGATAGATATAAACATGTCAGCCACATATATACGAAGTACAGTGAAAGTGCTGCTTACTGTACTTGTCATTTAGCGTAAAGGATTTATCAAAAAAAATATTAGTGTTTTCGTGCACCGTCTCTTTAAAAAAGCCGGCCGGCAATTCAGCATCTGTACCCGACAATTTATAACAGAAAGAATAGAGCTTCACACATAGATTAGATAGATAGAAACATGTCAGTCACATATATATGAAGTACAGTGATAGTGTTGGTTACTGTACTTGTCATTTAGTATTAAAATAAAGGATTTATTATTAAAAAAATTGGCGTGGGGTTCCCCTTAATTTTAGGCTCTAGCGGAGGTTAAGCAGACGGCTGGGGCAGATGTTTCAAGCCTGGGAAGGGGGTAATACCCATGGAGCTTCCCAGGCTACTAATATCAGCCCCCAGCTGAATACATAGCCTTTACTAGCTATTAAAATGGGGGACCCCCCCAAAAAAATGACGTGGGGTCCCCCCTAATTTAATAGCTAGCAAAGGCTAGGCAGACAGCTGGGGGCTGATATTAATAGCCCAGGAAGGGAGCCATGAATATTGGCCCCCTCCCAGGCTAGAAACACCAGCCGTCAGCCGCCCCAGAAATGGCGCATTCATAGGATGATGTTGCTTTATTATTTTTCTTTTATTTCAGGAGATTGTTGGCTTCAGCTGGAATGGGCGTGATGGTAAGTATGGTTTAATTTAGAACAATAAAGAATTGTGTGTTTATTTCAATTAAAGGACTTTTTTCTGGGTGTTGTGTTTTTTTTAAATACTTTACTAGAAATTCATGGTGGTCATGTCTAATATTGGCGTGACCCCATGAATTTCGGGCTTAGGGCCAGCTGATAATGCCAAGCTGGCCCTAACCCCTTTATTACCCAGTGAGCCACCGCATCAGGGCCCTGGATGAGTTGGGTACAGCGCCAGAAGATGGCGCTTCTATGAACGCGCTATTTTCCGGGGTGGTTGCGGACTGCAATTTCATGAATTTCCTGAAATAATTTAAAAAAATTGAAGTGGGGCTTCGCACTATATTTGTGTCCAGCCAGGTACAGCAGGCAGGAACGGGCTGCCCCCATCCACCAGCTGCCTATTTGTACCTGGCTGGACACAACAATATAGGGAAGCCCTTTTTTTCTTAATTATTTCATGAATTTCATGAAATAATTAAAAAAAATTGAAGTGGGGCTTCGCACTATATTTGTGTCCAGCCAGGTACAGCAGGCAGGAACGGGCTGCCCCCAACCACCAGCTGCCTATTTGTAAATGGCCGGACACAACAATATAGGGAAGGCCTTTTTTTCTTAATTATTTCATGAATTTCATGAAATAATTAAAAAAAAAGTACGTGGGGCTTCGCCCTATTTTTGTGTCCAGCCAGGTACAACTAGGCAGCTGGGGGCTGGAATCTGCAGCGCAGGGAGGCCCAAGCTTTCTGGGCCCCCCCCCCGCTACAAATTGCAGTCCGCAGCCACCCCAGAAAATGGCGCGTTCATAGAAGCGCCATCTTCTGGCGCTGTACCCAACTCATCCAGGGCCCTGGTGCGGTGGCTCACTGGGTAATAAAGGGGTTAGGGCCAGCTTGGTATTATCAGCTGGCCCCAAGCCCAAAATTCATGGGGTCACGCCAGTATTAGACATGACCGCCATGAATTTCTAGTAAAGTATTTAAAAAAAACACAACACCCAGAATAAAGTCCTTTAATTGAAATAAAGACACAATTCTTTATTGTTCTAAATTAAACCATACTTACCATCACACCCATTCCAGCTGAAGCCAACGATCTCCTGCAATAAAAGAAAAATAATAAACCAACCTCATCCTTACCTTTCCATGGTTCCCACGACAGCTTCAGCTCTGCTACATCGAGATGACTGGCTGGACCGCAGCAGAACGCTGCCATCCAGTCTGTCATCCCGCAGACACTGAGAAGCGCAGGCATGCTTGCGCTCCTCACTGTCTCGCTGTGACGGCATCCAGATGAGCCGAGGTCATGTCCAATGAACTCGGCTCACCTCATGCACGTCACTGACAGCGTGGGAAAATTCTCACGCTGAAGTGCTGAGTGCAGGAGAATATATATGTGACTGACATGTTTCTATCTATCTAATCTATGTGTGATGCTCTATCTTTCTGTTCTAAATTGTCGGGTACCGCTGCTGAATTGCCGGCCGGCTTTTTTAAAGAGACAGTGCATGAAAACACTATTATTTTTTTAAATAAATCCTTTACACTAAATGACAAGTACAGTAAGCAACACTATCACTGTACTTATTATATATGTGACTGACATGTTTCTATCTATCTAATCTATGTGTGAAGCTCTATTCTTTCTGTTCTAAATTGTCGGGTACAGATGCTGAATTGCCGGCCGGCTTTTTTAAAGAGACGGTGCATGAAAACACTAATATTTTTTTTAATAAATCCTTTACACTAAATGACAAGTGCAGTAACCAACACTGTCACTGTGCTTCTTATATGTGTGACTGACATGTTTCTATCTATCTAATCTATGTGTGATGCTCTATTCCTTCTTGTCTAAATTGTCGGGTACCGGTGTATGCCGCTGCTGAATTTGCCGGCCGGCTTTTTTAAAGAGAGTGTCTTCTGAGCAGTTTGTCAGCTTTTGGACACCTTTGCAGGTGTTTTCTATGTGTTTCTATGTGTTTTTGTTTGCCTGCCATTGGTTTTAACGGTGTTCGACGGTGTTCTAAGGTGTTCGACGAACAGTTCGACGAACAGTTCCTCGAACATCCCGGTGTTCGACGAACCGAACCGAACCCGAACACTACGGGGGTGGCTCAACACTAGTAACGACACGGAGTCAGTGATGCAGTTCAGGGCCTTTACTCACAGTTCTTATTATCCAGACCACGTCTGCAGGTAACGGCTGCCCACGTCGTACTGTGCTCACCAGGTGAGGGGCTCAGACAACTCCCAGATAACTTTGGAGCACTTCACAGGACCCCCTTTGTGTGTCCTTTGTCTGGCCTTTCTTACCAACACTTCTGTCCGGCTGCCTCGGGCCTCCTCTTGGTAAACTTGGCGCCAGTTTCCCTGACCCTATGTGGTGCCTTCCTAGCGGGTGTAGCGAGGGGCTGCGCCACATAAAATGTCAGAGCCTCCGGTTTCTAGCTGAGGGTCGTTTCCTGCCTCCACTAGTTCGGGGACCGGTCTCCCCCTTTGGCCTGACCCCTCCACGCAGGTGGATTCGGGCGTGCGGTGGCGACTCGCCCGTCCGCACCCCTGGGATCCCTTCATTCCTCGTTCCTGGAGCCTTCTCCGCTCCTCTTCCTTCCTTCTCCCTCTTCCAGGCCTGGGCCTCTGTTACTAGGCCCGCCTCCGGAGCAGAGCACATGCAGAGCCCCTGCTCCCTGCCACTTCTGCTCAGACTTCTCTGCACTGAACTAAGATGGTGCCCACCTTTTATACTCCCTTCTCAATGCACCCAGGAACTGCTTCCTCCCTGCTCCTGCACTACAGGGTTCCCCTTCCTCAGTGTTCCCTCCCCCCACTCCAGCCAGGGACAGGGACTGTCGTGCCCATCTCAGGGGCATATTGGTCGCCCTGCCCCACGGCAATGTGGTGTAATGCATGCAGGTGTCGGGTCCTGATCCACACTCCATCCTTACCTGAGAGTGAGATATCACACCTTTGGGTGAGGTGCAATACGTCTGTAGCAACCGAGCCCTCAGGGTGCTACAGTTCCATTTATCTTCAGCCTAGGTGACGTATTGCGATACAGGGCCGTGATTTTGGCTATAAAAGGGTCCCCTAGACCCCTACCCCAAGCTTTTTAAGAGAATCATATATGGCGTGCCAGGAGACTCTATGGAATGCTTTCTCAGCATCCAACGAGAGTATCTAATTACAAATTTTTAACTGCATCTAGCCCAGGAAATACTTTGTGCCTAGTAGCAGTGTCTGCTAGTGAGCGGATTATCCCGGCTGTTAAGCAAGCTGCACCACCTGTAGTTTAGACACTTAATTTTTTCAAAGGAAATGCTTCGGGACCATGGGATACTTAGTGAAGAGCATCAGGAGGCACCCCAAGGCATAGGGGCTGGGACTGGCAGTAGGATGCCTTGCGGTGGACAGCCGAGCTCGATCCTTATAAAAGCTTTTTAACTGCAGCAGCTTTAGTGGACGCTACTGGAGCTGGAATTACCGCGGCTGCTGGCATGAGACTTGCCCTCCAATAGATCCTTGTAAATGGATTTAAAGTGTATTCATTCAAATTAGAGAGACAATTTAAATTAAAAAGCTTAGAGCTGCCTCCACCACAGGGGGGCTCGCTCGACCCACCAGCGGACAGGCACCAGTATTGGGAGAGCGGGGCTGGCCGTCAGGGTTCACCGCGGCTCTGGCACAAACCCGGCGACACGGAGGTGGCACGGGCAGGAGCGGACTGGCCGTGTCGGCTTCTCACTTTTTGGATTTTAGAAGGGCATGACATGCCTATATCTGTGTCTCCCCCTCCTTTAACTCCTCCACCTCTTTTATTTTCGCATGACTATATGTACTTGTCACTTTTCCATGTGTTAGTTATGTCTTCTGAGCAGTTTGTCAGCTTTTGGACACCTTTGAAGGTGTTTTCTATGTGTTTCTATGTGTTTTTGTTTGCCTGCCATTGGTTTTAACGGTGTTCGAAGGTGTTCGACGAACAGTTCGACGAACAGTTCGGCGAACACACAGGTGTTCGACGAACCGAACCGAACTCGAACACTAAGGGGGTGGCTCAACACTAATCATTATGTAGAGCAACAATTCTTTTTTTCAGATCCTCAAAGAGTTCATTGCCTGAGGTTGAATGTTGAACTTCCAGTGACTACTATGAGAGAGTGTGAGAGCGATAACACCAAATTTACCACACCTGCTCCCCATTCACCACTGAGACCTTGTAACAGTAATGAGTCATATGATACCAGGGAGGGGAAATGACTAATTGGGCACAATAGTGATGTACAAACTTTTGTTGCCAACGATTTAGACATTAATGGCTTTGTGTTGAGTTATTTAGAGGGCACACCAAAATTACACTGGTATACAAGCTGTACACTGACTACTTTACATAGTATCAAAGTGTCATATTTTCAGTGTTTTCCCATGAAAAGGTATAATAAAATATTCACAAGAATGTGAGGGGTGTACTCACATTCATGAAAAATTGTTCATATCATAGAGTGTCATGATTCGGCAGTCTGCAGTCACATAGGGTGAGTGCAGAGTTTGTTTTCAGAATAAAAATAGAAAAAAAGTATTTATCCATCTCACTCATAAAATCTTCTGTTTGGTAGTGCAAAGATGTGAAGCTTAAGTTGGCAAAAAGGCAATATATGGTTTCAAGGAGTGTATCCAGCAACAATTCCGGGGTGAGTTTGAATTAACTAAAAACAACCTTTTATTTGAAAAATGTATTTTTAAAAAATTCATGATGATTAAAAAATGTTTTAGTTCATCAGGGCATGCACAAACTTACGCGTTTCGAACTGAATGTTCTTAATCATAGTATAGCATGCTATACAGTGATTAAGAACATTCAGTTCAAAACACATAAGGTTGCGCATGCCCTGATGAACTGAATTTTTTTTTAACCATCATGAATTTTTTTTAATATTTTTTTCAAATAAAAGGTGGTTTTTAATTAATTCAAATTCACCCCAGAATTGGATACTCTCCTTGAAACTTTTGCTTTTAGAATAGAAAACTCATTTAAATGTATTAATCTAAAAAGACTCCTCTCAATGTACAAAACCTAATGTATAAAAAGTAGTGTTGAGCGAGTATGTTCTATTAACCCTTTCGCCGAGTATGCTCTTGCCGAGCTCCGAGTATTTACAGCTGCTCGGTGATAAGGTTGAATCGCTCCCGTGTGCATGATTTGCAACTGTTTGACAGCTTTATTACATTATTTCTTGCACATTCCTCACATGTAATAAAGCTGCCAAACAGTTGCAAATCATGCACACGGGAGGGATTCAAGCATATCACCGAGCGGCTGTATATACTCAGAGCTCGGCCCGAGCGTACTCGGACAGAACATACTCACTCAACACTAATAATAAGCATTATCCTTGGAATATTGTACATTCATGATGTGATATTCATCAATAAGATAATAAGAAACAAGTAGTTACATAAAATCAGACCTTCCTTTTCAAATAAGACAATGAAATAGCTTGGCCTGATGTAAATTCACTTTATAAAAATTGGTTTAACCCCTTCACCCTCTGGCGATTTTCTATTTTTCATTTTCGTTTTTTTTTCCTCTTCTTCCAAGAACCATAACTTTTTTATTTTTTCAGCCATATAACTGTATGAGGGCTTGTTTTTTGCAGGACAAGTTGAACTTTTGAATGACACCATTCATTCTGCCACATAGTGTACTGGAAAATGGGAAAAAAATTCTAAGTGCAATGAAATTTTAAGAAAGGTGCAACTTCGCAATGTTTTTTGGGGTTATTTATTTACCACATTCAAAATATGGGAAAACTGCCCTGGAAATATGATTCCCCCCTGGTCAGTATGAGTACACAGATACCAAACATGTATAGTTTTTCTATTCATTAAGTGGTGAAAAAAAATTTAAACATTTGTTAAAAAAAATAATTTAGCGTTCGTCTGCATTTTCTGAGACCTGTAATGTTCTAACTTTTCGGGATTTGGAACTATTTAAGGGCTTATTTTTTGTGCCCTGAGCTGTAGTTTTACTGATACCACTTTGGAGTGCATATAATGTTTTGATTGCCTCTTATTGCATTTTATTGCAATAATGTGGCAACAAAAAAAATGGAATTCTGGCGTTTTGATTTTTTCTCTCGTTACGCTATTTACCTATCGGATTAAATTATTTTATATTTGGATAGTTTGAACATTTCTGAACGCGGCGATATCAAATATTTGTTTATTGTATTACACTAGTCAACACAAAAAAATCATCAAAAAAGGTAATATGTCTGTTTTATGGACTTTGATGTGCTGATTCCAAAAATATGCTTAGTTTTGCTCTATCAGTTAAAGTTTCTGATATAGTAGCATTTTTGTTATTACGTTATTTCTATATTTTCAATGTATGTGGTTTTTCCCATTTATTTGCTTGTCGTACTTAATTGTAAATTTTCTTACAGGGAAAAACATCAGTAAATGTTTTAGTGAGTTTTATGGGAAGGAGAATTGACAGTGCAGTCAGCCAATGACTGCTTCTCGGAACGTCACATGTTATGGGGAGGAGCTAACTGTTATGAGGTGGTAAGATTTGAGTCAGTCAGAAAAGGATGGTAATGGCAGCAAGGACTGGCATGTGAGACTGTGACAGGAGACAATCCTCTACAGGCCTCTTACACAGAGGTGTAATTGAGTGAGGGTCTCCACAGAGAAAGAACCTGAAAGCAGCCAATATCACGCTGAGAAACTGCCTGTCTGCAAGTGTTCATCTGTAAGGAATAGGCTGACCCATTTACCTCACACCTGTATATAGTTATCTACCAGATTACCTCCAATAAAATCAGTTCTCAATACAAGCTGCTTCTGTCATCTCTGGGGAAATACCTACATACCGGCTCATCACATTTTTTTTGAGTTTGTCACCACCATTGAACTGAACTTACTCTACTGTTTGATCTGATTTAACACTAGGACTACTGGACTCGTGACCCCGCCTAGAACTACTGAAAGGAGTCATTTTGACTCCTTGCTTGTTTTCGTTTATTTTTAGAGTTTCATTTGTGGTTATTTATTAATAATTATATTTTTTGTAATGTATTATTATTGTGAGATCCAACAGTAATGCTTTTGATTGTTTTTTTTCTGCTTTTCTTATTTTTCTACAGAAAATAACAATAATTATAATAGACGTTTTTCAAACATTTTTTTTTATTCAAGTGCACACATATAAACAACAACTGAAGAACAAAAAGCAGAGAAAATGTAGGTGGAGGAGCATAAAAATGAAAATATGGCGCAGAATTCACCTTCTAAACATTTGGTGTTTCGCATTTTAGGCATTGCCTTTGATTTATGGCAGTACATTGCCCACACAAAGACTTACCACAAGTCTTACAATTTCCGACAGATCTATTTTTCTTGCACTTTTCTTTGATCTGGCAAAATTTTGTTTGAACCATCACTTCTGAGCATGTAGAAACTTGGGACGTGGAACCCTTTTCCCTATCTGTGACATAAGGACCACTCAACTCTCTCACAAGCGTTTGCAAAAATGCCTTGCGTGACATTTTTTGGTGGGTAATCTCCTTGAATATTATCCATGCATTTATACCCGCAAAGTCTAAGGCATTTTCAAATGCATGAACAGGCCATCTCCTTGTGCATGTTCGTGTGGTATATTTTCGTGCCATCTGATCCACTACATCTACTCCATATTTTGTTTCATTGTAAAACTTTACCGTTTCTGGAGTTTTTTTAGCGGAATAAGACGCAACAACAACATCTGGATGGACGGAACTCAAAATGACAACATTTTTGTTGGGCTTTCCTTGATATACTGTAAGTGTAAAATTGTCTTCATTTCTAAACACTTTAGTGTTGTACAATTCCTCTTTCATGGATTTTATTTCTTTAGGCACTTCTCGCCTTATCTTCTTCAGTGTTCCCACGATGGTTGTTCCTTTGCTTTTTAGCTGTTTAGCTAATTTTACTGAAGTAAAATAATTATCGGTTGTAACATTGCGACCTTTTTTCAAAAACGGGTCCAATAACTTCATTACCACATGGTCAGCTAAACGGTCCTCAGCACGGCGTGTGTCATCTTTGCCTAGATAAGGGAAGCCATTTGCCAGATATTTGCTCCTCTTATCAACAGCTAGCCAATATTTGTGGCCATATTTATCTGGTTTGGAAGGCATGTACTGCGTGAATGGACACCTAGTTTTGCTTGGCAAAAGTTGCTCATCCACCGTTATGTATGGGCCAGGTTTGTAACACGCAATACAATTTTCAATAAACCTGTCCCACACAGTAGAAAATAGAGCAAACTTGTCCGTTTGCAGTCTCTCCGATCGAGTAGATTTCTCATCAAATCTGAGAAACCTCATAATTTCAACAAAGCGGTCCCTAGACATTGTCGCTTTGCAAAACGGTATTCCCCAGTCATTACACCAAATACTGCTAATCGAGTGACGGTTCGTACCAGATATTCCACGAGCATAGAATATCGCAATGAATGCATCTAGCTCCTCATCAAATAGAGTAAACTGTAAATTACTGTTCCTGCATGCTTCTGCAAGCGTACAGTTCTTTATATGTGTCAATACACATTACACAGTAATACAAGCAGGTAAAACACAAGGAAAATGTGAAAAGTTGACATGTAAATTGAACTACATCTATATGAACATCAGGGTAAATAAGACAGAGTGAAAAAATTATGCACAAAACTTTATAGCAACATTTAGTGACAAAAGGACCTCAAAATATAGTAGGGAGTCAAAATGACTCCCTTCAGTAGTTCTTGGTAAATTTTGAAAAAAACGCGCAAATTTTTCACCAAAATTATTTATTCTCACAAAATCTTTTTTCACATCATATTTGAGGAAAAGTCACAGAGTTTCAAGCCGGAATTCTGAAAAATGTAGTCACAGAAGAGAAATAAAAAACGAAAGGAGTCAAAATGACTCCATCAGTAGTTCTAGTGTTAAAGGAGAAAAATGCCCCTACAGTGTATCAATCATCAGATTCTGCTATGTGTGTGTTTTTTTTTACACCAAAAGGCCAAGTACGTTCAATCACTCATGGTATTAAAATGATGTACCAGATGTACTTTAACAGTCCACTTGGTGATGAAGACTAAAGCTGGGCCCCTCATGTGATATGATCAAGTTGTTCAAATGGTCTTCGTGACTGGTTGAATATGAGGAAAGTGGCTATGGCATTTGCTGTTCCCATGATTTGGAGAGAACCCAAAAATCATAGAGATGACTGCTACTTTTGTTTTGTTAAACTGAAGGGCTTTTCTACAAAGAACAAATATAAGATTAATTCCCCTGAACTTGAATCTGCGATCAGGCCAGTTCCACATGATGATACCTTGCCAGTTCCTGTACCACCGTTGTCTGGATTGGATGAAATTGAATTAGAATATGGAGCTGAAGCTACTAGCGAAGGCATGGAGACCTCAAGTCAAGATGAGTGTGTACCTGATGGAGCAGTCGAGCAGCCAGAACGCTTTACTCAACATGAATTAAATGATCTCATCAGAGACCTGTCATTGTCAAAAGATAAAGCCGAACTTCTTGCATCTAGGTTGAAACAGAAGAATCATCTTCATGGTGATGTCAAAGTGTGTTATTACCAAAACAGAAATAACAGTGTAACACAATTTTTCACAGTTGATGGACCAATGGTGTACTGTAACAATGTGAATGGCCTCTTTGAAGAACTGAATCAAGAGTATTTTGTAGCAGATTGGCGATTTTTTATTGACTCATCCCAGAGAAGTTTGAAAGCAGTGTTGCTTCACAATGGAAATATGAAACCATCACTCACACATGTCATCTAAAGGAAAGTTATGAAAATCTGTCAGTTGTTTTGGATGCTATACAATATAAGCATCATCAATGGAATATCAGTGGAGAATTGAAAGTGACTGGTCTGCTAAGTGGAATGCAAGGAGGTTTCACAAAATATTGTTGCTTCTTGTATTTATGGGACAGTAGAAATACAGAAGAGCATTATGTTCGACGTGATTGGGGACAGAGAAACATCTATGCTCCAGATAGACACAATGTACAGCATAATCCTTTAGTTGCCCCAACAAAAATCTTTCTTCCTCCACTACATATAAAGTTGGGATTGATTAAAAATTTTGTGAAAGCCATGGCAAAGACAAATTCAAAAGGGTTCCAGTACATTTCACAGAAATTCTCCAGCATTTCACCATCAAAACTGAAAGAAGGGGTATTTGTTGGTCCTCACATCAGAGAGCTTATGAGAGATGATGTGTTTGAAGGAACTCTAAATGATAAGGAATTGAGAGCTTGGAAAAGCTTCAAGTGGATCTGTGAAGACTTCTTAGGAAAAAATAAATCTCCAGAATATGTTGAAGGTGTTGAGGAACTGCTAAATGCATACCAGTGTCTTGGGTGTCGCATGTCTCTGAAAATGCACTTTTTGCATTCACATTTAGATTTCTTCCCTCCAAATCTTGGGGATCTAAGCAATGAACAAGGCGAGCGGTTTCACCAGGACATTAAAGTAATGGAACACCGCTACCAGGGTTTTTAGAATGACTTAATGATGGCAGATTCTGTTGGATGTTATATAGGGACAACCCTGAAAAATGGTATCAACGACAGTCTAATGTCAAGCACTTTCAATTTTTGCTCATATTTCGGTTTCTATTTTGCATGTGAAATTATTTTGGTTCAATAAAAACTGTTTTTTTAAGGTCAAGCATTTTTTTCTGATATGTAGATTACTGTTTTCTTAATGTCGCCAGTATATTTCCTATACCTTATAATAATGATGCTGCTCCTTGGAAACTATACCTGGTACAGAAAAACTATATACATTTTTGAAATCAGAACATAAAAATGATTCAGAAAAGTACAAGGTCAACTGCGATGATTACAAAAAATATTTTTTTGTAGACCTGTGTTATTTTTAATGGGGCAACAGGGGGCTAAATTGAACTTCTGTGTTTTTTTATCTTTTACAACTTTTTTTTTTACGGTATTTAACAGTTTCCTTAAGGAGACTTGAAGCTGCGATGATCTAATCACCTGTGCTATACATAGAAGTGCTTCAACACTGCGCTGGGTATAGCAAAAATCATGACCTCCTATGAACGCCGGCCACGGTGAATCGTGATGATAGGCATAGGGGTCATCAGCAGATCCCTGGCTGTCATGACAACCCACTGGTGCCCCATGACGTGATGGGCACGCCAATGGGTGGGATCATTGACGAGCTTCCTGTCTGCGAGTGCTAAATTCCGCTGTCAGTGATTGACAGTGGCATTTAACTGGTTAACAGCCGCAGGTGGATCACAGATGTTAGACGCACTTGATGGTTGATTAAATCAGCCACCAAGTACAGGGAAACATGCGGGCTCAGCGTGTGAGCCTGCATCAAAGGCAGGGACATGGCCGATGGCATACATGTACATCATCGGGCATGAAAGGGTTAAAATACTTATGTTGGAAAGTCAACCTATGATAGTATATCATAAAAAGTTACTTACTAGGAGTTTTTCTTCTAAAACTTTATGGAGATCATACTGTTCAATAAATCACATTGTGGATATTACAGTGTTCTGTAAATATATGCAATTATTATTCTGAACAACAACAAATTAAAAAAACAAATAAACTAACAATTTGTATTGAGTACATTGTATCTTTCAAAAAATATATATTCGCTGCATTTATAAAACAAAATTCTATTCTATTCCTGGCTTATAATAAAAAAAATGTATGTAAGCTAGAGATGAGTACATCGATCTGGAGAGGATAGAGTTCAAGCTATCTCATAATACCCTGCAGCTGTGATGTACAAGTGTACAGGTGTACCTTATATCATACTATCATAGCTTTAGCATTGGTGGTCAGTACCTAGCTTATCAGCGGTTACCAGTGGAGCACAGTCAGGCACAGGACTGACAGTTTGTACAACAGTCTGTCTCCATCTCCAGAATCCACTGGATAAATGGAAAATATATATGATATGGAAACCTTTCTCTCTCTTTTTCTCTCATTTCCTGTAGTGAGATCTGTGCAAATTTGTTTGCTCAAAATCAAACTTTGGGTGAAAATTTGGTGAAGCTGGTGAATTCTAATTTCAAAAGATCCGCTCATCTCTAATGCTGGCCTATTCTTTTATTTAATAGTGTGCTATGTGCTGCTCACAGGAAATAACATGCTCTGAAATAATAGATGCATAACAAACAAATATCTTTGGATTCATTTCAAGTTTCTAAAAGAGAGAAAGGTAATTAAATTTATCAAGCAAACTGGAGGAAAATATATAGAGCAGTTATGTAGAAGAACAAATTTGTAATTAAAATGATAAATCAAAATGAAACTTGAAATCAGGAATTGCTTCATGCTTACCCACTGAAACATAAAATGATTTAGTTACAGTGGAGAACATAGAGACAATCAGAGGCAAATATCGCTATCACCTATGGTAATAGAAAATGATACTTAAATCAAAGTTTTGGTCATCCACCTAAATAAAAATCCACAGTTTCCACTGATGTGTCGCACATTGAGTGGACTGAACGTATGCTGTGTTATTGTCACTTGAACTCTTAGAACTTTAGATTATGAGTATTTGAAAGTTTTCTGTGTGCGAACCATGCATGTTTAGTCAAATTCTCGAGATGTCTAGTTAGATGCAAGATATTAGGAGGATGATTAAGGCTAAGTGCCCACGATGCAGAAATGCTGCATATTTGTTCCGCTTCTCCCTGGCAGGAAAAACGCATGTGGTTTTTACATGCGTTTTTCCTGCCAGGTAGAAGAGTTTGTCAAGCGTTTTTGCATGCATTTCTGCATGCGGGTTATCAAGCGCTTTTCCAAGCAATTTTAGCATCACTTGGAAAAGTGCTTGACAACTTGGTCACACTATATAAATCCATGCAACCGGCATGGATTTATATAGTGTGACCAAGTAATAGTTAAAAAAAAAGAATAAGAATGGTAAAAAATAAAGATTATACTTACCTTCCGATGGCCCCCAGTGTTTTCTCCGCTACGTCCGGTCTGTTGTATGGCTCGCGGTGGTGTGGTCCTTTCACACCACGGCAACCCATACAACAGACCGGATGTAGCGGAGAAAACACCGGGGGTCATCGGAAGGTAAGTATAATCTTTATTTTTTATTTTAAATTCTTTTTTAACAGGTTCTATGGTACCCGAGTCTGGATGAGAGCCTCCTCTTCTCCAAACCCGGGTACCATCCGCACATTGAATTGCATAATATCCGCTTGTGCACATGTGCTCATATGGATATTATGCAATTCAATGCAAGTCAATGGCGGCATTTACGCTGCGTGTCTGCAAAATTAATGGACATGCTGCGAATCTTTCCGCAATGATAATCCGCAGCATCCTGGTATGCATGGCACCCCATCAACCCCCATCCTGGTATGTATAGTACCCCTTTATCCCCCATCTTGGTATGCATGACACCCCTTGATCCCCCATCCTGGTATGCATGGTACCCCTTTATCCCCTATCCTGGTATGCATGGCACCCCTTTATACCCCATCTTGGTATGCATGACACCCCTTTATACTCCATCCTGGTATGCATGGCACCCCTTTATCCCCCATCCTGGTATGCATGGCACCCCTTTATTCCCCATCCTGGTATGCATGACATCCCTTTATCCCCCATCCTGGTATGCATGGCACCCCTTTCTACCCCATCTTGGTATGCATGACACCCCTTGATCCCCCATCATGGTATGCATGGCACCCCTTTATCCCCCATCCTGGTATGCATGGCACCCCTTTTTCCCCCATCCTGGTATGCATGACACCCTTTTATATCCCATCCTGGTATGCATGGCACCCCTTTATACCCTATCTTGGTATGAATGGCACCCCTTTATCCCCCATCTTGGTTTGCATGGAACCCCTTGATTCCCCATCCTGGTATGCATGGCACCCTCTGAGCCCCCATCCTGGTATGTGTGGCACCCCTTGAGTCCCCATGACGCTGCCTACAAAAAAAAAGAAAAAATCAAACTCACCTCCTCTCTCCTCCAGCGCTGTCCCGCTCTGCTGCCGACACTCTCACTGTGTGAGCCGCACATGGCAGGGCGTGCATGGCGTCCCTGCCATGCACCCTCACACAGTGTGAGACGCTGTGCTGGAATATTCACAGAGTCCCGACGTGGGGAGCAGTGACAATTCAGTCTCTTCACCAGCCAGCACACTGTATCACAGCGCGGCTCCTGCTGCCGCTCTGTGGTCAGTGTGCCTGCTATTAAAGACCATAAGTATTCACTACAACCCATTGGAGTGAGTTGTAGGGAATATTCATGAGCTTTAATAGCGGGCACACTGACCGCAGAGCACAGCAGGAGCCGCGCTGGGCTCCAGTGTTCCGGCTATTAAGAGAAATGAATATTCATTGCTCTCCACGCCCATGGGCGTGGGGAGCAGGGAATATTCATTTTCTTTAGTAGCATTCACAGAGTAGACTGCAGCAGGTGGCTGCTGCCTCCTGTGCCCCTCTGATACCACGCTGCTGCTCCCCCACACCCACCACCATATGGCCATACATATAGTTTTAGATATAGTATTCGGACTATAAGACGCACCCCCCACTTTCCTCCAAAATTTTGGAGGAAAAAAGTGCATCTTATAGTCCAAAAAATACGGTATTTTGTGGGATTCTTGATGTGGATATTACATGGCATTTCAGAGTTACAACCCCTGGCAAACATTATGGAATCACCGGGCTCGGAGGATGTTCATTCAGTTGTTTAATATTGTTGAAAAAGAGCAGATCACAGACATGGCACAAAACTAAAGTCATTTCAAAGGGCAACTTTAGGGCTTTAAGAAATAGTGTTCGAGTTCGGTTCGGTTCGTCGAACACCCTTGCGTTGGCCGAACTGTTCGTCGAACTGTTCGTCGAACACCTTCGAACACCGTTAAAACCAATGGCAGGCAAACAAAAACACATAGAAACACATAGAAAACACATTCAAAGGTGTCCAAAAGCTGACAAACTGCTCAGAAGACATAACTAACACATGGAAAAGTGGCAAGTACATATAGTCAAGCGAAAAGAAAAGAGGTGGAGGAGTAAAAGAAGGGGGAGACACAGATATAGGCATGTCATGCCCTTCTAAAATCCAAAAAGTGAGATGCCGACACGGCCAGTCCGTTCCTGCCCGTGCCACCTCCGTTTGTGCCAGAGCCGCGGTGGACCCTGACGGCCTGCCCCCCTCTCCCAATACTGGTGCCTGTCCGCTGGTGGGTCGAGCGAGCCCCCCTGTGGTGGAGGCAGCTCTAAGCTTTTTAATTTAAATTGTCTCTCTAATTTGAATGAATACACTTTAAATCCTTTTACAAGGATCTATTGAAGGGCAAGTCTCATGCCAGCAACTGCGTAATTCCAGCTCCTGTAGCGTCCACTAAAGCTGCTGCAGTTAAAAAGCTTTATAAGGATCGAGCTCGGCTGTCCACCGCAGGGCATCCTACCGCCAGTCCCAGCCCCTATGCCTTGGGGTGTCTCCTGATGCTCTTCACTGAGTATCCCGTGGTCCCGAACCATTTCCTTTGAAAAAATTAAGTGTCCAAACTACAGGTGGTGTAGCTTGCTTAACAGCCGGGATAATCCGCTGACTAGCAGACACTGCTACTAGGCACAAAGTATTTCCTGGGCTAGATGCAGTTAAAAATTTGTAATTAGATACTCTCGTTGGATGCTGAGAAAGCATTCCATAGAGTCTCCTGGCACGCCATATATTATTCTCTTAAAAAGCTTGGGGTAGGGGTCTAGGGGAGCCTTTTATAGCCAAAATCACGGCCCTGTATCGCAATGCGTCACCTAGGCTGAAGATAAATGGAACTGTAGCACCCCGAGGGCTTGGTTGCTGCAGAGGTATTGCACCTCACCCAGAGGTGTGATATCTCACTCTCAGGTAAGGATGGAGTGTGGATGAGGACCCCGACACCTGCATGCATTACACCACATTGCCGTGGGGCAGGGCGACCAATATGCCCCTGAGATGGGCACGACAGTCCCTGTCCCTGGCTGGAGTGGGGGGAGGGAACACCGAGGAAGGGGAACCCTGTAGTGCAGGAGCAGGGAGGAAGCAGTTCCTGGGTGCATTGAGAAGGGAGTATAAAAGGTTGGCACCATCTTAGTTCAGTGCAGAGAAGTCTGACTGGGAGCAGGGGCTCTGCATGAGCTCTGCTCCAGAGGCGGGCCTAGTAACAGAGGCCCAGGCCTGGAAGAGGGAGAAGGAAGGAAGAGCAGCGGAGAAGGCTCCAGGAATGAGGAATGAAGGGATCCCAGGGGTGTGGACGGCCGAGTCGCCACCGCACGCCAGAATCCACCTGCGTGGAGGTGTCAGGCCAAAGGGGGATACCGGTCCCCGAAGCTAGTGGAGGCGGGAAACGACCCTCAGCTAGAAACCGGAGGCTGTGACATTTTATGTGGCACAGCCCCTCTCTACACCCGCTAGGGGGGCAGCACATAGGGTCAGGGAAACTGGCACAAAGTTTACCAAGAGGAGGCCCGAGGCAGCCGGACAGAAGGGTTGGTAAGAAAGGCCAGACAAAGGACACACAAAGGGGGTCCTGTGAAGCGCTCCAAACTTATCTGGGAGTTGTCTGAGCCCCTCACCTGGTGAGCACAGTACGACGTGGGCAGCCGTTACCTGCAGAAGTGGTCTGGATAATAAGAACTGTGAGTAAAGGCCCTGGACTGCATCACTGACTCCGTGTCGTTACTGCTGCTGCCCTGCACCATCACCTCCATCCTCCGCATACACTGCCCTGAGGCGATACTCCTCCCGTGGGGAGTTATGCTACGCTCTGCTGCACCCACAACACCAGCCTCAGCGGTCTGCCCTGCAGCGGCGGTTCACTCTGACCGCAATCCACGGGTGGCGTAGTCGGACATTTAAACATCAAAACCACATAAATAGTTCCGCCACTGGTTTGACCGCCCTGAGCCACGGAACCGGGTCACCGCTACGGAGACTGCAACCACCAGCATCAACCAAAAAGGGTCCGGCTCCGGGTGTCCCAAGGCCCAGGGGGAACGTCAGAACATTTTTATCACCTTTCATAATCACCAATGGGACAAGGCAGGGATGTCCTCTGTCCCCTCTCTTATACATCCTAGTGACGGAGCACCTGCTCTGATCAATTCGCCATAACCCCAATATTAGGTGGATTGAGGTGGGAGGCACAGAGTACAAGTGCTCTCTATTTGCTGATGATGTCCTAGTATATATCACTCAATCACATATATCCATCCCTGCTGTTATGGCTGAAATAGATGACTTTGTTACATGGTCAAATTTTAAAATCAATACAGCGAAGTCTGAGGCCCTTGATGTCTCCCTCCCCAAACCCATACAGGATTCCATCCAGTCCAACTTTCCCTTTGCCTGGCCCTCACAGGGTATCAAATTCTTAGGAATTCCTATTCATAGAGACCTCTCCCGTCTATGTTATCTTAATTTTGGGCCCTTTATTGAACAACTCCATACAGACCACGGTTGGCAAGTTAGAACTGTAAGATTCAGTACGTGAACCACTGGTGTTTTGTGGAAAAGCACATGTACACTGTGTTCAAATTATTATGCAAAAAGTGTTTAGGAGTGATAAGGGAAGAATTTGTTTGTTTGTCAGTTAAACTCATTGATGGTGATGTGTGTCAGGGCTCTTTATATCACTGTAATCAATTGCAGACACCTGTGCTAATTAGTTTGGCAGGTGTGTCCAATGAACGGCAAGACTACTTAAGAAGGCTGTCCCACATTATTAAGCAGCCTACATTTTCTGCCAAAATGGGAAAGAAAAAGGATGTGTCGGCTGCTGAGAAGCAACAAATTGTGGAGTGTTTAGGTCAAGGCATTGTGCGATGATCAGGATGAAGTGTCTTGGCAATCAAGAAGTATGTAGCTGATTCACAGTACACACGTGTGCGTGCTCTTAAGGGCAAATTGAGGACTCTTTCCTACAGTCAATTACGTCAGGTTAAAAGAGCAGCGGCAAAAAAGCCTTGTCATAGCAGCAGACAAGTTTTTGAAGCTGCTGGTGCCTCCAACGTCCCCCGAACAACAAGATGCAGGGTCCTTCAGAGGTTTGCAGCTGTGCGTACGCCATCCTGTTGACCTCCTCTATCCACTGCACACAAGCAGAAACTGCTCCAGTGGGCCAAACATTACATGAAGACTGATTTCAAAACTGTTTTGTTCACGGATGAGTGCCGTGCAACGCTCGATGGTCCAGATGGATGGAGTGGAGGATGGCTGGTTGATGGACACCCCACGCAAACACGGCTACAGCACCAACAAGGAGGAGGTGGAGTAATGTTTTGGGCTGGAATCATGGGGAGAGAGATTGTCAGCCCCTTTAGGATCCCTGAAGGGGTAAAGATGAACTCCATAATGTATGTGGAGTTTCTCAAACAGCACTTCCTGCCATGGTTCAAGAAGAAGAATCGTGTATTCCGCAGCAAGATCATTTTCATGCATGATAATGCACCGTCTCATGCTGCACATAACACATCTGCATCTCTGGCTGATATGGGCATAAAAGGGGACAAACTTATGGTGTGACCCCCATGCTCCCCTGACCTCTACCCCATTCAGAACCTCTGGAGCATCATCAAAAGGAGTGTCTATGATGGCGAGAGGCAGTTCACATCTAAGCAACAGCTCTGGGAGGGTATTCTGTCCTCATGCAAAACAATTGAAGCAGAAACCATCCAAAACCTGACAAATTCAATGGACGAGAGAGTTCAGAAGCTCCTTTCGAACAAGGGGTCCTATGTGCAAATGTAACATCACCTAGAATAAAGTTTTGAGTTGAAAACTGTTTGATTTCAGTTTCTAACAACCTGCTAATGCTTATAATTTCAAAAATGACCATTTTTTTGGTCTTTATTAAAATGAAAAGATTGATCGAAGAGTGTGGGGGATCTAAGAGTGTGGCAACCCAGTAGTCAGGATTACTTCGAATTCTGAGAATCTGAGGGTCATGATGCAGGTAGTGCAGCAAGAAGGCACTTATGTATCTTGCGCATCTCGGAGCCCCAAAATTATTTTCCGGGCTAGATGCAGCTAAAAATTATTTTTAATTTTAAATCTGGTGGAGTTTAGTAAAGATGGCCTAATAGAATCAGTACCGCACACTGCTACAAAGCCCAAATTATTTTCCAGTCAAGATACAGATAAACATGATTAGTAATTTGAAAGCTTAAAATGGTTGGTGAGGTGATTTTAACCAATCATCAAGCTTTTACTCTCCCCAGGATGACACAGGGGTAGAAAAGTCGTTTTGGATCCATGATTTGTTCATCTTTATGAACGTGAGTCTGTCTACATTATCAGTGGAGAGCCGCGTGCGCTTATCTGTCAGCACACCACCAGCAGCGCTGAACACACGTTCAGACAGAACGCTGGCTGCGGGGCATGACAAGATCTCCAAGGCGTAAGTGGCGAGCTCCGGCCATTTATCCAGATTGGAAGCCCAAAAAGAGCAAGGGTCCAGTGACACAGTCATGGCTTCAATGTTTACTTGGAGATACTCCTGTACCATCGTCTCTAGGCGTTGACTATGTGTCAGACTTCTTGTCTCCTGTGGCCTTGCAAAGGATGGGCTAAAAAAGTGATGAAATGATTCCGCAAAATTGATGTTACCAGCAGATACTGTGTTTCTGTTACGGTTTGAGTGCTGAACACTCGACGGTCCCACGGTTGGCAAGTTGGAGCTGTGAGATTCACTATGTGCACCACTGGTGTTTTGCGGAAAAGCACATGTAAGATTCTGCAACAGTCTCTGCTGATACTCCTGCATGCATGCATCCCTTTCTATGGCAGGAATTATTTCTGCAAATTTACTTTTGTACCGGGGATCTAACAGTGTGGCAACCCAGTAGTCAGGATTATTTCTAATTCTCCTAATTCGAGGGTCATGTTGCAGGTAGTGCAGCAAGAAGGCACTCATGTGTCTAGCGCATCCAGGAGCACCAAGTCCCTGTTGTGTTGGTGGCGAGGTAACAATCATGCTTCCTCCCTCTGTCCTCTACCCCCAACCTCGCACAACAGAAATGTGATCAAGGTCTCCCTCATCTGATGAGTCTTCCATCAGTTCGTCCTCCACTTCTTCCTGGGCTCCTGCACCTTCCTCACTAGTTTGGCTGATACCATGTGCCCTGGTAAAACCATCTCCCCCACCCTCACATACCTGCCGCCTTGGTGCTGCCAACCGTCTGGACCTTGCAGATGTTAGCCCTTCCGCATACAACTCCTCCTCCTCTAATTCCTCCACCTCCTCTTGTGCCACCACCTGACTCCGAATTCTGTTTAACATGTGCTCCAGCATGTAAATCACCGGAATAGTCATGCTAATAATGGCATCGTCACCACTAAACATCTTCGTCGCCATTTCAAGACTGTGCAGAAGGGTGCATAGGTCCCTGATCTTAGACTACTCCTCCAGCGTGATTTGCCCCACCTCTAGATACCGTTGGCCCAGGCTATACGTCAGAACGTATTGCACCAGGGCTTGTCAGTGCTGCCACAGTCGCTGTAACATGTGCAGAGTTGAATTCCACCGGGTAGGCACATCGCATTTTAGCCGGTGAAGTGGCAGGCCCAACGACTTATATAGAGATGTAAGTCGCTGAGCTGCGGGATGTGAACGGCGGAAGTGAGCACACAGCGACCGTGCCCTCTGCAGAAGGCCATCTAGTCCGGGATAGTGGGCTAAAAATTGCTGGACAACCAGGTTCAACACGTGAGCCATACAAGGAACGTGTGTGACATTGCCCCGGCGAAGGGCCGCACCCAGGTTTGCAGCATTGTCGCACACGGCCTTCCCTGGTTTCAGGTCCAGTGGAGACAACCATTCATGAAATTGGCTCTCCAGAGCTGACCACAACTCCTCAGCTGTGTGAGTCACATTTCCCAGACATTTCAAAGTAAAAACCGCCTGATGATGTTGAGCCCTACTGCCAGCATAGTAAGGAGGTGTGCAGGATCCCTTCTGCGCAGTTAGAAAGCTTGTGGCATGACCAGACAGGCTTTGAGTGCAGGTGGAGGACCGAGAGGAGGTTGAGGAGGCAGAAGCAGTGGAGGAACTTTGACATAAAGAGGATTGACGCACAACTCGTGGGGACGGTAAGACTTGGACAGCAGCCCCTTGTCCTGCTGTCACCATAGTTACCCAGTGCCCAGTCAGCGACATGTAACGCCCCTGTCCATGCCTACTCGTCCAAGTGTCTGTGCTGAAATGCACCCTGTCACACACAGAGTTTCTCAAAGAAGCGGTGATGTTGTGTGCGACATGCTGGTGGAGCGCAGGCAAACCTTTCTTTGAGAAGTAGTGCCGACTGGGCATCTGGTACTGGGGCACTGCGATGGACATAAGGTCTCAAAAATCCTCTGTGTCCACCAGGCGGAAAGGCAGCATTTCTGTAGCCAAGAGCTTGCAGATGGTGAAATTCAACCTCTTAGCTTTCTCATGGCTAGGAGGAAATGGTCTTTTACTTGTCCACATCTGAGGGACTGAGGGCTGGCTGTTGTGCTTAAATGGGGTTGATAAGGGTGTCCCCGGCAAACTGCCAGACTGTGAGGAAGATGCCGGCGGACATGTTAGGTTGCCTTGATCCAAAGGTGGTGCTATCAATGTCGGACAGCGCTCAACACCAGCTGGTGTTACCACCTCCAAAGAAAATGATGACCTGCCAATCACGCTGGCTGTTGCGGGTAAAGAGGTGGCAGGTCTGCGTCCCAAAACAGGTGTGACTGCTGTCCCCCCAGTCACAGAAGATGAAGAGGCTGCAGATGTACAAGATGGGGCAGACGGTGGGTGGCCTGGCCGGCTAGGCTGCATTGTAGCACAGTGAGCTTCCCACTGCAACTTATGCTTCATGTCCATGTGCCGGTTCATGCATGAAGTACTCAAACTATGTATTTTTTGACCTCTACTTAGCTTTTGTTGACAAATGTTACAGATAACACGAGTTGGGTCATCTTTATCAATCTGAAAAAATGCCCAGGCTATGCAAGGCTTAGCACCCATGCGACCTGAAGAGCCACCACGACTTGTGGTCAGAGGCAGAGTTGTGTTTGAGGATGCAGTTGTTGATGTGCTTCCAGTACTACGTCTCTGTCCAGGAAGGCGCAACCTGACCTCGTCGTCACTAGCATCCTCCTCCACCTCCTCTACTGACCTCATCTCTTGGCTGACTGTGGGTTGACAGTAAGTGGGATCTCCAACCTCATCATCATCACCCTGTGTGTTATCACACCCGTCGTCCTCAGAGCCAACCTGTTCCTGCCCTGACAAAAAACTAAAGTTGTCGCTCCAATCAGGTATTTGAGTCTCATCATCGTCTTCCTCATTGTCTCCACCAACAGGAGTTACAGTTTGGGAATGAGGGTCTACATTATGGTCAGAACCTTCTGCGTCTGGTCCTGGATCCGACTCATAAAGATTCTGGGCATCAGTGCAGATCATTTCCTCATCTGGATTCACAGAAGCGCTGGAGCCGACCTCTGATTCCCAGGCTATAGTAAGAGTAAACAGCTCTGCAGACTCAACCATCTGTTCTACCTCATACTCAGACGGGCAGCTGGAGATATGGGAGCTGTGAGGAAGCAAGTGCGATTGGGGTGACACCTCTGAGGACTGGAGTATTTGTGATGTTGAAGTTGATGTGGAGGAGAGCCCACTTAAAGGAGCACTTGATATCCGTTGAAGCACCTGCTGTTTTTGTGCCTCATCTGGAATTTGTAGCGATTGGCGTGGCCGTAAGAAAGGGATCTTATCACATTGTCCGCTAAAAGAAGTAGACATTTTAGTTTTGCTGGAAGATGGTCTTTCTTCTGCAGATGTTACTGTTGCTTTACCACCTACTCCACGGACACAACCTTTTTTCCCCTTCCCAACACACCTATTCCCTTTTCCACCAGCAGCAGGCCTTTTTCCACTCATTTTGGTGGTTAACTAATTCACAACTCTGGAGTTGTTTGCACAAACAAAACAATGGATGGGAACCGAGCAGAGCTGAGTGGCCAAAGTGTGGTATTAGGCCAAAACTATTGTCTGGGTTAGATGCAGAAAAAAATTATATTCAGTTTGCAACCTGATGTAGGTCAGTATAGATGGACTAATAGAACAAGTCCCACACACTGCTAGAAGGCCAAATATTTTTTCAGAGCTAGATGCATAAAAAAATTATATTCAATTTGCAACCTGATGGAGGTCAGTATAGATGGACTAATAGAACAAGTCCCACACACTGCTAGAAGGCCAAATATTTTTTCAGAGCTAGATGCAGAAAAATATTATATTCAATTTGCAACCTGATGGAGGTCAGTATAGATGGACTAATAGAACAAGTCCCACACACAGCTAGAAGCCCAAATATTTTTTCAGAGGTAGATGCAGAAAAAAATTATATTCAATTTGCAACCTGATGGAGGTCAGTATAGATGGACTAATAGAACAAGGCCCACACACTGCTAGAAGGCCAAATTTTTTTTCAGAGCTAGATGCAGAAAAATATTATATTCAATTTTCAACCTGATGGAGGTCAGTATAGATGGACTAATAGAACAAGTCCCACACACTGCTAGAAGCCCAAATATTTTTTCAGCGCTAGATGCAGAAAAATATTATATTCAATTTGCAACCTGATGGAGGTCAGTATAGATGGACTAATAGAACAAGTCCCACACACTGCTAGAAGGCCAAATATTTTTTCAGAGCTAGATGCAGAAAAATATTATATTCAATTTGCAACCTGATGGAGGTCAGTATAGATGGACTAATAGAACAAGTTCCACACACTGCTAGAAGCCCAAATATTTTTTCAGAGCTAGATGCAGAAAAATATTATATTCAATTTGCAAAATGATGGAGGTCAGTATAGATGGACTAAAAGAACAAGTCCGACACACTGCTAGATGGCCAAATATTTTTTCAGAGCTAGGTGCAGAAAAATATTATATTCAATTTGCAACCTGATGGAGGTCAGTATAGATGGACTAATAGAACAAGTCCCACACACAGCTAGAAGCCCAAATATTTTTTCAGAGGTAGATGCAGAAAAAAATTATATTCAATTTGCAACCTGATGGAGGTCAGTATAGATGGACTAATAGAACAAGGCCCACACACTGCTAGAAGGCCAAATTTTTTTTCAGAGCTAGATGCAGAAAAATATTATATTCAATTTTCAACCTGATGGAGGTCAGTATAGATGGACTAATAGAACAAGTCCCACACACTGCTAGAAGCCCAAATATTTTTTCAGAGCTAGATGCAGAAAAATATTATATTCAATTTGCAACCTGATGGAGGTCAGTATAGATGGACTAATAGAACAAGTCCCACACACTGCTAGAAGGCCAAATATTTTTTCAGAGCTAGATGCAGAAAAATATTATATTCAATTTGCAACCTGATGGAGGTCAGTATAGATGGACTAATAGAACAAGTTCCACACACTGCTAGAAGCCCAAATATTTTTTCAGAGCTAGATGCAGAAAAATATTATATTCAATTTGCAACCTGATGGAGGTCAGTATAGATGGACTAAAAGAACAAGTCCGACACACTGCTAGATGGCCAAATATTTTTTCAGAGCTAGGTGCAGAAAAATATTATATTCAATTTGCAACCTGATGGAGGTCAGTATAGATGGACTAATAGAACAAGTCCCACACACAGCTAGAAGCCCAAATATTTTTTCAGAGGTAGATGCAGAAAAAAATTATATTCAATTTGCAACCTGATGGAGGTCAGTATAGATGGACTAATAGAACAAGGCCCACACACTGCTAGAAGGCCAAATTTTTTTTCAGAGCTAGATGCAGAAAAATATTATATTCAATTTTCAACCTGATGGAGGTCAGTATAGATGGACTAATAGAACAAGTCCCACACACTGCTAGAAGCCCAAATATTTTTTCAGCGCTAGATGCAGAAAAATATTATATTCAATTTGCAACCTGATGGAGGTCAGTATAGATGGACTTATAGAACAAGTCCCACACACTGCTAGAAGGCCAAATATTTTTTCAGAGCTAGATGCAGAAAAATATTATATTCAATTTGCAACCTGATGGAGGTCAGTATAGATGGACTAATAGAACAAGTTCCACACACTGCTAGAAGCCCAAATATTTTTTCAGAGCTAGATGCAGAAAAATATTATATTCAATTTGCAACCTGATGGAGGTCAGTATAGATGGACTAAAAGAACAAGTCCGACACACTGCTAGATGGCCAAATATTTTTTCAGAGCTAGGTGCAGAAAAATATTATATTCAATTTGCAACCTGATGGAGGTCAGTATAGATGGACTAATAGAACAAGTCCCACACACGGCTAGAAGCCCAAATATTTTTTCAGAGGTAGATGCAGAAAAAAATTATATTCAATTTGCAACCTGATGAGGTCAGTATAGATGGACTAATAGAACAAGTCCCACACACTGCTAGAAGGCCATATATTTTTTCAGAGCTGGATGCAGAAAAAAATTATATTCAATTTGCAACCTGATGGAGGTAGGTATAGATGGACTAATAGAACAAGTCCCACACACTGCTAGAAGGCCAAATATTTTTTCAGAGCTAGATGCAGAAAAATATTATATTCAATTTGCAACCTGATGGAGGTCAGTATAGATGGACTAATAGAATGATGCTATGCCCAAAAGGTTTTACTTCACTAGGTGCAGTAAAAAAAATGGTATTCTATACACAGGTGGTGTAGCTTGCAACACAGATAGGCTACTCCACTGACTAACACTCTCTGCAATAGGCCAAAAAGGATTAGCTTTGCTAGATTTAACCAAATGCTGTGAAAAAAACTTGCACAGCACTGGCACAGACCTGCCTGGCAAAAACTGATAGGAACTGATGTAACTTAGTCCTGAAAAGGACTGCAATTACAATTAGTCTTTACTCCCAACCTATCTATTTAAGAGCACAGACCTGCCTGATAAAAGTCGTAGGAAATGCTGTAACCTAGTCCTTAAAAGGACTGCAATCACAACTATTCCCTACTCCCAAGCTATCTGTAGATTTGTGCGAAAATTGGCTTGAAATTAACAAGGTATAGCGCACACAGCAACAGCGGTGCCGTCTAACACGCAGCTGCAGCAGTGAGAAAATGGTGGCGACGGGGAAAATGGCTGGGTCTTATAGGGCAAGGACATGTGACATACACTGCCAATGACACACATGCCCCTGCTTGTGTGAAAAAAAGCACTTAGCTCCGTGTGTGCGCTGCTGATAAGCTGACAGATTGCACCTCCCCACTGTAAATGCGGGAAAGAGAAAAAAAATGGAGATCTTCATTATTCCTGCAGAGATCCATCCCCTGCCCCTCCCCCCGCCCCGCTGTACACTCAAACTGCGTATTAACATTAATTTTCATCATTACTGAGAAAAAATCCAGTTATGATTTTGGTGCACGAACAGTTATCGAACATAACCTCGAACAGCCGAATTTTTTTCAAATCGTTCGTGTTCACCGAACGGCTTGAACACCGCCCAAAACAGCTCGAATTTGAGATTGGCGAACAGTTCAAGTCGAACACCGCTCATCTCTATTAAAGAACATTAAAAGAAATCAAGATAAAAAATGTGGCACTCAGTAAGGGTAATTTTTTTCAGACCATGCAGAGGGAAAAAATTATGGAATCACTCAATTCTGAGGAAAAAATTATGGAATCATGAAAAACAAACACACAAAAGAACACTCCAAAACATCACTAATATTTTGTTGCACCACCTCTGGCTTTAAGAACAGCTTGCAGTCTCTGAGGCATGGACGTAATGAGTGACAAACAGTACTCTTCATCAATCTGGCTCCAACTTTCTCTGATTGCTGTTGCCAGATCAGCTTTGCAGGTTGGAGCCTTGCCATGGACCATTTTCTTCATCTTCCACCAAAGATTTTCAATTGGATTGAGATTCGGACTATTTGCAGGCCATGACATTGACCTTATGTGTCTTCTTTCAAGTAATGTTTTCACAATTTTTGCTCTATGGCAGGATGCATTATCATCTTGAAAAATGATGTCATCATCCCCAAACATCCTTTCAATTGATTGGATAAGAAAACTGTCCAAAATATCAATGTAAACTTGGGCATTCATTGAAGATGTAATGACAGGCATCTCCCCAGTGCCTTTACCTGACATGCAGCCCCATATCATCAATGACTGTGGAAATTTGCATGTTCTCTTCATGCAGTTATCTTTATAAATCTCATTGGAACGGCACCAAACAAAAGTTGCAGCATCATCACCTTGCCCAATGCAGATTCGCGATTCATCACTGAATATGACTTTCATCCAGTCATCCACAGTCCACGATTGCTTTTCCTTAGCCCATTGTAACCTTGTTTTTTTCTGTTTAGGTGTTAATGATGGCTTATGTTTAGCTTTTCTGTATGTAAATACCATTTCCTTTAGGCGGTTTCTTACAGTTCGGTCACATATATTGACTCCAGTTTCCTCCCATTCGTTCCTCATTTGTTTTGTTGCGCATTTCCTGTTTTGGAGACATATTGCTTTAAGTTTCCGGTTTTGACACTTTGATGTCTTCCATGGTCTACCAGTATGTTTGCCTTTAAAAACCTTCCCATGTTGTTTGTATTTGGTCCAGATTTTAGACACAGCTGACTGTGAACAACCAACATCTTTTGCAACATAGCGTGATGATTTACCTTCTCTTAAGAGTTTGATAATCCTCTCCTTTGTTTCAATTGACATCTCTCGTGTTGGAGCCAGGATTCATGTCAGTCCACTTGGTGCAACAGCTCTCCAAGGTGTGATCACTCCTTTTTAGATACAGACTATCGAGCAGATCTAATTTGATGCAGGTGTTAGTTTTGGAAATGAAAATTTACAGGGTGATTCCATAATTTTTTCCTCAGAATTGAGTGATTCCATAATTTTTTCCCTCTGCTTGGTCTGAAAAAAATTACCCTTACTGAGTACCACATTTTTTATCTTGATTTCTTTTAGTGTTTCTTAAAGCCCTAAAGTTGCCATTTGAAATGACTTTAGTTTTGTGCCATGTCTGTGATCTGCTTTTTTTCAATAACATTAAACAACTGAATGAACATCCTCCGAGCCCGGTGATTCCATAATTTTTGCCAGGGGTTGTAGTTGTTGGCCAACCACTATAACCCTTTTCTGAACTATGACATACATTTATGTCACAGATCAAGCAGGGATTTGTGAAGACAGCACAAAAACTGAGCCTACTTCAAATGTGGCATATACAGGCTATGTTACATTGCCAGAACTGTAGCCACCAGAGTTTGCTCTGATCACTGCAATTGAATCATTTAAATGTCGCTGACTATCTCTGATCATGAGGAGCTAATGGTTTACCATGCAGTTAGAAGCCTACTTGAGGTCTCAGTAAATACCATCTTTGTCCTCCTATGAAGTTTAGCTAAAAGGTATAAGCTCAATTTTATAGGAGAACTGCAATTTAATTACATACTGAAATACTACGCTATTGAAGTATATAGTGTAAGCGATCAAGCAAATGCAGATTCAAGTCCAATAGGGAAATTTAAAAAAAAAAAATCTATAAAAATAACAGCAAAATATATAAAAGTTTAAATTAATCCATTTGCCCCTTCAAAAATAAAGAAAATATGTTTTTTTCTAAAAACCAACATATATTGTTTTGTGACATTTAAAAAAAGTCTTATTTATCAAAGTTTTAAAGTATTTAAACGGTATGTCAAATAGCAAAAAGGAAAAAAAAAAAACAGAATTGCTATTTTTCAGTCACTGCACTTTCCAAAAATAAAAATAAAAAAATCAGTTAATCATACAAAAAACGAGTTCTCAACCCACTCCATAGACAAAAAAATAAAGTTATGGGAAAACATTTTTTTTACAAAGTATTGATTTTTTTCTTAATTACTAAAATGTACAAAAAAAAAGTCTGGTATAACTGTAATCAGGCTGACCTGGAAAATCATAATGCCAGATCATTTTTACCACAGGATAAATGTAAAAACAAAACCTAAAAAACATGGCTGAATTGTATTTTTTTCACCAATCTACCTAATTTGGATTTTTTCAATTTTCAGTATATTATATGATAAAATAAAGTTTGTCATTCAAAACTACAACTCGCCCTCCAAAAAACAAGCCCTCATATGGCTTTGTTGACAGAAAAAAAAGTCACGGAACATAAACAAGAAAATATGAAAGTGACAAAACAAAAAACGTCCAGATTCGCAAAGGGTTGATTATTATATTAAAGCAAAAATGCAATTCTTTAAAATGTGAGTCAAGATTTACCACAATGACAAGAAAATGGCAACGAAAAAAATTATCGTGATGGTACGCTATTAGTGTAGTTGAATTTGGCTATATCTCTAATACTGGAGATACGAAGGGGTGCTGAGAAAAGAAGAGGTTACTCACGCTCAATACAACCCTGTCTTTTTAATTCAATTCCGGGGATAACAAGGTGCTGAAGTAAGAAGTGGCTGCTCACACTGCTGTCTACCATGTCTATTTGATCTATTATTGGAGATACCAGGTGTGTTCAGGGCTGCTGCTCACACAGCTGTTCATTCAGTCTTTTTGATCAAATCTTGGAGCTACTAAGTGTACTTAGGTATGATGACGATAAATGTTATAAAGTACGTATCAGCTAGGTCACTGCAAGTGCTCACAGTCCCCACTCATAATAACATTTTAGAGGTTTCTCTCAGTGTAACAAGAAGGTGGCTATTTAATTTTATAATAATTACCTCCATAGACAAAACAATTGCGATGTGCTAATTAAAAGTATTTAGGAATGTACTTTTAATGACATTTTCGTTCATTATTATTTTTTTGTTCCTGTAGAACCCCTTCAAGAAATTATGACCACTGCTTGAAGAAGAGAGTGTTTCCCCAAAAGATGCAGGTGTGTTGTTCTATGCTGCATCCTGTCTGTGCAGAATTTCATTTTATCGCAATGACTTTAACTCTTCAGCTGTTGAGTATATAGACTGGCATATTGTGGTAAATATATGAAGTTAGATTTTAATACTATGCTGCTGCTGTTAAAATTTTTGACATGGCTTTGAAATTAATATAATGAAGTTTTATTTATTCTGTGTTGTTTATGTTTGATTGACAATTATGTTTTGCTTGATTTGACAGAGCCTAGTGGACTGTATGCAGTGCCACGGCTGGCAACTATAAACAAAAAAGCTAGTTGTGAAATTGTTTTGCCAATTTGGTAGTGAACTATTGGTCAACACTGCAATGTGAGTGGGATGTCAACTTTTTTTTTTTGCTGATTTGTCTTGTTTCTCTTAGAACTCAAGGTCAGTAGGAATCTGACTCAATATCTATAGATGCTTTTGACCTTTCCTGCCTGCCTTCCTCACATATTTTTTCAATAATGATAACAGGCTGACAAAAAAGGATAATATCTGATGTCTTGGGAATTTAGAGTATGTGCGGTGTGATAATGGTCTAAAAAAAGACGTTCAGGTGTCAGATCCAAGGGTAATGTTAACAAAAGTTCTTTCAACTGATTTAACATAGGACTCTGGCAATTCATAACAAGTAGAACACAAAATCAGAATGAGATAAATCAGATTTTGAGAATGAAAATAATGATTGTATATTAGTGGGTGGTGTGGTAGATCAACTCACTCGGCTTCTTAAAGAGGCAAACACAGGAACCGTTTCTATTTAAAGTGCGGCTGGTTTATTGCAATCTTCATAAACCATGTCACCAAAAAATATAAATACAGCCTTTGTCCCGCAGAAGGTAAAACATAAAATAACAAGTTCATACAGTAATGCTGGTTAGCCCACCTGGCTTAGAGTCTAACATCCATGTCCTTTAACAAAGGCATTCAATCCAGGAGATCTGCAATCTCCATACATCCGGCATGTATGAAACAAAACAGCTCAGAGATTTCACCTTCTGGGCCACCCCACACCAAATGCTCTAAAGGCTGTAAATTATATCCTCTGACCTCCTCCCTCTCTACAGGTGGTCAGTCACCCTAGCACTAAAGATGGCTGATTAACTCCTTATTCCTTTGTGTGCTGGAACCTTTTCCCTTTGTTTAATTACTGGAGCTAACAATCTCAGTGCTACATATCTCCACTCCAGTACTTTGCCAGTGACTTTGTCACAATGGTAAATTGAGATGACAAAAATTTGGTAAATTAAAAATGGAATTGTAAAGGAGCAATTCAACAGGAGGTTCAACCAGAATTTTCAGAAGGTTCATGTCATTTTAATTAAAAGGTTGCACTGTCTAGGATATATGGAGGTCAGTTAGGATCAGTGTTCAGACCATGAGTAAGGCATTTTGCCAAAACATGTCAGACTTTTTTTTATCTGTGATCCCCTCCGTATATACCTTCTTTATTTCTGGACCTCTATGGAGAGTTTATATAATGGAATAAATGTTAAGTTTTATACATAATTCTTCTGGCAAGTTTTGGGATTGATTTACTACACTGCTGTGACAATACAGCCTATAATCTTAATCAGCCAGATGAGTTGATTTGTTAAGCCAAGAGAAATACACTATTGTGTTTATTCTGACTTGCAAATGTATGTATATTTCTGTGGCAGGTCAAGAAGGACAGTGACTCAGCGTGGAACAATTAATGTTTGCTAAATATGTTTATTACCCTTTGTGTGGACCCGGTGGCTTGTTGACTCACGTGACAGGAGGACAAACTACGCAAATTCATTAAATGCTCAAATAATGAGATCTGAGCGCTGCCCTCCCCCCCCCCCAACCTGTGACTGATGACCTCACACAAATGTAAATATAAACAGGGATGTCTATAGTGCTGCAAGGAGAATGAAGGAGAATAAGAAAGACTTTACAAGGAGAATGAGAGACATCCTTCAGGACAGTAGATGGATAGCATGGCTGCTCCATCCAAAGAGACACAGATTTGCATTCTCCATGATTCCAGCCTAAGAGTATATAGCCCTGACTGGAAAGATATGGATCTGCTCCATTGACCGACAGAGAGCCCGTGGAGACATTTGGGGAGACCAGGTTGGGATGATGAAGTCACCTAGCCCAATGGATATGTTGCTTGAGGTTGCCAGGGGGGACCCTCCGGTCACTTGGAACTCATGGAGACATTCAGAGAAGCCAGATTGGGAACAGTCGATCATCTGGCCCCATGTAAACTCTCAGAGAGGCCAGGGTGGGACCCTCGGGTCTCTTGGCCTTGTACCTGGATGGACTGCTAGCTTCCTATGCTTGCAACTACCTTCTCTCTGTGGGGGCCTACCAGAAGTGGGGGGCCTCTGGTTGAGGTAGTTGGCCCTGGAAGTCCCAAAGTCACAGTTGTTCTATCCCAGGCAGGCCAGCAGAAGGGGGAGACTGTATAATGTTGTACGATCTTGGGTATTTGCTGAGACTGTTCTATCTGTTTATTGCCTGTTTTTTTGTTTAATAAAGCATTGCCACACTTTTTACCCTCACCCTGTGTTGTCTGAGTAGTATTATGCCAATGGAAGACCCTGTGTCTTCACATTTTGGTAGCAGCGGTGGGATTCTACTCAGCCCAGCATATCTGGGGGAGCTGCAAGAGGACTGGTGTTAGCACACAACGTCCAAAGGGCTCCATAACTAGGGAGGCATGTAGACAGACCCAGCAGACCATATTTGAGGTATACACAGTGGGTTTCAGATGCTACCATGTCCAAACCCTCCAGCCCAGCCTTGGGAGGAGGACGGAGAGGATATACAGTAGCAAAAAGATATAACAGCAACAGGAGCTTTGCCAGCTTCAACAGATTGAATACCTGGCCATCGACACTCATCAGATTTAATTCAGAAACCACAGGATGCCGAGGACTGCATGTGTGGATGCAATGGATACCAGTCTGTTTTCGTCAATTACGTGTGGAGTTTATTCGCAAGGAAGACATGGAATAAGCTCTGAGGAAACTGGATGATGCAAAGTTTTGTTCTCATAAAGGTGAGACCTCTTACATTCGTGTCTGAGCTTAAAGACATGCTCATGGACTGTCTCCCATAAGTGGAGAAGGATGATTGAGATCTTTTCATGACTGGCTGATTAAGATTGGGGGAGCAATGTGACGATACAGCCTATAATCTTAATCAGCCAGAAGATTAGATTTGTTAAGCCAAGAGAAATACACTGTTGTGTTTATGTTGACTTGTGAATGTATTTCTGTGGCTGGTCAAGAAGGACAGTAACTCAGCGTGGCACAATGAATGTTCCACAATCCACGGACAGCATGTATCAGACTGTGGCTGCATGATTTAAGCTACATATGTTCAACTCTGAACTGCTACAGTATTTCAGAAAAAAACATAGTTTAATAGCCACCGGGGACTGAGCTGCACAGGAGACTAGTCGGACAGGCAGGCCCCGGCGGCTTCTCCCCAGTTGAAGTTTTTTTTTCTGCTGACATTAAAATAACACTCCAACAAAAACCTATAAACTGCATTTTAGCTACAGCAGGATACAGATGTAAATGACTTCATTGCAGGCACTACTCTAAGCAAAACACTTTGAATTAGTTTTGCCTAGAGTTTTTCTCTAAATGGCCAATGATAGAGATGAGCAAATACAGTATATTTGAGTGGAATTGAATTCTGTGTTATTGTGTTATTTTAATGTCAGCAGAAAAAAATACTTCCACTGGGGAGAAACTGCCAGGAGCCTGTCGATTCGAGTAGTCTCTTGTGCAGCTCAGTCCCCGGTGGCTATTAAACTATGTTTTTTTCTGAAATACTGTAGCAGTTCAGAGTTGAACATATGTAGCTTAAATCATGAAGCCACAGTCTGATACATGCTGCCAGTGGATCGGGCAGCATGTATCAGACTGTTAGATTGCTTTTAGTGATAATACTACATACAACTGATTATGAACTACTCAGGAGCGAATATAGGAAATAAACCAACAGTGACTACTAAACCAAATAAAAAATAAACCAACAGCGAATACTATGACTATTATATTTAAAGTGCTTACTCCTCTAGAAATAAAGCATCAAAATAAAAATAAAAATCTGTGCTTTGTTAATTGCTTAAAATATATAAATATTTCTAAATTGAATCCCATATAGTACAGCATCAGAGATTAGGACAATTCTATAATAGCAAATTACATCTGGCTAGGTTCTTGATCTTATGAACCATTAAATACATGGTGAAAGAACCAACATTCAAAACAAGAGAAATAATACAAAAACTACCTAAAGTTTACAGTAATTGATTTATCTACACACTATTTGGGGCTATGCATACGACACTTAACATACGACGTATAAGCAATAATAAAATTTAGAGATCTCTTATATCCAGCTAGACCAACTAGGATTTCACTTTACATGACAATGAGTGATGGTTTCAATCCTGAAGCAAATTTCAACCAAGCCTTCATCAATACATGAATAAAACCCATTTTTATCACCCAATTTGAAGGAAGTGTTGCCTCATTTTCTTTTTTTTTTAATTAGTGATCCTGCGGTCAGGTGTCTTTTGGCTTGCACCCAATTTTTCTCTGTATTAGTGCTTATGAAAAAAATAGTTACATTTCTTTTGGATTTTGAAATATTCTTTTAGTGTTTATCATCTGTCTACATATACATAGATTAGATAGATATTTGGGGTCAAAATAAATATCTTTGGGTTTGTGCCTTTGATCTCTTAAGACCCTTTTGAAGACCACAAAGCAAATGAAATATTCCCAATTACCTATTATTCATAGAGGTTTTAAAATAATAGAAGAATTGAACACAGAAAATACATAAGTGAACAGCTTAGCTACATAAGCAAAATAAATTTAAAACATCCCCTACAGACATGGACAAGAATTACCATATGGGTACTGTATTTACAGTGGATATAAAAGACTACACACCCCTGTTAAAAAGCCAGGGTTTTGTTATGTAAAAAAGTCATATCAAATAGAATAATTTCAGAATGCTTTCCAGCTTTAATGTCACCTATGAACTGTACAATTCAATTGAAGAATAAACTGTAATTTTTTTCAAGTGGAAAAAGAAAAAGAAAAAATTAAAATAATGTGGTTGCATAAATATTCCCACCTTTAAACTAATACTTTGTTGAAGCACCCTTTGAATTTATGAGAACATTTAGTCTTTTTGGGTAAAAGTCAAACAGCATGGCACATCTAGAATTGTTAATCTTTGTCTACTCTTTTTTGCAGTAATGCACCAAATCTGTCAGATTTTGAGAGAATCTCTTGTATACAGCCCTCTCCAAGTCAACCCACAGATTTTCAACTGAATTAAGGTCTTGGCTCTGGCTGGGCCATACCAAAACGTTGATCTTATTTTGTTGATATGGAGGTATGCTTAGGGTCATTGTCATGCTGAAAGGTGAAATTCCTAGATATCTTCAGGTTTTTAGCAGGGGCCTGAAGGTTTTGATGCAAAATTGACTAATATTTGGAACTGTATATTATCTCCTCTACCTTGACTAAAGCCCTTGTTTCAGCTGGTGAAAAACAAAGCTGCCTCCACCATGCTTCACTGTGGGTATGGTATTATTTTGCTGACGTACAGTGTTGGCTTTTTGCCAACCATAACTTTTGAGATAATGGCCAAAAAGTTAAACCACACATTTTGCCTCATGCTTTTGGCAGACTTAAAGGGAATGTGTCAGCAAGTTTTTGATATGTAATCTGAGGACCGCATGATGTATGGGTTAAAACACTGATTTCAGCAATGTGTCACTTATTAGGCTGTGTGCTGTTATTTACCTGTAATAGGTCTTATCATTACCCAGACTAACTGCCTCATGCCAAGTAATATGACCGCGCCCCCTTCTCTTATAAGCCAGAAATGCCTTGGAAATCTTTTTGTACCCTTGTAATGACTGATAACTTTCAACAATGAGATCCCTTTGCTGTTTTGCAAGCTGTTTACGGACCGTATCTGCAAAATGCAACTAAGAAAGCTAAACTTTAAAAAGAGTTATTAAAAATCACTTTAAATTATGGAAACTGTGTACTGTCTACTATTTAAAAACCACATCCTCAATTATTAAACAGAGTTCACACCTAGGTATCGACATTATTTTAGTTTTGTTGTTTTTACTTTTTATTTCCCCCTTCAAAATGATTTCAGTTTGTTTCTTAATGGATTTGTACATATTATGGGTAATATTATTAAAGGTGAAAACATTATGAAATTATTATTTTTTTCTATAGTTTTTTATATGACAAACAACTGGCATTTCAACAGGAGTGTGAAGACTTTTTATATCCACTCTATGATCAAATCAAATTCCTATCCCTTCTTTTTGAATTTATGTCTAAATCAACATCTATAGTCTTCAGTAGTTCTTCTCACATTCATATTACAAATTTTAAACATATAGCCATTTCAATTAATTTTACTTATGGACAAATAACTCATTAATCTATAGTCATACATAACATATAATTATCTGAAGAAGCACTTGCTGTATGGAAGATAATATAATAACAAATTATCATACCTTCATCGCTGTTGTCATCAACGAGGATAATTTCCTTGAGAAGATGGACAGGTGTATGATTCACTGCGCTGTGTACTGATCGAAGGATCACTGACAAGGCTTCGTTTACAAAGATGAAAATGATTGAAATCTGAGGAAGTTCCTTAGGGTATTTTAATTTCTTGCACCTTAAAAAAAATCAATATTTGGTATGTAAGATATACTGTAATGTATTTATATATTAGAGAGATAAAGGAAGAAGTAAAAAGTAGAGTGAAAAGAGGGAGAGGTAGAAAAGAAAACAACGTTTATCATTCATAAATGCATAACACAACAATCTGCGTCGGTATAAATTAGTAAAAAGTTATCAGGATTTACCATGGAATTACACAACTTCCTTAAATATCTTCTATAAAAGGTCACATTCATGAAACACTGCTTTTTTTAACTAGCATGCTAGATTTACAAGTTTTTTCAAATCTCTGTGCTTCATGTTATCGATATCATTTGTAAATATGATATAATGGGAAATAAACCTAATTTTAGTTTTTATTGCATCTTGTTTAATAAAAAGAATATATGATATTGACAGCCAAAGGGGCTGAACCCTGCAAGCTGTCATTAGTTAAATGTTATGGCTTCAAGACATCAGAAAATGGGTGTGGGGGAGGGGGCTCTCTTTGGTAGGCACATGGGCTCTGGCATTGCTAAGAACTTTAAAGAGGTTATCCCGGACATTTACATTGATAGCCTATACTTAGGATAGGTCATCAATATCTTAATAGAGGAGGTGCGATACCTGCCAATCAGCTGTTCCCAATGGTAGCTGGACGTACTCTGTCGTGGAACCACACAGTACAGTTCCATCATTGTTATAGTGGCCACGGTTGGATACTGTACAACCACCACTTATTTGAATCAGTAGGGGGCGGATGGGCAGTAATCAGTCGCGGCCACTATACCTCTGACAGATTACTGTTGTACAACTCTGCAACTGAACACCTCTGTCAGCCACCGACAACAGGAACAGCTGATCACTGTGTATGCATAGCATTGCAACCCCACCAATCAGATTTTGTCCATCAATGTAAAAGTCCAAGACAACCTCATTAAGGCTGCAACTGGATGAGGAGTTACTGGTAATTTTCTGAGGGATCCTTCCTGATATTTGTGCAAAGTGTCTGGAGGTGTTTTTGCATCCTGACTAACACTGTTATGTGGATACTGGCATTTTAATGGAGGTCAATTATGCGTACACTAACAAAAGATGGCAATATTTCTGGAGACCTTGATGTGGCATTGAAATACATATGCATATACTATGTACTGTGTTCATGGACTGACAGAACGTCACCAAAAGCCTCTAATTTACCCATTTTCTTACATGTAAAGATCTGGATGCAAAAGTGCCCTCCGATTTACTAGCATAGAAAAATTGCTCACGGCAACAACAATTTCCCTACAACAGTTTGTTATTTAACTTGTACAGAACACACGAGAGCTGGGATAACCAAGACATAATATGATATCCATTTAGTTTGCTTGCATGCTTACACTGCCTGAAAAGGATAGGCTTTCAAAGGACACGGACAGCCGGTTTCTAAATTGTTAATCCACTAAATGCAGAAATGCCCATTTCATAGCATAACAATTTCACTCTTAAATCACTTTATTCTTAAACCTGAGAGAGAATTATATTTTTGGAGACAAACAAAGTACCATGAAATAGACTGAAGGAGTTGTAAAGCCTATAAGAATTTGATTTAACAGCACCACTATTTTGTAAAATACAGTTGCCATAGGGCTTTTTTTGCTCTATCCAAGGTGATGCATCATTTACAGCTTTTCACATAAAATATTTTCTGTTGACTATTATGAACATTTATGGATGGGTCTAACAGTCATATTCTGTTTAAAGAGATTACATTGGCAATTTTTCACTCCTTAAATGTAATGCACCATGAAAAAACCTAGGAATTAAGTTAAATACAACGAACTGAATACTAAAATCCATGGTATAAAAGTGTATTTATACTTAGTGACAGCGAATATCTAACTGCTAAAATGCATAAACAAGAAATCCGATTATCACAATTGTTTCCTTTATAAAGACAGAAATTTAAAGGAGACTAAGCAAAATAAGATTTTTTTGCTATAGCCCTGTAACTTCTTCAGTGAAGGCAGGTTGCTGGTTGAATAATTTTAATATTTGATCTGGTTAAATTGAAGGCCAAGTTAACACGCCATATTGTCTCCAATTTAACTAGATCAAAAATATTCTAAAAAAAATGTACCCATTTTACATCAAGAAGAAAAACTAAAACAGATACTGGATCAAGGCTTTTGAGTGGTAGCTAATTGAGGAATGTCTCTTGGAAATCGTTTATCTCTCAGTTTATATAAAGATCATAAAAGTAATGAAAAAATATAGTTATCTACCAAAGTTTTTTGTAAATGCGGTAAAAGCTGTTGTAGTATTTGTCAATATGTAATCAAGAAAAAAAATTAACATTTTTGATTAAAAAAAGAGTATAACATAAATAAATATTTTTATAAATTGTGACACTGGTCATTAGTTATATTGCATCGAATGCACTATTTGCAATTCACGCTATGTTGGATGTACTACAAGAAAATGTATAAAGGTGTTTAGGAACATATATATCATATTACTAAAGGTGACTGTACATATTCGGGGGTAGCAATATATTTTGTGGAGGTACACAACAATAATATCAAAAGTCTAAATTGTTAAGGGATAGAAAGAGTTACACAACCCGAAAGAGGAGGAGACTGGCATAAGAAACTTTTAATACGAGAGATATATTGGATACTATTGATGAATTCTAAGCACCCAAATGGTTTAAATTCTAGAAACAACACAATGTACATAGATTAAATGCTTTATTCAAAGTAATATTGTATTTTATAAATCCTTTTTAGGAATAAATGTATATGTTCTCATTAGTGTTGAGCATGGATGCTCGTTTAACCCTTTAAACGAGCTTGCTCAGGTGCTCACCGAGTATTTGCGGCGTGCTCGGCATCTAGGTTTGGTCCGCTGCGGCTGCATGTGTCGCAGCTGTTGGACAGCAGCGACACATGCAGGGATTGCCTAACAAACAGGCAATCCCTGTATGTGTCGCAGCTGTCTAACAGCTGCGACACATGCTGATGCGGCGGATCAAACCTAGATGCCGAGCACGAGGCAAAAACTCGGCAAGCACCCGAGCGTGTTCGTTTAATGGTTTAAACGAGCATGTACGCTCAACACTAGTTCTCACATGATTGGTCCATAAAGTTTTTAAATAGGTTACGTAATAAGGGTCATATATTTATACGAATAAGGGCGGAAATACGCAGGAAACATGTAATTTTTTTAACGGATGCGCAAATAAAGGAAATTGATTTTTTAATTCTTTTTGGAGGTGCTGGCTCTTTTTCACTATTTTTCCTAGATTTACTGCTAGCCAGCAGTAGGAGGGACACACGTACATTGAACTAGTAGAGAGATCATAACATATGAGATAAGTACAAAAATCAACCTTTTTCACTGTGTACTGAAATTTTTACTATACTTTGAGGCAAGAACATACAGGAACTTTCCATTGGATGCAATGATGATAAAAAGAATAGGGAATGCAATTTAAAGCCAATAACCTCAAGGCCAAATGTTTCAACAGAGTTAAAGGAATTATGTCACCAAATTTTTGCAATCTAAGAACTGAATAATATTAGGCCAGATACCCTGATTCCAGTGATGCATCTCTTACTGGTCTGCTTAATGTAGTTTTTGTAAAATCACTGTTTATCATCAGAATATTATCACCTAAGGACTAGTAAACCTGTTTCCAAGTAGTATATTTATAAGCTCTGCATAACCTCTCCCTTATCATTGAGTAACAGCTTTCTGCCTATGCACAGTGTACACAGAAAGCTGCTAACAGTGGTGTGGGCAGGGCTATACAGAGCTCAGCATTCAAAGAACTGGTAGATCTGCAGTAGATAAAACTGTATCACGCATCACAGTAAGTGACACATCACTTGAATTAGGGTCTCTGCCCCTACATCATGCTGGTGTCAGACAGGGTAGCAAAAACCTGCTGACAGATTCTCTTTAATGAGGAAACTTTAATGTAGACATGTTTTGAAGAAGGTTCTGAGTCTGTGATCAGAATCTTTTCTACTAGTAGGACCAAAGAACCCTAATCTTAATCTGAACCAGAAACATCCTTCTCTTTTGGGCCTAGGCCTAAACAATTTACTAAATATACGGAAAATACTATGTTGTACACTTATTAAAACTAATCTGTAACAGGTGGGATTAATTCATGGCCAAGATAGAGGTGGTCTCTGTGCAAAAAAAAACACTAGTTTCACTTGTTTAATCCCATAGGACTTCTTATACTTTCATATTGCTTTTGGCTCTTACCATACGTTTTCATTCAAGTCAGACACTGATATGACTATGTAGGGGCTGTATGTAGGGAGCTGTGTATGGGCCCATACTGCAAGTAGGGGGCTATGTGAGGGCTCATACCCTATATAGAGAGGCTAAATAAGGGTTCATACTATATATAGGGGCTATGTCAGAGCTCACAGTGTATATAGGAGGCTACATGTGTGCTCATACTTTAGCCCCTATATACAGTATGAGCCCCTATGTACAGGCACAGATCCTATATATACATATATATATATATATATATATATATATATATATATAACAAGAGAATGCCACGAGTGTGCAAAGCAGTCATGAAAGCAAATGGTGGCTACTTTGAAGAACCTAGAATATAAGACATATTTTCAGTTGTTTCACACTTTTTTGTTAAGTATATAATTCCACACGTGTTAATTCATAGTTTTGGTGCCTTCAGTGTAAATGTACAATTTTCAAAGTCATGAAAATACAGAAAAATCTTTAAATGAGAAGGTGTGTCCAAACTTTTGGTCTGTACTGTATATATATAGGGTGGTCCAAAAGTAGGTGGACAGAAAAAGTAATAAGGTTATGAAGGGGGAGATTTATCAAACATGGTGTAAAGTGAAACTGGCTCAGATGCCCTTAGCAACCAATCAGATTAGACTTTTCATTCCTCACAGACTCTTTGGAAAATGAAAGGTGGAATCTGATTGGTTGCTAAGGGCAACTGAGCCAGTTTCACAGATCTAGTTTTCACAGATAGATCTCACCCAAATCTGTTTTCTTTTCAGATAATTCAGATAACACATAATGGCAAATAATTTAAATATAGACCAAAGAAAATGGATTTTAACAGATTATTGAAAATCTCAAAATGCTGAAACCGTTAGAGCAAATTGGGTTGAAACATTTGGTACTCAAGCCCCAAAGAGAAAAACCATTTACCGCATTCATGACTAATTCAATGCCACTGGCTCAATCCATAATGCTCCAAAAACTGGTCGACCCAAAACAGTCTGTAAAGAAGATAATAAACAACTTGTTGCTGAAACATTTGTTCAGAGTCCAAAAAAGTCCACCAGAAGAGCCTCTTTGGAATTGAGAATTTCAAAAGCTTCTATCATGCGAATCCTGAAATCTATTGGGTGGAAAGCTTATCGTCCACGTCTAATTCATGGTTTATTGGAGGATGATCCAGACAGGCTTAAATTTAGTGAGATTATGCTTAACGAAATTGAAGAAAATCCAGTAATTTTAGATAACATTATGTGGAGTGATGAAGCTTCTTTCCAATTATCCGGCCAAATTAACAGACATAATTGTATTTACTGGTATAATGAGAACATGCATTTAACATTAGAGCAACAACTAAATGAGCCTGGTGTCAATGTTTGGGGTGGTATTTCAAGTTTTGGTGTTATAGGACCAATATTTTTTGATGGAACAGTCACAGGAGATAAGTATCTCGAAATTCTAATGAATCAAGTTGTTCCCCAGTTACAGCAACAGCCTAATTCAAATGACCTTTATTTCCAACAAGATGGGGCCCCTCCACATTATTCAAGAGTAGTCCGCGAGTATCTTGATGAAACATTTCCTAATAAATGGATTGGCCGAAGAGGCCCACTTGATTGGCCAGCACGTTCACCAGACTTGACCCCAATGGATTTTTTCTCAAGGACTAAGTTTATAGTGGAAAACCAAAAAGTGTCAGTGATTTGAAAAATTACATAAGAGATGCATTTCAAGAAATTAATACCCAAAGAGATTTGTGCAAAAAAGTTTGTCGAAGCGTAAGAGGCAGACTTCAAAGCTGTGCAAATTGTAATAGAAAACAGTTTGAGCACCTGCGTTGATAACATTTACGGGCTTTTGTGTTATTGTTCAGAATAAAATTTAATTGTCAATGTTATGCTTGTGTTAGTAAATATAATTTTATATATAAATCAAAATAAATGTTATTATTTTCTGGCCACCTACTTTTGGACCACCCTGTATATAAAAAACAACACATACACACCTTGCTCCTGCTCCCCCAGGGCTCTGCTCCAGCCTCTGGTGCACTGACTGTCTACACAGCAGGCATGATATAGAGACGTAATCGCATTCTGCTGTCTCAGTCCCACATGTTGATTGGCTCCGTCTTCCACCAATGTATTCACAACTATAGCAGTTATATTGGGATGCAAGCAGCGAATGGCATGGTGCGGCTTGTGAGCCACTGTATTTGGCCATTTGGCTGTCTCGGTCCATGGGCCGGACTTGAACAGCTTGAGGCACGAATAAGGTCCATGGGCCACATTTTGGCCATGTCTGGTCTACGCCATAAAGTGAGCGCATTGGAAAAAACATTTTTTTTGCATACTTTCTTGTTGTAGTGGTCCAATATTAGACCCGTACACACCACCCAAATACCACAGTTGGTTACTAATGGTTACCATTGATAATTCTGTATTTGCATTAAATAGCTCAAAAAGGGTTTAATACACTCATTGGAGAACTCAGAGTGTTACACACGTATTTTCCTGTCAACTAGAAGCTTTTCAGTATCAAGATTCACAGTGAATTAATTCACCGCAAATCAAATTTTTGGGAATATTCGGCAAAGCTGGCAAATTTGAATTTCAAATAATCTGCCCAACTCTACTTTTCATAACTCAGTCTCTTAAAAAGATTATCTTAACCATCTAGGAACTTCATCTTTTGGGCTTTTAGAGTTCAGTATTTTCACTTTATCATTATTAGAGCCATCATATTTTATTTTTTTTGTCAATGTGTCTGGCAGTTGGCTTGTTTTTTGCAGGATGAGTTGTATTTAATTTATCAATTAATGTTAATTAACAAGTTTTTTTTTAAATAGAACTATCTTGTAATCTTTAAAGGGAATCTGTCACCAGGTTTTTGCTACCTTACCTGAGAGCAGCATGATGTAGGAAAAGAGACCCTCAATCCAATAGTGTATTACTTAGTTTACTGGATGCAGTCATTCTGACACAATCAAAGTTTTTAGATTTAACAATGCAGCAGAGCTCAGAAAGCTAACCCAGCCCACGCCAGCCTCAGTGTACATTGTCTATAGACAGTGAGCTGCTTATCATAAGTGGGAGTGGAATCAGACTAGCATGCATGCACTGCTGTAGGGCAATGATAATCACTAGGTGATAAAACTTCATTGTAAGTAAAAAAACAGCCTGCAGCCTGACATGTGACACATCGCTGAAGTCTGAGTTTTAAACCCATCCTCATGTTGTCCTCAGATTACATAGGAAAAACCTGTGATAGATTACTTTTAAAAAGTATTGTTTAACTTTAAGTGTTTTACTACAGGCATTGACAAAAATAACAAAAATAATTCAACTGTTGTTTATTTGCATTTTTTAATAAGTTTTCTATGCAGTTTAAGTAACATATTAACCCCTTTCTGGCATGAGGCATAATAATATGTCCCTGTGCCCTGGGCCTTAATCGACCAAGTATGTATTATTTTGTCTCAGGATCACACACAGGTGTCAGCTGATTCTGACAGCTGACACCTGGCACTTAAATCCCTAAATTCTGCGATTGCTGCCACCGTATCATTTACCGAATGAGCAGACAAAAGCCCCTCTGCTCTTGGATCGGAGATCCCGAGACGTCATGACTAGTGTTCAGCGAATTTTTTCGTCATTTCAAATTCGGGTTCGTGTTCAGGGTTCTGGCTTGTTCGCGCCAAAATATCGGCTTTGCCCACGAACATCCCTGATTAGCCCATTTAGTGAACATGGTAAAAAAAAATAAACAACAAAGCAAAAAACGGTGCTTTATCATCATACCGTCAAACAAAAAGTGGAATAAAATGAGATCAAAAAAACAAATGTAAATAGAAATGGTACCACTGAAAATGTCATCTTGTCCAGCAAAAAATGGCACCACACAACTCCATCAGCCGAAAAATAAAAAAGTTATATCTCTCAGAATAAATTGATGCAAAAAAAATTTTTTTTTATACAACAGTTTTATTGTGTAAAAGCACCAAAACATAAAACAACTATATGAATGCAGTATCAGTATTTCTATATTCAGCAAAAATTGTGTGACAAATTTTGGTGCCATTTTTACCCATTTCTCAGTGTGAAAATGTAAGATCTGGGGCTAAAACAAAACTTTGGTAGTAAAAATGTAATTATTCTTTCTTCACCGCCCAATGGTGTAAAATTCTGTGAGGCACATGTGGTGTCAACATGCTCAACGCACCCCTAGATGAACTCATTGAGAAGTGTAGTATGTAAAATGGAGTCTCTGATGGGAGGTTCTGCTGTTTTGGCACCTTAGGGACATGGCACCGTCAAACCAACCCAGCAAAATATGAACTCCAATATGGCGCTTCTTCCCTTCAGAGCTTTGCACTGAGCCTCAAAAGTAGTTTTGACCATGGGGTATTGGCATGCTCAGAAGAAATTGCACAACAAATTTTGGGGTTCATTTTCCCCTGCTATCCTTGTGAAAATGAAAATATTGGGGGCTAAAACATTTTTGTGGGAAAAATATTTTTTTTTCATTTTTACAGATCCACGTTGTAAAATTCTGTGAAGCACCTGTGGGTTCTAGGTGCTCACTACATATCTAAATAAATTCCTTGAGGGGTCTAGTTTCCAAAATAGGGTCACTTGTGGGGGGTTTCCACTGTATAGACACATCAGGGGCTCTCCAAATGCATGATACATGCAGACCATTCCATCAAAGTCTGCGTTCCAAAATGTCTGCCATGCACCCACAATAGTTCTCCCCCACATATGGGGTATCTGCGTGCTCAGGAGAAATTGCACAACAAATTTTGGGGTCCACTTTCTCTTGTTACCCTTGTTAAAATATATTTTTTTGAGCTAAAATAACACGTTTTTCACAAGTCAACGTTATAACTTTCTGTGAAGCACCTGGGGGTTCAAGTTGTTCACCACACATCTAGATAAATTCATTGGGGGGCCTAGTTTCCAAAAAGGGGGCACTTGTTGGGCATTTTCGGGCACATCAGGGGCTTTGCAAATGCGTCATGACGCCCACAGACTGTTCAATCAAAGTTTGCATTCCAAAACGTTACTCCTTCGCCTCCGAGCCCTTACGTGCATCCAAACAATGATTTCCCCCCACATGGGGTATCATCATATTCAGGAGAAATTGCAAAACAACTTTTGGGGTCCAATTTCTCCTGTTACTCTTGTGGAAAAAAAAAATTGGGACTAACACATCATTTTTGTGAAAAAAAGTGTTTTTTTTTATTTTCACAGCTCTACATTATAAACTTTTGTGAAACACTTAGGGGTTCAAAGTGCTCACCACACATGTAAATAAGTTCCTTAAGGGGTCTAGTTTCCAAATGATGTCACTTGTAGGGGGTTTCCACTGTTTAGGCACATTAGGGGCTCTCCAAACATGGCATGGCGTCCGCTCTCAATTCAAGCGAATTTTGCTTTGAAAAAGTCAACTGGCGCTCCTTCCCTTCTGAGCCCTGCCATGCGCCCAAACAGTGGTTTTCTTCGACATATGGAGTATTGTCGTGCTCAGGAGAAATTGCACAACACATTTTGGGTTCCATTTTTTCCTGTTACCCTAAATTGGGTCTAAAGTAAAAGTTTTGTGAAACAAGTTAAATGTTCATTGTTTTCTTCCACATTCCAAAAATTCCTGTGTAGTACCGGAAGGGTTAATAAACTTCTTGAATATGGTTTTGAGCACCTTGAGGGGTGCAGTTTTTAGAGTGGTGTCACTTTTGGGTATTTTCTGTCATAAAGGCCCCTCAAAGTCACTTCAAATGTGATGTGGTCCCTAAAAAAATTATTTTGTAAATTTTGTTGGAAAAATTAGAAATCGCTGGTCAACTTTTAACCCTTATAACTTCCTAACAAAAAAAATTTTGGTTCAAAATTTATGCTGATGTAAAGTAGACATGTGGAAAATGTTATTTATTAATTATTTTGTGTGACATATCTCTCTGCTTTAAGGGCATAAAAATTAAAAATTTGAAAATTTTTCACCAAATTTCAGATTTTTTCACAAATAAACGCAAGTCATATCGAATAAATTTTACCACTATCATGAAGTACAATATGTCATAAAAAAAACAGTCTCAGAATCAGTGGGATTCATTGAAGTGTTCCAGAGTTATTACCTCATAAAGTGACAGTGGTCAGAATTATAATAATTGGCCTGGTTATTAACGTGCAAAGCACCTTCGGGGATAAAGAGGTTAATATTCTCATTAGAATCTCAGAGCATTACTAACTGCCAATGAAAAACTGTAGGGTAACCTCTAAAGCTATGTTGTCTTTGGCTTTTAAAACCCTTAAACACATTAGAATACCATTGGCCAATCTCGCAGATATTGGCTGGCTCAGTTGACAGTTTATTGTGTATGAGGGCCTCACAGCTTTGAAGAGATTTTATTTTTGACTGCCAATCCTTTTGTTCTACGAGATATAAACCATCGCCTGAGGAGTCTAGTAGTGGCTCTTTCATAGGGAACCCGGAAGTGCTTGGCAGAGCGAACGTTCATGTGTATAGAGGAGTAGACAGTAGTGTTGAGCATTCCGATACTGAAATATCGGGTATCGACTGATATTCGCGGTATCAGAGTTCCGATACTGAGTTCCGATACTTTTAGAATATCGAATACCGGAATCGGAAGTTCCCATAAAGCCTGCGCTCTGCAGTGTCTCTAAAGGATGACAAGCTGGATGGCAGCACTCAGCTTACTGTACTTGTCATTTAGTGTTAAAGGATTTATTAAAAAAACAATAGTGTTTCCATGCACCGTCTCTTTAAAAAAGCCGGCCGGCAATTCAGCAGGGGCATAAACCGGTACCCGACAATTTATAACAGAAAGAATAGAGCATCACACATAGATTAGATAGATAGAAACATGTCAGTCACATATATAAGAAGTACAGTGACAGTGTTGGTTACTGTTCTTGTCATATAGTGTTAAAGGATTTATTTAAAAAAATAATAGTGTTTTCATGCACCGTCTCTTTAAAAAAGCCGGCCGGCAATTCAGCATCGGTACCCGACAATTTATAACAGAAAGAATAGAGCATCACACATAGATTAGATACATAGAAACATGTCAGTCACATATATAAGAAGTACAGTGATAGTGTTGATTACTGTACTTGTCATTTAGTGTTAAAATAAAGGATTTATTAAAAAAAAATTGGCGTGGGGTTCCCCGTAATTTTAGTCTCTAGCGGAGGTTAAGCAGACGGCTGGGGCAGATGTTTGAAGCCTGGGAAGGGGGTAATACCCACGGAGCTTCCCTAGCTATTAAAATGGGTGACCCCAAAAAAATGACGTGGGGTCCCCCCTATTTTAATAGCTAGCAAAGGCTAGGCAGACAGCTGGGGGCTGACATTAATAGCCCAGGAAGGGTGCCATGAATATTGGCCCCCTCCCAGGCTAGAAACACCAGCCGTCAGCCGCCCCAGAAATGGCGCATCAATAGCATGCGCCAATTCTGGCACTTAGCCTCGCTCTTCCCACTGCCCTGTAGAAGTGGCAGTGTGGTAATAGGGCTGGGGTTGATGTCAGCTTATAATGCCAGCTGACATCAAGCCCAGGTTAATAATGGAGAGGCGTCTATAAGACATCCCCATTACTAACCCCATAGTCAAAGTTAAAAAAAAAAACACAAACACCCAGAATAAAGTCCTTTAATTGAAATAAACACACAATTCTTTAATGTTCTAAATTAAACCATACTTACCGTCACGCCCATTCCAGCTGAAGCCAACGATTTCCTGCAATAAAAGTAAAATAATAAAGCAACATCATCCTTACCTTTCCCTGGTTCCCACAATGGCTCCAACTCTGCTACATTTACATGACAGGCTGGATTGCAGCCGAAAGCTGCCATCCTGCTTGCCATGCTGCAGACACTGAGAAGTGCAGGCATGCTTGCGCTCCTCAGTGTCTCGCTGTGACGGCATAAAGATGAGCTGAGGTCATGTCCAATGAACTCGGCTCACCTCATGCACGAAAATTCTCCTGCACTTGCAGTGAGCATGAGAGAATTCTCCTGCTGAAGCGCTGAGCGCAGGAGAATTTTCCCACGCTGTCAGTGACGTGCATGAGGTGGGCTCATGTCCAATGAACTCAGCCCACCTCATGCACGTCACTGACAGCGTGGGAGAATTCTCCTGCTCTCAGCGCTTTAGCAGGAGAATTTTCCCATGCTGGGATGGCATTGAGATGCATGCCTGCGCTCTGCAGTGTCTATGAAGGACGGCATGCTGGATGGCAGCGCTCAGCTGCCATCCAGCCTGTCATCTCAATGCCATCCCAGTGTGGGAGAATTCTCCTGCTGAAGCGCTTTCTGGGCCACCCCCCACTGCAAATTGCAGTCCGCAGCCACCCCAGAAAATGGCGCGTTCATAGAAGCGCCATCTTCTGGCGCTGTACCCAACTCATTCAGGGCCCTGGTGCGGTGGCTCACTGGGTAATAAAGGGGTTAGGGCTAGCTTGGCATTATCAGCTGGCCCTAAGCCCGAAATTCATGGAGTCTCGCCAATGTTAGACATGACCGCCATGAATTTCTAGTAAAGTATTTAAAAAAACACAACACCCAGAATAAAGTCCTTTAATTGAAATAAACACACAATTTTTTAATGTTCTAAATGAAACCATACTTATTATTACGCCCATTCCAGCTGAAGCCAATGTCTTCTGCAATAAAAGTAAAATAATTTCCTGAAATAATTTAAAAAAAATTGACGTGGGGCTTCGCACTATATTTGTGTCCAGCCAGGTACAGCAGGCAGGAACGGGCTGCCCCCAACCACCAGCTGCCTATTTGTACCTGGCCGGACACAACAATATAGGGAAGCCCTTTTTTTCTTAATTATTTCATGAATTTCATGAAATAATTGAAAAAAAAATACGTGGGGCTTCGCCCTATTTTTGTGTCCAGCCAGGTACAACTAGGCAGCTGGGGGCTGGAATCCGCAGCGCGGGGAGGGCCAAGCTTTCAGCCCCCCTCGCTGCAAATTGTAGTCCGCAGCCACCCCGGAAAATGGCGCGTTCATAGAAGCGCCATCTTCTGGCGCTGTACCCAACTCATCCAGGGCCCTGGTGCGGTGGCTCACTGGGTAATGAAGGGGTTAGGGCCAGCTTGGCATTATCAGCTGGCCCTAAGCCCGAAATTCATGGGGTCACGCCAATATCAGACATGAGTATTTAAAAAAAACACAACACCCAGAATAAAGTCCTTTAATTGAAATAAAGACACAATTCTTTATTGTTCTAAATTAAACCATACTTACCATCACGCCCATTCCAGCTGAAGCCAACGATCTCCTGCAATAAAAGTAAAATAATAAAGCAACATCATCCTTACCTTTCCATGGTTCCCACGACAGCTTCAGCTCTGCTACATCGAGATGACAGGCTGGGCCGCAGCAGAAAGCTGCCATCCAGCTTGCCATGCCGCAGACACTGAGAAGCACAGGCTTGCTTGCGCTCCTCAGTGTCAGGCTGTGACAGCATCCAGATGAGCCGAGGTCATGTCCAATGAACTCAGCTCACCTCATGCACGTCACTGACAGCGTGGGAAAATTCTCCTGCGCTCAGCGCTTCAGCATTAGAGTTATCTCACGCTCACCGCATGCGCAGGAGAATTCTCCCACGCTGTCAGTGACGTGCATGAGATGAGCTGAGTTCATTGTCGGCTCATCTGGATGCCGTTACAGCCAGACACTGAGGAGCGCAAGCATACCTGCGCTTCTCAGTGTCTGCGGGATGACAGGCTGGATGGCAGCTTTCTGCTGCGGGCCAGCCTGTCATCTCGATGTAGCAGAGCTGGAGCTGTCCTGGGAACCATGGAAAGATAAGGATGAAGTTGGTGTATTATTTTTCTTTTATTGCAGGAGATCGTTGGCTTCAGCTGGAATGAGCGTGATGGTAAGTATGGTTTAATTTAGAACAATAATGAATTGTGTGTTTATTTCAATTAAAGGACTTTATTCTGGGTGTTTGTGTTTTTTTGTAACTTTGACTATGGGGTTAGTAATGGGGGTGTCTTATAGACGCCTCTCCATTACTAACCTGGGCTTGATGTCAGCTGGCATTATAAGCTGACATCAACCCCAGCCCTATTACCCCACTGCCACCACTACAGGGCAGTGGGAAGAGCGAGGCTAAGTGCCAGAATTGGCGCATGCTATTGATGCGCCATTTCTGGGACGGCTGATGGCTGGTGTTTCTAGCCTGGGAGGGGGCCAATATTCATGGCACCCTTCCTGGGCTATTACTATCAGCTTCCAGCTGTCTGCCTAGCCTTTGCTAGCTATTAAAATAGGGGGGACCCCACGTCATTTTTTTGGGGGGCCCCCCATTTTAATAGCTAGTAAAGGCTAGGTATTCAGCTGGGGGCTGATATTAGTAGCCTGGGAAGCTCCGTGGGTATTACCCCCTTCCCAGACTTCAAACATCTGCCCCAGCCGTCTGCTTAACCTCTGCTAGAGATTAAAATTACGGGAAACTCCACGCCAATTTTTTTTTTAATAAATCCTTTATTTTAACACTAAATGACAAGTACAGTAAGCAACACTATCACTGTACTTCTTATATATGTGACTGACATGTTTCTATCTATCTAATCTATGTGTGAAGCTCTATTCTTTCTATTCTAATTTGTCGGGTACCGCTGCTGAATTGCCGGCCGGCTTTTTTAAAGAGACGGTGCACGAAAACACTATTATTTTTTTAAATAAATCCTTTACACTAAATGACAAGTACAGTAAGCAACACTGTCCCTGTACTTATTATATATGTGGCTGACATGTTTCTATCTATCTAATCTATGTGTGAAGCTCTATTCTTTCTGTTCTAAATTGTCGGGTACCGGTGTATACCTCTGCTGAATTGCCGGCTTTTCATGTTTCACTGTGAGCACTGTTCCCATCGATTTGGACAACCACCTCCCCCAATACATTCTACATTATTGTTAGTTGTTTTCCTTCATGTAGAATTAACCTACAAGGAAAGAAAGGGTTTATTTTCATTCTGACATTTGTGTCCCATTGACTTGCATTGGTTTCCGGTATCGTAATCGGCGATATCCGATACTTTTTGAGTATCGGCCCGATCCAATCTGATCCGATATTTCCTGATATTGGAAGGTATCGCTCAACACTAGTTGTTACATCATACTCTCAATTAGGTTATAAGGTTGTCAAAGAGTGAAGTCTCCTATTTGGGATCCCTTTATATAAGCAGACTTGAGCCATCCTCATACTACAAGAAAAGCCATTAAAGGGAATCTATCAGCAGGTTTTTGCTATGTAATCTGAAGACAGCATGAGGTAGGGGTTAAAACACAGATTTCAGAGGTGTCACTTATTAGGTTGTGTGCTGTTGTTTCCATACAATGAATGCTTTATCACCAGGAGATTATTGCTACACAGACTAGCTCTCTCATGCCAAGTGGTCAAACCATGCCCCCTCCTCTGATAAGCAGCTCACTGTTAATAGACAATGTACACAGAAAGCTGTGGTGTGGGTGGAGTTACATCTAAAATCTCTGACTGTGTCACAACTGCTGCACCAAGAAAACTAGGTGATATATCGCTTGAATCAGTGTTTCTTTTCCTACAATATGCTGATCTCAGATGAGGTAGTAAAAACCTGGTGATAGATTCTCTTTAATCCAAACAGATGCCATGTAATGCTACAATTTTTCTGCAATAGCAGCTGCGGCAGAAATACTTGACTGGTTGAGGCTTCTAGCAAAATAAACTCCTTTATGATTTGGCCAGATGCAAGATATCAGTTTTTGTTCAATGAGGCCAATTGAATTGGTCATAGCTGCATTATAATGCAGAGATACAACCACATGTTGTTGTGCTGGTTTAAAACATTAAACATAACATGTACATGGAGATTGCCTCTTTCATTCTGCTGATCTGTTAGGGTCCCATGAGTCAGATCCCCCTGATAAAATATTGATGAAATATCAATATAAAAGTTTAGGAAAATATATAACGTGACTCAGTAATATTTAATCAAGATAACAAAGACAGGGGTACGACAATTGTGCTATGAAAAGAACAATTGTGCACATTCGAAACTGTGGAGTGATAAATTTGTAGAGTATGCTTGGCTATGACCCATCCCTCTCAAGCTCCATCCTCGTTTCAAAAAATGGGTGGATCTGATCTACTGATGTAAAACATCAAAAGCTGCAAAATTTTGCAACATTCCAAACAGTTTTATGCCAAAAAATATGAAAAAAAATGCTTGATGAATCGGGTCAAGGAGTCATATACCATAAATACACTATTGTTCTATACCAAGTCACAAGCACAGTACTTCACTACAAAGTATCATAATAATGCTCCTGCTTTCTAAATAATATTTTAAAAAACAATAATGATTATTATCTAATCTAATCCTCGCAAGTCTTTGAAAACTCAATTATGTAAGTATTGCATTTTTGGTCCACAGGATAAATTCAATATATAATACAAATGTGTTAATAAACACTATCAGAATTAATTCCATTTTAATAGCTTGATTTTGGCAGTAAATATAACATGAATCAGCAATTCCTACAAAACAGAATCACTCATGTGCTAAAAATAAAGGTCTCTTTCAGCTGAGAAAGACTATAATTATTAGTGGATTTTATTGATCACTCAGTTTTATTACAGCGCACGGCTATAAATCTCAAATCCTATGTTCTTTGCCTGAAGAAAGAATATCTTATTATATGTGGAGGCACTCGTACAATACTAAAGGCGTAATAATACTGTATCGGTCTGTTGCACATGCAATTAAATTTCTGCACATAAAATGCTACAGGTGCTACAGTCATATAAATAAATAATATCATATTCTTAAAAAAAGGATGCTCTGTTTTTGCTGTTCATTATTTCAGTCTCTGCTGCTTAGTAGCTTTCTAGCTTTGCACCATTAAGGCATATTTATGGCTGGTAACTAAAACTTACTGCAGCTGCTTTTTCTAACAACATTTTGAGAACAGACTGAAATCCACCTCCTGTTTTAACATTGACACTGTCTGATACTTTTTTCATTCCCCACTACAGCTCTGCCTTTATAGTATAGCTAATATGTATTAATCAGGTTTTCCCCTACTTTTAAAGTCTTCCTGAATAAACCCAGGATGAGGTTATTAAAATAAATGCTATACTCAAGTCAGCAATCAATGCCACTCCTTTTTACTTGCTGCTGTGTTTCTTCTGGTCTGCTGGAATTAAGATCTGGCATTAACATGACTTTTTTTTATCTACCCCCAGTGCATGCTGGGATACTCAAACAAGCTGTCATCGGGGGGGGGGGGAGGCTGCGGTCACTGCCATGGCCTCTGCCAGTGATGTCCGTTTCAGAGGCTCAGTTAGTCCCTGCTGTATTAAGCATGCATCGGTTGTCAATTCCGACGTATTCTCAGTACTAGCTTCCTACTTACTGTTCACTATTCTTCTCAGTGCACATTGACAGTTCGCTCCCTTGTCGGCTCTAATTAGAAGTGACAAGCCAGTAAGGTTGTGTGTTGAAGGAGAGAACGCACCAAGCGTAGACCCGTCCCTGAAAGTGTTATCTGTTTTTGGGACAAGGCTGGTCTCTGCTTGCCGCATTCTCTCCTTACAATTAACAGTGTGTTTTTCTGCCAGCTCATCATTTCTAAGTAGAGCTGGCAAGGGAGTGAACTGTCACTGTGCACTAAGAAGATTAATGCAGAGTGTTAACGGAGCTCGTACTGAGAATACATCGGAATTGACAACCGACGCATGCTAACCCAGCCCCTGAAACAGACATCACTGACGATGCTTTCTTTTAGGGTGGAGACTGAGGCCTGTGGTTGTGACCATAGCCTCTGCCCTCTGATAACAGCTCGTTTCAGTATCCCAGCATACCCTGGGAATTCTTAAACAAAGCGTCATCAAATCAGAAATAAGTAGAAAAAAAGAAAATAAAGCAGTTAGAGAGGGAAGGGTAGAGGCTTTTTAATTAAACTGTACTAGGAAAACTATTATATTAAAAAAATAGAGACATTTAGAATGAAAATCAATATTAGTTTCTGACCACCCCTTTAAACACTTGCCATAAACGTGATGTTAGCAAAGCCTAACTGCCACCCACACAGTATACTGAAGCAAATGAGTCAGTTAGGCTGGGTAGGCTGGGTTTACATAACGTTTGCCATTACGTTTAGTGGCTCTGTCGGGTATAATGTCTGAACCTCTGCAAAACCGGATTCGGGCATGACGCCAACATGCATACAGCTTGTAATTACCAATTTATGAAATAGAAATATATGGAAGATATTTTCTCTCTCAGCAAGGAGGAAGTAAAGGGATGCAGTACTACAAGTCTCATCTCACTATGCATATATTGAAATTAAATGTGCAGTAAGAAAGTAAATACATAGTAGTTAATAAACAGTAAGAACAACCACTTGAATCCTATTTTAACTATTATTAACCAATATTACATATTAATACATTTGCACTTTGTGGTTAATATCCTAAAAAAGGTTTTAAGTAGATAATTGGAAGAATGGTATTCTATAGTGGTATGTATAAAATAAATGATTTATTTGAACAAAAAAATGGAAATTGTAAAGCCAACCAAATACATTTAGATGAAAACATGTATAAACTTAAATTACATTATAATATATTTATAACACTTGAGGACATAGACAGAAAAGGGCCCCTGTGCAAGAACAATATATGTGTTCCCTATGCAGCCCAACTACTCATCATAATGCACAACTCCACCTGTTTTAGAGGTGGAAATGGGTCCCCTTAAGTCTTGGGTCCCTGTGCAGCTGCACAGTTTGCATCAATGATATGTCCGCCCCTGATTTATAATTAAATTACAGAAGACTAAAACATTCACATTATTATAATGGTTTGTTTGTTTGAATTGAGTGAATTACACGGGTTTTATTCTGAAAACTCAGTTGGAATAGTTTGGATGAACTCTATTGTAACATTTTATTTCATGGAAAAAAATAAATCTGTAAACCAGATGTGGTTAGCCTGATATTTTTTTTTCATTTTTCAAATATTAAAAAATATAAAGTTATCTTAATATTACCCTTTAGAAGAGCCCACCCCAAATCCAGGAAGGAACACAGATGGGGAAAAAGAATAATATATACAGTATTTTTTTTATAGTACTCATACTGTTCTCATTATGTGTGATTTCCAAAATGTGTTATTTTTTTTAGAATTTACTTAAATGTTGTTAACATATCACACATATATTTTTTCTTTTAATAGCAATTCTCTAATCTCCAATACTGAATCTTGCAGTTTTGTTGATATCAAATTTTATAAAATAGTTTTTGGGGGCTATAAACAAGAATAATAAAATTGTTTATTATATATATGTATTATATATAATTTTCTTCTCTTTTTTCTAATTTATAATTTCTGAAATGCCTGCTTTAGGAAAATTATTTTTAAAAATATTAACTTATTTCACAATTTTTAACCTGGGAAAGCTGATTAATTACATGTTGAACGTTTATCATTATTTCTTTGTCAGCTTTTATATAGAAATGACCTCCTAATCTGCAAACTGTGGACAATAAATAAAGTGAAATTCTAAAAGGGGGATCATTTGATAACTATTAGTGTTGAGCGAGCATGCTCGACACTGCTCGGTACCCGCCCGAGCATCACACTACTCGGGATGTTCGGCGAGCACCGAGCATTTCCGGGTTACTCGGGCGGGAGCTCGGGTCTCTGCCCTGCATGTTTGGCGCTCTTTACAGAGCCAATGAACATGCAGGGATTGCCAGCCAGTCACTGTAATGCCGCAGCCATGTTGTTTGTGGGCATTACAGTGATTGGCTGGCCGCACAGCGTCACCTTGAGTATTTAAAACCGGGCGCCACCATCTTGGACACAGTCGCTCCGGATCAGACAGTGTAGGGACAGCGCTGCTGATTTAGGGAGAGATATATCCTGCAAAATAGTTAGTGTAGGGTCTGTAAAGGCTGCCAGATCAAACAAACAGTTCTTCTCAGGACTAATATCCATCCCAGATATCAGGCAGGCAGGCTGTATAGGAGACAAAGTGGTTATACCAGCAAACGCTGCATTACAGTCCTGTGTGCTCCTGTTGCTGAAATTGCTGGACATAGCTCCAGGTCTCGGGGGCGAGGAAAAATCCTTTTTTTCTCATCTAAATCCTCTTTTCTTTTCCCTCCTTTACACTGTACAAATACCCATCTTATTAACCTTTTGATGTCCCCCCCCCCCCAAAAAAAAGGGTGTCTCTGATTTTTCAGACACAAATATATCTGTTGAAAATAGTCTGGTGTAGGTTAGAGAAACAGAAGTGTGGTTTTGCAGTTCCATGGTTCAAACCTCTGTATTATCCACTTTTGGGCCTTTTGTATATAAAAAAACAGTTTGAGTGTGTCGCTCACTGGTCAGCTGCAAATATAAATATTTTAAAAAGTCTGGTATACATCAGTAAATTATAACTGTGGTTTTGCTGTTCCACAGTAAAAAATCTCTATTATCCTGCTTTTGGCATTTTTTGTCGTAAAAAAAAAAAATAGTGTCTCCTGATTGTTCAGACACAAATATATCTGTTGAAAATAGTCTGGTGTAGGCCCGAGAAATAGAAGTGTGGTTTTGCAGTTCCACGGTTCAAACCTCTGTATTATCCACTTTTGGGCCATTTTTACCTAAAAAAAAACAGTTTGAGTGTGTCGCTCACTGTTCAGCCACAAATATATCTATTTAAAATTTTCTGGTATAACCCAGTAAACAATAACTGTGGTTTTGCCATTCCATGGTAAAAAATCTCTATTATTCAGCTTTTGGCATTTTTTCCGTAAAGAAAAAGAGTAATAGTTTCTCCCTGATTGTTCAGATTGTTTAAAAGAGTCGGGTGGAGGCCAGAGAAATAGAACTGTGGTTTTCCTCTTCCACAGTTCTAATCTACTTTTTATTACCCTTTTTCCATTGATAGTGCGAGTGTAAGCTATTTTACTTCCTTTACAATGAGCAAGGCGCGTGGCAAGGGACGTGGAAGTGGACGTTCTGGTGATGGTGCGTGCAGAGGACGGGGCCGTGGCCAAGGTGAAAATGTGCCACAACCAACAGCCACATCTTCTCGCTCCCATTTCTTGACCGAATTACTAGGGAAGCACAGAACAACACCAGTATTGCGAACTGATCAGTGTGAACAGGTTATTAATTGGATAGCAGATAATACTTCCAGTTACCTGAGCACCACCACCTCCGGTCTGTCTTCCACACGGACAACTCTTAGTAGCCGTGAGTCTCGACCGCATTCTCCTCCTCACTCTGATGCTCCTTCCTCCCACCATGCCGACTGTCGTCAGACAGCAACTGATCAAACACTTGGACACTCTGAAGAGCTGTTCACTGGTCCATTTCCAGATTTGTGCCCCTCGCCTGCTCCGCTTGAAGTGGTGGAAGAGGAGATCCCATGTAGCGATGCCCAAATATTTGAACAGCCACGGCCACAGGAAGTCGACGCTGGCAATTTGTCACAAGAGGTGGACGATGACGAGACACAATTGCCAGGAAGTGAGGAGGAGAATCGTGGTGCGCAAGTGGAAGAGGAGGAGGTGGTGGATGATCTAGTAACTGACCCAACGTGGCAGGAGGACATGCAGAGCGAGGCCAGCAGCACACAGGGTGAGGGAGGCAGAGTACCCCAACAGGCAGGAAGAAGCAGTGTGGTGGCCGCACACAGAAGGCAGGCAACAGTTCCCCATAACACCAACATGAGGGACGTTGCCAGTACAACCTGTAGGTCTTCCAGAGTCTGAAATTTTTTTAAAGACTCTGAGATAACCCCAAAAAGGCCATTTATACAACCTGCCATGCCAGCATCAGCAGGGGTGACAAAACTACCAGTCTGACCACCACCAGCATGATCAAGCACATGGCAGCAAAGCACCCGACTTTGTGGGGCGAACCCCAGGGTCCATGACCAGTGTCAGTGGGTGTCACCACTGCTTCTTCCACGGTTGTGCGTGCAATAGAACCCCCTGTTTTGTGTGCAAGGCAATCCCCTGTCCATACTGCATGCAAAGATGCCCCCTCCTCTCAGTCTTCACTTGTTATGGCAGTTTCTCAAGAAACAGCATCAACGTCCACGTCCACGTCCCACCGCAGCGTTCAGTTGTCCATATCCCAGACCTTTGAACGAAAGCAGAAATTCGCAGCTAACGCCCCACAGGCCACAGTCCTAAATTCGCACATTTCACGACTGCTTGCGTTGGAAATGCTGCCTTTTAGGCTGGTGGAGACGGAATCCATACGCAACCTTATGGCGGTGGCCATCCCTCAGTACTCCGTCCCCAGCCGACACTATTTTGCCCGGTGTGCCATCCCCGCAGTACACAAACATGTGTCCCAAAACATCTGCCATGCCCTCAACAACGCAGTGTAAGGCAGCGCTAGTCATCATAATGGGGGATACTCGCTGCACCGGGTAAATTAAGCACACGTGCAATGTCCTTCCGGTATTTCACAATGCAGCCGTTTATTATTATCATAAACCGCTGTTCACACACATAATGTCCACGAGCCCAAGTGGCAGACAGGCCCACTTGGCCCAGGTTACAGCCTTCAGCAAGGTAATACTTTAGCAATGTCCTTACAAGTGTCCATATAACAAAGTGTATTACCTTTGCCGGGTTTTAGCTGCTGCAGTCCATTTAATCCACCACCACTGTGGCTTTAAGGCTTTCCCAGGTGCGGGTCTCTAGCCGTCGTCCCGTCTAAGGCTACTGGAATGTTTCACTCACACACATCCAGCCTGCGCCTTTCCGGACTCTTCACCAAGCCGCTGCCTTCCAAGGCCACTGGCATCTACACAAGATCCAGCCTCGACCTTTCAGGCTGCCAGGCTTCACTGTATCCCGGTGTCCCACACACACGGGGAACAGGCCTCACGCCCATCACACCAAACACACCTGTCTCCCATCAAGCAGGGTTTATATATCCATCCCGTGCACACACACACACACAGACAGGACCTAGCTGATGTCACAGTCATGTGATCAGACAGACATTCTGTGCGCGCAGGACCTGTGCTATGTCACAGTCATGTGACCAGTCACCTGAGGGGGAAGGTACATTGTCAGGTAAAACACATCCTGGACCATTACCGTAATGCCAGCAAGTCGCTGCATTACATATCCCCCCCTCTGTTCAAACTTGTGGGGTTGAACACATAATATACACAATCACTATAACCCCCAGTTCTGTTCAAACTTGTGGGGTTGAACACATAATATACACAATGACATTATAACCCCCAGTTCACATTGAGACCATGTACTTTACAATTGTGCTACTCAGCCCCTGGAATATTAGTCAACGACATTAGCCCATTCCTTAGGGACCTACCATTTGTCACTGTCACTGACTTAGTCAGGTCACCTTTCCGGTTCGTAACCTTGTCAGAGCTCCCCCGCTCCCAGCGGTCAGTTGTAACCTTGTCAGGTCTCTCCCGCTCCCATCGGTCAGTCGTAACCTTGTCAGGTCTCCCCCGCTCCCAGCGGTCAGTTATACAGCGGTGTGATTCACATGCCCTGGTATCTAAGGTCCGGTTCGACTCCGTAATGTCCCGTCCTCTATTGGGTCGTTTGTATGGGCTGCTTAAACCTGAGTTACTGGAGGTCTCACTACCTCTAAACCCACGCCCACTACTCTCAGGACATCTTGAAAGGTCCCTAACTCCAGCTATAGTTGTTCTGCTATTTAGGGGGCCCTTTCTCTGTCTGGTCTCATAATTTCTAGACGGCTGCCATCTTCTGCTACTCAGATGATGCTGTCTATCCACTCGCAGTCTAGCGAGATTCAACTGTTCTACCTCTCGCAGGTAGGTCACTCGGTACTCCAACAGCATGCGCATATATCCCAGGGTTTCTTCTGTTCCTACAGCGGAGAATGATACCATGCCGTCTTCGTCTGGTATCCAGTCCTGACGATCACGTGGACTGCTTACTTTCACCACACCAGACTTCTTGACCATCATCTGCATGGCTCGACCATTTCTCCCAACGAGCTTCCTCACCAGAACATGAGGCACCCGGATGACCTCTTTACGCATACTGTGATCTTTCCTCATCAACTCCAGTTGTCTAACGGCTTGTTCCGTCTTCAACCGGAGAAACCGCTTTGTGCGAATACATCGCCAGTGCATGTCACTTAGGATAGCCACCCTCTTCACTGTGACTTCGGTCGTGGACAAGACCACCCGTTGCTTAGCTTCTGAGGTCAAGTACACCTTACAGGCTCCCACAGCCTTCTTAAACTCCTCATGCACGGACTCACTGGTGCATTCTTCCCTCAAATCCTCGGGTACATCTACGAGGCACTTGTACCGAGACGTTTCGGTCTCACCAGTGGTTTCCAGACGATCAACCAGCTCAGGTTTCAGGGACAACTGACTTCCAGCTTCTTCACCCTGTATGCTTCCCCTGAGCTGACTCACAGCTACAAATTCACAAATTTCCATCTTGACCACTTCCATCTCATATTTATCTGTGGTTAACACTCTCTTAGCTCTCCTCAGGTCCACCCTCTCTTGGTATAAGGGAGTGAGTGCAACATGTTCACCCTTTTCCTTCTCCAAGAAGGCCTCGTTCACTGAGTGATACTTTGTCAGGCGACTTTTGAGCCCGGAAACTTCTTCCTCTAGCTCCGCCACTCGCCTCTCAGCGGCCCGTCTCTGAAGCTCCTCTTGCTTCCAATGGGTTTGTAGTGACTCCTTGATCTCGCCTCCTACATCCACCGAATCATCTGAGCTCACATCACTCGAGGAGGTATCTGCTTCATACCTCCCATCACCAGCCGCTAACTCCTGGCCCTGGTCTGCAGCTTCTCCGATGGACTCCTCCATCTTTTTACGCTCAGCTTCCATCATGCTGAGCCTTTCCTTAAGGTACGTCTCTGCCCTCTGGAGATTATCACAGAACATCTGCAGCTCCTTCACCTGAGCTTCCAGACCTAAGGTCCTTCTGCGGATATCACCATTTTCATTACGGGTGTCCTGCAGAGTGGTTTCAACCACTTGGCGTATGTGCTCTGCACCCACCTTATCATCTTCTAGTTTTCCTTTAACCCTGAGGAGATCCTCATAGTCTCTCTTAATTTGTTGCAGTTCCTCACTGAACTTTTCATGCCTCTATTCTGCCTCACGGTCGTGACCAGACATTTCAACTTTTATTGCCTCTTTCAGGGTGGATAGTTCCCGGTCTCGTTGGTACAGAGAGTCCTCCAGCCACTCCTTCTCCTGCATTAGAGGCTTTACTTGGTCCTGGAATTGCTGCAGCTCCCTCATGAGTTCACCATACTCCTTTTTGGAGTCACATAGCTCCCGGTTGAACTGTTCGTGCAGTCGTTTTAGGTTTTGGTCACGCCCGGAAACTTCAACCTGCAGCGCCTCTTTTAAGGCAGACAGCTCTCTATCCCTCTGGTGTAGTCCCTCATCCAGCTTTTGCTTCACTTGTATCAGCTCTACGTGTACCAGGGAGAACCTATCTTCAAACTCCGCTTTGTCAAGCTCCAACTGAAAAACCTCCTCTATTTCTCTGGAACTTTTCCTTCCAATTGTTGACTTCCTTGCTGTTTTCCTCCAGTTCTCGCTGCAAGTTCCTCACAACCTGGTTTATTTTCTGCTGTTCAGACTCCAGGCTCAGCTGGTCTGAGGACCCATTCTCCATGTTTTTCCTTAGTTGCTGTACATCACTCTGATACTGCTGCCTGACAGGCTCCAGCTCTTGGTCTTGACTGGCCACCTCCTCTTTCAGGGCTGTCGGTTCCTGATCCTTCTGTCTCAGTAGATCATCCTGCATGTAACGAATCTGCAGAACTGCATCCAACTCTTCATAGTTGTCTGATACTTTACCGGAGGTTGCTACTGGCAACGTCACCTCCTCTTCTGCCTCTAAAGGAGGATCCACCCTTGAAACAAAGGCACACAGTACTACATTTTCTTTATTTTCATTTTCAGCAAGGACTACAGGAGCAACCTTTTTGTGGCCCTTGCGCCGTCGACGAGATGGGGACTTTCTCACCTCGTCTAGCCCCTCCTGACTGACCTCTCCTTCTACTTTCCTAGTGTCACCGTCAGCTACGGGGTCTGTGTCACTCCCCATGGTGTTGTGGACTAACAGGTCACCTCCCACTTTGACGTCACCCCCTTCTACTGGAGCTACCCCGTTATCAACGGTCACATTGACATTTTTAGGAGGTACCAACCTACCACCAGTAAATTTTTTTGATTTTCTACACTCTATGCTGTTTTGAAAATCCGCCCCTTATTTGACTCCACCCCCTTTTTAACAACCACACCGGCAGGGGAATTTTTACAAGAAAAATCAACAATAGTCTTAGGACTCAGTTCACAACAGCTCTTACAACCTCCCCGGGCACTCTGGGACAAAAATGGCGCCCCCGGACAGTTCACAGAATGGTCCACTGCCGCCATTCTATACGGTGCCCACGGCTCCAGCACCATGTCCAGTAGACGTTTCTCAAATTCCTGCTGTGGTTTTAACAGGCATTTTAATTGCTCTAATCGCTCAATAGCTTCAGACTCAGTTGCTGCTCCCTTCACAGCCATTTTTATCTGCTCCTGCATTTCCTCAGGACACTATTCACACACCGCTCTCCCCAGAAAAATTTTCGTGGCCCCGCCGAGCCACCGCAAACCAGGTTTTGCGTGCGCAGACAATCTTCGCAACCCCGCCGAGTTGCAGCAAAACCGGATTTGAGTGCGACGACAATCTTCGCAACCCCATCGAGTTGCAGCCAGATGCTTTAATCCACACTCGTCGTCCTGTGCTGTTTCCCCTAGCAACCGGGCTGCAGCTGCCTCAAGCAACCAGACTGCAGTTGCCCCTAGCAACCGGACTGCAGTTGCCCCTAGCAACCGGGTTGTAGTTGCCGCTAGCAACCGGGCTGCAGTTGCCCCTATTCTCGAACCATATGTAAGGCAGCGCTAGTCATCATAATTGGGGATACTTGCTGCACCGGGTAAATTAAGCACACGTGCAATGTCCTTCCGGTATTTCACAATGCAGCCGTTTATTATTATCATAAACCGCTGTTCACACACATAATGTCCACGAGCCCAAGTGGCAGACAGGCCCACTTGGCCCAGGTTACAGCCTTCAGTAAGGTAATACTTTAGCAATGTCCATACAAGTGTCCATATAACAAAGTATATTACCTTTGCCGGGTTTTAGCTGCTGCAGTCCATTTAATCCACCACCACTGTGGCTTTAAGGCTTTTCCAGGTGGGGGTCTCTAGCCGTCGTCCCGTCTAAGGCTACTGGAATGTTTCACTCACACACATCCAGTCGGCGCCTTTGCGGACTCTTCACCAAGCCGCTGCCTTCCAAGGCCACTGGCATCTACACAAGATCCAGCCTCGACCTTTCAGGATGCCAGGCTTCACTGTATCACGGTGTCCCACACACACGGGGAACAGGCTTCACGCCCATCACACCGAACACACCTGTCTTCCATCAAGCAGGGTTTATATATCCATCCCGTGCATACACACACACAGATAGGACCTTGCTGATGTCACAGTCATGTGATCAGACAGACATTCTGTGCGCGCAGGACCTGTGCTATGTCACAGTCATGTGACCAGTCACCTGAGGGGGAAGGTATATGGTCAGGTAAAACACATCCTGGACCATTACCGTAATGCCAGCAAGTCGCTGCATTACAGCAGTTACTGGGAGAGTCCACCTGACAACGGACACGTGGACAAGTGCTTGCGGCCAGGGACGGTACATCTCCCTGACATCACACTGGGTAAACATAGTGGAAGCCGGGACCCAGTCGGACCTTGGGACAGAAGACATCCTACCCACACCGATGATTGCGGGCCCTATGTCAGTCAGAGTTGCCCCCACAGTGTACAGTTCCTGCGCATCATCATCCTCCTCCTCCTCATGTTCAGCCTCCATCTCAGATATCACATCAGTTACAAGCTGGAAGTACTGCAGCACTGCCTCCGCCAAGTGGCAACAGGCTGTGCTGAAACTCATAAGCTTAGGTGAGAAGCCTCACACTACTTGTGAGTTGTGGACAGCTGTGACAGAGCAGGCAGGTCTGTGGCTGAGACTACTGAACCTACGTACCATGCCTGGCTCATGTGCTTAACCTCGTGGTTCAGTGGTTTCTTAAATCGTACCCCGAGTTGCCAGATCTGCTCGTCAAAGTACGCACGCCTGTCAGCTCATTTTTGCAAGTCGGCTACAGCTTCCGCCGCCCTTGCTGTGTTGCAGCAGCGTTTGCAGCTTCCATCACACCGACTGGTGTGTGATGTCCCCACACATTGGAACTCTACCCTCCACATGTTGTAAAGGATTTGTGAGCAGAAGAGAGCAGTTGTGGAGTACCAGCTGCAACAAGGCCGTCGATATTCAGGTCAGACTCCACATATAAGACCTCCGGAGTGGAACTGGATGTCTGACATATGTACCATCTTGACAAACTTTGAGGAGCCCACCAAGATGGTGAGTGGCGATGACGCCATCATTAGCGTCAGCATTCCACTTGTCTGTCTTTTGCAATGCTCTCTGCAGAGAATTAAAGAGGAGGCATTGCAGCCAGAGTATGATGAGAAGGATCAAGAAGCCGTAGCGGTCGATTACACACAGCCTAGCCTCATCTCATCCCAACGTGCATTGAGGGACAATGAGGGAGAGGAGGAGGAGGAGGAGGAGGAAGAACAGGATCTTGTATCATGCGCTGTAGACGGTAGTACCTGTACAACTGTCATACCGTCCGTTCAGCATGGGTGGCCTGAGGACAGGGGAGAGGAGGAGGAGGAGGAGGAGAGCATGGTCAGTCGTCATCTTGGTGAGGACACGGAAGTCTTGCCCGTTACCAGTCTGGCACGCATGGCTGACTTTATGTTTCGCTGCCTTAACCGTGACCCTCGTGTTGTCAAAATGTTGGGTGACAGTCATTACTGGATGATGACACTTTTAGACCCCCGCTACAAGGAGAACTTTCACTCTCTTATTCCTGAGGTGGAGAGGTCTACAAAAATGGGACAGTACCAGAAGGCCCTTGCTGCAGAACTGTTAAAAAAATTCCCATCTGAACACGCTAGCGGCAGAGGTTACAGTTCGTTGACCAACCAAGGCGTACAAGCGAGAGAGAGGCAACTCCAATTCAGCAGAGGCAGGGGAACACTGTCAATGTTCTGGGACAGTTTTCTGAGACCCGTCCAGCTTACAGGCCCTGAGGCGCGGGGTACTCTCACAAGGAGTGGAAAGTTTCAAAAGATGGTGAGGGAGTACCTTGCCGACCGTACCAGCTTCCTCCATGATTCCTCTGTGCCTTTTAATTATTGGGTATCCAAGCTGGACACTTGGAATGAACTCGCTCTTTACGCCTTGGAGGTCCTGGCCTGCCCTGCCGCTAGCGTGTTATCGGAGCGTGTTTTTAGTGCCGCTGGGGGAATTATAACTGATAAGCGCACTCGCCTGTCAACTGACAATACTGACAAGCTGACCCTTATCAAAAATTAACAAGGGCTGGATTGGGCCAGACTTCTCATCACCACCAAATGACAGCAGAGTAACATAAAGTCAAATCCACTGTGTTATTTCGGGAGGTGTATTCAAATGCACCGCTTCACACCCACACATGGGTATACGCTTCCTCATTCCGGCTGTTTTATGTTCTTCTCCTTATCCTCAGCCTCCATCACCACTATACCACCAGGGTGACCATGGTCCTTGTTGCCATTATTGAAAGTTCCTCAGTCCTAATTTTTGTCAGCTTTTGCTTGGAAGGCATAAGCAAAGACTGTGGGAGACCCACTCCCCAATAATGGGAATAATATTTTTAAGATGCTGTACTGTATGGCTCTTGTAAGGGGCATTAAAAGCGTCTTGTTAAGTTACTGCAACCTCCACCACTTTTCCGGGGGGCATTCAAACCATCTTGTTAAGCTACTGGGACCTCCACCACTTTTACGAGGGGCATTAAAACCGTCTTGTTAAGTTACTCTAACCTCCACGTCTCTTCCAAGGGGCATTAAAACCATCTTGTTAAGCCACTGGGACCTCCACGTCTCTTCTGAGGGGCATTAAAAGCGTCTTGTTAAGCTACTGTGACCTCCACCACTTTTCCGAGGGGCATTAAAACCATCTTGTTAAGCTAATGGGACCTCCATGTCTCTTCTGAGGGGCATTAAAAGCATCTTGTTAAACCACTCTGAACTCCACAGCTCTTCCAAGGGGCATTGAAATGTTGTTTTTAATTAACTCTAACCTCCACGACTCTTCGAACGGGCATTGCATTTCCTCCTAATTTTTGGCAGCTTTTACTTGGAAGGCATAAGCAAATACTATGGGAGACCCACTCCCCAATAATGGGAATATTGTTTGTAATATGCTGCACTGCATGGCTCTTGTAAGGGGCAATGCAAGTTCTTGCGTCGCGTCCTAATTTTTGGTAGCTTTTGCTTGGAAGGCATAAGCAAATACTATGGGAGACCCACTCCCCAATAATGGGAATAATGTTTGTAATATGCTGTAATACATGGTTCTTGTAAGGGGCATTGCAAGTTCCTCCGTTTTAATTTTTGGCAGCTTTTGCTTGGAAGGCATAAGCAAAGATTATGGGAGACACACTCCCCAATATTGGGACTAATGTTTGTAATATGCTGTACTGCATGGCTCTTGTAAGGGGCATTGCAAGTTCCTCTGTCCTAATTTTTGGCAACTTTTGCTTGGAAGGCATAAGCAAAGACTATGGGAGACACACTCCCCAATAATGGTAATAATGTTTGTAATATGCTGTACTGCATGGCTCTTCTAAGGGGCAATGCAAGTTCCTCCGTCCTAATTTTTGGCAGCTTTTGCTTGGAAGGCATTAGCAAAGACTATGGGAGACACACTCCCCAATAATGGGAATAATGTTTTTAAGATGCTGTACTGTATGGCTCTTGTAAGGGGCATTAAAACCGTCTTGTTAAGCTACTGCGACCCCCATCACTTTTCCGAGTGGCATTAAAACCGTCTTGTTATGCTACTGTGACCACCACGTCTCTTCCAAGGGGCATTAAAACCATCTTGTTAAGCTACTGGGACCTCCACGTCTTTTCCTAGGGGCATTAAAACCGTCTTGTTAAGCTACTGTGACCTCCACGTCTCTTCAAAGGGGCATTAAAAGCATCTTCTTAAGCCACTCTGAACTCCACAGCTCTTCCAAGGGGCATTGAAATGTTGTTTTTAATTACCTCTAACCTCCATGACTCTTCCAACGGGCATTGCATTTCCTCCTAATTTAGGTCAGCTTTTGCTTTTCAATGCAAACGCGAAAACTAAGGGAGACCCACTCCCCAATAATGGGTAGAAGGTTTTTAGTACGCTGTAATCCACGTCTGTCTCAAGGGGAATGGCAGTTCCTCGTAATATTTGGAAAGCCTTCCATTCACTGCTTAGGCCAACAGTGTACAGGAGGCCCAGTTGTTATAAATGGAAAAAAACGTTTAGTTAAGGCCCTCTGACCTCCATGTCATTTCCAAGGGGCATTGGAGTGCCTCAAAATTTTTGGTAGGCATTGCACTCACTGTATGCCCTATAACTGTGTAGCCGAACCGCTCCTTTTGTTACAGAAACATATCCTACAAGACATATGTGGTTGACTGGCCTGATATTTTTGTGAATGGTCCCTGTTCCTCCTGCTCTTTCTCCTTTGCCACCACCTCATCCATCATTCATCACCTGAAGCTTTGTTTTAACGGGAGTAATAGAACTGGGATAGCAGCAGGAAAACATACAGCAATCCTCGGAGGAGGTAGGATATGCGCCAAAACGCTGACCACCTCAGGCCTAGCCGCTACTACATACATGCGCTTGCATTCCAAGAAAACAAAGCAGATGCTAACTTCTATCATGATCATCATGCTCCTCACCTTGGCACTCTCAACTCCCCTGATGGAGAAGCCAGGGCCCACTGGAGGAGTCTGGTTCTCTGGTGGGCTCGTCCAATGCTGCCCTAAAGCAGGCCGGGCTAAGAAAAGTGTGTGGGGGGAAGTTGACAGGAGAAATAGGGGCAGCTGGGGACCGTTTATGGACACCCGGCTGCCCCCAGGCGGATGGGGACCGTGTGTGGACACCCGGCCGCGGGGCGGATGGGGACCGAGTATGGACACCCGGCCGCCCCCTGGCGGCTGGGGACCGAGTGTGGACACCCGGCCGCCGGGCGGCTAGGGACTGAGTATGGATACCAGGCCACCAACGCAGCCATGACCTGGTGGCCAGATTCCGCCTTCACATGCCTAAAAGGCCCAATTTCAAGTGCAAGCAAGCAGTATGGTATTGTAGCCTGGGGGTGGATGGGTGGCAGGCTGCATACTTGCGCTTGCATTGCAAGGAATGGTAGAGGTAAAATTGAACACTTCCCTGGGACAAGGACTTGAACGGGGATAGTTGCAAGTCTGCAACGAGAGGTGCAGGGTGGGAGGAATCTTTGCATGTACCATGAACAGGGGTTTGGCATGCACACACTACAGCAGAATAGGCTGTCCTTCCCACTAAATGCACTGGGGAGGGCACAGGTAATGTTTTAGTATGCGCGCTTAATCTTATGTATAAGGCACACTGGGACAAATAGGGGCGGCTGGGGACTGAGTATGGATACCTCGCTGCCGAAGCAGCCATGACGTAGTGGCCAGGTTCAGTCTCCTCAAACTAAAAGGCCCCATTTCAAGTGCAAGCTAGCAGTATGGCATTGCAGCCTGGGGGTGGGTGGGTGTCAGGCTGCACACTTACACTTGCATTAAAAGAAAACAAAGCAGATGCTAACTTCTATCATCATCATCATGCTCCTCACCTTGGCACTCTCAACTCCCCTGATGGAGAAGCCAGGGCCCACCGGAGGAGTCTGATTCTCTGGTGGGCTCGTTCAATGCTGCCCTAAAGAAGGCTGGGCTAAGAAAAGTGTGTGGGGGGAAGTTGACAGGAGAAATAGGGGCGGCTGGGGACGGTTTACGGACACCCGGCTGCCCCCAGGCGGCTGGGGACTGTGTGTGGACACCCGGCCGCGGGGCAGCTGGGGACTGAGTATGGACACCTGCCCGCCCCCCTGGCGGCTGGGGACCGAGTGTGGACACCAGGCCACTGGGCGGCTGGGGACTGAGTATGCATACCAGGCCGCCAACGCAGCCATGACGTGGTTGCCAGATTCTGCCTCCACATGCCTAAAAGGCCCAATTTGAAGTGCAAGCAAGCAAGCAGTATGGTATTGCAGCCTGGGGGTGGGTGGGTGTCAGGCTGCACACTTACACTTGCATTCCAAGAAAACAAAGCAGATGCTAACTTGTATCATCATCATCATGCTCCTCACCTTGGCACTCTCAACTCCCCTGATGGAGAAGCCAGGGCCCACTGGAGGAGTCTGGTTCTCTGGTGGGCTCGTCCAATGCTGCCCTAAAGCAGCCCGGGCTAAGAAAAGTGTGGGGGGGGAGTGGACAGGAGAAATAGGGGCGGCTGGGGACCGTTTATGGACACCCGGCTGCCCCCAGGTGGCTGGGGACCGTGTGTGGACACCCGGCTGCCCCGTGGCGGCTGGGGACTGAGTGTGGACACCCGGCCGCCAGGCGGCTGGGTACTGAGTATCGATACCATGTCGCCAACGCAGCCATGACGTGGTGGCCAGATTCTGCCTCCACATGCCTAAAAGGCACAATTTCAAGCGCAAGCAAGCAGTATGGTATTGCAGACTGGGGGTGGGTGGGTGGCAGCCTGCACACTTACACTTTCATTCCAAGAAAACAAAGCAGATGCTAACTTCTATCATCATCATCATGCTCCTCACCTTGGCACTCTCAACTCCCCTGATGGAGAAGCCAGGGCCCACCGGAGGAGTCTGGTTCTCTGGTGGCTCGTCCAATGCTGCCCTAAAGCAGCCCGGGTTAAGAAAAGTGTGTGGGGGGGAAGTGGACAGGAGAAATATTGGCGGCTGGGGACCGTTTATGGACACCCGGCTGCCCCCAGGTGGCTGGGGACCGTGTGTGGACACCCGGCTGCGGGGCGGCTGAGGACCGAGTATGGACACCCGGCCGCCCCCTGGCGGCTGGGGACTGAGTGTGGACACCCGGCCGCCAGGCGGCTGGGTACTGAGTATGGATACCAGGCCGCCAACGCAGCCATGACGTGGTGGCCAGATTCCGCCTCCACATGCCTAAAAGGCCCAATTTGAAGCACAAGCAAGCAGTATGGTAATGGAGCCTGGGGGTGGGTGGGTGGCAGGCTGCACACTTATGCTTTCATTCCAAGAAAACAAAGCAGATGCTAACTTCTATCATCATCATGCTCCTCACCTTGGCACACTCAACTCCCCTGATGGAGAAGCCAGGGCCCACCGGAGGAGTCTGGTTCTCTGGCGGGCTCGTCCAATGCTGCCCTAAAGCGGGCCGGGCTAAGAAAAGTGTGTGGGGGGAAGTTGACAGGAGAAATAGGGGCGGCTGGGGACCATTTATGGACACCCGGCTGCCCCCAGGCGGCTGGGGACCATGTGTGGACACCCGGCCAGGGCGGCTGTGGACCGTGTATGGACACCCGGCCACCCCCTTGCGGCTGGGGACCGAGTGTGGACACCCGGACACCGGGCGGATGGGGACTGAGTATGGATACCAGGCCGCCATCGCAGCCATGACGTGGTGGCCAGATTCCGCCTCCACATGCCTAAAAGGCCCAATTTCAAGCGCAAGCAAGCAGTATGGTATTGCAGCCTGGGGGTGGGTGGGTGGCAGGCTGCACACTTACGCTTTCATTCCAAGAAAACAAAGCAGATGCTAACTTCTATCATCATCATCATGCTCCTCACCTTGGCACTCTCAATTCCCCTGATGGAGAAGCCAGGGCCCACCGGAGGAGTCTGGTTCTCTGGTGGGCTCGTCCAATGCTGCCCTAAAGCAGGCCGGGCTAAGAAAACAGTGTGTGGGGGGAAGTGGACAGGAGAAATAGGGGCGGCTGGGGACCGTTAATGGACACCCAGCTGCCCCCAGGTGGCTGGGGACCGTGTGTGGACACCAGGCTGCGGGGTGGCTGGGGACCGAGTATGGACACCCGGCCGCCCCCTGGCGGCTGGGGACTGAGTGTGGACACTCGGCCGCCAGGCCGCTGGATACTGAGTATGGATACCAGGCCGCCAACGCAGCCATGACGTGGTGGCCAGATTCCGCCTCCACATGCCTAAAAGGCCCAATTTAAAGCACAAGCAAGCAGTATGGTAATGCAGCCTGGGGGTGGGTGGGTGGCAGGCTGCACACTTATGCTTTCATTCCAAGAAAACAAAGCAGATGCTAACTTCTATCATCATCATCATGCTCCTCACCTTGGCACTCTCAACTCCCCTGATGGAGAAGCCAGGGCCCACCGGAGGAGTCTGGTTCTCTGGTGGGCTCGTCCAATGCTGCCCTAAAGCAGGCCGGACGAAGAAAAGTGTGTGGGGGGAAGTTGACAGGAGAAATAGGGGCGGCTGGGGACCATTTATGGACACCCAGCTGCCCCCAGGCGGCTGGGGTCCGCGTGTGGACACCCAGCCGCGGGGCGGCAGGGGACCGAGTATGGACACCCGGCCGCCCCCTGGCGGCTGGGGACCGAGTGTGGACACCAGGCCGCAGGGCGGCTGGGGACCGAGTATGGACACCCGGCCACCCCCTGTCGGCTGGGGACCGAGCGTGGACACCTGGCCACCGGGCGGCTGGGGACTGAGTATGGATACCAGGCCGCCATCGCAGCCATGACGTGGTGGGCAGATTCCTCCTCCACATGCCTAAAAGGCCCAATTTCAAGTGCAAGAAAGCAGTATGGTATTGCAGCCTGGGGGTGGGTGGGTGGTTGGCTGCATATTTGCGCTTGCATTGCAAGGAATGGGGGCAGTTCAATTGAACACTGCCCTGGGATAAGAACTTGCACGGGGATAGTTGCAAGTCTGCATCTTCTGATGCGGCAAGGATGACTTCTGATGGGCACACTTTTAGGCAGTGACCTGAGTGTCAGAGATGCTTCCAGGGGTCTTCCCCCTGCTGTTCCCATGTCTTTTCACACTGTATGCATGTGTCACACAGCACATGGCCAGATAAGGTTATAAAATGTTAAAATGACATTTCCCGGTGAATGCATTTGTCACGGTTGAAAGCAATACAAAAGTGCAAAAACACATAAAAAATGCTACTTGTGAACGTAGCCCAAGGTGTGGAGGAGTATTTTTTTTTTTTGGTTATTTATTTTACCTTATACACAAGTCTTTACCCTGGAAAGGAACTTCCTTAACATATTTCACAGGAAAGCAGTTTCGTTTCGCTTTTGAACGTTTTATTGTGAGCCCTTAAAAGTGGCTTAATACCTCTGACCATGTTGTTGACGGCAGTGACCTGGGGGGTCAGAAATGCTTCCTGGGGCGATCCACATGCTGTCCCCATGTCATTTGAGCACTGTCACTATAGTTTTGGGCACTTGTTAGGCTTTTAAAAGACTGCCGGGGGTGCCGCCGCAAAAATGCTCGGGTCTCCCATAGACTAACATTGGGCTCGTTGCTCAGGGCGAGCACCTGAGTATCACGTCGAGCTCGGCCCGAGCTTCGAGCACCCAAGCATTTTAGTGCTCGCTCAACACTAATAACTATTTAAATATGTATTCCCAATCTGCTTCATTCATTTAAGTGCCCAGAGATTAAAGGGTTTATTCCCAGAATAATAATGTTGTCTTATAATAATGTACACATATATTTATTAATTTTTGCAAAAAACTCCCTCAATTTTATATCTATTTTGCATATATCAAAACTCCCCTTAAAGATGCCCTGCCAAACTCTATTTATGCTCCAGTTGACATGGGACCTCCTTTCTTTAAGTGCAGAGCCACAAGGAAGCAGTGGTGCGTCTGTGTCCTGGTAACTAAGAGGAGAAATAAACTGCAGGATGGGGCTCTATATAGAGGGACTGAAAGAAGAAATATTCTACAGGATGGGCTTCTATACAGAGGGGTGACAGGAGTGCAATACTTTAGGATGGGGCTATCTATAGAGGGGCTTAGAGGAGTTGAGATATATTTGTTGCCTACTGCTGAGAGATCTGTAATGTAAAACTCCAAATGCAGCTCTGTTGATGTATATGGCAAAGATAATCTTTTGCTATATGCAACAGAGCAGCATTTGCAGTTTAACATTAATCTGTTACTGGAGCAGCATTTAAAGTTTCACATTGATTTAATCACTGATCTGTTAGCAGCAGGCAACAAACATAGCTCTGCTCTGCACTGCCTAGTAACTAAAAGCAGAAGAGTGCAGTACAGTTGAGCTTTGCTGGAAATGAGCTAACAATTATGTAAAACCACATTGGCAGCAATGGTGATGTAGATGCCAAAATGTAAAATTGGCCAGTGACTTTTACACTAAGATTAGCTTTATAACAACTCAGAGAGGTTGAACTAGTCAGGAGCACACAGGAGAGGGGGGGGGGATCTGCTGCACTGAAGTGAAGCAAGTGGCAATGGAAAATGCTGCTTTAGCAGATAAGAGTAGGATCGCCTACTATCAGCTATATGAAGCTTGATGCACAGAGGGGCTAATAGACATGAAAAAATACACAATATAACAAGAAAAAAAAGTAAAGTTGGGCTTAGTCTGTTTATAAACAATAAGTATGCTTTGTGAAAAAAATTGCAACTATAGGAAAAACCTTTTAATTCAAATGTGCTTTATATCTAAACTGTAATTCATATGCATACTAAAAATGTTTTCATAGTAAACCTTTATTAATATATGGTTTATTAATACACATAGACAATATTGTATCACCTATTTTCCCCATATGTAAACTGTATACATTTTTCCCCATCTGGACACTTTTTTCAACTAAAGAGGTGGACCAGGGCTTAGCAAGCATTTATATACCGTGAATACGGCATTCATGTCCAAGATGGAAATACGTTTTTTAAATCTTTTATTTGCTCTGTTAACTCTTGATATAGTTAAAGGTTTTTAAACACTGGCTAGTAAAGAATCAAAACAGCCAAAACTTTATTTCTAACTTCTTCATTTCTAGAGCAATTTAACATAACAATGATTTCCTCCAATTTAATGCAGTCATGCCTGCTATTTCAATTTCAATAGTTTGCTTAACAGTAGGTGAAAAAAAAAACTGTGAAGCATAAAGTCTAATAAAAGGACTGCCTTTTTACACATATAGGTAAAATGCAAGCAACAGAAGACACAGCTGTGATTTCCATTTAGCGAGCTTCTTGTCTCTGGATCAGTAACAAATATATTTTCATCCAACCATAACAAATGCTCATTATATCTATCAATTACTCTTCTATTTCAGTTGATTTTTACATATCTTCACACTCCTATGAGTTCATATGAGCGAAATGAATACAAAACACTTTAAAATATTTTGACACTGTCAATAATATAATAAATTGGGCTCTTTTAATCCGTTCAGTGACCCATGAAACTGAAAAGTTCTGACAATAGAAAGTACTAGGAAAAATGAACAATTCATTGAAAAAAATCACTGTTGCAGATAATAGAAGAGATTTACTATTATTGTCTCAAAATTAGAGAGCTGCCAGGCAGACAGAAGCTGCACCAAAATTATCAGCTGGTGGTTTAGTTGTGTTATAGGGGAGGAACATCTTTCTAGACATAATAGGCAATTATCTTCCTTATACGATTTCATAGTTGTCTTAGTTGCTGTTGTGGTGCATCTTAGATATTTTTCTCCTCCTTACTTTTGGACAGGCATACTTTAAACCAGAATCTTCTGCAAAATTATAACACATTTTAGGATTCAAATTATTCATTGTCTTTTTTAAACACTTCTGAAAACTGTTTAAGGCCTCTTTCATAGGCTAGTGTCTCCAGTACGTGTGGTGACAGTTTTCACACATACTGGAGACACATACCTATGTAGACCCATTCAAATGAATGAGTCTGCGCACATGTCAGTTTGTTTTCACGACTGTGTGTCCGTGGACAATACATGCTGACATGTCTATTTTTTGCACCCCGCACGAGCCGCAAAATGTCCCACACACGTGCACACTGATGACACACAGATGACATCGGTGTGTCATCAGTGTGACATGTACCGGTGCCTAGTGGTACAGTTAGTGCTGTTCCCAAGTGCCGGGTGCTGAAGGAATCTATCATTGTCCCCTGCTTGCACTGCGATCAGAGTGAGCAAGGGACAATGTTGAGAGTAGTATTCTGCCACTGCTGTCTCCAACAAGTGTAAAAATAAGAATAAAATAAAAAACACATTATATTCAACTTTACATCTAATTCCCTGAAGCCATTGTCAACTGTAAACAAACCAGAAATAAAAAAACACAGTATTCTTACCTGTTTGAAGTTGAAATAATCCAGTGTCCCACGTTGTAATCTACCTGACAAACATTTCTGCATCAGGGTCTGCGGTGGCTTGAGGCGACCGCACATGCTGAGGAGCCACCATGCACACTGATGAAGAAATGTCAGTTAGATGGATTACAGCGTGGTACACAGGATTATTTAATCTTTGGACTGGTGAGGGATATTGTGTTTTTTTATGTTTGGTTTGTTTACAGGGCACAATGGCTTCAGGGAATTAGGTGCAAAGGAAAGTATACTGTGTTTTTTATTTCATTCTTATTTTTACACTTGTTTGAGACAGAGGGGACAGAACACTACTTTCAGCATTGTTCTTTGCTCGCGCTGATCACAGTGCAAGCAGGGAACAATGATCAGATTCCTACAGCACCCGGCGCTTGGGAACAGAGCGAACTGTATCGCTGATCCCCAGGCGCCGGTACATGTGATTCTGATTTAGCACATAGTTACCACACGTATGCCACACAGGTACACACGGACACAGATATCTCCGGTACTTGTTTTTCCAGTACAGGAAATATAAGGATGTGTGAAAACAGGCCTAAGTAAGATCCACAGCATATTCCTTCGTGGTCACAGCACATTCTGAGGAAGGAACCCTCAAGCTCAGGTGAAGCAGACTGTTAGGCTACGTTCACTTATTCACTATTTGGTATTTCATATCAGTATTTGTAAGCCAAAACCAGGAGTGGAACAATCAGAGGAAAAGTATAATAGAAACACGTCACCACTTCTGCATTTTTCACCTACTCCTGATTTTGGCTTATAGATACTGATTTAAAATACTGACCATATACTAAACCTATGAACGTGGCCTTAGGAGTATAGTCATATAGTGTTAGTTACAATACTAACTCCAGTCAGATAAACAATATTTCTTAAAACAGTTTCAAAATGTCATAAATTTAAGGGTCCATTTAAGTGTTGGCGGTCGTTTAATAGCCTGTTTACTCAGGCCTACCTAGCTTCAGGAGTGCACTGATAAAGACCATGCGCTATAGGGAATCATGATCTTTTGTGCAGCAAAAAAAATATGTCATCCCCAAAAATAAGTTATTGTCAGCTTGTTTAAACTGCACGATTTTTTGCAAAACATTGTACCTGGCAATGCTCAATCACAATAATCATAATCATGCAGTTTAATTGGGCCTTTAGAGTGGCATTATATTTTGTGGGAAAATACCAAGAGACTGGTGGGATAGGAGATGAAAGTAACTTGCTCTGAAGCGCATGAGAAGGGGCAAAAGAAGGAGGTCAGTAATGATGAAAACTGCAGAGAAATGAGAAGGTCATTAAAGCTTTGAATATGAGCTTGGTGAAAACCAAGGAAAGTTGGAGGTTAGTTGGAAGAGAAGATTAAAAGGTAATTTTCTTATTATTATTATTATTATTTTATTATTATTATTTATATAGCACCATTGATTCCACGGTGCTGTACATGAGAAGGGGTTACATACAAAATACAGATATCACTTACAGTAAACAAACTAACAATGATAGACTGGTACAGGGGGAAGAGGATCCTGCCCTTGCAGGTCTCTGGCTTACCAGCTGACAGAATCACATGGGCCGTGACATCACCGCAGGTCCTTGTAAACTTTTAATAAACTGATATCTGCAGCACCCAACCGCTTACCCAAAAAGGAATCAAAAATACAAAGTACAAAATTGGTGCGGTTTTCATTGGGGCGCAAGGTGACAGCAGGCCAGTGTATTTGTAAGTCCATAATTTTCTTTATTAATTAAATGACTTCACAACATGTTTCGGCTAATACCGCCTTCATCGCCTGACAAACATGTTGTGAAGCCATTTGATTAATAAAGAAAATTATGGACTAACAAATACCCTGGGCTGCTGTTACCTTGCGCCCCAATAAAAACCGCACCAATTTTGTACTTTGTGTTATAAATTTATTGTCACATCTCCTCCAGACCTGCTCCTATGACATCTGCTTCCTTTACCATGTGCCTCTCTAATCATCTGTAGGCATGGCTGGTGATGGAGATCTCAGGACTTGAAACTTTGAGTTTCACAGGCTTTGTCCAACCACTAATACTAGGGTGACTGGGACATCTAGTCTGGCAGAAATGGTGTGTGTGCTGTTCACCCGGAGCAATCAGCTAATTGCTTTGGCCAATTGAACAGCACCACATCCTACTATGCTCCCAGAGCTGCCAGACATAGTTTTACCATCCCCGGTTCAAATCTCTTGTCCGTTCTGTTTAGCCTGTATTACTATTGTTTTGGTCTTGGCTTGTTTATTGATGATTTTTCTGTCTTGCGATTTTGTCTGCCCTCATATTTCTGACCCAGTTACCTGAAAACTCCTGCCAGCCTGCACCACCTGCCAACATTATACTCAGTGGATCCAACACAGGTGTCTCTGCATAAATCCAGATGCCTGTACAGAAGTTAAATGGTGAAGGCTAGGGCAAACCCTAGCTTCTGGTAAATGGCGTGGCTAGTGTCAAGTCTGTCCATGGTAGTTATATTTAAAGCTGCCAGGTAAGCACAAACATTGCCCCTGTTATTTTTATAATTGAGAAAAGTCAAGACTCTAGACATTAATAATGAAGAGGGGGGCGGGGTTCAACTCAGGCCCTTTCTCTATTTTTCTTTGCATAGAAACAACCCTAGCAGTCCACTGTATGGGAAAAGGCAGCTCCAAATGAGTAGAGGTGGCTACATGTTATGCCAGATACTGCTTGCTTGGTAGAAAGAAATCTATGAAGGGATCAGAGACCTAAACTAGACTTTCTTTCTTAAAATCAGTGGGGAATGAATTTGTACAAATATTTTTTTATTGCAACACATTGAATCCAACTTTCACTTGCATTTATCACTTTTTAATAACAAAGTTTTATGCATATTGACAATTGAAAACCATCATTATTTTTTATGACTCACTCAAATAGAATGTAACTTAACATAACAAGAGAAATGCCAATAAATGAGAAAAATTTGGATAGTGTAAATTGAATGAAAGTATCTGTCAAAAAACTGTCATATGTGCTTCTTCAAGTTCTATCATTAAATGGGTGGCAACAACAAAAATTTAGATAAGGTAAGCATATAACAACCTTAAAGGATATGTAAGATGCAATGGTCTTATCCTATAATCTCTAAAAATAGTCAGATTAATAAATCATGGAAAATTTCAAATGTATTACTGAAGCTAAAAGCTGTAAAATGTATGGCCTGTCTTTCTTGCTCAGAAAGCCAGATATCTAAAGCAGAAACACTATCAATTGAAGTACTTCAATAGGTATTTATGTGTATATGCATCTTTTTTGCGTGTTTTTTTTTAATCTGACAATATAATATTACTTATCTGTAAGATTGGTCGAAGTATGTGATATGTTTTGCTGCACAATGTTAGTTTCAATGCCATTTCTGGCAGAAAATTGGTGGTTATGGCAAAAGTTAATGTGTACACAAATTTAAGTCTTCTAGCATGACAAAAGTATGAGTAAAGCAATTTTTTGATCTATTGTGTTTATTAATATGTGCAAATGGCTAAATAAGATAGAATTTCAACAGCTTTACTGAAATACAGGTTCTCCTTGTAATTTACCCACCTTGCCATGTACCTGTGCTGTTACTTTGTTATAGAATCTGTGGGGAAGTTGGTGAGGATTAGTGATAAGCAAATATGCCAAAATTCAAATTTGTTAGATTCACTCAAAATTGAACAGAGAAATTAAATTTGCATCAAATGTATCTCATGTGAATCGAACGTGCCTTATTTTGCTATGGGTGGCTCCATAAGCCCTTAGTATATTATATGAAGGATAAAAAATAATAAAAAAAATAATACTTCTCCCTGGCCCTCACTTGTTCCTGTGTAGTCATTGCTGGAGACACTGGAAGAGATGGTCAGACAGGAGAATGCAACAGGGTGCCTGATAAGAAGATCAGACAATAGAGAGCAACAGATGAGGGCCATGGAGAAATGAGTTTCAGGTTTTATATGTTCAATATGATCTGGGGTCTGGACATCACATGAGGCATAGTCAATAACTAGGCTTCATGTGATGTCAGAACACCTAAAAAAAAGAGTCTGGGTGCCTGAAGAGACGACCGGACCAGAGATAACATGTGAGGCCAAGTTATTATATATAAATTATTTACACCTTGTAGGCCCTTTAGAAAAATGGCAGCAGCCCAGTATTTTGCTGGATTTGCGCTGGCGAATCCAATATTTTGGTGAAAATTTGAGCCAAAATTGCTTTGTTTTAAATCTATTTGTTTATCTCTAGAGGGAATGTTGCATGTTGCCCAGTCTATCTGTATATCTGGCTGATTAGCCAATCTGATCTCCCAGCTGGTCAGCTAATTTGGATCAGAAAATTTTGCTGATCAGAGCACTGGGTGCTTTATTTTAATCTCTATTTTTACTTGTCTGTGCCAGGTAGTGTTTTAGGCTTTGCATTATATCTGGATTCTCCCTTTATCTGTCTGTATACTTGTTGTTGACTTTTGTCTTCTTTGACTTTTCTTTTGCTTGGTAATCTGAAACTTGTTGTGTAACTGCTGAATATTGACCTTGGCTTGTTTCTGACCTTTTTTGTGCTTTATCCTGTACATTGATGTCTAGTTACCTAATTTGTGTATATGACCCAGCTTCACTTCTGACCATGTCTTAAGCCCCCGTCTCACATAGCGAGATCGCTGCTGTGTCACGGTTTTGGTGACGCATCAGCGACCTCACCAGCGATGTCGCTATGTGTGACACTTTGCAACGATCAGGCCCCTGCTGTGAGGTCGCTGATTGCTGCAAAGTGTCCTGGACCATTTTTTGGTCGTTGCTCTCCCGCTGGTCAGCACACATTGCTGTGTGTGACCAGCGGGAGCAGCTATCAGGCTGGTAACCATGATAAACTTTGGGTTACTAGGGGCACACGCGCACCTAGTAACCCGTTGTTTATCATGGTCACGAGCCTGCTAAAGTGAGCGGTAACCTCCCGCTCACTGTAGCAGAGTGGTAACCATGATAAACAACGGGTTACTAGGAGCGCGTGTGCCCCTAGTAACCCGATGTTTACCATAGTTACCAGCCTGCTCCTGCCTCTGCAGGCTCGTAACCAGGAGCAGGACATCGTGGAAAGATTCTTTCCACGATGTCGCTGCTCCCCTGATCGTTGGTGAGCCTGCCTGCTTGACAGCTCACCAGCGACCACATAGCGACGCAGCAACGATCCCTGACAGGTCGTATCGTTGTCGGGATCATTGCAGCGTCGCTAAGTGTGAAGGGGCCTTTACTGATAAGCTGTAGTAAGTTGACTACTTCAAGATTTATGACTTGAGAACTCCAAGTGGCAAAGTGTAGATCTCTGTATATGGAGTAAAGAATGAAACCAAGTGCCAAGCCAACTGCAGCTTTCCTCACCTTACTGGTTGTAAGCCATAAAACTTTATAAAAAAAACAGTAAGAAAAGTTAGGGAGACTTCCAGAGGTGATATATTACAATCAGAAGGAATTTTCATCAATTAAAGAAGAGGAGTTTGCTTACTTTTATAGAAATGTTTTGTTTAAAACTAACTTTGATTGGTGCTTTTTAAAAAACACCTTTTCCACTGTATCAAATTATCAACTATGTATTATACTTGAAAGGAAACATTTATGAAGCCAACTATTTCTCATTAAAGATAAGAGCTAATACAGTCAGAAGAAAATGGAAAATGATTTAGTAACCTGAATCTTACAATAATTATCTACCAACTGCTCAGTCATATGTATTAATAAATACTTTCTGCTTGGAAGTACAGCATCAAGCAGATGTAACATTTCCATATGATTACGGCTCATTTTACCCGGTAAGATAAATTACTAAAATGAGCACAAATCAACGATATATAGTAAAAAGCTTGAAACGTTCGCAACTCATGCATTTTTATAGTACAGTGTTCATATGAGTTTTGTGTGCTGATAATCACTTGTATGATTGCATGTTTTTTTTCAATTCTTTTGGTTTCAAGTAAAACGACAAGCAGATGCTTGTTACACCATTAAACAAACAATTATTTTAAAAAAATTTAATCAATGACATTTGAGTGATTTTCTGCTGATCATTTGATCACTGCGCATATTTCCACTGAAGAACTTTTGTTTGATCTACTGATTTTTTTTAACAATAATACAGTACCTTCGAGTAAAAGACCCTCGAGTCATTTATCATAACAGTAGGATAGCAAAGGCCCCCATACACTTTAGATAACTGTCAGACAAAAGATCACTCGGTCAACAAATATTTCTCGCAATCAAGAATGGACACAGATAGAAGAAGAGTACATGGGCCCTCTAGCTCTTCATAATGCATCACTTTAAGGTCTGTGATATTTTGAAACTGAAGCAGCTGCACCAATGGTGTGTCTACCCCTGATCTTGTTTCCCTCATAAGCAGGAATGATCATTCTCTATGAGACTGCCTGACAGCAGCAAGCCAGATCCTTCTCTCCAGGAAGATGTTAGTAAGCCCCCATACTTTATTTTTTATTTTACTTGTTTATATAACGCAATCACATTCTGCAGCATTTTGTAGACATTATCGTCATTGGAGATCCCAATCTAAATTCCTATTAGTGTGTCTTTGTAATGTGGGAGGAAACTTGAGTGCCCAGAGGAAACTCATGCAAACATAGGGAGAACTTTGAAACCAGGACCCCAGTGCTGCAAAGCAGAAGCACTAACTCCTGAGCCACCATGGTCATGATATGCTACCGTTTATTTGTCTTTAAAATGCTACTGATTTTTTGTTTTTAAAATGCTACTGATTTTAGTTAACAGGTAGATATAGAGATACATATAACATAACCTAGTGATAAAAATATACAGTATTCCTACTGTGGCTTATTTCCACTCTTCTGCACGTACTCTTAATTCTGCATCCACTGATCCATTGTGCTGCCTATACACATTAGACTGTCAATATAGACTGGTTCATCCTAATTTAGTCTAATGTGCATAGGGGGTCTAAATTCATAGCAACTCATAGTATTAAAAGCTCGCTTTCTGTTTGATTAATCCTTGGAAGATAATCAATTCATGGAGGAATCTCAGTACTGTTATCAAAGGTAAAAATGGCTGTAGAGAAATGCTGACACCATCAAAAATCTGTGTCCCATACATGCGATACAATGACATGTCAAGTACTGCAGAATGAGGGCTGCTGTTGCAGAGGCCCTGTACAAGGCTAGGGTTAGGAGAAAAAGAAGATTAATGTCGACAAACCGACCAGGTAAAATACAAAAATGTATTCAGCCAATTTAAAACAGGAAAAGGTTAAAAACACCTGACACCTTTCTGGCGTGGTATTTGCGCCCTTAGTCATAGGATGCCAGAGAAAAAATACAGACTAGTATATAAATAAGAAAAGATGCAATCAAAAAGAAGGCTATAATTGCATTGAGAATACAACAGCTGTGCAAATGAATGACAACATATACAGTGCCTACAAGTAGTATTCAACCCCCTGCAGATTTAGCTGGTTTGATAAGATGCAAATAAGTTAGAGCCTTCAAACTGCAAACGAGAGTAGGTTTTATGAACAGAAGCATAAATCTTACAAACCAAAAAGTTATGTTGCTCAGTTGAATTTTTTTAAATTTTAAACATAAAAGTGTGGGTCAATTATTATACAACCCCTATGTTTAATATTTTGTGGAATAACCCTTGTTTGCAATTACAGCTAATAATCGTCTTTTATAAGACCTGATCAGGCCGGCACAGGTCTGTGGAGTTATCTTGGCCCACTCCTCCATGCAGATCTTCTCCAAGTTATCTAGGTTCTTTGGGTGTCTCATGTGGACTTTATTCTTGAGCTCCTTCCACAAGTTTTCAATTGGGTTAAGGTCAGGAGACTGACTAGGCCACACCAACACCTTGACTTTTTCCCTCTTGAACCAGGCCTTGGTTTTCTTGGCTGTGTGCTTTGGGTCGTTGTCTTGTTGGAAGATGAAATTACGACCCATCTTAAGATCCTTGATGGAGGAGCGGAGGTTCTTGACCAAAAACTCCAGGTAGGCCGTGCTATCCATCTTCCCATGGATGCGGACCAGATGGCCAGGCCCCTTGGCAGAGAAACAGCCCCACAGCATGATGCTGCCACCACCATGCTTGACTGTAGGGATGGTATTCTTGGGGTCGTATGCAGTGCCATCCAGTCTCCAAACGTCACGTGTGTGGTTGGCACCAAAGATCTCGATCTTGGTCTCATAAGACCATAGAACCTTGAACCAGTCTGTCTCAGAGTCCTCCAAGTGATCATGAGCAAACTGTAGACGAGCCTTGACATGACGCTTTGAAAGTAAAGGTACCTTACGGGCTCGTCTGGAACGGAGACCATTGCGGTGGAGTACGTTACTTATGGTATTGATTGAAACCAATGTCCCCACTGCCATGAGATCTTTCCGGAGCTCCTTCCTTGTTGTCTTTGGGTTAGCCTTGACTCTTCGGACAAGCCTGGCCTCGGCACGGGAGGACACTTTCAAAGGCTGTCCTGGCCGTGGAAGGCTAACAGTAGTTCCATAAGCCTTCCACTTACGGATGATGCTCCCAACAGTGGAGACAGGTAGGCCCAACTCCTTGGAAAGGGTTTTGTACCCCTTGCCAGCCTTGTGACCCTCCACGATCTTGTCTCTGATGGCCTTGGATTGCTCCTTTGTCTTTCCCATGTTGACCATGTCTGAGTGCTGTTCACAAGATTGGGGAGGGTCTTAAATAGTCAGAAAAGGCTGGCAAAAGAGATCTTTAATCCACACATGTGAAGCTCATTATTCTTGGTGCCTGAACTACTTCTTAATACTTTTGGGGGACAAAACAGAATTCTTGTGATTTGAGGGGTTGAATAATAAATGACACTCTGAATTAACTTTTAACGTTTAAAAAAAATAAATAAAAATAAATAAATAAAAAAAATAATTTGCTGCAGTGCATTTCCCACTTCCAGGCTGATCTACAGTACAAATGTCACAATGCCAATTTAATTCCGCATGTGTCAACCAGCTAAATCTGCAGGGGGTTGAATACTACTTGTAGGCACTGTATACTCAATTACAATAGAACAAAATTAGTATATACAGAAAAGATCATTTTTAAAAGTCATTCCCTCAGGATATTTAGTGTCCAAATGTAATATCCAATAAGCTGCTCTCACCGTAAGGTGTTTCTGTCAGTTTCCTCCACGTCTGGGGTATCCGACTCTTTCCAAGCCAAAAAACGCAAAGTGCGTAAGATCCCCCTTGTGAATGCACACAAAATGTTTTGATGCTCCCAAATAAGTACTATTATTATCGTCGATATTTGATATCTACTTCGCAATTCTTTTTCGGGTGGTACAGCCAATATAACTTATTTGACATGATAAACATGTGATACAATATATACAAATATATACAAATTTAGTATCACAGTTTATGAAAGCAGTAATGTTGTAATTGATGGTGGGAGATATTGTAAACAAACATGTTCTTTCCAATGCATATGTGCATACATTGCAGCTACTGCTTCCACATTTATGAAACCCCTTTATTGTTAACCAATTAAATGTCAGAGTTGGGTGTCTCAAGAGGCTAGGCGACAATATGTTGCAAAGGGTGAGTCCCCTTTTGGTGACACATCTACAGTACATTCATTATCAATAATTTTGCATAAGATGTCGTCTTGATTTGTTACGGGCAAATACTCGAGTATGATAATTTTTAGATCATTAAATTGCCTGCTATAGGCAGTTGAGAATGTAATAGAGGATTGTGTATTTTTGTGAAAAGAATATTCACTGTGTGATAAGAGAGAGCTAGGTTTATTTGAAATAGTCTTCAGAGCATGAATAACTTTGACACTATTGTAGCCTATATCAATTAGCCTTTTACTGATGAAAATACTCTCATTGACCAAGGAACTGTGAAAAAAATCCGTCTGGCATGATTGAATTATATTGATAGGGTATCGCACGTATAATGGGACAGTGATGTGAACTGGAGGAAAATATGACAGAGTTTCCAGAAATGTCCTTCTTTTGGAGGGGCATTTCTACTTCAGGGGTTTTAGAGTCACCAATTAAATATACAGTACAGACCAAAAGTTTGGACACACCTTCTCATTTAAAGATTTTTCTGTATTTTCATGACTTTGAAAATTGTACATTCACACTGAAGGCATCAAAACTATGAATTAACACATGTGGAATTATATACTTAACAAAAAAGTGTGAAACAACTGAAAATATGTCTTATATTCTAGGTTCTTCAAAGTAGCCACCTTTCGCTTTGATGACTGCTTTGCACACTCTTGGCATTCTCTTGATGAGCTTCAAGAGGTTGTCACCGGAAATGGTCTTCCAACAATCTTGAAGGAGTTCCCAGAGATGCTTAGCCCTTGTTGGCCCTTTTGCTTTCACTCTGCGGTCCAGCTAACCCCAAACCATCTCGATTGGGTTCAGGTCTGGTGACTGTGGAGGCCAGGTCATCTGGCGTAGGATCCCATCGCTCTCCTTCTTGGTCAAATAGCCCTTACACAGCCTGGAGGTGTGTTTGGGATCATTGTCCTGTTGAAAAATAAATGATGGTCCAACTAAACGCAAACCGGATGGAATAGCATGCCGCTGCAAGATGCTGCGGTAGCCATGCTGGTTCAGTATGCCTTCAATTTTGAATAAATCCCCAACAGTGTCACCAGCAAAGAACCCCCACACCACCACACCTCCTCCTCCATGCTTCACGGTGGGAACCAGGCATGTAGAGTCCATCCGTTCACCTTTTCTGCATCGCACAAAGACATGGTGGTTGGAACCAAAGATCTCAAATTTGGACTCATCAGACCAAAGCACAGATTTCCACTGGTCTAATGTCCATTCCTTTAGCCCAAACAAGTCTCTTCTGCTTGTTGCCTGTCCTTAGGAGTGGTTTCCTAGCAGCTATTTTACCATGAAGGCCTGCTGCACAAAGTCTCCTCTTAACAGTTATTGTAGAGATGTATCTGCTGCTAGAACTCTGTGTGGCATTGACCTGGTCTCTAATCTGAGCTGCTGTTAACCTGCGATTTCTGAGGCTGGTGACTCGGATAAACTTATCCTCAGAAGCAGAGGTGACTCTTGGTCTTCCTTTCCTGGGGTGGTCCTCATGTGAGCCAGTTTTTTTGTAGCGCTTGATGGTTTTTGCAACTGCACTTGGGGACACATTCAAAGTTTGCCCAATTTTTCGGACTGACTGACCTTCATTTCTTAAAGTAATGATGACCACTCGTTTTTCTTTACTTAGCTGCTTTTTTCTTGCCATAATACAAATTCTAACAGTTTATTCAGTAGGACTATCAGCTGTGTATCCACCTGACTTCTTCACAACACAACTGATGGTCCCAAACCCATTTATAAGGCAAGAAATCCCACTTATTAAACCTGACAGGGCACACCTGTGAAGTGAAAACCATTTCCGGTGACTACTTCTTGAAGCTCATCAAGAGAATGCCAAGAGTGTGCAAAGCAGTCATCAAAGCAAAAGGTGGCTACTTTGAAGAACCTAGAATATAAGACATATTTTCAGTTGTTTCACACTTTTTTGTTAAGTATATAATTCCACATGTGTTAATTCATAGTTTTGATGCCTTCAGTGTGAATGTACAATTTTCAAAGTCATGAAAATACAGAAAAATCTTTAAATGAGAAGGTGTGTCCAAACTTTTGGTCTGTACTGTATGTCCAAAAAAGAAGTTTCTGCAGTGGGACTACTGACTGTGAATCTAAGGTTAAATTCATTTGAATTAAAGTACGTGGTGAAGCCTTCAATGGCAGTGGAATCACCTTGCCACATGAAGAGGTCATCCACGTATCTTCCGAACCAATTTTATGTCTTTTGAATAAGGGTTTTTGTCAGAAAATATATAACCCTCCACCCACCTATACATATAAAGAATAGCAAGAGATGGGAAAAACTTAGAGCCAATAGGGGCGCACAGAACCTGGAGAAAAAAATGTGAATTAAACATAAAAAAATTATGATGCAGCAGATATCAGAGAGCCATGATGATAAATTGTTTTAAATTCAATGTATAATTACTATACCTATCCAAATGATATTGAATGGCAGTAATAGCTAAACGATGAGGAATGGTGGAGTACAAGTTCACCACATCGCATGTTACGAACATGAAACCATCATTCCATTTAAATTTATCAAAGACATTCAAAACAGTAGTGGTATCTTTCAGATATTCTAGGGTTCTAGTTACAAGGGGTTGAAGATGTTCATCCACCCATTGACTTAGGTTCTCATTGAAAGAACCAATCGCTGAAATAATTGGGCAAAGGGGAGGTGGAAAAACCCTTTATAGGTTTTTTGTAAACCGTGGAAAATTGGTAATATAAGATAATCTGGTAAAAGCCATCTGTGAAGTTTGTTGTTGATGACGCCCAAACTAATACCCTCTTCCAAAACCTGAAATAATGTATACTTTTAAGAGGTAGTGGGATCGGATGGGAGAATCCTATAGGTGGATAAGTCACTAAGAATGTCATTAGCCAGTTTGATGTACAATGGTGTATCTAGTACAGAAATGCACCCCCCCATATCCAATTGTCGAATTGTTAGATTCAGATTTTCTTGTAGGTCAGTGACAGCTTTAAATTCAATTGAACTTGTGTTCCTATATCGGTGGGATGATCTAATATGCTCATGTAGTAGTTTCAAGTCCCTTTCTACTAACGTCTGGAATAGATCCAGTGATGGAACCTTCGATTGTAGGAGTAGTAAGTAGAATTTTTATATAACTTCAATGACCTTATCCTTAACCAAATTGGCACAATCTGTTTAATCTTATAATTACATGAGAGTCAATACAGCATAGTGTTCTTTCAGAGAAAAAGCAGAGGTATCATGCACCAAAAGACTAGGGTTAAGCAATGTTAGCTTTTTTGTGAAATTTCGCAATGTCGCATTGCAACATCACATACAATGATGTCTTATGGTGTCACATTGCAACCTGTGACCTAACACGACTGTGACACAATGTCGCAAATTTATCCAACTGAGTTGGATTTTCTGTCACAAAGTTGCAGATATAACAACAATAACAACAGGTATAATAAGAGGTGGTGACATCTGAGAACCGCTGTAGCGCAACACATGTTGTCATATAGCCTTAACCTAAGGGAGACCATCAGTTATTAATTTAGAGCGCTTTAATATGACTTGCTTTGTTTTTAAAAGTTACAAGAGATTGTATAAGCCAGGTAACTAACTGTGTGTGCAACACTGTGGCAAATTTGTGTATTCTGTATTCAAAAGTACTGTAGTTACTTTTACTTACTTAGTTGGTCTATAGTCAGGTATAGCCCGATCCAGTGAAATTTTCTCACTGAGGTAGGAATTGTAACCATATTTTTCATGTGGTCCTTTGGCTTTCTCTTCTTCTTCAGGAGATAATGTAGCTGGAAGTCCACCTTTTCCTCGACCACCATATCCTTCAATAAGTCCAAGTGATTTTGATAAGCCTAAAAAGAAGCAAAGTCAGTTAATTTAAATATTCTGTGTGCATCTGTGCGTTGGAATAAAACATTTCTATTTTTAATCTAATGAATTATATTTTATAGCACAGATTTAACAGGATGCAAATATTTATTGCATATTCCTATGTGAATTTATTAAACCCTAATATCTTTTTCTTTCATTTTTTGCATTAGCTTAATACAGCATATCATTTACTTTAAAATGCACTGCAAAATACAAATTGACTAAGTTACTATTTACAATTAAAATGACATATTTTCATCATCTCCGAATGCGAGTTAAAATACTGGAAACTTGATCATACCCTAAAACATAATGGATACTTTCCCTTTAGAGACTAATTTCATAATGTTATCACTTAATATGTCGTCTCTCTTGCTAAGAGTTTGCATTTTCTCAATGGTCTGAAAGTAATGCAAATCAGATGTTTTAGCTAGAAGCTATGTGCCTTTGTGCAGCCATGTGGAAAAATCTCACTAATTTGTTGTGATAATCCCTTTTGCTTATAAAGTTGTATATCTATTAAGCAGTAATGATGTGCTAATGTAAATTAATATACCAATAACATAAAACCATTTGATAAGGCTATATAGAAAAAGAAAAAAAAAGCTTAAAAAGTTTTGGAGCAATATGTGCTTTCTTCCAAAGTAAATCATTATATTAAAAAACATTGTATCCCATGGTTGGATAGACAGAAAATCAAAGGGTTGTTTATTTGAACTATTGTTGCGCTTTCCCATTTCTCATCAACCATGTGAATGTCTTCTACATGTATAGTTTGGGATATTGAAGTTCCAATAGAATAATTATAAGATATGAATTTGTCCTGCTTGGCACAAGCTATGCTGAAGTCCATATATCTTTTGAATCTACTAGGGTTAAAAAAAACCCTTTCAGTCAACTAGTAAGACACCCTACAAAGATATGGCACATTTCTAATCGTTTGCATTCTTGACTATTTAAAATTCCTGTTTTACCTGTGTTTAAGAAACTCAAAGTTCCCCCTAATTACTCAAACCTCTAGAGGTTGGGTAATTATTATTTTCAAGTTGGAAGCAAGGTTGCCATTCAACGGGGTTATCACTAAGTTTCCAGATATTTTTAACATTTCTGAAACCAAATTTTACAATACATTTCTAGGTCCCTTCTACCCAGGTAACAGGTAATCAGAGCAATAAATGGAAAGTATAATTTACACTAGAATCAATATTTATCATTAGAACTAAAGATCCAATTGGACCAATGTCAATACACATATTAAATAAAGGTAAGTACAAAAAGTAATATTTTTCAATAGTGACAAAATAATACAGGCAAGGCACATGACTAATTGCTTCTTTATTCACTATGATGTGCCTTGCCTGTATTATTTTGTCACTATTGAACACTGTTACTTTTTGGACTTACCTTTATTACGTGGATAGAAATTGGTCCACTTGGTCCTTTATCTACATAGAAATATCGATTCTAGTGTACATCATACTTTACATTTATTGCTCTGATTACCTGTTACCTGGGTGGGTAGATGGGATCTTTGTGAGTGAGGTATATAATCAGTGCTTTCTGTTTGTAGCTTACTGTACATGTACGCAATTTTTTAATAAATGGTTAAACCAGCAGAGGGAAAGCAGAAAGCTGGGGCTGATTTTTATTGCCTGGAAAGAGCGTAATATCCATGGAGCTTCCCAGGCTATTAATATCCGCTCACAGCCGTATACTTAGCCTTTACTGGTTATTAAAATAGGAGACCCAAAAAAAATTGACGTGGGACCCCCCCTGTAATTAATAACCAGCAAAGGCTAGACAGACAACTGCTAGCTGATATTAATAGGGACCTTGGATATTGGCCCCCTTCTGAGGGTAAAAACATGATCTCTCAGCCTCCCCAGAAATGGCGCATCCATAAGATGCCCCAATTCTGGCGCTTAGCCTCTGTTCTTCCCACTTGCCCTGATGTGGTGGCAAGTGGGGTAATAGGGTTGGGGTTCATGTCAGCCTTGTAATGGCAGCTGACATGAAGCCCAGGTTAGTAGTGGAGAGGCGTCTATAAGACGCCTCCATTACTAACCCCAAAGTAAAATTGTAAGAAAAAAAATGAAACACCCAGAGTAAAGTACTTTATTTGAAATAATGACACAGACTCCTTTATTTGTGATTCTGAAAGGGGTTTTCCCACGAACAAAAGTTTATTTTAAAAATTGACTGTGTCTGACCGTGTACAGAACATACCACAGTGCCTGGGCAGGGGAGCAAGCAAGAGTATACAGACATTATAGCAGGGGATCGCAGAGGATTCATTTTGTAAGGTAAAACATTTCACTGCCTGTTTTTAAACAATATTTTACTACACAAAATGAATCCTCTGTTATCCCCTGCTGTAATGTCTATATTGTCTTTTGCTTCCTCCCCTGCCCAGGAGCTGTGGTATGTTCTGTACATGGTCAGACACAACCAATTTTTTAAATTAACTTTTGTTCATGGGAAAACCCCTTTAATTTACCAAAAACAATTATACTTTCCTAATGCCTAATCCACTGAAGCCCATGTCTCCTGTAACAAAAATAAAAACAACCATATCCCTCACCTGTCATACGTGATGAAATAATCCAGATTTTCCCATGATGATTGGATCATTGATAGAAAAGCCACATCCGGATATGTGACTGCTCTATCTGGCAGCCAGCGATACACTGATTGGCGATTAGGTGTAGGTGAGTATAATGTGTTTTTTATTTTTATTTAAATAATTATTTATTAATTTTAACTTTTTTTTTTACTTTCAGCACAGGCCCCGTCTGATGAGAGACTACTTCTTTCATCAGCGGCGCTTGCGCTCTCTGTTGACAGTGAGAGCATGAGCCGGCTGATGGGAGAAGTCATTTCATCAGCCGGGGCCTGTGACCTGCGATAAGTTTCTTACTGTGGGTCACTGTCACAGCTGCAGGATCATGCTGACATCTGACAGCGTGATCCCAAAGCGCTATAACTGGTGGGAACTATGTTACCGTCGATCAAAGCCCCTGTTTCCCAGGTTGTCACGCAGATAACAGCGTGGGAAACCAGGGATGATCGGTTCGGGCCGACTTTTGCCAATTTTTGTGCACGAATCCGAATTAGCAATGTTCGTGCCGAATTTGAGATTGGCGAACGTTTTCCGAACATGTTCGCTTTGTCTCTCAATAACTCTAACATGTGTTAGCCCCATTTTAAGGCTGTTGTATATGAGCTCAGGCCTACTAGACACCCGTTCACCTGAAGGTTTGATTTGGTTCTGTCAATCAAGGTAACATCAATTATGTATGCTAATAACCTCCAATATGCTCTCTCTCAGGGTTCTTAGCTTGTCACCAATGGCACTAAAGCTTCAATGGACATATATGAATTAGTCTCTCATACAGAGGTGCTAGAGGCTCAAAGAGAGTTAGGATAAATGGTGAGCAGTTCAACTAGAACAATATAATGAGTATAAATTAACGTTTAGAACTGTTTGTAGTTAAAATAGCCTGCCCAAATATATTTATACATATTGGACGAACTCTTAAAGGAATTGTCTATTTTAACAGTGGCATCATACTTGGAACATGATTTTGTTGCATATACTAACTAACATAGGTTCTACAGGTTCTGAACTGATCTCCTTTGTGATGCATTGTCTGTTAGTAATGTTACTGCTGCCTTCATCATAGACGACATTGCTCTTCTAATGCAAAATTGACATTGACGGAGAGGAATGTGACAAGATCGGTCCATCAGACTACTCCAGATAAAAACATTACGCATAACAATGCTGTATTTCAATTGAAATACGTGCCCCTCTATCAACAGCTTTTTTCAGTCCATGTGATTTACGAAAGAGAAATATCTGTAGTACTTATATATTAGTAAGCAACAAATCTGCTGAAATAAAATGGATAACTTTAAATCTGACTTGCACATGGAAAAGTCACATTCATGAGGGAGTGTTCATTAAAATGTATTTGTTCTCTTGTCCAAAGTCATAGTTTCTCCTGGAAGTACACCTGTCTCAGTCAAGTAATTGTGCTCACTTAATATTAAAGATCTAAAAGAATTATTAATTTTAACATTAATTTGAACATGCCAAAGAGAATAAAATATATATAGGTTGTGCAATTATTTCTAACAAGAATTGATAGTTTGATAGCACTTCACTCAAGATTGAGCTTAAATAATCTTTCAAATGTTATGCAATTGGGCAAGACATCACATTTGCAGCAGAAGTTACTATGTATTCTTGTATCTTTCAAATAGATTCCTCAATCTACAATATTTATCCCATTTCCTATATGAATTTACTGATAGCTTTCCCTTTGTGCTACTTGTCTATATCTCACTGACTGAGTGGAAACAAAAACAACATTTTTTGTTTTTTTTTACTAAAGCCATAATCACAATTGAAATGTTTCATAGTGTGCAAACACAAATCACCATGTGGTCTTCACAAAACATTCAGTATGGTCAGACATTTTGCAATGGTCGCTTCTGACGTTTTCCTCCATAAAAAAATACTGAACTTGCGACACAGTTGTGGTAATCTTTCCACAACTTCCTAGTGATACCGTGTTCCCTTGGAGGCCCTGGCCTTAAGTGAATCTACTAGAAATGCTGTGATGGATCTTGAATGACCAGTTTATTCAAGTAAACATAACATAGCTTCTGATGTAAAACAAATCTGCTAAGAGATAGGAACTCAAAGTTTGCATAAATGATGTGAAAGACTGTTAATAATCAATAAATTATATTTTATTGCAATTATTATTCTCATATTCATAGATGGCTATTGTTGGATAGTGCTTGTAAAGAAACAAGAACGTTTGCAATTTACTGTTGATTAAAATTTGCAGCCATTCTTGGGATATTAATACTTGTCTTTTTTTCTTTATTTCCATGTCATTGCCTAAGGTCCTCCCAAGACCACCTCCTATCCTCCACACTTATTTGTTCCTCACCCAATCGCCTCCATGACTTCTCCTGAATATCCCCCATCCTATGGAATTCTGTGCCCCAACACATCCGAATATCCGCCACATTCGAATCCTTCAGATGGAACCTGAAAACCCACCTCTTCAAGAAAGCTTATGTAGCACCCTGAGGATCCGGCTGCTACAGGGGTATTGCACCTCAACCCAGAGGTGTGATATTCCACTCCCGGGTAAGGATGGAGTGTGGATCTGAGCTCGGTAGGCTGCATGCACTACACACATCCCATTTCCGAGGAACAGGCCGACGGTACTCCCACTTAGAAATGTGCAGGTACGACCGAGTCTGTTCCTGGCTGGAGTGGGAGGGGGGTGGAACATCCCAAGTAGTGTAGGGGCAGATAGGGGGAGCAGCCTGGGTAAAGATAGGAGCTCATTGGGTGCTGGTCACCTGAGCTCACACATAGAGGGTGTATATAAGGTGGGCACCAACTAAGAACAGGGTCAGTTGCAGAGAGAAAGTCAGCGAGCGGAGGAGAAGAGAGACCCAGAGTGAGAGAGGAGAGAGAGAGACCCAGAGGGGGAACCAGAAGAAAAGGACTCCAAGAACCCAACTTAAATCCCCGGGTGAAGAGTCGGCACAGGGTACCGGAACCCAAGCTGGTGGGGGCAAAAACACTCCCCAGCCAGAGACCGGAGACCGTGGGCAGCGTTTGTCACGGTCACCCACCACATCCACCACGAAGGCATACCACGAGGAGGGTCAGGGAACCCCAGGCCAAGGGTCTCACCACAGAAGGCCCGAGGGAGCTGGACCTGGGTGGATCAATAGTGGGGACGGCCAGAGAAAGGACAGAAGGAGAGCTCAGGGTCACGCTCCGGACTTATTTGGGAGTTGGCTGGATCCAGAACCTGGTGGACGCAGCACGGCTCGGGAGGTCACTCGAAGCTGGAGTGACCGGAACATCAGCAGTGAGTAAACATCCTAAACTGCATAACCCGACTCTGTCTCTGATTGCCGTCTACACTGCATCACCACAACTCCCATCCTCTGCACCTGATCCCCCTGAGGCTATACCCCACCCGTTGGGGGTTATACCATCACAAGCTGCACCTACACCATCAGCCTCAGCGGACCCTGCTGCAGCGGCGGCCATAGTGACCGCAATACAACGGGTGGCGTAGTCGACAATAAAGAACTTATAACATCTGTAGGACTGCCACATACAACTGAGTTTGACACCCTGGGCACGGACCGGGTCACAGCCACTCGGAAGACTACAACTCCCATCTGATCCGGCTCCGGATATTCCCCCTAAAGAATATGGCCCAGGGGGCGCGTCAACTTTGGCGTAGTCGGCAGGATTACGTGCCCGCAACACCCGGGTACTGCGTGCCTGAAGAAAAGAACGAGTTTACCTCAAAAAGAAGTCTCCTGCCGGTTCCGGAGGGTCCCCGCCATCGGACCCCATCATCAGTCGATTCCAGCCGGTTGTCCGCCATTAACCGCGTTTTCCCGCCATCTGCAGAGTTTCCCGCCACTGGGAAGCGATTCCCGCCATTTCCAAAGGTTTCCCGCCTTGGAAGAGCGGACGCCATTATGGGCGTGCCAGAGGGTGGCGAGAGGCCACCTCCCATCGTGGGCCAGGACCGAAAATGGCGCCAAAAGTGGAAACCGCCCCCACCAACAGAGACTGTGATGCTAGAGGTGTCTGTCAGCGTGAAAGAACAGCCCCTGGAGCTGACAATCACCAAGTGGCCCCGGGACCGCCCTCGAAGGGGGAGGAGACGAAAGGAGAGAACAAAGATGGGTGCCGCCTGGAGCAGTCTAGAGCGAGCGCACCCGGAGGCAAGAAGCCTGGAGAGGAGTAGCAGAGAAGCTCACCCGGAGATGGCCAGAGAGCAGAGCAGCACCGGCCCGCTGGCCAGGAGCCTGCTGGAAGAAGAGCAGAGCAGCACCGACCCGTTGGTCAGGAGCCTGCTGGAAACCACGACCCCACTAGGCCTAGTGGAGGTCCTCGCACAGCTCCCCCGAGACCGGGAGTGTGCACAGACTGCCCTGGAGGGCCTCGCACGGAGGATGGCCCGGGTACAGCGAGAGACATTGGCGGAGTGGAGCCGAGAGATGGCCCAGCAAACCAAGACCCGGAGCACGCCAGCCAAGATGAGGAGACAGACCGCCTCTGAGGATGGCGCGGGAGGACCCAAGGCCGGAGACGGCGCCGAGAAGGGAGTCGAACGCATGGAGGCAGGTAAAGGGGACGTCAATACCCCAAACCAGGACACCGCTTACCTGCCCCAGCTCCCCGTCGCAGAGCCCGAAAGTCCCCCTGCTGTGCCCGAAAACGCCATGTCACCGACGCAGACTAGGCCCCAACCAGAAGCCGCCGCCGCGACCCCTGTGACGCCATGCGCACCGACCCCGAGCGTGGCAAAACAGGAAGTAACACCAGCCTGGTCGCAGGGCCTAGAATTCCCGGGCGTCGCATCACCAACAGCGCCCCCTACCTCCGCGGAGCCTCCGGCCTGGCCGCAAGGCCAGGTAGCCCAGGGCGCCGCCGTCCTAACGGTGCCCTTCACCTTCCAGGTGCCCCAGGCCTGGCCGCAAGGCCTGGGCAACCCGGGCGCCACCACCACCGCGCCCGCACCCGTAAAACCAAGGGTGCCGCGTCTGGGAGAGGACTTGTTTGCCCAGCACACGTGGCCGGACGGGCAGCCTTTCATCTGGCCCCAGAAATATTATGAACTGGAGCACCAGAGGAGAGTTGGGGCCATGTGTGCACCCCTGATTCCGGCTCCGAAGCCCGTGATAAGGATCTCGCCCCCGCTTGAAGAGACCCAATTTGAGTGGGACCCCACCGGAGAAGACCTAATGGGGTTCACTCAAGAAACCAGGGCAGCTGCAGCGGAGCGTGCTGCGTGCTGCCGACAGCAGCTCGAGGAGTTTGCGAGGGAGCGGAGAGAGAGGCGGGTCCGGGAACAACAGGCCCAAATAAGGAGCGCCGAGCAGAAGAGCCGAACCAGGAGGGACTCCCGTGCAGCGCACAGTCCCCGCACCACCGGGACTGTAATTAAGTTCAACATGCAGCATGGGTGGGGCTTCATCAGAGACCACAACACCCCCGGCGACGTCTTTGTCACGCGCAGAGATGTGGAGTCCCATCTGCCGGAGGGGCACAGAGGTCGTGACCTTTATATCGGGGACGAGGTCACCTTCACCCGGCACAAGTGTGCCAAAGGACCTTACGCCCTCCATGTGCATCGCCTGACAGAGGAGGAGCTGCGATGTGAGGAGGAAGAGCAAGAGGATCCGGACGGGTCTGAAGCTGAGATCCCCAAAGAAGGAGCAGGAGGAAGACGTTGTTGAGTACAGCGGAGTAGGTGCTGTAAATAGTTACCCGATCGGGGTATAAAGAAACTGTTACTGCAAATATAGTCCCCGTTGGGACCAGCTGAGTGAACTGTTTACCCGTTTACCCTTAATCCCACAGGCTGAGGACTGTGAGCAGCCATTCCCTTTCCCTCCTTACCTGGCCGAGGACTGAGAGCGGCCATATCCCTGTATATAGTTGCGCGTCCTAAAGCGCCCCCTACCGGTTTTATAGGGAAAACCAGTTTTCCAGAGAGACTGTCGCGCTTTACCCGGTCACACGTTGCACAGTGACCGGAGGAGGAGCCTGAGGCGACGAGGATGTTTTATCTGCTAAGATATGTTGTTTTATATGTTTTATATGTTTATGAAAAAAATTTGTATGTTTTGGTGTTGTTTTTGTCTTACAGCCCGAGGACGTGCTGTGATTTACCGGGGGGGAATGTAGCACCCTGAGGATCCGGCTGCTACAGGGGTATTGCACCTCAACCCAGAGGTGTGATATTCCACTCCCGGGTAAGGATGGAGTGTGGATCTGAGCTCGGTAGGCTGCATGCACTACACACATCCCATTTCCGAGGAACAGGCCGACGGTACTCCCACTTAGAAATGTGCAGGTACGACCGAGTCTGTTCCTGGCTGGAGTGGGAGGGGGGTGGAACATCCCAAGTAGTGTAGGGGCAGATAGGGGGAGCAGCCTGGGTAAAGATAGGAGCTCATTGGGTGCTGGTCACCTGAGCTCACACATAGAGGGTGTATATAAGGTGGGCACCAACTAAGAACAGGGTCAGTTGCAGAGAGAAAGTCAGCGAGCGGAGGAGAAGAGAGACCCAGAGTGAGAGAGGAGAGAGAGAGACCCAGAGGGGGAACCAGAAGAAAAGGACTCCAAGAACCCAACTTAAATCCCCGGGTGAAGAGTCGGCACAGGGTACCGGAACCCAAGCTGGTGGGGGCAAAAACACTCCCCAGCCAGAGACCGGAGACCGTGGGCAGCGTTTGTCACGGTCACCCACCACATCCACCACGAAGGCATACCACGAGGAGGGTCAGGGAACCCCAGGCCAAGGGTCTCCCCACAGAAGGCCCGAGGGAGCTGGACCTGGGTGGATCAATAGTGGGGACGGCCAGAGAAAGGACAGAAGGAGAGCTCAGGGTCACGCTCCGGACTTATTTGGGAGTTGGCTGGATCCAGAACCTGGTGGACGCAGCACGGCTCGGGAGGTCACTCGAAGCTGGAGTGACCGGAACATCAGCAGTGAGTAAACATCCTAAACTGCATAACCCGACTCTGTCTCTGATTGCCGTCTACACTGCATCACCACAACTCCCATCCTCTGCACCTGATCCCCCTGAGGCTATACCCCACCCGTTGGGGGTTATACCATCACAAGCTGCACCTACACCATCAGCCTCAGCGGACCCTGCTGCAGCGGCGGCCATAGTGACCGCAATACAACGGGTGGCGTAGTCGACAATAAAGAACTTATAACATCTGTAGGACTGCCACATACAACTGAGTTTGACACCCTGGGCACGGACCGGGTCACAGCCACTCGGAAGACTACAACTCCCATCTGATCCGGCTCCGGATATTCCCCCTAAAGAATATGGCCCAGGGGGCGCGTCACTTACAGCCTGCAATGACGCCGCTGACTCCTCAACACCACTGGAGCTGCTGCCTTACCAACACCAGACCTGTGCCTCACCAACACCGGAGCGGCTGCAACCCCCCAACCTACTGTCTGGGCAGGGTCCTCTTCCCTCTGTACCAGTCTATGATTGTTAGTTCGTGTACTGTAAGTAATATCTGTATTTGGTATGTATCCCCTTCTCATGTACAGCACCATGGAATCAATGGTGCTATATAAATAAATAAATAATAATAAGGGACCGACCACTGCTATTTGTTTAGTGGGTAAGCACTACAACTAAGCACTACAACTGATGTTGGGAGATAAAGAAAGCTCCAGTGGTCCCAGCCAGCTTCAAAACAGAAGACAAGAACTTGTAAGTAAGCATTGTATGTTGACAGCAGTGGTGGTCAGTCTCCTAGGCAACGCGCTGTAAACAAAGCAAAATATTACAATTTAAGGAATGGCTGAAAATTTTTGTAATCAATAAATTTAAAAAGTGTGTTTTCAAACTCTATATAACAATAACCATCTGTGAAGATGGGAATAGCCTATTAAGTAGGCACAGTTAAGTACTTCTAAAGTCTTCATATTGATATACTGAACTAGAGACATACAGTGCAATACCTTTTCTATGACTCACTTTGATTTTTTAATTTTTTGGTAAAAATATTCAATTTGATTTTCAAATAAGTTGTTAAGAAAAAAAATATGTGGTTGTCAACTCAGGTATTTATTACTCTTTGTTATGTGAACTAAAAAATTAAAACATCAATTTTCGCATAGTAATTGAATAAGAAAAAGCATCCTGTTCCACATACTGCGTTAATTTGTATAGGTCACTCAAGTCAGCGTATCGGCGGATGCAACAATTCTATCTTGGTAGAGATTAAGAGCAGTGATGAAAACAACTTATAAAGTAAAGCTTTTAATAGATGAGAAAGTGCTTCTCTATCACTATTCCTCTGTTGATTAATCTAAGCTGGCCAGACAATGATTCATTAGCTATACCAGCTGCTTTCAATCTAATGTAAAATTGATTGCATGAGTGTCTATACACATTTCACCTACAGTACAGACCAAAAGTTTGGACACACCTCATTTAAAGATTTTTCTGTATTTTCATGACTTTAAAATTTGTACATTCACACTGAAGGCATCAAAACTATGAATTAACACATGTGGAATTATATACTTAACAAAAAAGTGTGAAACAACTGAAAATATGTCTTATATTCAAGGTTCTTCAAAGTAGCCACCTTTTGCTTTGATGACTGCTTTGCACACTCTTGGCATTCTCTTGATGAGCTTCAAGAGGTAGTCACCGGAAATGGTCTTCCAACAACCTTGAAGGAGTTCCCAGAGATGCCAAGCACTTGTTGGCCCTTTTGCCTTCACTCTGCAGTCCAGCTCACCCCAAACCATCTCGATTGGGTTCAAGTCTGGTGACTGTGGAGGCCAGGTCATCTGGCGTAGCACCCCATCACTCTCCTTCTTGGTCAAATAGCCCTTACACAGCCTGGAGGTGTGTTTGGGGTCATTGTCCTGTTGAAAAATAAATGATGGTCCAACTAAACGCAAACAGGATGGAATAGCATGACGCTGCAAGATGCTGTGGTAGCCATGCTGGTTCAGTATGCCTTCAATTTTGAATAAATCCCCAACAGTGTCACCAGCAAAGCACCCCCACACCATCACACCTCCTCCTCTATGTTTCACGGTGGGAACCAGGCATGTAGAATCCATTCGTTCACCTTTTCTGCGTCGCACAAAGACACGGTGGTTGGAACCAAAGATCTCAAATTTGGACTCATCAGACCAAAGCACCGATTTCCACTGGTCTAATGTCCATTCCTTGTGTTCTTTATCCCAAACAAGTCTCTTCTGCTTGTTGCCTGTCCTTGGCAGTGGTTTCCTAGCAGCTATTTTACCATGAAGGCCGGCTGCACAAAGTCTCCTCTTAACAGTTGTTGTAGAGATGTGTCTGCTGCTAGAACTCTGTGTGGCATTGACCTGGTCTCTAATCTGAGCTGCTGTTAGCCTGCGATTTCTGAGGCTGGTGACTCGGATAAACTTATAAGGCAAGAAATCCCATTTATTAAACCTGACAGGGCACACCTGGGAAGTGAAAACCATTTCCGGTGACAACGTCTTGAAGCTCATCAAGAGAATGCCAAGAGTGTGCAAAGCAGTCATCAAAGCAAAAGGCGGCTACGCTGAAGACCCTAGAATATAAGACATATTTTCAGTTGTTTCACACTTTTTTGTTAAGTATATAATTCCACATGTGTTAATTCATAGTTTTGATGCCTTCAGTGTGAATGTACAATTTTCAAAGTCATGAAAATATAGAAAAATCTTTAAATAAGAAGGTGTGTCCAAACTTTTGGTCTGTACTGTACATTTTGGCCAATAACACACCCAAAAAATTATAGCCATCTCAATAGACCATTGTGTAGAGCAGGGATCCCGCTACCTATGGCTCGGGAGCCACATTTGGCTCACGGGACCATGATATGTGGCTCGCTGCTGTCTGCCAGCTTGGTGCATTAGCATCATTTCTAGCAAACAGTTATGAGGAGCAGGACTCCAGGTGGTGACATTAATTAGTAGCGCCAACATAGAAGAGCAGATTTGGATGAATATACAGGGTGGTCCAAAAGTAGGTGACCAGAAAATAGTAACATTTATTTTGATTTATATATAAAATTATATTTACTAACACAAGCATAACATTGACAATTAAATTTTATTCTGAACAATAATACAAAAGCCCTTAAATTTTATCAACGCAGGTGCTCAAACTGTTTTCCATTACAATTTGCACAGCTTTGAAGTTAGCCTCTTACACTTCGACAAACTTTTCTGCACAAGTCTCTTTGGGTATTAATTTCTTGAAATGCATCTCTTATGTAATTTTTCAAATCACTGACAATTTTTGGATTTCGACTATAAACTTTGTCCTTGAGTACTCCCCAAAAGAAAAAATCCATTGGGGTCAAGTCTGGTGAACGTGCCGGCCAATCAAGTGGGCCTCTTAGACCAATCCATTTATTAGGAAATGTTTCATCAAGATACTCGCGGACTACTCTTGAATAATGTGGAGGGGCCCCATCTTGTTGGAAATAAAGGTCATTTGAATTAGGCTGTTGCTGTAACTGGGGAACAACTTGATTCATTAGAATTTCGAGATACTTATCTCCTGTGACTGTTCCATCAAAAATTATTGGTCCTAAAACACCAAAACTTGAAATACCACCCCAAACATTGACATCGGGCTCATTTAGTTGTTGCTCTAATGTTAAATGCATGTTCTCATTATACCAGTAAATACAACTATGTCTGTTAATATGGCCGGAGAATTTGAAAGAAGCTTCATCACTCCACATAATGTTATCTAAAATAACTTGATATTGTTTGATAAATCTCCCCCTTCATAACCTTATTACACTTTCTGTCCACCTACTTTTGGACCACCTTGTATACTGGTCTTGGTGATGGAGAGATAGAATAAGTGCTAAGCTGGACTTAAGATTCTACTGCCAGATAAAGGAGATGCCTGAAGCTAGATGCAATATTCTGGTGGCAGTACTAGATGCAAGAATACTGAATCAGGGTAAAGTGGGAACGCTTAGATGCAAGTATACTTTTTTGGCATTGGCAGACACAGACAGAAGTGAGGTTCTGGGCAAGAACAGCATATGGGCCCTTTGCAGTCCATCATAATGAACAATCCCACCTGCTTTGGAAGTGGAAATGGGCCATCTTACCTCTTGGGCCCCTGTGCAAAATTAAATGTTCGCTCTTGTGCCTTGGTGTAATTTCTGTGGGGAAGGTGTCTCTATTTGTGGGAAGGCAAAAGCTGGATGTCACTATTCAAGGGAAGGGGGGAAACTTTGGATGTGGCTCGCGACATGCTCTCTGAGCTGAATGTGTCTCTCAAGGTAAGAAAGGTTGGGGATCACTGGTGTAGAGCATGGCTACTAGGACTATATATACACTATTTAGTACTAAATTCCTAAATCACAGAAGGGACAGAATTTTATAGTATTAGAGTATGTGTGACTGCAGACTCATGAATCCCGCCAGCTGAGAGGATTCACTGGTTCCTGAACTGGTAACAGCAGTGATATATGAGTTATGCATACTCCCAGGCTGAGCCTAATTAGTGAATCGAGCAAGGTCGTGCCGACTGGACAGCCGCACCCACTAGACAGCTGCACACTCGCTCCAAACAATTGTATGGAGCGAGGCCACGCGCACTAGACGGGCTCTGCCCTGGAGTATGCATAACGCATACATCACCATTATTCCTGGCTCAGAAACCGGCGAATCCTTCAGGTGCACAGTACATGCGCTGGTGGATTCATAAGTCTGCAGTCACACAGAGTTACTGCAGATTTTTCATTTTAAACCGGACCACCCCTTTAAATGTAAACTTCTATTATTATGTGCAGATCCTCCTGGGTGACAAGAGCTCTAAATATTTAAAGAGGAGGTCCCAACTGCTAACCATTGATGTAGCACTAGTTGTACCCAATGGCTCAATTTTTTATTAGATTGGGAGCAACACTTTTAAAGAACGGTTGTAAATATGAAGAAATGTATGTTTTTATCCATACTTAATAAATAATTTTTATCGAAGTGATGGCCATCTTTTGGATTATACACGTGTCTTGGAGAGAAATTGCTGTGCACCTAGCAGGTGAACGGATTGGATCTCCTATTTTATTATTCATTATTAGAAACTTTTTTTCCAAATCAAACATAACTAAACAAAAGAATTTATTCAGATACATTGGTGCATTATTTTGCAGCAATTTAATTCTCACTAGTCTTCTTTTCTTTTATTACACCTGCCATGTCTTCTGTTGTTATCCATTTTTCTTCAGACTACTTGCAGAGCACTAAGTTAAAGGAGAATCAATTAACAAAGCATTCCTCTCTACTATTCTAACAGTCTTTTGTGTATGTGCCTTGGGACATTCCACAAAGTTAATGGAAAAAAATAAAAACATCAATAGCTTTCTGTAAGCAGGTAAATAACAAAAAGAGATTTTAATGTTGTGTGAACTGTTTCCAGCCTTAAACTAAAAGAGGTTTGAAGAATTTCAAACCTAAAGGAGTCCAAGAACGGAAATGCACTGGATCAAATGTAGAAAATTCCAACACACTTTAAATATTAATGCCTTGTATATTTATTCACTTATCTTCATCAACGTGCAAATTAGAAATCTGAAAATCCTGCCCTTACATCATATATTTGTTATAAGCTGCACATATGAATTGTTTATCTATACTCCTTAACACTGAAATTGCAACACCAATAAGAAAAACTATGCAAATCACATTCTCGATAAATATGTTAATAATATGCAAATGATGAAAAAACGAAACAAAATTTCAAAACATCTCAATTTGTTTAGTATTGATTATGAATATCACACACAGAAATACAAGCACTTGCACGGCTTGACATTTTATCAATGAGATTATTAATAATTGTCTGAGGAAAGTTCTGCAATGCTGAGTGCACTTGGGTAGGTAAATTATTAAGAACTCCTGCTGGCAGCTCCCTTTGAAATTGTTGACCAATGATATCCCAGATATGCTCAAAGGAAGACAAGTCTGGAGATGCTGCAGGCCATGGTAGCATATTTAAGCCAAGCAGGCTGCTTACAGTAGAATGAGCTACAAGCAACCAAATGCTATCGTTTTGAAAAAATGGCTCCTGGGACACTTTGTAGAAATGGCTGTACGATGGGTTCCATGATTGATCTATTATGTACTGCAAGTAAAATTGGACATCACATACCAAGGCTATGGCGTCAAACATTGTCTACATAAACCATCAAAAGACATATGCATGACATTAGGCTACTAGCCAGATGTCCTACTACAGGTGTTCCATTGACTTCGTGCCACTGTTCTCAAAGTTTATTATGGTGCAGAGCAAAATGCCAATGAAGGCTGGAATAGAGGTCTATTCTCTTCAGCAGTGAGTCCCGCTTCTGTCTAAGATGCATTGATAGCCAGAGATTGGCCTAGAGACCACATGGGCAATGCCATGAAGTGGCCTTCATGAGGGAATGTCACATGGGTCCTACTTCTGGGAGGTGGCATAATGTACGATAACCCGACTCCTCTAACCTTAATTTCAAGTACACTAACAGCTCAACATTACATTTACTTGGTCATAGAGCCAATGGTAAGGCCATTTGTCCGCAGTGTTTCAATATGACAATGCCAGACTGCATGTTGCATATGTATGTATGTTTCCTTGAAAAGTGCAACATTTATTCAGTACTTTATGCTATGACTAAGGGTCAAATATGATCCAAAACGCGTAAGCCTACAAATGCTTTTATCTCTGTTGGAATTGTATTTTTTAATGATGGATTAAATAAAGGCTTTTTCTAATTTTTCTACATCGTGTGCTGGAAAACTATTTTTTATTTCACTGAGGATTTTTCTCCCAGATGGGGATGGACTAATTACGAGCACCGAGATCATGGAAAGGAGGACTGGGCAGGCTGGGCCAGGTGATCTGAAGATCTTTTTCTTACTTGCATGTTGCATATGGTATTGTGAGCAGACTGCGTGGCCTAAAATGTACTACTATAGCCTGCAGCGTCTCGGACTGTTCTCACATTGAGCACCTCTTAGATCTCATTGATCAGCAACTGCAAAGGAAGCTTCCAGCAGTGGATGTTGATGATTTGTGTGCCCCAGTGCATTCATCATGGCAGAAAATTCCTTAGACAACCATTAATAACCTCATTGATAACTTGACAAGGCATGTTACGTACGGGTATTTCTTCACTTGATTCTCATACTCAATACTGAATAAATTGAGATGTTTGGAAAGTTTTGTTTCCATTTTTTCATTATTTGTATATCATTAACCTGTCTATCAATCCTGTGATTTCCATAAATGAATGATTTTTCTTTCTTGGTATTGCAATTCAAATATTGGGGAATGTATATATATTTTACCTACCTAGTGTCATATTTTGTCCATGTTGTACCAAACAGTGCCATGAGATTCCCATGTATTGATAATATAAAGCTATGTTTTCCGATAAAGTACATACTTCCACTCATTCTTATGCAGCATCCACAGAGTGAAATGGTTTATATATGGCATACAGACTTAGCAACTTTAAAGGCATAAATCCAAGCCATGTGCCGAAATCAAGCAAAATAGTGTGCAGATTAAAGTTGACACAATAAAGCCTATTCCTCAGCTTCAACAAACCATCTTCATAGTGAAGCAGGGATAGTTTTTGGGATATGCAACCAGGGAGATCACTTAAATGGCTTCACTTATATGAACACAGCCAATAACCTAGTACCAAGGAGTTGAGATCACAACAAAACATGTACACTTTAAAAAACTAAACATTATTTTACAATACTCTTTTATGAGATGTCTTTGCTATATGTGCTTATGCGTGGCCATCAAGTGGTTGTGATGTCAAGGGTTTTGTTAGCCTGTCACAATATTATATTATTTTTGTTTCAAGAGTAGGGATAAGCGAACCCATAGAAGTTTGGGTTCATCGAGTTAGGCTGAAATTGAGTCCAAAGTTTTGTTTGGGTACCAGAACATGACCCAAATTTGACCCTGGACCTGAACCCCATATTAGTCAATGGAGCCCTGAATTTTGGGGCTTAAAATGGCTGTAAAATGGTCATAGTTAGGGCTAGGGGGCTGCAAAAGGAAGCAAAATTGGGGTAAGAGCAGGACAATTGCCCTGCAAACAAATATGGATAGGAAAATGACTTGAAATAAAATGTAGTAAAAAAAAAAAAAATAATAATATTGAACTAGGAGGTGGAGGTCCAAAGTGGAGGAGTGGAGCAGTGCCTTGAGTGTGTAGTTCACTGTACTTGTTAATAAATAAATGTATGAAAAAAATATATGGTCCCCCCTATTTTTAATAACCAATCAGGGGAAAGCAGATAGCTGTGAGCTGATCTTATTATGCTGGGAAGGGGTAAATATCCATGGACCTTCCCAGCAAATTAATAGCAGCCCCCAGGTTTGCCTTTGCTGGTTATTAAAAATAGGAGGACAATAAAAAAAATTATGTGGGTCTCCCCTATTTTTATAACCAGCTAAGGCAAAGCAGACAGCTGGGGGCTGATATTAATAGACTGAGAAGAGACATGGATATTTGCCCCTTCTCATACTAATGATACCAGTCCTCAGCCATCCCAGAAATGGCGCATCCATTAGATGTGCCTATTGTGGTGCTTAGCTCTTACCAATTGCCTTGTTGTGTTGGCAATCGGGGTAATGGAATTGTGGGGTTGATGGCAACAGCTGGCTAATGAATGCATCATTTCTGGGGCGGCTAAGGGATGGTCTTATTAGGCTGGGAAGGTGCCAATATCCATGGCCCTTTCCAGCCTATTAATATTAGCCTCTGGCTGTCTGTTTTGCCTTAGCTGGTTATTAAACAAGGGGACCCTGTATCATTTTTTTAGGTTCCTCCCATTTTTAATAACCAGTAAAGGCAAAGCAGAGTGCTGGGGGCTGATATTAATAGCCTGGGAAGGTTCATGGATATTGATCCCTTCCCAACATAATAAGACCAGCTCACAGCTGTCTGCTTTCCCTTGGCTGGTTATTAAAATTAGGGGGGACTGCATGTTGTTTTATTAAATAATTTATTTATTTTACACTGTCAGGCCAGATGACGTGGTGGGCTGGCCAATCACAGCCATGCCATTACTTGGCAAGGCTGTGATGGGGCTGGAAGTGCCCAAAGCCTCAAAGCTTGTTGGTAGGCTGCACTGCAGTCTTTCAACAAGCTTTATTAGGCTGCCAAACCCAAACAGTAATACGGACGTACAGTAAGAAATCTGTGTTCGGAGTTTGGTATCAGACACTTTACCGTTTGGGTTCGCTCATCCTTATTCATGAGATATTGGAGTCCTTAACCAAATTTGAGAACAAAATGAGGTTTGGCACATACTGTATGCATATTCTATATTATTAATCTAGAAGATGAGGAATGGAAACAGAATGTACTGCAGAGAGATGCTGTCCAAACTAAAGCCAGCACAGCATTGTAGGTACTAGCTATTAGAAAAAAACTCTCACCAGAAAAAACTACTAATAAGGAAGAGGTTTGTCTACATGTGAAATAAATTCATAAGTAAAAAAATCAAATCAAATAATCTGTCAAATTTTTCCTTTCATAACTGGTACAAGGGTGGGGGTGGAGGGGAACTTATAGACTTTACATAATCCAATAAATCTGACAGAATTTCAAAAGTATAGTTTGGAGACCGCTCTGTAGTGACCAAAACACAGTAAGTTTTTAAGCATTTTTTAGTAAGACTTTTTTGGGAGAGGATACGGAATAACAGAGTTAATATTCATGCAGAGTATTTTCATGAAGATTTTTGAAATCTGTTTTTGTGTATCAGGTTTTTTTTTGCAGCTTACTGAGTCAGTGGCCAAATTCGTAGCTTTTCTTCAGGCTTAAAAAAAACATGGAAAAAACAGGAAACAGTTTAATTAAAGTGAATCTGTCAGCAGGATTTCACCCCTAAACTATTTATATGAATAAGTAACTCTGTTACCGAAAAACCTGCATATGAATCGATAAGCAAAACAGAGTGAAGTGCTTTGGATGCCTGAAAGAACTTTTAATGCCTCTGCCACTTCAGCTCTATTCCTCTCCTGCTTGACTGACAACTCCTTTGCTGTGTGACAAATCAAAGGAGCTGTCAGCTGAAGTGACAGAGGCTTGAGCAATGCTTCCAGGTGTCCACAGCACTTCAGCCTAAATGGCATATCGATTCAAAGGCCGATTTCTCAATAAGTGAGGAATGGACTGGCTAGCTGCGGGTATGGCTGGACTTGTCTGTGTAGCAGCTACATGTACATATACAGTGCCTACAAGTAGTATTCAACCCCCTGCAGATTTAGCTGGTTTGATAAGATGCAAATAAGTTAGAGCCTTCAAACTGCAAACGAGAGTAGGTTTTATGAACAGAAGCATAAATCTTACAAACCAAAAAGTTATGTTGCTCAGTTGAATTTTAGTAAATTTTAAACATAAAAGTGTGGGTCAATTATTATACAACCCCTATGTTTAATATTTTGTGGAATAACCCTTGTTTGTAATTACAGCTAATAATCGTCTTTTATAACACCTGATCAGGCCGGCACAGGTCTGTGGAGTTATCTTGGCCCACTCCTCCAAGCAGATCTTCTCCAAGTTATCTAGGTTCTTTGGGTGTCTCATGTGGACTTTATTCTTGAGCTCCTTCCACAAGTTTTCAATTGGGTTAAGGTCAGGAGACTGACTAGGCCACTCCAACACCTTGACTTTTTCCCTCTTGAACCAGGCCTTGGTTTTCTTGGCTGTGTGCTTTGGGTCGTTGTCTTGTTGGAAGATGAAATTACGACCCATCTTAAGATCCTTGATGGAGGAGCGGAGGTTCTTGGCCAAAATCTCCAGGTAGGCCGTGCTATCAATCTTCCCATGGATGCGGACCAAATGGCCAGGCCCCTTGGCAGAGAAACAGCCCCACAGCATGATGCTGCCACCACCATGCTTGACTGTAGGGATGGTATTCTTGGGGTCGTATACAGTGCCATCCAGTCTCCAAACGTCACGTGTGTGGTTGGCACCAAAGATCTCGATCTTGGTCTCATCAGACCATAGAACCTTGAACCAGTCTGTCTCAGAGTCCTCCAAGTGATCATGAGCAAACTGTAGACGAGCCTTGACATGACGCTTTGAAAGTAAAGGTACCTTATGGGCTCGTCTGGAACGGAGACCATTGCGGTGGAGTACGTTACTTATGGTATTGACTGAAACCAATGTCCCCACTGCCATGAGATCTTCCCGGAGCTCCTTCCTTGTTGTCCTTGGGTTAGCCTTGACTCTTCGGACAAGCCTGGCCTCGGCACGGGAGGACACTTTCAAAGGCTGTCCTGGCCGTGGAAGGCTAACAGGTAGGCCCAAGTCCTTGGAAAGGGTTTTGTACCCCTTGCCAGCCTTGTGACCCTCCACGATCTTGTCTCTGATGGCCTTGGAATGCTCCTTTGTCTTTCCCATGTTGACTATGTCTGAGTGCTGTTCACAAGTTTGGGTAGGGTCTTAAATAGTCAGAAAAGGCTGGCAAAAGAGATCTTTAATCCACACATGTGAAGCTCATTATTCTTGGTGCCTGAACTACTTCTTAATACTTTTGGGGGACCAAACAGAATTCTTGTGGTTTGAGGGGTTGAATAATAAATGACACTCTGAATTAACTTTTAACATTTTAAAAAAAAAAAAAAATTTGCTGCAGTGCATTTCCCACTTCCAGGCTGATCTACAGTACAAATGTCACAATGCCAAGTTAATTCCGCATGTGTCAACCAGCTAAATCTGCAGGGGGTTGAATACTACTAGTAGGCACTGTAGTTTGGGTGGTGAAATCCTGTGGACAGATTCCCTTTAAAGAGTATATTAAAAGAGTGCAGTAGCATCACTACCACAAGCCACATAAAAAAAACCTGTGTGTGAGTATACCCTAAAAAATAAAACACACACATTAAACCGAATATTTAAAAGAATATATTAAATAAGTCTTGGTAAAGATATGTACCTTGACATCCTGCTAAGTTATTGCTGTTAATAGTGTAGTTGTTTTAATGTAATATGCCGTTATTTTATCATAAAATAACAATTGTATCATCTTTGCTCCTATATATTAGTGCTGATACTATTTTGAATGATTGCTCTGCTGTAAACAGATGACTATGCAGAGAACTGGCAATGGGTTAAGCATGTGTGACCAGCAGCATTCACCTTGTTAGGAAGATCCACACATTGCAGTATAAATGAAACACCAGGTGGCATCAAAGTAAGAAATTGTCCTTTTATAACATCCTTTAAATAGCAAACTTTTTTATGATCTATACAATAAACATGACACTTAATGCTGGGACAATCCTTTCCTATTAAAGCACTGGCACTCTCAGAATTAATTTGTGTTTGTCATTATTTTATTGATTAACTTCTTCAGTATTGTATTTACCTATGAAAATTAATTGATAGATGATATTAAGGAGAGAAAACATAAAGTCACTAATAAATGTAACCCACCTAACCCTGGGAAAAGTACATTCCCCACTCTAACAGCACTACAACACACCTTTTACCTGGTATGGATTGCATTCACCCCCAATTTCTGTAGGTAATAAGCACTATGAGAGAAATACCATTATTTCTAATATTTAAAGAGAATCTGATTCAAGGTGTTTGCTACCCTATTTGAGAGCAACATGATGTAGGGGCAGAGACTCTGATTCCAGTGATGTATCACTTACTGGGCTGCTTGCTTCAGTTTTGATTAAAAACTGTTTTATATGCCAAAGACCTACCAATTCTCTGAATACTGAGCTCTATATAACCCCACCCACACCACTGATTGGCAGCTTTCTGTGTACACTGTGCATATGCAGAAAATTGACAATGAGTGATGGGGATGTGTTTGGACTACATGGCAGCAGGTCAAGTAGTCCTGAAGTGATAATCTCCTGCTGACAAAACAATGACTTTTTAAAAACTGCTGCCAATGGACGATTAATGACACATAGCTCTGCCCTTACATTACACTGCTGTCAAATTAGGTAGCAAAAACTTGGTGACAGTTTCCCTTTAAGGGGCCTACTGTTTGGGCGCACAGTCTATATTGCACAGGGCTGAAGTATAGCAAGTATGGCGTCACTATTTAAATTGGGTCAAGCAACAAACTCCTTTATTGCTCCTTCTTAATAACTTTGTAACATAACTGAATAATAACATTTAATTCTATTCTAAATGATGAAAAGTGAAAACTATTTCCAGAACAGACATCAATCAGTAAAACAGTTACTAGAAATGATGTACTAAAATGTGTCAGATTTCCAAATGACTGCAATTGTATAATTAGTCATAGACAACCCAGTTTCATGTATTCTACACAGCAATTTCCTTTTAAAAGGTTTATTTCTCCTCTATAAATTCTTTTGACTTTTACTATTGTAGAGATATTTCCAAGGATTACATTGTAACTTTTGGTATAATAAAGCAAGGTTTTTAATATTGTCTTTCTTTTGTGCAATAAAGCATGAGAAAAATAAAATCTGGAAAAAACAATTGCCAATTGATGGAGATAGGATTTAAGGAAAGACTGAGCTCTGTGAATCAAGTCTATCAGACAGCAATAACAATCTGCAGCGGAAAGCCGCTATTTGATGATAACAGATGACAGTGAAATTGGTAATGATGCTCGCAGTATCTTCTTCAAATGAATTGTGGATACAATCTGTCTTCAACTTTGATACCTGACATTGTGAATAACACTAAAGCTACAAAACAAACAAGATGGATTTAAACAAGTCTTTCACAGATGTATATCTTTTTTAAGCTGTTAACTCAGATTCAACTCATGAAATACTCTCAGTTTTTAAGAAAACATGTCTTTCATTTCCTATTACCTATCTACCTGTCGGTCTGTCTCTCTGTCTCTGTCTATCTGTTTGTTTGTCCATCCATCTACAGCGGATGAAATAAGTATTGAACACGTCATCAATTTTAGTAAATATATTTCTAAAGCTGCTATTGACATGAAATTCTCACCAGATGTTGGTAACAACTCATCCAATCCACACAGCCAGAGAAATCAAACCATAGATGTTCATAAGAGAGACACCTAAGCAGAATAAGGGACCTTAAATTATTAGAAAATAACTTCTCTGCTAATCGAATTTACCTCGAAAAATTCGATTTTTTCTCTCATCCGCTCATCTCTAGCATTGAGACATCTTTATCAAGTGTCCATATAGCATAGTAGTGGGACAGATTAGGATTTCTGCTTTTTAGAGATGAATGGATGTGTGATCCTTCCTACCAACTTAAAGAAAATCACCTATTATTTAAATCAGGTTCTTTTCAATCTCTCTTATTTTTTCTTTTTATAATTACCGTATTTTGCGAATTATAAGACACACTGGATTATAAGACGCACTCCAAATTTTGGGGTGGAAAACAGGAAAAAAATTTTTTTTTTACATAAAATGGTGCGCCTTATAATCCTTTTTACCTGGGGGGCAGCGGTGGTGGAGTAGGGGTCATACATACCGGAAATTAGTGGTGGAGGCAGCTGCAGCAGGATTCAGGCAATACCGCGGGCCCCGTCCTCAGAAGAAGTGTCGTTGATTCAAGGTGGTGGTGGCAGCGGTGGTAGCGAGGCGATGCTGCTGCCCCGTCCTCAGAAGAAGTGTCGCTGATTCAAGGTGGTGACGGTGGTGGAGGTGGTATCGGGGCGATGCTGCGGCCCCGGTGGTGGCAGGACGATGCTGTGGACCCATCCTCAGAAGAAGTGTCACTGATTCTAGACGGTGGTGGCGGCGGTGGTAGTGAGGCGATGCTGCGGCCCCGTCCTCAGAAGTGTCGCTGATTCAAGGGGGTGGTGGAGGTGGTGGTAGTGAGGCGATGCCGCTGCCTTGTCCTCAGAAGAAGTGTCACTGATTCAAGGTTGGCGGTGGTGGTGGCGGTGGTAGCGGGGCGATGCTGCGGCCCTGGTGATGGCAGGGCGATGTTGCGGCCCCCATCTTCAGAAGTCGGCAGTGAGTGGAGATGAGGTTCCCTATCCCGTACATAGCCCTGTGCTGTGCTTCAGCAAAATGGCCGCCGACTTCTGAGGACGGGGCCGCAGCATTTTCACACAAGCCACTAGATCTAACATTAGGTTTCCTACTACTTGTTGGGCACATGGAAATTAAAGGCAATAGATTACCTTCTTATCCTAGTCAACTGTATTGAAGAATTTACAGAGCATGCTGTTATCTGGGCAAAGATCACTGTGAAGGGAAAGGACACGGACTGTGACTTCACCTACTGAAAATGGTTCACCCTATGTTATCTACAGTTCATATAGATGTTACTTTTCATAGCAATCCTGTATGTAATATTAGTGAGACTGCTGAAAAGTCTTCTGTACAGAACAGAAATTAAAAATCTAGGGATTTGTTTAGATTCATTTTAAAAGGAACCTGTGATGTTGAAAATGGTATCTGATTTGCAGGTTGGACATTTTAGAGAAGGAGGAGTTGATCAAATTGATATACATTTACGTGGGAAAAGTTTCTGTGAATCTTGCATTTTATTCATTGAAGTTACTGGTCTTTGTATGAATACGAGTTCAGTGGGAGGTTCTAATCAGTGATTGACAGTCTTCCCTGTATGACTGTCAATATTTAGTAGGACCGCCTACTGGACTCATATGCATACAAAAAGCAATGTCAATTAATAAACTACAAGTTATACTGAATATTTTCCAACCAACCTATATATTATTCTGCTCTATACCATAATGTCCACAGATCGGTCTGCATGTGCAATGGGACAGCTTCCATTTATAGATAGTGATATAGAAAATTGAAAGAAGAAAAAAACATTATTACATTTTTTTAACAATGCATTTATCGTTAAAACCTGTTTTAAACAATGGCTAATTTTCTGATGACACATTCCCTTTAAGTACTTATGTGATTACCTCTGGTTGTAAAGAGATATACAGAGAGAGAAAATTATATGTGTCTGTTGATTGGATGGATACATATGCATTTCATTAGAGAAGAGAGCAGTGGAGAACTAGGAAGGAGATAAGTGTGTTTTTATGATATTGGCACTGAATCATAATTACTACGGCTTCTATGCTTTCATGTCTAAGGCTTCTGAATGAGAGAAGCCCTAAGCACACTGCCCAGATTCCTGCATCACTCTCTGACAATAGAAATCACAGAACAAAAGTGCGTTACATGCAAATACCCTTCTATAGGTGCGCAACGCGTAAGCACTGAAGAATTGAATGTGGTAATTAGGAGTACTGTGGCAGAGACTAGTACAGGATTATTGTGTTATTTAATAAGAAATATAAAAATGTATATTTGACTTTTTCTAGATTTCTAAACAGCAAATCTGCCAACAAATGCAGGGATATGATAATTGGGAACGTAACACTGCATAACTGGGCAGACTTACTTTTTAGCAGCCTGCTAACGCTTGTGTAAAACCCTATGGCAGATGCCAAGAAAAAAATAACTTAATCAGCAGTATTTTCTGGTATTTTCGAGGAGAGCAGTCATTACTTTTATAAAAGAAAACGTGTTTATAATAAAATCATCTCCAGGACTAGAATAGAGCAATGGGTGAAACAGCTGAGACTCTGGTTAGCATTTGACCATCACTAGGATGGCTGCACTAATATACCACTACTTGCTGAAAATTTACAAATCGATGTACAACCCCTTTAATAATCAGTTTGATGGCATTAATCTATTACTACATGGTGGTACTATAAAGTCATGGCATAGCGACAATGCATAATCTTATACAGCAGTATTATTGGCAATATTGGTTTTGTAGTAAATCTTAATTTGCTTCAGGCATGGTAATATTTGTAACAGAGTCCCCAATTTGGAGAAGAAGGGGGAATGACTAGTATGGGACTGTGTGCTTTCAAACACCAGGCCTGAATTCCAGTCCCTGTCCGGCCCTGCTATAATATTATGCATGACATTTTCTTAAATTCATTTTGTTATAAATGTATACACACCTCAACATTGAAATTGCAACATCAAGAAAAAAAGAACACCAAGATGGAATTGCTAACAAATGACGTCCCAGATGTGATTGATAGAATGATAATAATCTTTTTATTTATATAGCACTAACATATTCTGCAACGCTTTACAATTCAGACACATTATCAGCACTGTCCCCATTGGGGCTCACAATCTAAATTTCCTATCAGTATGTCTTTGGAGTGTGGGAAGAAACTGGAGAACCCGGAGGAAACCCACACAAACATGGAGAGAATATACAAACTCCTTGCAGATGTTGTCCTTGGTGGGGTTTAAACCCAGGATGCCAGCGCTGCAAAGCAACAGTGCTAACCACTGAGCCACCATGCTGCCCTAAAGATATGCAGAACCTGGTATCATGTTTAAGCCACACAGACTGTTCACAGTAACATGATCAACATGCGGCCTGGTATTATGTTGAAAAATGCCTCCTAATACATTTTGGAGAAATTGCAATACCACTGGTTCAATCAAAAAAATCAATGTAATTTCGAGCTGTTATTGTTTCTGCAATGAAGACTAGAGGACACCTTCACTTTGCATTGTGAAGGTCCCTAGATGGCATTTATCACAAGGCCTCCAGTCCAATCTCTGGCTAACACTGCTTCCAAGACAAAAGCGGGACTCATAACTGAAAGGATAAACCTCCATTCCAGCCTTCATTGCCATTTTTATCTGCACCATGATAGCATTTGAGAGTAATAGCTGTTTCTGTAGACACTGTTTAATGCCTTACGCTTGATATGTGATGTCTAATTTCACTTGGACAGAATGGATCACAATGTGCCATTATTTGAATCTGATTAGACCACATGGGCAATGCCATGAACAAGCCTTTACGAGGTAACGTCAAACCAGTCCTAACACTGGGAATATTGTATGGAGTGGCATAATGTGCAGTAGCTGGACCATTGTAGTCTTTATTTGTTGTACATTAACAGTTTCTGGGCTAAATTGATTTGCCCTTGGAACCAGTTGTACAGCCATTTTTCCAATAGTCCCAGCAACACGACAATGCTGGACTGCATATCACTTGATCTACTGAGTGCATCCTGCATGGCCAAAACTTGCTACCATGGCCTGCAGTTCCTCTAGACTTGTCTCCTATTGAGCATACATATATGGGACGTATTTGGTTGGCAATTGCAAAGGGAGATGATTGCGTGCGCAAGTGCATTTTGCCTCCAGAAAATTCCTCAGAGAACCTCTAACAACCCCATTAATAACATTCCAAAACATGTAAGTGGGTGTATTTTTGTTCGCAGCTCTCATGCTTAATACTGATTAAAGATGAGATGTTTTGAAAAATTTGTTTCCATTTTTTCACCAGTTGAAAATCATTAACATCTCTATCTATCCTGTGATTTCCATATCTCCACAAAGTTTTTCTCCTTGGTGTAGCAATGTCAATATTGATGAGTAAGTATGATATATATAGATTTATATATATATATATATATATATATATATATATATATACATATATATATATATATATATATATTGTAATGCAGCGGCTTGCTTGGCATTACTGTAATGGTCCAGGGTGTGTTTTGGGCCGACCATGTACCCCCCCTCAGGTGACTGGTCACATGACTGTGACATAGCACAGGTCTTGTATGCACAGAATGTCTGATCACATGACTGTGACATCAGCACAGGTCCTGTGGGTGTGTAATACAGGATATATAAACCCTGGTAGTCTTGACACAAGTGGTGTGTGTAAAGCGTGAGGCCTGTTCCCATGTGGGACACCGCTGGAGTGTGAGGCCTAGTGAGGCCTATTGAAGCCTGGAGAGTCCTGGAGGGCAAAAGGCTGGATCCTTGTGTGTGAGAGATGCCAGCAGCCTTGGACGACAAAAGGGCTGGAGACCATGCTTGGTAAGCCTTAGAGCCACAGTGGTGGCCGAACAAAGCGGACTGACGCAGCTACGACCCGGCAAAGGTAAAAACACTGCGTTGATGTGGACATTGATATAAGTGACTTTGCTGAGGGATGTAACTGGAGCCAAGAGGGCCTGTCTGCCATTTGAAAGGCTCCCGAATGTTATGTGTGTAATATGCCGGTGAGCCACTAAAATGGACTGTGTGATCAGCAGTTTATGAAGTATAATAAACTGCTGGAGTGTGAAAACTAGAAAAACGTGGCTGGTGTGCTTTAATTGTCCCGGTGCAGCGAGTATCCCCCAGTATGTTGACTATCGCTGCCTTACATGTGGTTCGAGAATGCGGGCAGCTGCAGCCCGGTTGCTAGGGGCAACCGCAGCCTTGTTGCTAGAGGTAATGGCATTGAACGATGAGTGTGGATGCAAGCATCTTGCTGTGGCTCGGCGGGGTCACGAAGATTAAAGCATCTGGCTGCAACTCGGTGGGGTTGCGAATATTGTCGTCGCACTCAAACCCGGTTTTGCTGTGGCTCGGCAGGGTCACGAAGTTTAAAGCATCTTGCTGTGACTCGGCGGGGTCACGAAGATTAAGGCACTTGCGGTAACTCGGCAGGGGTTACGAAAATTGTCGTCACACCCAAACCTGGTTTGCTGTGGCTTGGAGGGGCCACAAATTTTTTTTCGGGGAGAGCGGTGTAAAGTGTCTAGTGTGAATAGTGTACTGCAATGGCCATGAATGGTGCAGTATCTCCAGATGGAATGGAGAAGGGGTTAGATGACCGAGTGCAATCGCTCTTCGGCATAATGGAGTGTCCTGAAGAAATGCAGGAGCTGATAAAGATGGCTGTGAAAGGAGCAGCAAATGAAACTGAAGCTATTGAGCGATTAAAGTGCCTGTCAAAAGCACAGCAGCAGGCCTTTGAGAAAGTACAGCAACAGGACATGGTGCAGGAACGGCAGGAGCTGTTGGCACCGTATAGATTGGCGGTAGTGGACCATTCTGTGAACTCTCCGGGGGGTGCCAGTGTTGTCCCATAGTGCCCGGGGAGGTGGTAAGAAATGTGGTGAACTGAGTCCTAAGACTATTGCTGATTTTTTTTGTAAAAATTCCCCTACCGATGTGGTTGTCCAAAAGGGGGTGGAGTCTAAAAAAGGGGCGGATTTTCACAAGAGCGTGGAGTATAGAAAACCAAAATTTGTTACTGGTTGTGGGTTGGTACCGCCTAAAAATGACAATTTGACCGTTGATAACGGGGTAGCTCCAGTAGAAGGGGTTGACGTCATGGTGGGAGGTAACCTGTTAGTCCTCAACACCATGGGGAGTGACACAGACCCCGTAGCTGACAGTGACAATTCAAAAGTAGAAGGAGAGTTCAGTCAGGAGGAGTTAGACGAGGAGAGAAAGTCCCCCTCTCATCGTCGACGTCGCAAGGGCCACAAAAAGGATGCCCCTATAGTCTTTGCTGAAAGTGAAAATACAGAAAATATAATGCTGTGTGCCTTTGTTCCAAGTGTGGAACCTCCTTTAGAGGCAGAAGAGGAGGTGACGTTGCCAGTAGCAACCTCCGGTACAGTACTGAGTCAGAAGGATCTGACAGCCCTGAAAGAGGAGACGGCCAGTCATGATCCAGGGCTGGAGCCTATCAGGCAGCAGTATCAGAATGACATGCAACAACGAAGGGAAAACCTGGGGAACGTGTCCTCAGACCAGCTGAGCCTGGAGTCTGAACGGCAGAAAACAAACCAGGTCGTAAGGAACTTGCAGCGAGAACTGGAGGAAAGCAACGAGGAAGTTAAACAATGGAAGGAAATGTTCTAGGAAATTAAGGAGGACCGCCGCAAAACCAAGGAGGAGGTTTTGCAGTTGAAGCTTGAGAAGGAGGCATGGCAGGATTTAGTTTCTGGGCGTGAACAAAACCTAGAACAACTGCGCAAACAGTTCAACCGGGAGCTGTGTGAATCCAAGAAGGAATATGGTGAACGCAGTCGAGAACTTCAACAAATTAAGAGAGACTATGAGGGTCTCCTCAGGGTTAACGAAAAGCTGGAGGATGATAAGGCGGATGCAGAGCACATGCGCCAAGTGGTTGAGACCACTCTGCAGGACGCCCGTGATGAAAATGATGATCTCTGCAGAAAGACCCTAGGTCTGGAAGCTCAGGTAAAGGAGCTGCAGACGTTCTGTGATAATCTCCAGAGGGCAGAGTCGTGCCTTAAGGAAAGAATCAGCAAGATGGAAGCTGAGCGGAAACAGATGGAGGAGTCTATCGGAGAAGTCACAGACCAGGGCCAGGAGTTGGCCACTGGAGATGGGAGGTATGAAGCAAATACCTCCTTGAATAATGCGAGCTCGGATGATTCGGTGGATGTAAGCGCCGAGATCAAGGAGCTCAAGGAGACACTATAAGCCTATTTGAAGCAAGAGAAGCTTGAGAGACTGGCTGTTGAGAGCTGAGTGGGCGCATTGGAGACAGAGAGGTCTGAGAGAACTCTACTGTTAAAGGAGCAGTTGAAGCAGGAAGAGCTTCAGAGATGGGCTGCTGAGAGGCGAGTAGCTGAGCTAGAGGAAGAAGTTTTCGGGCTCAAAAGTCACCTGGCAAAGTGTCACCCAGTGAACGAGGCCTCCTTGGAGAAGGAAAAGGGCAAACAAGTTGCAGTTACTCCTTTATACCAGGAGAGGGTGGACCTGAGGAGAGCTGAGAGTGTGTTACCAGAGGATAAGTATGAGATGGAAGTGGTCAAGATGAAAATTCTTGAATTTGTAGATGTGAGTCAGCTCAGGGGAAGCATACAGGGTGAAGAAGCTGAAAGTCAGTTGTCTCTGAAACCTGAGCTGGTTGATCGTCTGGAAACCACTGGTGAGACAGAAACGTCTCGGTACAAATGTCTCATAGATGTACCCGAGGATTTGAGAGAAGAATGCACCAGTGAGTCCGTGCATGAAGAGTTTAAGAAGGCCATGGGAGCCGGTAAGGTTTACTCGACCTCAGAAGATAAACAGCTGGTGGTCTTGTCCACAACCGAAGTCACAGTGAAGAGGGTGGCTCTCCTAAGTGACATGCACTGGTGATGTATTCGCACGAAGCGGTTTCTCCGGTTGAAGACGGAACAAGCCGTTAGACAACTGGAGCTTATGAGAAAAGCTCACAGTATGCGTGAAGAGCTCATCCGGGTGCCTCAGGCTCTGGAAGGAAAGCTCATTGGGAGAAATGGCCGAGCCATGCAGATGATGGTAAAGAAGTCTGGTGTAATAAGAGTAAGCAGTCCACGTGATCGACAGGACTGGATACCAGATGAAGACGGCATGGTGTCATTCTCTGCCGTAGGAAAGGAAGAAAGCCTGGAATATATCGCATGCTGATGGAGTACCGAGTGACCTACCTGGGAGAGGTAGAACAGTTGAATCTCGCTAGACTGCGAGTGGATAGACAGCATCATTTGAGCAGCAGAAGATGGCAGCCGTCTAGAAATTATGAGACCAGACAGAGAAAGGGCCCCCTAAATAACAGAACAGCTACAGATGAAGTTAGGGACCTTTCAAGATGTCCTGAGAATAGTGGGCGTGGGTTTAGAGTTAGTGAGACTTCCAGTAACTCAGGGGTGAGTGGCCCATACAAACGACCCAATAGAGGACGGGACAGTACGGAGTCGAACCGGACCTTAGATACAAGGGCATGTGAGTCGCACTGCTGTATTGACCGCTGGGAGCGGGGGAGGTCTGACAAGGTTACGACTGACCGCTGGGAGCGGGGGACGTCTGACAAGGTGACGACTGACCGCTGGGAGCGGGGGAGGTCTGACAAGGTTACGACCCGGAAATGTGACTTGACGAAGTCAGTGACAATGACAAATGGTAGGTCCCTAAGGAGTGGGCTAATGTCATTGACTAATATTCCAGGGGCTGAAGAGCGCAATTGACAAGTACATGGTCTCTGTGTGAATTGGGGTTTTATAATGTAATTGTGTATATTATGTGTTCAACCCCACAAGTTTGAACAGAAGGGGGAATATGTAATGCAGCGGCTTGCTTGGCATTACTGTAATGGTCCAGGGTGTGTTCTTAGCCGACCATGTACCTCCCCCTCAGGTGACTGGTCACATGACTGTGACATAGCACAGGTCCTGTATGCACAGAATGTCTGATCACATGACTGTGACATCAGCACAGGTCCTGTGGGTGTGTAATACAGGATATATAAACCCTGGTAGTCTTGACACAAGTGGTGTGTGTAAAGCGTGAGGCCTGTTCCCATGTGGGACACCGCTGGAGTGTGAGGCCTAGTGAGGCCTATTGAAGCCTGGAGAGTCCTGGAGGGCAAAAGGCTGGATCCTTGTGGGTGAGGGATGCCAGCAGCCTTGGACGACAAAACTGCCAGAGGCTTGGAAGATAAGAGTCCTGGAGGGCAAGAGGCTGGATTCTTGTGTGTGAGAGATGCCAGCAGCCTTGGACGACAAAAGGGCTGGAGACCACGCTTGGTAAGCCTTAGAGCCACAGTGGTGGCCGAACAAAGCGGACTGACGCCGCTACGACCCGGCAAAGGTAAAAACACTGCATTGATGTGGACATTGATATAACTGACTTTGCTGAGGGATATAACTGGAGCCAAGAGGGCCTGTCTGCCATTTGAAAGGCTCCCGAATGTTATGTGTGTAATATGCCGGTGAGCCACTAAAATGGACTGTGTGATCAGCAGTTTATGAAGTATAATAAACTGCTGGAGTGTGAAAACTAAAAAACGTGGCTGGTGTGCTTTAATTGACCCGGTGCAGCGAGTATCCCCCAGTATGATGACTAGCGCTGCCTTACAATATATATATATATGTATTGTGGCAACATCACTGGTAAAGTGCTGGAGGGGAGATATGTTTCCCTGAGGCTATTAGCTTCAGTGAATTAAAACCGTTAAGTTTCCTCCAGCATGTTATTTGTTGAGAGGGGTTAAATCACCATTTTGTAAAAGGGCGTGTTTTACTGAGAACAACCATAGAGCAGGCGGGAGGTTGTTCTCTATATCTCCAACTCAGAGTGTGAACTGAGGTTTAAATACTCGGCCTTCTGAGGCATTCAGTGTTCAGTGTATGGAGAAGCTAGCTCCAGAGAGGAGCTTGAGTTTGTTTGCCTAAACCATGTCTGCTGTGCTAACCCTGTGCTGGCGGACCCCCACAGGCCTATGGACTGTACTACCTTATTTTCTTCTGTTTAACCATTATGCCAAGATAAGTCTGTTTGTTTTGATGGACTAGATAGTGGTTTATGCGATGTTTTTAATAAACCACTCAGAAATTTAAAGGAACAGCGTATGGATACCTCTACCATAGAATATATATACAGTACAGACCAAAAGTTTGGACACACCTTTTCATTTAAAGATTTTTCTGTATTTTCATGACTATGAAAATTGTACATTCACACTGAAGGCATCAAAACTATGAATTAACACATGTGGAATTATATACTTAACAAAAAAGTGTGAAACAACTGAAAATATGTCTTATATTCTAGGTTCTTCAAAGTAGCCACCTTTTGCTTTGATGACTGCTTTGCACGCTCTTGGCATTCTCTTGATGAGCTTCAAGAGGTAGTCACCGGAAATGGTTTTCCAATAATCTTGAAGGAGTTTCCAGAGATGCTTAGCACTTGTTGGCCCTTTTGCCTTCACTCTGCGGTCCAGTTCACCCCAAACCATCTCGATTGAGTTCAGGTCTGGTGACTGTGGAGGCCAGGTCATCTGGCGTAGCACCCCATCACTCTCCTTCTTGGTCAAATAGCCCTTACACAGCCTGGAGGTGTGTTTGGGGCCATTGTCCTGTTGAAAAATAAATGATGGTCCAACTAAACGCAAACCGGAAGAAATAGCATGCCGCTGCAAGATGCTGTGGTAGCCATGCTGGTTCAGTATGCCTTCAATTTTGAATAAATCCCCAACAGTGTCACCAGCAAAGCACCCCCACACCATCACACCTCCTCCTCCATGCTTCACGGTGGGAACCAGGCATGTAGAGTCCATCCGTTCACCTTTTGTGCGTCGCACAAAGACACGGTGGTTGGAACCAAAGATCTCAAATTTGGACTCATCAGACCAAAGCACAGATTTCCATTGGTCTACTGTCCATTCCTTGTGTTCTTTAGCCCAAACAAGTCTCTTCTGCTTGTTGCCAGTCCTCAGCAGTGGTTTCCTAGCAGCTATTTTACCATGAAGGCCTGCTGCACATAGTCTCCTCTTAACAGTTGTAGAGATGTGTCTGCTGCTAGAACTCTGTGTGGCATTGACCTGGTCTCTAATCTGAGCTGCTGTTAACCTGCGATTTCTGAGGCTGGTGACTCGGATAAACTTATTCTCAGAAGCAGAGGTGACTCTTGGTCTTCCTTTCCTGGGGTGGTCCTCATGTGAACCAGTTTCTTTTCAGCGCTTGATGGTTTTTGCAACTGCACTTGGGGACACTTTCAAAGTTTGCCCAATTTTTCGGACTGACTGACCTTCATTTCTTAAAGTAATGATGGCCACTCGTTTTTTTTTACTTAAAATTTGTATTATGGCAAGAAAAAAGCAGCTAACAGTCTATTCAGTAGGACTATCAGCTGTGTATCCACCAGACTTCTGCGCAACACAACTGATGGTCCCAACCCCATTTATAAGTAGTGTTGAGCCACCCCCATAGTGTTCGAGTTCGGTTCGGTTAGTCGAACACCCGTATGTTCGCCGAACTGTTCGTCAAACTGTTCGTCAAACACCTTTGAACACTGTTAAAACCAATGGCAGGCAAACAAAAACACATAGAAACACATAGAAAACACATAGAAAACACCTTCAAAGGTGTCCAAAAGCTGACAAACTGCTCAGAAGACACAACTAACACATGGAAAAGTGACAAGTACATATAGTCATGTGAAAAGAAAAGAGGTGGAGGAGTAAAAGGAGGGGGAGACACAGATATAGGCATGTCATGCCCTTCTAAAACCAAAAAAGTGCGAAGCCGACACGACCAGTCCGTTCCTGCCCATGCGACCTCCGTGTTGCCGGGTTTGTGCCAGAGCTGCGGTGGACCCTGACGGCCAGTCCCCCTCTCTCAATACTGGTGCCTGTCCGCTGGTGGGTCGAGCCCCCCCCGCGGTGGGAGGGAGTAACATCTGCAGAAGAAAGACCATCTTCCAGCCAAACTAAATGTCTACTTCTTTTCGTGGACAATGTGATACGATCCCTTTCTTACAGACATGCTCATCGCTAAAAATTCAAGATGAGGCACAAAAACAGCAGGTGCTTCAACGTATATCAAGTGCTCCTTCAAGTGGGCTCTCCTCCACCTCAACTTCAACATCACAAATACTCCAGTCCTCAGAGGTGTCACCCCAATCGCACTTGCTTCCTCACAGCTCCCAAGTCTCCAGCTGCCCGTCTGAGTATGGGGTAACACAGATGGTTGAGTCTGCACAGCTGTTTACTCATACTATAGCCTGGGAAACGGAGGTCTGCTCCAGAGCTTCTGTTAATCCAGACGAGGAAATGATCTGCACTGATGCCCAGAATCTTTATGAGTCAGATCCAGGACCAGATGAAGAAGGTTCTGAACTTAATGTAGACCCTCGTTCCCAAACTGTAACTTCTGTTGGTGGAGACAATGATGAAGACGATGATGAGACTCAAATACCTGATTGAAGCGACAACTTGACTTTTCGGTCAGGGCAGGAAGAGGTTGGCTCTGAGGACGGCGGGTGTGAGAACACACAGGGTGATGATGACGAGGTTGGAGATCCCACTTACTGTCAACCCACAGTCAGCCAGTCGATGAGGTCAGCAGAGGAGGTGGAGGAGGATGTGACTAGCCCAGGGGATGGGGATGACTCGGTATCCGGGCCTTTGCCTGGCCTTTGGGATGTCGCGGTGGTCGGCTCCCGGGCCCGTACCCTGGGGTCAGTCTTTAAAAGGGTGGATAATTGTTAATTTTATAAGAGTTCATGACGCCACCTGTTGTATCTGGTGAGAAGCATCAGCGCTACAGTAGTCCACTGAGGCCAGTGATAAGGCAGCCCGATGGTATATCTCCCGACAGGTGGAGCTAGGCCTCAGAAAAGCGTATGCTGGGGGAATGCAGGACAGACGAGACCCAGCTGGGTCAGAGCAAGAACAGGAACGGACATGGTAGTCACTTCAGTACCTTTTACTGGTGGAAATTCAGGCACATCCCGGAGCACTGTAGGGTGAAGGGTGCATATCAGGATCCTCCCCAATGAGCGGGTGTAGGGTCTCCTGTTTCTTGCCTCTGCATAGTAAGTTTCTGACCTGCCTGGAGCTAGGCCTAACTTTGTCTCTGTCCTGCGCTGGCTGACCTTGTGGTAGGGCCTTGTCTTGGAGTTCACGCTCCCAGTATGCAGGGCCTAAGCGTCTCCTGGCTCTGTTACGTATCAGCACCTTAGCGATCCTGGGACTTGTAGTTCTCCAGGGATTCCGGTTATGCCTTACAGGGTCATAGAGATCCCGGTAAGCTCGGATCCGGTGTCCGGTAAATGCTTCGGGGTGAGCTGGTTAAGCTCCTCTGCCCCTTATGTACTAACTCGCCACTCGCCTTCGGCCTACTCGGGCCCTCACTAGGCTATACACACTAACGGCAGCTTGCCGTGCTTCACTGATCTTATGGCGCCGGCACACCTTAAGCTGTAACTGGGCTCCCTGAATCTAGCTAGCAGGAGCCTCGTGCTCCACTGCTGAACTATTAACTGAGTTCCCTAGACTAGACTGAGCTCCACTGCAGACTGACCTCTCTTAGGCTTCTCTACTGCAGGAACTCTTCAGAGGAACTGAACTGCCTTGCTCCACCTTCCCTATTAATATCCCTAACGGGCTCCCTCTGCTGGTCTGAGGTGGAAGGTGGAGATGTGTGAATGTTTATGGGGGCCTCTTGTGGAGGATTCCATCAATGCACTCTTCTAGGATCTGTGATACCAAGCGCAGTGGGGCGTCACAGATGCTATTGACGGCGAGGTTAGGTTGCGCCTTCCTGGACAGAGTCGGAATACTGGAAGCACGTTACCAACTGCATCCTCAACCACAACTCTGCCTCTGACTACAAGTCATAGTGGCTCTTCAGGTCGCATGGGCTCTAACCTTGCATAGCCTGGGCATTTTTTCAGATCGATAAGGATGACCCAACTCGTGTTATCTGTAATATTTGTCACCAAAAGCTAAGTAGAGGCCAAAAAATCCATAGTTTGAGTACTTCATGCAGGAACCGTCACATGGATATGAAGCATAAGTTGCAGTAGGAAGCTCACTGTGCTACAATGCGGCCTAGCGGGCCGGGCCAACCACCGTCTGCCCCATCTTGTGCATCCGCGGCCTCTTCATCCTCTGTGACTGGGGGGACAGCAGTCACACATGTTTTTGGACGCAGACCTGCCACCTCTTTACCCGCAACAGCCAGTTTGATTGGCAGGTCGTCAGTTCATTTGGAAGTGGAAACACCTGCTGGTGTTGAGCGCTCTCTGACATCGAGAGCACCACCTTTGGATCAAGGAAACCTAACATATCCGCCTGCATCTTCCTCACAGACCGGCAGTTTGCTGGGGACACCCTACTCAACCCTGTCTAAGCACAACAGCCAGCCCTCGGTCCCTCAGATGTGGACAAGTAAAAGACCATTTCCTCCTAGCCATGACAAAGCTAAGAGGTGCATGACCATAAAATCTACACTTTCACATACCTGGGGCCTTTTAGGCCCGTGTGCAAATAACATGGAATAACTGAAACTCAAATGACAAACAACTATATACATGAAGAATACCTAGAGTTTCAAAATTCTAACTAAAGTAATCTTGCAGAAAATAGAAAACAATTAACAGGGCATGCTGCGAGGCCTCAGGTATGCGTTCTAGGGTTAAGTGGTGTCTGTGCCACAATTTTTGGGAAAAAATGGAGACTCTTTTTGGAGTCCCCTTGCTGTGTCTTACGTGACGGTGACATCGTCAATTTCAGGTGGGTTGGGTCGCTTCCCCCCCCCCCTTTTAACTGTAAGAAACTACATACACTATGGCTTGGGGTAACACAGATGGTTGAGTCTGAAGAGCTGTTTACTCAGTGGTCTGCTCCAAAGCTTCAGTGACTGCTAGTCAGCGTAGAATTTTTAACTGCATCTAGCCTAGGCAATACTTTGGGCGTAGTAGCCCAGCTGCGAAGCAAGATGCACCGCCTGTGTATCTAATAAGAATTTTTAAATGCATCTAGCCCAGGCAGACTGTAGGGACCCCCAACCAAACCCAGATGCTCAGCCCCCCTACCGCCCCCCTTTCCTTGACAATACAATAATGTAACTTTTACAACTGGATGGGTGAGGATCGGTCACAGCTTTATTAACTCTTTATACTCATTCCATTAGAAAGGCATTTTATTTCTAAAATAATTCAGCTTGTTGCAGCATGCCCTGGGTCTCCACTCCGGCAAGTTAGCCAACAAGTGTAACTCTCCAACATGTCCTTTCTATTTCCAGGCCACGGAGGATCCAGCGTACTCGTATGCAGGACTCTGACCCCCACCCATCACTCTTAACGCTTGTTCCACTCCGTCCTGGAGTCCTGACAGGAATATATCCAGTCCAATATCCATTAAGTGAACACCATCAGGCCGTATGAGGCCTGCTTTATCTCCTTCCAGTTGTCGGTGTCGTATCACTACACAGCCTCTGTCTCTTCTAAGCTTTGCCATCCGAATATTTATTACCCGCCTTGTCCGTTCGATGGCCGTGATGTCTCGCGCACCTTGCCATACCGCTATCAGCACAATCTCTCACCATACTATAGTTAGTTTCGTGAAAAATTCTCTGAAGCGCTCAGTGTCTAGTTTCATTATTGCCATTAGTTATGCGCTCTTGTGATGACCTTGGTTGTTTCCCCCGGCCTGTATAACTAAGATGACCAGACCTCTTGCCTCTCTCCCTACCTTGATTACCTCCATTAGTACCTGTGGCCATAGCAGGCCTCTAATACCTCTCCAGTTGAAATATGTGTTATGAAACTCTAATTTCCTCCCACCTGGGTGGACTTTCGCCCTTTTTTCTGCCCAATATATATACGAGTGGCCTATCACCCACACTGTTGGCTTAGCGTCACCTGTAAAAGAAACAAACCAAGTTAGGATAACAAGTCCGGTCTTATGTATCTCACCAAACACGTGGATCGCCATCTCCCTATCTTCTGAACTTCCGTTTCTGACAGTCCTGCTCTTGCTGCTTCCGTGGCCGCGCCTATGCGGAATGAGTGTGTCCCGTAATCTTTGGGGTGGTTCCCTGCCAATGTTATGCATTTATTAAATATAGCTTGGAACTGGTATCTTGATAATGGCCTTCCATCAATGTGTGATAGGAAGAAATTACTTTGTGATCTGATGGTTATATATGTTTTTACTATTGTTACCCGACTCAGTGTACCGTTTGTGGGTTGTAGAAGTACCCAAGTGCCCCTGCCCGCTGTAACTGTTTTCGACTGGCGTATGCGTAGACGTATTGCATTATTGGCTATGACTACGTCCTGGTGTAATAAGCCTCCACTGGTGGTAATTTTGGATTGAGGGACTAATTCGCTTATGAATAGCGCCCCGAAGAAGGCGATCGCAAATGCAGTGGACAGTAGTGTTGCTTAAAATTGTGAGTGTCATGTTAATGGTGTTAGGGATATGATGTGAGAAATCAGTTTTAGTGACACGGGACGGGAAGTCTACACTCCTGACTTAGCTGACCCCTTTTCCACCCTTTTATGGATTGTCTGATGATGAATCTTTATCACATCTCCCCAATTCAGTAGTTGGAAGTCAAATGCTACTCCGGTCAGACACCGCTGTGCTCACGCCCCTGATATGCCCCTCATCATTAGCTGGTGGAGAAATTCTATGGTGACTTGTGATCTGGCTTGTTCACATTGGTCAACCCGTCTGCCTGCTACTAGTCGAGTCCACTGTTCCCATGCCTTACCGTATGCATGCCACATCGACGGGGCAACTGACGCTCTGATTAATGGCATCAACTATTCACCACTAGATCCCATAGGGAGGGTGGGCAACTGTTGCCCGATGGGTGGGCGTTGGGGAAGAGCTCTGTGAAAATCTGCCAATTGAATTGTGATAAAGCGTTAGCAGCAGCTTTAGACCCCTCAGCATCGTGGCTAGCGCGGACCCATACATTGTGTTTTAGGCACAGGAATGCTAGCCGGCATAGTAGGCCTAGCACTGGGAGAGACGATGATGCCATCTTATTAATGCAGTGCGCTAGGCTGGTGTTTTTTGTAATGAAGCGTATATTTTTGTTAGCTAGGCGCGCGCCCCAAATTTCTATTGCTACCACTATTGGGAAGAAAAATTATTTTCAGGGCTAGATGCAGCTAAAAGTTATTATTAATTTCAAAGCTGGTGGAGCTTGATATAGATGGCCTAATACAATGAGTACCACACACTGCTGCAAGCACAAATATTTTTTCAGAGCTAGATGCAGATAAAAATTATTTTGAATTTGCAACCTGGTGGAGGTTAGTATAGATGGACTAATAGAACAAGTCTCACACACTGCTACAAGCCGAAGCCCAAATATTTTTTCAGAGCTAGATGCAGAAAAAAGTTATATTGAATTTGCAACCTGCTGGAGGTTAGTATAGATGGACTAATAGAACAAGTCCCACACACTGCTACAAGCCGAAGCCCAAATATTTTTTCAGAGCTAGATGCAGATAAAAATTATTTTGAATTTGCAACCTGCTGGAGGTTAGTATAGATGGACTAATAGAACAAGTCCCACACACTGCTACAAGCCGAAATATTTTTTCAGAGCTAGATGCAGATAAAAATTATTTTGAATTTGCAACCTGCTGGAGGTTAGTATAGATGGACTAATAGAACAAGTCCCACACACTGCTACAAGCCGAAATATTTTTTCAGAGCTAGATGCAGATAAAAATTATTTTGAATTTTCAACCTGCTGGAGGTTAGTATAGATGGACTAATAGAACAAGTCCCACACACTGCTACAAGCCGAAGCCCAAATAGTTTTTCAGAGCTAGATGCAGATAAAAATTATTTTGAATTTGCAACCTGCTGGAGGTTAGTATAGATGGACTAATAGAACAAGTCCCACACACTGCTACAAGCCGAAGCCCAAGTATTTTTTCAGAGCTAGATGCAGATAAAAATTATTTTGAATTTGCAACCTGCAGGAGGTTAGTATAGATGGACTAATAGAATGATGCTATGCCCAAAAGGTTTTACTTCACTAGGTGCAGTAAAAAAAATTGTATTCTATACACAGGTGGTGTATTTTGCAACACAGATAGGCTTCTCCACTGACTAACACACACTGCAAGAGGACAAAAAGGATTTGCTTTGCTTGATTTAGCCAAATGCTGAGAAAAAAACTTGCACAGCACTGGCACAGACCTGCCTGGCAAAAAGTGATAGGAACTGATGTAACCTAGCCCTGAAAAGGACTGCAATTACAATTAGTCTTTACTCCCAACCTATCTATTTAAGAGCACAGACCTGCCTGATAAAAGTGATAGGAACTGATGTAACCTAGCCCTGAAAAGGACTGCAATTACAATTAGTCTTTACTCCCAACCTATCTATTTAAGAGCACAGACCTCCCTGATAAAAGTCGTAGGAAATGATGTAACCTAGTCCTTAAAAGGACTGCAATCACAACTATTCCCTACTCCCAAGCTATCGGTAGATTTGTGCGAAAATTGGCTTGAAATTAACAAAGTATAGCGCACACAGCAACAGCGGTGCCGTCTAACACGCAGCTGCAGCAGTGAGAAAATGGTGGCGACAGGGAAAATGGCTGGGTCTTATAGGGCAAGGACATGTGACATACACTGCCAATGACACATGCCCTTGCTTGTGTGAAGAAAAGCAGTTCGCTCCGTGTGTGCACTGCTGATAGGCTGACAGATTGCACCTCCCCACTGTAAATGCAGGAAAGAGAAAAAAAATGGAGATCTTCATTATTTATGCAGAGATCCATCCCCTGCCGCTCCCCCCGCCCCGCTGTACACTCAAACTGCGTATTAACATTAATTTTCAGCATTACTGAGAAAAAATCCAGTTATGATTTTGGTGCACGAACAGTTATTGAACATAACCTCGAACAGCCGAATTTTTTTCAAATCGTTCGGGTTCGCCGAACGGCTCGAACACCGCCCAAAACAGCTCGAATTTGAGATTGGCAAACAGTTCGAGTCGAACGCCGCTCATCTCTACTTATAAGGCAAGAAATCCTACTTATTAAACCTGACAGGGCACACCTGTGAAGTGAAAAACATTTCCGGTGACTACCTCTGGAAGCTTATCAAGAGAATGCCAAGAGTGTGCAAAGCAGTCATCAAAGCAAAAGGTGGCGACTTTGAAGAACCTAGAATATAAGACATATTTTCAGTTGTTTCACACTTTTTTGTTAAGTATATAAATCCACATGTGTTAATTCATAGTTTTGATGCCTTCAGTGTGAATGTACAATTTTCATAGTCAAGAAAATACAGAAAAATCTTTAAATGAGAAGGTGTGTCCAAACTTTTGGTCTGTACTGTATATACACACACAGTGGCATGTAAAAGTTTGGGCATGCCTGTTCAAAATTACTTTTTATGTGAACAGTTAAAATGGGTTACTATTTGAGGACCTAATAAACTCAAAATAATAATGTTCACTAATTACTAGGGTTTACTGACTGTGGTGAACAACAATATTAAAATGTAACTTTTATTATGACATTAAAATGTGTCTTTTAATCGTTCACCGTGCTTATAATCAGTCTATCCACCCTCCTCCCTATAACAGGAACAGAGCAGATACTAATATTATTAAACAATATTTACAGTGCAGACCCTAATGTGAGATTTCATGTGTATGGGCACTTTGCCCATACACTACAAGATTGCTAGCTATGGAGTGTTCAATTCATTTTTTTATTACACTCCTCAATTATTCTCTATAGCAAGACCATCAACACCCCTCCTTTTTATTTTCCTCTCCAGAGTATGGGGTTTTATGTTATTCAATCATCACTTAGGCTCATAATCACTGCACTATACCATTTAGCTCCTATACACCAGTAGGTTTTTATGTCACAGTTCATCAGAGACCACTACACTCCTACAAAGAACATACACTATCCTGTTCCCAGTGACCGATCTCATTGCACTCATTCAAAGGCAGTTCATAGGATGATATAATCCTATATTCGTTTTCAGCTAAACTGCCTTATTTATTTCACCTCGACGCGTTTCACTTATCGCTTTTCATAAGCACATCAGGAGGTTTATTAATAATAACTACTGCGAGCTGTACTGCTTTGTTTATAACGCAGCACAGAGGCTAATCCTTCCGGCCACGATGCGAGCCGCAGCCGGCGGCACGAACGCCGAGCTTAAATAAACAAGACTCCGCCTACCTCCCTGACGCACCCGCACCTCGGCCAACAACTCGCGGTCTCCCTTCAGACCAATACGATGTGGCCACGTCGACCATGCGTGTCTCCACATCAGCGGCGTCCCGGCAGTCTCTTAGATACAGAAAGCTACGCAGAGAGGTGCTCGAGGTTTTAACCCTAACATCACTGGGGTTAAACTATCCCCACAATACAGGATACCTTTTCTCTACCACGTTCCCTACATTCAATGATACAGGTTCAAAATATTATTTCCCTTTATTCATATCCCTACAATTGCATTCAAGTATCTACTTAATATCGCTCCAAACAAAATTAATTGTATATGTCCCCCACCAAATTTCATATCAAATTTTATTCCATATATTACAGAACAATTAGTTTACAAGAGCTATTACAATATAAAAATATAAATAAAGAGATTATTCCATATATAAGTATTTAAATTGATTAGGGGGAACTAAATCCAATACTATTCCAAATTCTACAGAATAAAGAATATTCCAAGTTTTTATGTTTTCCTTTCAATAGATAGTCAGTTAAATAAATCAAGTCAAATAAATGGAGTAAAAGAGATTTTTTCATTTAAGCCCAATGGGGCGACTGTTCTTTGTCTGAACATTCATTGAGCCTCTTTCCTAAGTAATTTATTATCCAAATCCCCACCTCTCTGAGATTATCTTATTTTCTCAATTCCTTGAAATGTAATAATAGCCTTGACATCACCATTATGCCTTTCCCATACATGTTTAGAGATGGGTGTATCCTCTTTACTTCTAATATCCCCTACATGCTCTAGAATTCGTCTTCTAAATTGTATCCCGGTCTTACCTTCATAGCTTTTTGGACATTTACATTTAGCCAGATACACAATTCCTTCCATTAGGCAGTTAATAAACTCCCTATTTGTATATGTTATTCCTGTTGTATCACTTGCAAACAAACTTCTCCTTTCCACAAAATCACATGCCTTACAAGATCCACACCTGTATGTACCAACCACCCCTGAACGATTCAGCCATGTTGGGTCAGTCTTTTCAGGTTCTAGATGACTATGTACCAGTCGATCTTTGAAATTACGTCCTCTTCTGTATGTCACAGATGATTTGTTACTAAATCTCTTATATCTGGATCCATCTTAAGGATGTTCCAATATGTATTTAGAATATCCATTACCTCTTTTGACCCATGATCATACATCCCACTCTCCTCCTTAGATCTTGGTGTTAGGAGGGAGGTCCTATTCGTCCCTCTCGCATGATGATACGCAGATGTTACTATATTCTTTGGGTAACCATGTCTTCTAAATCTTTCTCCCAAATCATTGGCTTCCCTCTCAAAATCATGAATTGACGAGCAATTTCTCCTTAATCTTAACAATTGCCCTTTTGGGATCCCTTGTTTCAAAGATAAGGGATGGTGGCTTTTCCATTCCAAAAAGTTGTTGGCCGCTGTGGTCTTTCTAAAAATGTCAGTTATCAAATAATCTTCCACATCCTTCTTGATAACAATATCCAAGAAGGATATACAGCACTTCTCTGTGTAGCTTTCTGTATCTAGGAGACTGCCGTGACGCCGCTGACGTGGAGACACGCATGGTCGACGTGGCCACATCGTATTGGTCTGAAGGGAGACCGCGAGTGATTGGCCGAGGTGCGGGTGCGTCAGGGAGGTAGGCGGAGTCTTGTTTACTTAAGCTCGGCGTTCATGCCACCGACTGCGGCTCGCATCGTGACCGGAAGGATTAGCCTCTGTGCTGCATTATAAACAAAGCAGTACAGCTCGCAGTAGTTATTATTAATAAACCTCCTGATGTGCTTGTGAAAAGCGATAAGTGAAACGCGTCAAGGTGAAATAACTAAGGCAGTCAAGCTGAAAACGAATATAGAATTAAATCACCTATGAACTGCCTTTGAATGAGTGCAATGAGATCGGTCACTGGGAACAGGATAGTGTATGTTCTTTGTAGGAGTGTAGTGGTCTCTGTTGCACTGTGATATAAAAACCTACTGGTGTATAGGAGCTAAATGGTATAGTGCAGTGATTATAAGCCTAAGTGATGATTGAATAACATAAAACCCCATACTCTGGAGACGAAAATAAAAAGGAGGGGTGTTGATGGTCTTGCTATAGAGAATAATTGAGGAGTGTAATAAAAAATTGAATTGAACACTCCATAGCTAGCAATCTTGTAGTGTGTGGGCAAAGTGCAATGATACACATGAAATCTCACATTAGGGTCTGCACTGTAAATATTTTTTAATAATATTAGTGTCTGCTCTGTTCCTGTTATAGGGAGGAGGGTGGATAGACTGATTATAAGCATGGTGGACGTTTAAAAGACACATTTTAATGTCATAATAAAAGTTACATTTTAATATTGTTGTTCACCACAGTCAGTAAACCCTATGTGAACAGTTAAGCAATCTAAAGATGAAATGATCTCTAAAAGGACTAAAGTTAAAGATGACACATTTCCTTTGAATGTTAGGCAAAAAGTATATATATTTTCATCTTTTACATTTTAAAAATTACAAAAGGGAAATGGGCTGATAGTAGCACCCAATTTTGAAGGTATCACAGCTTGTAAATGCTTTTTGGAGCCAGTCTTGTTTGAGGGATTTTCATCCATTGTTCCTTGGAAATTTCTTCCAGTTCTAGTAGATTCCAGGGTTGTCTTGCATGGTTTGCTATTTTCATTGATGTTCAGATCAAGGGACCGTGAGGGCCATTGTAAAACCTTCAGCTTGCGCCTTTTGAGAATCATTATCCATTTGTAGAAGCCATCCTCTTTTCAATTTCAGCTTTTTTACAGACGGTGTTATGTTTGCATCTAGAATTTGTTGAAATTTCATTGAATCCATTCTTCCCCCGACCCGTGAAATGTTCCCCGTGCCATTGGCTGCAACACAACTCAAAAGCATGATTGATCCACCCCCATGCTTAATGGTTGGCGAGATGTTCTTTTCCTGAAATTCTGTGCCCCCTTTTTCTCCACACATATCTTTGATCTTTGTGGCCAACAAGTTCTATTTTAACCTCATTGGTCTTCATGACTTGTTTCCAAAATGCATCAGGTTTGCTTAGATGTTCTTTTGCATACTTCTCACACTGAATTTTATGGTAAGGACGCAGGAGAGGTTTTATTCTGATGACTCTTCCATGAAGGCCATATTTGTGCAGGTGTCTCTGAACAGTAGAACAATGTACCACAACTCCAGAGTCTGCTAAATCTTTCTGAAGGTCTTTTGCAGTGAAGTAGGGGTTCTGATTTGCCTCTCTATCAATCCTACAGGCAGCTCTCACTGCAATTTTGCTTGGTCTTCCAGACCTTATTTTGACCTCTATTGTTTCAGTTAACTGCCATTTCTTAGTTACATTTTAAACTGAGGAAAGGGCAACTTGAAAACACTTTGCTATCTTCTTACTTACTGTGGGCCTCCACCATTTTCAGAGTGCTAGGCAGCTGCTTAGAAGAAAACAATAACAGTCTAATTAAAGTCTGAAACCTTGGTCAAAGTTATCTGAGCACACAAATCTCCATGGGTGCCCAAACTTTTGCATTGACCCATTTACCTTTTTGTGTTTTGGTTTTTAAAATGTAAAAAAATGACAATAGTTTTTTGTTGTTGCCTAAAATACAAAGGAAATGTGTCATTTTAAACTTTAGGCCATTTAGAGATAATTTCATCTTCAACTTGCTTAACTGTTCACAATAACAGTAATTTTGACCAGCGGTGCCCGAACTTGCATAAATACATAGTTGTTAAACTACTAAATATATCTAATGCACATTAATAAAATATAAAGGTAACAAACAAAATTAAAATCTAAATTAAATCAATATTTGGTGTGACCACTCTTTGTCCCCAAGGCAGGATCAATTCTTGTAGATACACTTGAACACAGTTTTTGAAGAAACCCAGAGAGGTTGGTCCAACTAATGGTGTCATCAATGCTGAGAAATACAGGCATGTACTTATCCAACATGCAATACCATTAGGAGGTGTATAATTTAAGAGAGAGAATGATCAAGACAACTCTACATCCACCAAAGATCTTGTGGCTAGTTCTCCAACATGTTTGGAACAACCTCCTTGCCAAGTTTCATCAATAAATGTGTGCAACTGTACTTGGAAGAATTAATGTTTTGATGCTGTTTTGAAGGCCAAAAGTTATCACAACGAACATTGATTTGATTTAGATTTGATTTAGTTTTCTCATGTGCTCTTTCAGTTTACATTTTGTTCATTGATAAAACTAAACTATTAACACTTCTATTTTTGAGAACATTTTTAATTGCATTTTTTCCGCAACTGCAAAACACATATGCACAGTACTGTCCATGCCAGACCTATACCAAACGAAGACACTTTTTGAATATATCTGATTCAAAGAAATTTATAAATAAGTACAGTATATGCCTGGATGCCTGTTTTTGCTGTTTCCAGATGTATACTGTTCTTTGTTAGGTAAAATGGGGTTATTCTTGAGCCTAAGATAGACTTTAGAATGAGATTTTGTTTGAATCAGGTTTTTATGTTAAATAATTTCTAAACATTTTTTTTTCAGTTGTTCACTATCTATGTTAAAAAAATAATATCAAGAAAACTTGCATAATTCAGGCTGGCCGCTAAGCCTAATACAAGACTCATAATTCAATGTTTTATAGCGATGACTTTTCAGCAGTCTCATTGTCATTACTGACAGAATTACAATGGCAGGTAATACCTATATATAGAGTAGAAAAATCAGGATTAACAATGCAGGATATGTGATTGTGTACTGTTGCCCAGTTCAAAGCACGCTCCAAAAATCAGCGTTAGAGCCAGTCAATTGTTACTTATGTCCATGTGGCGGCTGTAACAGGAAGAATGAGCCTAATGTAAGCCTTATAACCAGTGAAACAATTTAAAGATTTCAGATTGAAACATTAGAAATATATATATATCAAAAATTATAATGATACATTTAACTTTATAACTTGATTAAAACAATTTTATGATGATCTGTTTTATTTAGGAATTAGCATAGAAAGTATGCGGGTGCTATGTGGCAGCGTCCTGACATTTACAGCGGTTGTCAAGTAGATAAATGGAAAATTGATAACCTTCAGTAGAGAAATGAGCATAAATACACTACTTTGTGTTGAAAGCTACTTGGTTGTGCAAAAAAAAAGAAGTATTGACAATAAGTAAACAATTAGCACACATTTGCCTATAATCTATTTGACAGCGGCTGTGACTGTCAGTATGGCATCACATGCTAGTGACGCGCCCCTGGGCCTGTGTCGCGCTGCGTTGCGCACGCGGGAGCTTACCCGGAGCCGGATCTGTTTAGGGTTGTAGTCTCGTGGCGGTGACCCGGTCCGTGCCCAGGGAGTCAAACTGGACGGCAGTCTGTTAGCGGTAGAAAATGGTTGATGACTACGCCACCCGTTGAATGCAGCCAGGGGGCTGCTGCTGCAGGGCAGACCGCTGAGGCCGGTGGAAGGATGGTGCAGCGTGATAGTATAACCCCCAACGGGAGGGGTATGGCCTCAGGGCAGCCGACGTGGATGATGGGGGTAGCAGGAACCACTCAGAGACGGTATGGTAGCGTTCAGGGTCTTTACTGGTAACAACGATAGACCCTCCCGGAGTACTTGCTAGCGAACGGGGCCTGGTCAGTCCTTGAGCAGATGGGATCTCCCCTGGCCAGGCGTAGTTGTAGGCCTCCCAAGCTGACTGTACTCTTCTGGCTACCTTGCTAGAAGCTGATGTAAGTAGCCCACGTCCCTGAGTGTACCGTGTGGTGCTCACCCGTATGGCCGGTGACTCGGGGCCTTCTAATGGCTTCCGCTCCACGATGGCGGTGCTGGTCCCACGCGTGCGACCGGGCCTTCGGGCTTCTGGGCCAGGGGACCTGAAATCCCCTGCCTGACGGATTCTGCTGCTGGGTAGAAGTTAGTCCCCACAGCCTCGGACTCCGGGTCCGGTAAAGAATCTTCTTAGTCAGGGCGAGCTCTTTAGCTGCCAGCCCCTGACTCCTTGTGACTCTGCTGCTTCCTATGCTGCTCTTGTCTCTACTCTTCCTGGACTCCAGGCTCAGGCCCCAGGACAGGGCCTGCCTGTGGAGCAGAGCCCATAGAGCAGCTCTGCTCCCTGTCTTCTCCTCTCAGAACTCCCTACTCTGCCTCAGCCCCAGGTTTATATAGGGGAAGTCCTTCCCCTCCCAAGACTGGGCAGGAGGTGTGGCATGCACAGGATCCCTGACCAAAGGACCTCCCACCTGCTCTCAGACGTAATATCTCTATCACTGTGACAACCAGACCCCTGGGGTGTCACACTAGTAGCTCAAAATTTCTATGTGTGACCATACCCTCAGAAGAATTAGATATGATACATGGAGAAGTTGATTTTTGTAGTCATGCATAAGCTCTCTTAACCGCTTCCCGACCGCCCACTGTAGATAAACGTAGGCGCTTACTGGGCTCTGTGCAGCTCCAACGTTTATCAATGGTTGTCGGTCGCGCAGCGCTCAGGACCCCCAGGGTCCTGCAACCCTGCGGTTCTGGTGCAGTGCTTTAGCTCTGACAGGTGATATCATCGGGACCTGATGGGATCAGGTCCCAATGATGTTAACCCTTTGCTATCTCCTAGATGCCGTGATCCATAGCGATCACGGCATTTAGAAGACAGTGAGAGGGAGAGGGGTCTTTAACTCACCTCTCTGACAGCCCCCATGATGAGATATGATCACATCACAGGGGATCTGAGTGTTGTCATGGCAGCCAGAGGTCACATGATGACTTACTGGTCTACAAACTATGGTAGCCTGTTAGACTCAGCCAGAAACTGAGTCTAAGGCCACAGCCCCACTATCAGTATTTGGTCAGTATTCAGTCAGTATTTTTTCTCTGGAGTGGGAGCCAAAACCAGGTGAAGAACAATCAGAGAAAAGGTATAATAGAAACAAGATGCACCAATTCTGCATTTATCACCCACTCCTGGTTTTGGCTCCCACTCCTGAGAATGAATACTGACCAAATACTGATAGTGGGGCAGTGGCCTAACAGGAGATCTGTATTTGTAAAACTGACAGGTCTCAGGCAATGCACTATATGTGTATTGCAAAGCATGAGAACAGTGATCACACTGAAGGCATCTAAACTATGAATTAACACATGTGGAATTATATACTTAACAAAAAAGTGTGAAACAACTGAAAATATGTCTTATATTCTAGGTTCTTCAAAGTAGCCACCTTTTGCTTTGATGACTGCTTTGCACACTCTTGGCATTCTCTTGATGAGCTTCAAGAGGTAGTCACCGGAAATGGTCTTCCAAAAATCTTGAAGGAGTTCCCAGAGATGCTTAGCACTTGTTGGCGATTTTGCCTTCACTCTGCGGTCCAGCTCACCCCAAACCATCTCGATTGGGTTCAGGTCTGGTGACTATGGAGGCCAGGTCATCTGGCGTAGCACCCCATCACTCTCCTTCTTGGTCAAATAGCCCTTACACAGCCTGGAGGTGTGTTTGGGGTCATTGTCCTGTTGAAAAATAAATGATGGTCCAACTAAATGCAAACCGGATGGAATAGCATGCCGCTGCAAGATGCTGTGGTAGACATGCTGGTTCCGTATGCCTTCAATTTTGAATAAATCCCAAACAGTGTCACCAGCAAAGCACCCCCACACCATCACACCTCCTCCTCCATGCTTCACGGTAGGAACCAGACATGTAGAGTCCATCTGTTCACCTTTTCTGCGTCGCACAAATTTGGACTCATCCAACCAAAGCACAGATTTCCCCTGGTCTAATGTCCATTCCTTGTGTTCTTTAGCCCAAACAAGTCTCTTCTGCTTGTAGCCTGTCCTTAGCAGTGGTTTTCTAGCAGCTATTTTACCATGACTGCACAAAGTCTCCTCTTAACAGTTGTTGTAGAGATGTGTCTGCTGCTAGAACTCTGTGTGGCATTGACTTGGTCTCTAATCTGAGCTGCTGTTAACCAGCAATTTCTGAGGCTGGTGACTCGGATAAACTTATCCTCAGAAGCAGAGATGACTCTTGGTCTTCCTTTCCTGGGGTGGTCCTCATGTGAGCCAGTTTCTTTGTAGCACTTGATGGTTTTTGCAACTGTACTTGGGGACACTTTCAAAGTTTGCCCAATTTTTCGGACTGACTGACCTCCATTTCTTAAAGTAATGATGGCCACTCGTTTTTCTTTACTTAGCTGCTTTTTTCTTGCCATAATACAAATTCTAACAGTCTATTCAGCAGGACTATCAGCTGTGTATCCACCTGACTTCTGCACAACACAACTGATGGTCCCAACCCCATTTATAAGGCAAGAAATCCCACTTATTAAACCTGACAGGGCACACCTGTGAAGTGAAAACCATTTCCGGTGACTACCTCTTGAAGCTCATCAAGAGAATGCCAAGAGTGTGCAATGCAGTCATCAAAGCACAAGGTGGCAAGGTGGCTACTTTGAAGAACCTAGAATATGACATATTTTCAGTTGTTTCACACTTTTTTGTTAAGTATATAATTCCACATGTGTTAATTCATAGTTTTGATGACTTCAGTGTGAATGTACAATTTTCAAAGTCATGAAAATACAGAAAAATCTTTAAATGAGAAGGTATGTCCAAACTTTTGGTCTGTACTGTATATAGAATAAGTAAAAAAGTAAAAAAAAAGAATGTTTAAAAATGTTTTCAAACTATTAAAAAAAAATCACAAAATACTTGAATAATAATAATAAAAAAATACAAAAAAAAAAAATTTGTATATTTATGTGAAAACAAAAAAGTGGAATAAAACGCGGTCAAAAAGTTAAATGGGAATAAAAATATCGCTGAAAATAATGTCATCTTGCCCCGCAAAAAAACAAGCCGCCATATGGCTCCATCAGTCATAAAATAAAAAACTTATAGCTCTCAGAATAAAGTGATGCAATAACAATTCTTATTTATATAAAATAGTTTTTATTGCGTAAAATCGCCAAAACAAAAAAAAATTATAAATGTGGTATCACTGTAATCATACTGACCCAAAGAATAAAACTGCCTGATCAATTTAACCACACGCGGAACTGCATTAAAAATAGCCTCACAAAACAATTCTTGAATTGCTGGTTTTTGTTCATTCTGCTTACCAAAAATCTGAATAGAAAGCGATCAAAAAATATCATGTGCCCAAAAATGGTACCAATAAAAATGGCAACTCGTCCCGCAAAAAAACAAGCCATCACATGACTCTGTTGGCCAAAATATGGAAAAATTATGGCTCTCAAAATATGGCGATACAAAAACTAGTTTTAGTAAATAAAAAAAGTGTCTTTTATTGTGTGACAGCAGCCAAACATAAAAACCCGATATAAATCTGGTATCACTATAGTTCGCAGTAAGGCTCGGCTCACACTTATGCTGCGCTCATGCACTGAGCATTTACACCAAGGTTTCTGTGTAAATCTCTGAAATACATGACTCAGACAGAACCCCCGATGGAATATTTAGTGTAATGAGGCAGATGGAGGCACTGTGAATGCTGTCTGGCCTGTGATCCAGCGGTGTCCATCTTTTTAGGCATGCATAAAAGTGCCGTCTACCACAGTTTTGTGCACTTCTGAAAAAAAAGGACAACGCTGAACAGAGGCCAGACGGAGTCCAGAGTAACTCTGCTGCCTCATTACAGTTAATGAATCCTGTGGGGGTATCAGCTAAATCACATCATTCTGAGATTTAGATGGAAACCCCGACTTAAGTGCTCAGCATAGAGCGCAGGATAAATGTGATCCAAAATGTTACATAAAATGTTTCTAACAGAAGCTTTAAATCAATCCACAAAAAAAGTCCTCACTCAGGTCCATCATTTGTTATCATAAATATAGGGGGCTTCCATGTTACTGGTAGTACAAGGGCTCTGGAAAAGTGAAATGGCTCCTCACCCCCCAAAAGAAATCCAGTGAATGCTGCGCGCCCAAATCCAAATGCCCCCTCCCTTCTGAGTCCCACAGTGTGCCTAAACTGCAGGTAGCGTCCATATGTTTGGCATTTCTATAGCTATGAGAGCCCACCTAATTTATGGGTGCGTGTCTCCAGATCCATGAGCTGGGCACTACAATGTACGGGCACTACAACGCACTGGTCACTACAACAGCAGTTTGCAATTTTCACTCAGCGACATCCATTGCTTCTTGTTTCTGGAAAACACGTATGTAGTCAAAATCGCCACTACACCTGTTGATGAATTCCCAGCACAGTGTAATTTCCAAAATGGAGTCACTTGAGGGGGGATTTTGCTGTTCTGGCACTTAGGGGCTCTGTATTGGAGTCTGCAAACTATTCTACAATAATTTGTTCGCCAAGAGTCAAATAGCGCTCCTTCCCTCCAGAGTCTCCTGTGTGGCTAAGCAGTACTGTACAGTCACATATAGGGTACTGCCACGTTCAGCAGAAATTGTGTGCCACATTTTGGTACCATTTTTACCCATTTTCCTTTGTAAAAATGTAAAATCTGGGGCTAAAACGCTTTTTTTGTGGTAAAAATGTAATTATTTTTTCTTCACTGCTCAATGGTATAAAATTTTGGGACACACATGTGGTGTAATTATGATCACGGCACCCCTAGATGAATTCATTGAGAGGTGTAGTTTGTAAAATGGGGTCACTTATGGGTGTTTCTGCAGTTCTGGGACTTCAAGGGCTCAGCCAATATATCATAGCACCCGCAAACCATAACAGCAAAATCTGCACTGTAATATGGCGCTCTTTCTCTTCTGAGCTTTGCGCTGTGCCTCAAAAGAAGTGTTCGACCACTTATTGATGTACTCAGGAGAAATTGCAGAACAAATTATACTATTCGTTTTCTCCCTTATTATCCCTTTTGAAAATTGCAAACTTGGGGTCATAGCAACATTTTAGTGGAAAAAATTGTAATACTTCATTTACTCTGCCCAATGTTATACAAGTTTGTGAATCTCCTGAGGGTTAAAAATATTCACTGCTCCACTGGATGAATTCCTTGAGAGGTGTCGTTTAGAAAAAGATATCATTTGTGGGGATTTCTGCTGTGTTGGCATGTCAGGGGCTCTTCAAATATGACATGGTGTCCGCAACCTATTCCAGTCAAAATAGCACTCCTTCCCTTCCAATCCCTGTTGTGCGCCTAAACAGTAGTTTTCCATCACATGTAGGGTATGGGTGTACTCAGGAGAAATTGCACAACAAATTTTGGGGACCATTTTTTCTTGTTACCCTTGTGAAAATAAAAAAATTGGGGCCAAATGAATATTTTTGTTGGAAAAATGTGTTTTTTAATTTTCATGGCTCAACATTATAAAATTCTGTGTAGCCCCTGAGGGTTGAAGCTTCTCACCTCACATCTAGATAAATTAAATTCCTTGAGTGGTCTAGTTTCCAAAATGGGGTCACTTGTGAGGGGTTTCCACTGCTTAGGAACATCAGGGGCCCTCCAAACGCGATATGGCATTCGCTATCAATTCCAGCCAATTTTGCATTCCAAAACTCAAATGGTGCTCCTTCCCTTCTGAGTCCTGCCGTGTGACTAAACAGTAGTTTCCCACCACATATGGGGTATCAGCGCACTCAGGAGAAATCGCACAACAAATTTTAAGGCGCATTTTCTCCTGTTACACTTGTGAAAATTAAAAAATTGGGGCTAAAATATTAATTTTGTGGAGAAAAAGTAAAACTTTGATTTCTTCCTTCCCCATTCCATTAATTCCTGTGACGCAGCTGAAAAGTTAATAAACTTCTTGAATGTGGTTTTGAACACCTTGAGGGGTGAAGTTTTTATAATGTTTTCACTTTTGGGTATTTTCTGTCACATAGACCCCTCAAAGTCACTTAAAATGTGATGTGGTCCCTAAAAAAAATTGTTTTGTAAATTTTGTTGTAAAAATAAGAAATGATGGTCAAATTTTAACCCTTCTAACTTCCTAACAAAAAAAAATAATGTTTCAAAAATTGTGCTGATGTAAAGTAGACATGTAGGAAATGTTATGTATTAACTATTTTGTGTGACATAACTCTTTGATTTAAGGGCATAAAAATTAGAATTTGAAAATTGCAAAATGTTCAAAATTTTCCCCAAATTTCCGATTTTTTCACAAATAAATGCAAGTCATATTGAAGAAATTTTACCACTGTCATGAAGTAGAAAATGTCATGAAAATACAATGTCAGAATCTGTGGCATCCGTTGAAGCATTCCAGAGTTATTACCACATAAAGTGACACTGGTCAGAATTGAAAAAATTGGCCTGGTCACGAAGGCGAAAACACGCTCTGGCGCAAAAGGGTTAACTAATAAATTGAAATTTATCTAGCTTCATTAGAAGTACCTAACCTATACAAGAGTGGACATACAAAGGAACCTATTACTATAATCACTTCAGTTGATTGGTAGTACACCAAATCTGAACTCAGATGAGGCCAGCTACAGCTTATCACACAGAGAATGATTAATATTTCCCACAATTTGCAGTTCATTACCTGATTGCACAGAGTCCTGTTGCTATGTTTTATACAACAGATTCAGCTGGGATTGGTATTTACATACACTGTTGGATTTCAGCTTTGAAAGACTACTAAAAACTTGTTGAATAGTGGCAATCAATATCATGTGCCAAGCAGCATGGCACAAACCTTTCAAATGAACCTGCACTGGCTCGGAAATCAAGATGTTTCGCCAAAGTCTGAAATCTGTTCAGCAAAATGATCAGTCAAGTAGTGGAATGATTTTAGTCTATTGAAAATAACATCCTGTTTCATTATGAAAAAGACAGGGGACATTAGGAAACTTGAATGTTGGCATGGAAAGTAAGCAGTAACTTAGCTAATGTTGAAGGTAGAGTGGGCCGTCGTTCATGTCATTCATACGGTGGAGCCCACCCATAAGCCTTGCTTATATAGTGCCATTATATTTCATAGTGCATTACATCACTATCCCCATTGGAGCTTAGAATCTAAATTCCTTAGCAGTATGTCTTTGGAATGTGAGAGGAAAACACAGCACCCAACGAAAATCCACACAAATACGGGAAAAACATACAGCACATTTAATCGCTGTACTAGAACAGGAAGCCATGGTCTCCCTGCTCTACAACTATCAATTCAGTACACGTCCAGCCTACAGAATGGCAGGGACATGAACCAGGACATCATAGTCCCAAGTCAGGTGGTGTGATAATGTTCCCACATCTTGCTCCACTTCCTCTGAGATGCTGACTCTGCTGGCAGACTTGCCAGGATCCAATGGTTAGAGGAGTATGTATGTTTTTCTTTTTAATTTTATGCCGCAATATTTTTACTTTTTTTGTGGGGAAAAAAGGGGGCATTATTTGTATATGTAGGGTTACTCAGGGAATATTATTAGCATATGTGGGGAGGAATCAGGGGCCATTATTACGGTATGCGGGGGGGAACTCACTGGAAGTTATTACTATATGTGGGGAAACTCAGGGGACATTATTACTGTATGTGAAGGCACTTTGGATACAACAACTCTACTTTTCAGCCACAACTAGTCCCAGGACACCCCTGCATAGGCAGGAAATCCAGTTCTATCCTGCGTATCATAAGGTTGACACCACGCCATATGTCGGGACTTTAGAATGTACATCCTATGTCGGGACTAACAGCCTCGACAAGGGCCTTGAGGAATGCAGGGACGTCTGAAGGCTAGCCAGGAACGCAGAACCAGTTTATTGTAAAAATGCCCAGGGTATTAGCATGTGGCAATGATAAGAAGAGGTGCTGAGGACCAAATAAGGGCAGTCAGCAGCAGAGGTGAGCAGTGAGATAAGTATTAGATTTTTTTCTACATCTTACATTTATTAAAATAAGGGACTCTCAATTCGCTGCGAATCTAATTTTCTAGTAAAATCTGCACTATTTGACAAATTAAAACCTTGACAGACCTGCTCATGTCTAGTAATAATGGTCTTGAATTTCTTCCATCTATAGACAATCTGTCTGACTGCATTGGTGGAGTCCAAATGCTTTAGAAATGAGTTATTAACTTTTTCCTGCTTGATGAGCACAAATAACTCTTCTGAGTCTTCTGAATCTTCTTTGGTCTTGCCATGATACACTTCCACAAACATGTGTTGTGAAGATCAGACTTTAATAGATACATGTTCTTTAAATCAAATAGGTCACCCATTCATACTTGATTGTCATCCTATTGATTGAAAACATCAAACATAATATCACACCTTCAAATGACATATACTTTTGCAACTCGCAGACATTTGATGTTGGGCCATTTTACTCATTTAAATAATGTCAAAGTTTATATAATTTATATGATTTGGTTCTTTTTATCTTCTTTTCAGACTTGAGTCAAGATCAGATATAGTTTTAGATCAAATTTATGCTGAACTATTGAAACTTCTGAAGAGTTCACAAACTTTCAAGCACCACTGTATTAACACTAGAACTACTGATGGAGTCATTTTGACTCCTTTCGTTTTTTATTTCTCTTCTGTGACTACATTTTTCAGAATTCCGGCTTGAAACTCGGTGACTTTTCCTCAAATATGATGTGAAAAAAGATTTTGTGAGAATAAATAATTTTGGTGAAAAATTTGCGCGTTTTTTTCAAAATTTACCAAGAACTACTGAAGGGAGTCATTTTGACTCCCTACTATATTTTGAGGTCCTTTTGTCACTAAATGTTGCTATAAAGTTTTGTGCATAATTTTTTCACTCTGTCTTATTTACCCTGATGTTCATATAGATGCAGTTCAATTTACATGTCATCTTTTCACATTTTCCTTGTGTTTTACCTGCTTGTATTACTGTGTAATGCTGAACAAAATAGCTTGTTTACTCTATGCTCTTATCTTATGCTAATGAAGGGTGGTGTTTTTCTAAGGTCCTAGCAGGAGACAGTATTCTGGATAGTAACTTTACTTTCAGTTCAGCTGAAGAGACAAAGAGAACAGACGCAGACATACGAGCTCTGAAGACTCATACAGGTATGAATTGTTATGAAATAGTTTAGCTGTCTGTCAACTGATTCAGCCCACCTAATTTTGAAGGTGGCAGAACAGTTATTATTTCTTTTAGTTTTCATTTCATTTCTATTTTTCAGCAGGGAACTATATAGAATTATGGAATTTGTGAGGAATATGGAGAGAAGACGTTTGATAAAGCCTCAGGATATTCTGGCTACTTTGCAATCCATACCGGAGGATGAATCGGAATCCGAATTGCAGGAACATGTATTTGATTCTGACAGTGATGAAGATTTCATTCCTCAGAACATATCAAGTGAATCTGAAGACTCAGAAGGAACAAATCCAGAAGGTAAGTAGTTATGTGTATTTATTTGTTCTTCCACACACTGAGTTAGGGCCTGTGCACACTAGCAGAATTCTGGCAGAATAGCCATCTGGATATTCTTGCCGCAATACAGGCCGTACCTGCCCGCTCATGCCTGAAGCTCCGCTCCAAACCCCGGGCTGGAGCCGCTGTCAGGGACAGAGCAGCGCTTGCTTACGCGCGAGCACGGCTCCGTCCCAGACAGCGGCTCCAGCCCGGGGTTCGGAGCGGAGCTTCAGGTATGAAACTCCGCTCTGTACCTGAGCGGGCAGGTACGGGCCGGATTGTGGTGAGAATATCCGGTCGGATATTCCGCCGCTAATCCAGCCAGTGTGCACGGACCCTTACAAAACAAAAATTCTAAATATTCATCAACTTTTTTACAGATATTCCAAGCACATCAACTGGGGATCGGGCTCATGCAGTTATGTTGCCTCGTGACCATCCTCCTGGTCGTGGACAGAAAAAATCAGCAAAACGTCCCAGAAATGAAAGAACAACAGATAACGATGGCGGCGAAGGTAATGCAACAACAAACACCAGAGAAGGCGAATCTGAAGGAATACTAGTTTCAGCGGATGGTATTCAATGGAAACCTGTTGAAATTGGAGAACACTTGCCTGGTAGGCGTGACAGCCAAAATATTCTTCGAGAAGCACCTGGCCCTACAGGATACGCCAGAAGAAATATCATTATCGATAGTCCTTTGAGCGCATGGCGTTTATTTTTTGATTCATATATATTGACACATATAAAGAACTGTACGCTTGCAGAAGCATGCAGGAACAATAATTTACAGTTTACTCTATCTGATGAGGAGCTAGATGCATTCATTGCGATATTCTATGCTCGTGGAATATCTGGCACGAACCGTCACTCGATTAGCAGTATTTGGTGTAATGACTGTGGAATACCGTTTTGCAAAGCGACAATGTCTAGGGACCGCTTTGTTGAAATTATGAGGTTTCTCAGATTTGATGAGAAATCTACTCGATCGGAGAGACTGCAAACGGACAAGTTTGCTCTATTTTCTACTGTGTGGGACAGGTTTATTGAAAATTGTATTGCGTGTTACAAACCTGGCCCATACATAACGGTGGATGAGCAACTTTTCCCAAGCAAAACTAGGTGTCCATTCACGCAGTACATGCCTTCCAAACCAGATAAATATCGCCACAAATATTGGCTAGCTGTTGATAAGAGGAGCAAATATCTGGCAAATGGCTTCCCTTATCTAGGCAAAGATGACACACGCCGTGCTGAGGACCGTTTAGCTGACCATGTGGTAATGAAGTTATTGGACCCGTTTTTGAAAAAAGGTCGCAATGTTACAACCGATAATTATTTTACTTCAGTAAAATTAGCTAAACAGCTAAAAAGCAAAGGAACAACCATCGTGGGAACACTGAACAAGATAAGGCGAGAAGTGCCTAAAGAAATAAAATCCATGAAAGAGGAATTGTACAACACTAAAGTGTTTAGAAATGAAGACAATTTTACACTTACAGTATATCAAGGAAAGCCCAACAAAAATGTTGTCATTTTGAGTTCCGTCCATCCAGATGTTGTTGTTGCGTCTGATTCCGCTAAAAAAAACTCCAGAAACGGTAAAGTTTTACAATGAAATAAAATATGGAGTAGATGTAGTGGATCAGATGGCACGAAAATATACCACACGAACATGCACAAGGAGATGGCCTGTTCATGCATTTGAAAATGCCTTAGACTTTGCGGGTATAAATGCATGGATAATATTCAAGGAGATTACCCACCAAAAAATGTCACGCAAGGCATTTTTGCAAACGCTTGTGAGAGAGTTGAGTGGTCCTTATGTCACAGATAGGGAAAAGGGTTCCACGTCCCAAGTTTCTACATGCTCAGAAGTGATGATTCAAACAAAATTTTGCCAGATCAAAGAAAAGTGCAAGAAAAATAGATCTGTCGGAAATTGTAAGACTTGTGGTAAGTCTTTGTGTGGGCAATGTACTGCCATAAATCAAAGGCAATGCCTAAAATGCGAAACACCAAATGTTTAGAAGGTGAATTCTGCGCCATATTTTCATTTTTATGCTCCTCCACCTACATTTTCTCTGCTTTTTGTTCTTCAGTTGTTGTTTATATGTGTGCACTTGAATAAAAAAAAATGTTTGAAAAACGTCTATTATAATTGTTATTTTCTGTAGAAAAATAAGAAAAGCAGAAAAAAAACAATCAAAAGCATTACTGTTGGATCTCACAATAATAATACATTACAAAAAATATAATTATTAATAAATAACCACAAATGAAACTCTAAAAATAAACGAAAACAAGCAAGGAGTCAAAATGACTCCTTTCAGTAGTTCTAGGCGGGGTCACGAGTCCAGTAGTCCTAGTGTTAAGTTATTAGGTCAGTATTAGTGATGAGCGAGCACTAAAATTCTTGGGTACTCGTTGTTCAAGTAGAGCAAATTGGAATGCTCGAGTGCTCAGTCCGAGTAATGAGCCCAATGTAAGTCTATGGGAAACTCGAGCATTTTTCCGGCGGCTCCACCTGGCGGTCTGCAGAGGGCCTAAAAATTGCCCAAATCAATGGGAACAGTGCTCAAATGACATGGGAACAGCATGTGGAAGACCCCTGGAAGCATTTCTGACTCCCAGGTCACTGCTGTCAACAACGTTGTCAAAGGTATTACAACACTTTTACGGACTCACAATAATACATACAAAAACTAAACCTAAATGGATTTTTTCTGAGAAATATGTTAAGAAGCATTCTTTCCAGGATAATGACTTGCATATAAGGCAAAATAAATAACCCCCAAAAAAAAGCTCCTCCAAACCTTGGGTTATGTTCACACGTAGCGTTTTTTATGTGTTTTTGCACTTTTGCATTGTTTTCAACCAAGACAAATGCATTCACTGGGAAATGTCATTTTAACATTTTACAACCTTATCTGGCCATGTGGTGTGTGACATGGGAACAGCATGAAAAAGACTCCTGGGGCTGGAAGCATCTCTGTCTCCCAGGGCACTGCCTAAAACTGTGGTCATCTCATCAGAAATGATCCTTAGGTTAGGATTTTGAACTGAAGTCTCTGGGTAATGGGGAGCCATTGAAGGGATTGAGAGACAGGAGAGGCCAATGAATAGTGAGGGGACAGGTGGATTAGTCGAGAAGGGAGATAATGAGCGCGTGTACTAATGTTTTTGTAGATTTGTGGTTGAGGAATGTGCGGATCCGGGAGATTTTTTTACTTGGAGTCGGCATCTTCCTCACCCTGATCCTCCTTCGTCCCACCAGTCCGAGTGCCCTGAGACAACTGATCCCACACTTGGACACTTTGAAGAGCTGTATTGTTCATCTTTCCATTTATAGATTCTGACCTCTCGCTCGGTCCGCTTGGAAGTGGAAAGAGCTTGAATATGTGGTTTGAAGGAAAGATTAGAGTACAGGGTTACCCCAAGAGCTATTCACTTCTCCATGGATAAATTTGGGCCTCTCGACAGGCCAGCTTCGAGCAGGGCAACAGAAAATCACATGTAGCGATTTGAGGAGCCATGGTCACCCTAAGGTGATGATGGGAAAATGCAAATAGCTTTGCAAGATATGGATAATGATATGACATAATGGACAGAAAGTCAGGAAGAGGACCAGGGTGCGGAAGTGGAAAACGAAGCTGTGGACGATGAAGTCACTAACCCAACCTGGCAAGGAGACATGTAGAGCGAGGACAGCAGCACACAGGGGGAGGGAGGCATAGCACCACAACAGGTAGGAACAAACAGTGTGGTGGCCACAGACACAAGGCGTGCAACTGCTCCCCGGAACACCAACAAGACAGAAGTTGCCAGTACAACTGTTAGGTCTTCCCGAGTCTGGCTCTTTTTTAAATACTGTTTAGATAATCCCAAAAAGGCCATTTGCAACATCTGCCAGGCCAGTATCAACAAGAGCACCAAAACTACCAACCTGTCCACCACCAGCATGCTCAGGCACATGAAAGCAAGGCACCTGACAAGCTAGGCCAAACACCAAGGTCCAGAAACAGTGTCTGCAGGTGACACCACTGCCTCTTCCGATGTTGTGCATGCACGCCAATCCCCTGTCCATGGCGCATGCGAAGATGCCTCCCGCCCTGAACCTGTCATTGCAGACTTGCAACCATCACGATCTACGTCCTTGTCCCTTTGCAGCGTTCTGTTGTCCCTACCACAGTTCTTAGCATGCAAGCGCAAGTATGCAGCCAGAAACACCCACCCACCCACAGGCCACAATACTAATCTGCCTCATTTCTGGACTGCTCGCTTGCACCTGAAATGTTGCCTTTTAGGCTCGTGGAGGCGGATGCTTCTCACAACCTCATGCTGGCAGCAGCAGGGTGTCCATATTTGGTCCCCAGCTGCCACTATTTCTCCCGGTATCGTCTCCGCCTTCCACAAGTGCGGGTCCCAGAAAATTGCCTGTGCCCTCCCCAGTGCACTTACTGGGAAGAACCGCCTAACCACAAACATGTGGACAGGTGAATTTGACCCGGGACGGTACAGTAAAAAAAAAACAGCCATATTGTGTCCGGGAACCTTCCCACATACTTTTCTTAGCCAGGGCTGCTTTTCGGCAGGGTTGGACAGGTCCACCAGAGAACCGGAGAATCCTCTGGTGGGCCCTGGCTTCTCCTTCAGGAGAGTTCATAGTGCCGAGGTGAGGTTGTTATCTTGATAGAGGCCACCATCTGCTTAGTTTTCTGTTACTTGGAATGCAAGCTCAAGTATGCAGCCAAACACCCACCCGCCCACAGGCTGCAATCCTAAACTGCTACATTTTTGGACTGCTTGCACTTGAAATGTTGCCTTTTAGGCTCGTGGAGGCAGAAGCTTTCCACAACATCATAGCAGCAGCGGCCGGGTGTCCATACTCGGTCCCCAGCCGCCACTATTTCTCCCGGTATCGTCTCTGCCTTCCACTAGAGCGAGTCCCAGAACATTACCCCTGTCCTCCCCAGTGCACTTAAGTGGGAGGGACCGCCTAACCACAAACACGTGGACAAGTGAATGTGGCCAGGGACGGTTCATCTCACTAACGCATTCCACTGGGTTAATATTGTGGAAGTCGGGACTCAGTGGGACCCTGGGACAGAACACGTGCTCCCACCGCAGACAATTGCGGGCCCTGGGTCAATCAGGGTTACCCCTACATTCTACAGCTCTTGCACCACCTCCTTCTCTTCAGCCTCCATCACTTGATTCATTTTTTCAGGACATATTCCAGATTATTTACTTAAACTTAGTGTGTAGCAATAACAATAAGCGGGACTGTATGCTTAGGCGACAAACCGCACACCGTTGCAGAGTTGTTGAAAGCTGTATCAGAGAATCTCGAGTCAGCTCTGAAGCTAGGCAAGCTCGAACATGTACCATGCCTGGCCCATGTGCTCAACTCAGTGGTTCTGCAGTTTCTCAAAATCTACACGGATCTGCCATATATGCTTGTGAAAGTATGCCATGTGTGTGCCAATTTCAGAAAGTCAGCTATACCTTCCGCCGCCCTGGCAGGGCTTCAGCAGCATTTTCAGCTTCCAGCTCACTGACTTGTGTGCAATTTGACTACGCGCTGGAAATCAACATTTCAGATGTTTGGAATGATTTTGAGCAGCAGAGAGCAGTTGTTGAGTACCAGCTTCAACATGTCAGTCAGCATTCAGGTCAGCCTCCGCACATATGAGCTGATGAGTGGGCATGGATGTCTGACATCTGTGCCCTCCTCCAAAGCTTTGAGGACTCCACCAAGATGGTGAGCGGCGATGACACCATAATTAGCGTCACCATCCCCGCTTCTCTACTTACGGAAACGCTCGCTGCTCACAATTAAAGAGGAGGCATTGCAGGCAGAGCAAGGAACTGTACAGGTTGATTCTACCCAGCCCAGCCTCATCTCAGTGCAGATTGGGTGATAATGAGGAGGAGGAGGAGGAAGAGAACATAGACAGTAATACACTTGGTGAGAACAGGGAAGTCTTGGCTGTTGGCAGTCTGGCACACAACGCTGACTTTATGTTCCTCTACCTCTACCATGACCATCGCGTTGTATGCATTTTGGGTATTACAGAAAACTGGCACGGCACGAGAGAATTCTTGGAGACGGAGGTGTGAGGTTCTGATTAAGGAGGATGTCTGTCTTAGATCAGTTGCAGAATGGAGGGCACAGGAGGGATGATACACAGAAATGAGGGAAGAGATATAGGCCGGTGCAGAACTGTGGACAGCTTAGTGGGTGAGAGAGATGAGTTTGTATTGTATTCTGAAGTGAATGTTTAACCTAACCCGTGCTATGACTGGCACAGGGTAGAGGCGTTGGTGAAGCGGCTTGATAGAAATACGACCCTGGCTGCTGCATTCAGAAGGGATTGGAGAGGAGACAGTTTATTTAGAGGGAGACCTATTAGAAGAGAGTTGCACTAGTGAATAAGAGTGACAGCAAGAGTTTTTGCAGTATCAAAGGTGAGAAAAGGTCGACTTCTGGAGAAGTTTTTAAGTTGCAGGTGAAATGAGCGAGTGAGTGATTTTCCAAGATGAATAAAGGAAAGTTGTGTGTCAAATATGACTCCAAGATAGCAGGCGTGCCGAGTAGGAGTTATGGTGGCAGCACCTAAAGGAAATTGCAAAGTCAGGTATAGGTAGGTTAGTAGAGGGAGGAAACTGAAGGAGTTTATTTTGGGAGATAATAAGATCAGGTTCTTGTTGAAGAATTATAACAAAAAAAAATTCCCATCTGACAACGCTGGCGGCAGATGTCACAGTCAGACAGTTCATCGGACAACCAAGGAGTACAAGTGAGGAAGACACAAACTAGATGCGGCAGAGGCATGAGAACACTGTCAAAGGTCTGGGACAGTTTTCTCAGACCCTCCCAGCGCCCAGGCCCTGATACATGGGATACTCTGACAAGGAGGGAAAAGTTTTAGAAGATGCAAGCTGGACAAGTGGCATGAACTGTCTTTCTACGCCATGGAGGTCCTGGCCACTAACGTTTTGTCAGAGATAGTTTTTAGTGCCGCCAGGGGCATTATAACTGATAAAACTGATAGACGCATCCGCTTGTCAACTGAAAATGCTGACAGGCTGACTCTTCTAAAAATGAACAAGGGCTGAATTGGGCCAGACTTCTCAACACCACCAGATGATAACATCAAACATGAACACAAATCCATTGGTTATTTTTTGGGGGGTCTATTCCAATGCACCCCTTCACATCCAGACATGCGTAGACCCTTCAGGAATTGTTCTATTTTATGTCGCCCTCCTCCTTCTCCTCATTCTCCACCACCAGATCACCAGGGAGACCGTGATGCAACACCCACATAATTTTTTTAAGGGTGTTTCTGATTAGAGAAGAGCAAAAATTTCAGCATTCGTTTCGGACTACAATCGCCGTTTTTGCAATATTCACAATGTAATTGTAGAATATTCGCTGAACACTGCCAAACGCCATTGGATTCAATAGCTCCCAAAACCAAATGTATACACAACACCTAACAAACGAGACCAAAAGCTGCAAAACACATCAATTTAGGGGCGGTCACCAGAAAAGTGCCATAAATTGACCCAGAGTGCAAGTAGTATAATTATTATTATAGCACCATTTATTCCATTGTGCTTTACATGTGAAAAAAAGTCACTGACTGGTACAAGAACAGAGAGGACCCTGCCCGTGAGGGTGCACAAACAGTCTATAAGGGATGGGTGAAATACAGTAGGTGAGGGTATAGCTGGTCGTGCAGCGGTATGGTGGAGCGAGGGTTACTGTAGGTTGTAGGCTTGTCGGAAAAGGTGGGTCTTCAGCTTCCTTTTAAAGGTTTCAACAGTAGGTGAGAGTCTGATATGTTGAAGTACACAGTTCAAGAGTAGAAGGGATGCACAGGAAAAATCTTGTATGCGATTGTGGGAAGAGGAGAGAAGACGGGAGTAGAGAAGGAGATCTTGTGAGTATCGGAGGTTGCGTGCTGGTATGTACCAGGAGACTAGGTCACAGATATGGAGCAGACAGGTTGTGGATGGCTTTGCATGTTGTGGTTACAGTTTTGAACTGAAGTCTCTGGCCAATGGGGAGCCAGTGAAGGGCTCATAGATTGCAATCTTATAGATTGCTGGAGCCAGTTCACAGTAAAAAAGCAGCCATAGAGTGTCCAGGAACCTTACCACACACTTTTTTTTAACCAGGGCTGCTTCTCGGCAGGGTTGGACGGGCCCACCAGAGAACTGGAGACTCCTCCGGTGGGCCCTGGATTCTCCTTCTGGAGAGTTCATAGTGCCGAGGTGGGGCCAAGATGATGATAGAGGGCACCATTTGCTTAGTTTTCTGCTACTTGGAATGCAAGCGCAAGTATGCAGTCAGCCATCCACCCACCCACGAGTCGCAATAGTAAACTGTCAGATTTCTGGGCAGCTGCTTGCACTTGAAATGTGGCTTTTTATCCTCGTGGAGGCAGAAGCTGTCCACAACCTCATATCGGCGGTGACCGGGTGTCCATACTCGGTCCCCAAGGCAATTGTCTATGCTGTGAAGATACGAGATGTGCAGCATCTGAAACAAAGGATACTGGAAGCCTGTGCTAGCATTTCTTCTGTGGTGCTGCTATCAGTGTGTCAAGAGTGGAAGAAGAGGGTTGCATTGACAATCCACCACAAAGGGCAGCACTTTGAACACATTTAATAAGTGGTCATAAACTTGTAAATAACTCATGAAAGAATAAAGTTACATTAAAACCAAGAACACCATTGTTTTTCTTATGAAATTCTCAATAAGTTTTAATAAAGTTGGATCCAAAATGGCCGACTTCAAAATGGCCACCATGGTCACCACCCATCTGGAAAAGTTTCAGTCCTCCCATATAGTAATGTGCCACAAACAGGAAGTTGATATCACCAACCATTCCCATTTTATTTAGGTGTATCCATACACTCCCTGACAGAAGTTATGTTGCTTATCCATGTTATGTAAATAAAAGCTTATAACCTGACGTTAAATTCATCCATTGGTTTTATAAATTACTCTTTTGAAAGCTGTAACCCTCCCAAATTTGGTTTAGGTAAAGAAAATAAATTGGCATCAATGCTGAAATCATTTAATGAACACAGAATGGTCAGATTTTGGCAAGACAAAAGTTTTGTCGCCCACAGAAAGTAATGTGATATTCAAACAAATAATTATCTTAAAATACAAATATATGTTGCATAACATTGGTGAATGAAGTTGTGGTGCTATTAGAGTCATATTTAATATTTTGTGTGACTTCCATGAGCCTGAAGGACTGCATCCATGCGGTTCAACAATGATTCATCCAATTTATTAATGAAGTCATCAGGAAGAGCAAAGGATGCAGTCTTACATGCCTCCCAGAGGTCATCTAGATTCTTTGGTTTTGTCTTCCAAGCTTCCTCTTTAATCCTACCCTAAACATGCTGAATGATGTTCATGCCTGAAACCGTGGCCATCAGACATTATCCCAAATGATTGCCTTAATAATCCAGCAATTATTGTGAGCGTGTCAAATATTACACTCCATTTAAAGTATTGCAGTTGAGGGTTCAAACTTATTCTCAGTTGGCCACTGACAAATAGCATATCTCTGAACAATGTTGTCAGAATATTATGCCACTTTTGCGGACTGACAAAAAAAAAAACATACAAAAAACAAGCTAAAATGGAAAAAATGTTAAGAAACATTCTTTCCAGGGTAATGACTTGTATATAAGGCCAAGGAAATAAAAAAAAGTTATAGACTGTGGAAGACAATTATGCACCCAGAATGAACACTCATGTGTAGCTGGTGATGATACCACCTAGCAGCAGCACCTGTTCCTATTGTAAATGCATCTAACAGCGCTATCAATAGGGAATAGAATTGATTTAAAAATTTGTTGGGCAGCACCAGCAGCACGCATTATAAGGCAATAATACCTGGCTGGATCAGTGTAATATGCTATCCATACTGCGATACCTCACCCGTAAAAGAATTTCAGATAAGACAGTTAATATTCCAGAACATAGAATCTACAGGGTGGGCCATTTATATGTATATGTATATATATATATATATATATATATATATATATATATGTTGTGGAATACTTATACTAACTATCAAGAAGCAAATCTCTCCCTGACATAGCAGCAGCTCTCCCTACTTTGCCTGGTTCCGGCGTAGACTGACGAGCACAGTGGCGCCAGGTCTTATATAGACCTGATGATGCTGTGCGGCCAGCCAATCACTGTAATGCCCACAACCAACATGGCTATGGCATTACAGTGCATGGCAGGCAATCCCTGCATGTTCATTGGTGCTCTAAAGAGAGCCAACATGCAGGGAGGGGACCCGAGTTCCCGCCCGAGCAACCTGGAAATATTCGCTGAGCGCCGAGCATCTCGAGCACAGTGATGCACGGGCGAGTACCGAGCAGTGGTGAGCACGTTCGCTCATTACCAGTAAGTATCTTGTTGACCTTCAGAATAAAGTTAACATGTCAACGGTAAATGGGGTTTAAAAAACAATGCAGAATTGATTTGTTTGTTCATTTTACTCCCCAAAAATAGTAATAAAAAGGATTAAAAAGTCATACATAACACAAAATAGTACTAAAGCAAACTTCATCTTGCAATGTGAAAAATATGCTCTCACAGAAAAATGTAAAATTTATAGTTCCCAGAATATGGTGACACAAACTCTATTTTTTTTGTATATCTTTTGTTCAAAAGTAAAACTCTAAATAAAACTGTGTAAATATGGAATCACTTTAAATGTGCTGAGCCACACAACAATGTGACTCCAGATCACATAGACTTGATGAGGATGGGGTACTTACTTCAAAAAGTCATGTTAGAATAACTGTATAACCCTTTTAAAAAGTTTCCCAGGCAGATCTGGACTCGTAAAATTGTTTTAATTTCAAGCAGTATGGTTTATACAGTCAATCTGACATGGATTTTAAAGTTATGCAAACCTGGTGATAGTTCCTCTAAGGCCACGGTCCCACTATCAGCATTTGGTCAGTATTCGGTCAGTATTTTTTCTCAGAAGTGGGAGCCAAAACCAGGTGAGGAACAATCAGAGAAAAGGTATAATAGAAACAAGTCACCAATTCTGCATTTATCACTCACTCCTTACTTTGGCTACCACTCCTGACAAAAAATACTGACCAAATACTGACCAAATACTGATAGTGGGACCGTGACCTTAAAGGGCATGTGTCAACAGGATTTTGCTACCACATTTTCAAGCAGTATAAGGTAGAGACAGAGACCCTGATTCCAGTGATGTATCACTTACTTGACTGAGTGCTGTTGCAGATCTACCAGTTCTCTGAATACTGAGCTTTATATAACCGTGCCCACACCACTGATTGACAGCTTTCTGTGTGCACTGAGCATAGGGAGAAAGCTGCCAATCAAGAGTGGGGGTGTGATTAGACTACATGGCAGCAGGTTCACTAGTTCTCTTGTGGTAAACACCTGCTGAAAAAACAGTGATTTTATCAAAGCTACAGCAAGCAACCCAGTAAGCGACAAATTGCTGGAATCAAGGTCGCTGTCTGTACATTATATTGTTCTTAGATTAGGTGGCAAAAACTTGGTGACAGATTCCCTTTAAGAAAAGATTCACTGTCACTGTTCTAAAAAAGGCTATTTTTATCATATCGAACATTTTGCACGTATATTTTCGCAGACTGCTGTTCAACTCAATGGACTGCATTAGAGTATGACCCCTATAATCAATATGATCTTTTCCAACGTTTCCATAGCTACTAATGTTATTTAATCAGTGACAATATATTGCAGTAGTGCTTGACATTGAAAAGTAGTAAGGTATTTACAAAGACTGAAGTGAAATGTTCAAAATGTACACTAATGCCCAAACAAACAATATCCTATTTGGTGGGTAAAATATACAGTTTCCTAGTTTAAGTTTAGTTAACGTTATTCGTGAAGTAGTGTGTACAGAATCTGTAAAAGTTGATTAAAGGGCTTGTGCCATAAATGCGCAATGTCAGTCATGTATGTTTTACTCTGAAACCTTGCGGAATTTCAAAGAAAACATAGACACCGACTCATTAAAACTGGTGCTGTTCACACACTACTGATTGATGAAATGCGGCTCCCCTCCCGACTTACCTTGGTAAGATTTATGGCGTAGCAAACAACCCCACTAGTCATGAATTTGATGATCGGCAGTCGCCACACAGGTGTATGGGGTGAGGCCGCGCCCACTGGCCGGGTTCTGGCCGGAAGTATTTATAATTCATGCATACCCTCCGGTCCTGGCTCAATACAAATTTATTAATACTTATTATGATGGCTTATTTTGTTCCAGCGTATTTCACAGCACTTTAAATACAAGGTTATCACTGTCCCCATTGGGGCTCAGAATCTACAGTTCCCATCAATCTGTCTTTGGAGAGTGAAAGGAATTCCACAAAGCAGTCACACACCACACAGATATTGTTCTTAGTGAATTTTAAACCCAGGACCCCAGCGTTGCAAAAGCAAAAGTGCTAACCCCTGAGCCACCATGGTCATCAAATGCTGTTGACTAAGAGCTCGTTCAAACAACCAATTTTTTTGTACAAGTGTTATCCATGGTTTTCACAGATAGCACTCATACCTATGATATTCTATGGGGCTGTGCACGTGCAGAATTTTTTCCTTGGACCGAGTGGTCTGTGTGTTGGATCAAAATCGGCAATGGAAGTCTATGGGTTATTGAAAAATAATCGGACCGCACTCGGATGACACCCAAGTGCAGCCTGATTGCCATTGACTGACAGAATTGAGAGGGTGGATAAACTTTTTTTTCGAGAAAAACTGATGCCACTCTGATCAAAGTCTAACCAGAATAATTGAACCGTTTTTCTTGGATGTGGAGAAAACGGGTGTGTGACCCTACCCTTACATGGACAGATAGAAATAGATATTCAAAAGCTGTTTAATCAGGACATATAAAATAAACATATAGTATTCCTAAAATACATTATTTACACTTAATAATAATTCTTATAATATCAACATCCAAATTCTGTGGTACCATTTACACAACCATAAAGCTCCAAGATAACCTGACTGCCTGTTCTCCTAGTTGAATCTCCCTCACTTATAAGGCACAGTCCCAGAATATCCACTGTGTTTTACAGAGTCACCATTGTATATGAGATTTTAAGAAATGCCCTGCATATACTGTACTTTGAAATATCTGCGGTAACATGGCAACCGGACATGTCCTTGAGGGGAGATATGTATTGCTGAGGATGGTAACTAGAGATGAGCGTTGTTCTACTCGAACTGTTCGCCAATCTCAAATTCGAGCTGTTTTGGGCGGTGTTCGAGCCGTTCGGCGAACACGAACAATTTGATAAAAATTCGGCTGTTCGAGGTTATGTTCGATAACTGTTCGTGCACCACAATCATAACTGGATTTTTTCTCAGTAATGATGAAAATTAATGTTCATACGCAGTTTGAGTGTACAGCGGGGTGGGGGGAGGGGCAGGGGATGGATCTCTGCAGGAACAATGAAGATCTCCATTTTTTTTTCTCTTTCCCGCATTTACAGTGGGGAGGTGCAATCTGTCAGCCTATCAGCAGCGCACACACGGAGCGAAGTGCTTTTTTTCACACAAGCAAGGGCATGTGTCATTGGCAGTGTATGTCACATGTCCTTGCCCTATAAGACCAAGCCATTTTCCCCGTCGCCACCATTTTCTCACTGCTGCAGCTGCGTGTTAGACGGCACCGCTGTTGCTGTGTGCGCTATACCTTGTTAATTTCAAGCCAATTTTCGCACAAATATACAGATAGCTTGGGAGTAGGGAATAGTTGTGATTGCAGTCCTTTTAAGGACTAGGTTACAGCATTTCCTACGACTTTTATCAGGCAGGTCTGTGCTCTTAAATAGATAGATTGTGGGAGTAAAGACTAATTGTAATTGCAGTCCTTTTCAGGACTAGGTTACATCAGTTCCTATCAGTTTTTGCCAGGCAGGTCTGTGCCAGTGCTGTGCAAGTTTTTTTCACAGCATTTGGCTGAATCTAGCAAAGCTAATCCTTTTTGGCCTATTGCAGAGTGTGTTAGTCAGTGGAGTAGCCTATCTGTGCTGCAAGATATACCACCTGTGTATAGAATACCAATTTTTTTACTGCACCTAGTGAAGTAAAATCTTTTGGGCATAGCATCATTCTATTAGTCCATCTATACTGACCTCCATCAGGTTGCAAATTAAAACTAATTTTTATCTGCATCTACAGTACCTCTGAAAAAATATTTGGGCTTCTAGCTGTGTGTGGGACTTGTTGTATTAGTCCATCTATACTGACCTCCATCAGGTTGCAAACTGAATATATTTTTTTCTGCATCTACCTCTGAAAAAATATTTGGGCTTCTAGCTGTGTGTGGGTCTTGTTCTATTAATCCATCTATACTGACCTCCATCAGGTTGCAAACTGAATATAATTTTTTTCTGCATCTAGCTCTGAAAAAATATTTGGCCTTCTAGCAGTGTGTCGGACTTTCTCTATTAGTCCATCTATACTGACCTCCATCAGGTTGCAAATTAAAAATAATTTGTATCTGCATCTACAGTACCTCTGAAAAAATATTTGGGCTTCTAGCTGTGTGTGGGACTTGTTGTATTAGTCCATCTATACTGACCTCCATCAGGTTGCAAATTAAAAATAATTTTTATCTGCATCTACAGTACCTCTGAAAAAATATTTGGGCTTCTAGCTGTGTGTGGGACTTGTTGTATTAGTCCATCTATACTGACCTCCATCAGGTTGCAAACTGAATATATTTTTTCTGCATCTACCTCTGAAAAAATTATTGGGTTTCTAGCTGTGTGTGGGTCTTGTTCTATTAATCCATCTATACTGACCTCCATCAGGTTGCAAACTGAATATAATTTTTTTCTGCATCTACCTCTGAAAAAATATTTGGCCTTCTAGCTGTGTGTTGGACTTTCTCTATTAGTCCATCTATACTGACCTCCATCAGGTTGCAAATTAAAAATAATTTTTATCTGCATCTACAGTACCTCTGAAAAAATATTTGGGCTTCTAGCTGTGTGTGGGACTTGTTGTATTAGTCCATCTATACTGACCTCCATCAGGTTGCAAATTAAAAATAATTTGTATCTGCATCTACAGTACCTCTGAAAAAATATTTGGGCTTCTAGCTGTGTGTGGGACTTGTTGTATTAGTCCATCTATACTGACCTCCATCAGGTTGCAAACTGAATATATTTTTTTCTGCATCTACCTCTGAAAAAATATTTGGGCTTCTAGCTGTGTGTGGGACTTGTTGTATTAGTCCATCTATACTGACCTCCATCAGGTTGCAAATTAAAAATAATTTGTATCTGCATCTACAGTACCTCTGAAAAAATATTTGGGCTTCTAGCTGTGTGTGGGACTTGTTGTATTAGTCCATCTATACTGACCTCCATCAGGTTGCAAACTGAATATATTTTTTTCTGCATCTACCTCTGAAAAAATATTGGGCTTCTAGCTGTGTGTGGGTCTTGTTCTATTAATCCATCTATACAGACCTCCATCAGGTTGCAAACTGAATATAATTTTTTTCTGCATCTACCTCTGAAAAAATATTTGGCCTTGTAGCAGTGTGTCGGACTTTCTCTATTAGTCCATCTATACTGACCTCCATCAGGTTGCAAACTGAATATATTTTTTTCTGCATCTAACCCAGCCAATAGTTTTGGCCTAATACCACAGTTTGGCCACTCAGCTCTGCTCGGTTACCATCCATTGTTTTTTTGTGCAAACAACTCCAGAGTTGTGAATTAGTTAACCACCAAAATGAGTGGAAAAAGGCCTGCTGCTGGTGGAAAGGGGAATAGGCGTGTTGGGAAGGGGAAAAAAGGTTGTGTCCGTGGGGTAGGTGTTAAAGCAACAGTAACATCTGCAGAAGAAAGACCATCTTCCAGCCAAACTAAAATGTCTACTTCTTTTAGCGGACAATGTGATAAGATCCCTTTCTTACGGCCACGCCAATCGCTCCAAATTCCAGATGAGGCACAAAAACAGCAGGTGCTTCAACGGATATCAAGTGCTCCTTTAAGTGGGCTCTCCTCCACATCAACTTCAACATCACAAATACTCCAGTCCTCAAAGGTGTCACCCAAATCGCACTTGCTTCCTCACAGCTCCCAAATCTCCAGCTGCCCGTCTGAGTATGAGGTAGAACAGATGGTTGAGTCTGCAGAGCTGTTTACTCATACTATAGCCTGGGAATCAGAGGTCGACTCCAGCGCTTCTGTGAATCCAGACGAGGAAATGATCTGCACTGATGCCCAGAATCTTTATGAGTCGGATCCAGGACCAGACGCAGAAGGTTCTGACCATAATGTAGACCCTCATTCCCAAACTGTAACTCCTGTTGGTGGAGACAATGAGGAAGACGATGATAAGACTCAAATACCTGATTGGAGCGACAACTTTAGTTTTTTGTCAGGGCAGGAACAGGTTGGCTCTGAGGACGACGGGTGTGATAACACACAGGGTGATGATGATGAGGTTGGAGATCCCACTTACTGTCAACCCACAGTCAGCCAAGAGATGAGGTCAGCAGAGGAGGTGGAGGAAGATGCTAGTGACGACGAGGTCAGGTTGCGCCTTCCTGGACAGAGACGTAGTACTGGAAGCACGTCAACAACTGCATCCTCAAACACAACTCTGCCTCTCACCACAAGTCGTGGTGGCTCTTCAGGTCGCATGGGTGCTAAGCCTTGCATAGCCTGGGCATTTTTTCAGATCGATAAAGATGACCCAACTCGTGTTATCTGTAACATTTGTCAGCAAAAGCTAAGTAGAGGCCAAAAAATACATAGTTTGAGTACTTCATGCATGAACCGGCACATGGACATGAAGCATAAGTTGCAGTGGGAAGCTCAGTGTGCTACAATGCGGCCTAGCCGGCCGGGCCAACCACCGTCTGCCATATCTTGTGCATCCGCGGCCTCTTCATCCTCTGTGACTGGGGGGACAGCAGTCACACCTGTTTTGGGGCGCAGACCTGCCACCTCTTTACCCGCAACAGCCAGCGTGATTGGCAGGTCATCATTTTCTTTGGAGGTGGTAACAGCAGCTGGTGTTGAGCGCTGTCCGACATCGATAGCACCACCTTTGGATCAAGGCAACCTAACATGTCCGCCTGCATCTTCCTCACAGACCGGCAGTTTGCCGGGGACACCCTTATCAACCCCGTCTAAGCACAATAGCCCGCCCTCGGTCCCTCAGATGTGGACAAGTAAAAGACCATTTCCTCCTAGCCATGAGAAAGCTAAGAGGTTGAATTTCACCATCTGCAAGCTCTTGGCTACAGAAATGCTGCCTTTTCGCCTGGTGGACACAGAGGATTTTCGAGACCTTATGTCCGTCGCAGTGCCCCAGTACCAGATGCCCAGTCGGCACTACTTCTCAAAGAAAGGTGTGCCTGCGCTCCACCAGCATGTCGCACACAACATCACCGCTTCTTTGAGAAACTCTGTGTGTGACAGGGTGCATTTCACCACAGACACTTGGACGAGTAGGCATGGACAGGGGCGTTACATGTCGCTGACTGGGCACTGGGTAACTATGGTGACAGCAGGACAAGGGGCTGCTGTCCAAGTCTTGCCGTCCCCACGAGTTGTGCGTCAATCCTCTTTATGTCAAAGTTCCTCCACTGCTTCTGCCTCCTCAACCTCCTCTCGGTCTTCCACCTGCACCCAAAGCCTGTCTGGTCATGCCACAAGCTTTCTAACTGCGCAGAAGGGATCCTGCACACCTCCTTACTATGCTGGCAGTAGGGCTCAACGTCATCAGGCGGTTTTTACATTGAAATGTCTGGGAAATGTGAGTCACACAGCTGAGGAGTTGTGGTCAGCTCTGGAGAACCAATTTCATGAATGGTTGTCTCCACTGGACCTGAAACCAGGGAAGGCCGTGTGCGACAATGCTGCAAACCTGGGTGCGGCCCTTCGCCGGGGCAATGTCACACACGTGCCTTGTATGGCTCACGTGTTGAACCTGGTTGTCCAGCAATTTTTAGCCCACTATCCCAGACTAGATGGCCTTCTGCAGAGGGCACAGTCGCTGTGTGCTCACTTCCGCCGTTCGCATCCCGCAGCTCAGCTACTTACATCTCTACAGAAGTCGTTGGGCCTGCCACTTCACCGGCTAAAATGCGATGTGCCTACCCGGTGGAATTCAACTCTGCACATGTTGCAGCGACTGTGGCAGCACCGACAAGCCCTGGTGCAATACGTTCTGACGTATAGCCTGGGCCAACGAGATTCAGAGGTGGGGCAAATCACGCTGGAGGAGTGGTCTCAGATCAGGGACCTATGCACCCTTCTGCACAGTTTTGAAATGGCGACGAAGATGTTTAGTGCTGACGATGCCATTATCAGCATGACTATTCCGGTGATTTACATGCTGGAGCACATGTTAAACAGAATTCGGAGTCAGGTGGTGGCACAAGAGGAGGTGGAGGAAGTAGAGGAGGAGGAGTTGTATGCGGAAGGGCTAACATCTGCAAGGTCCAGACGGTCGGCAGCACCAAGGCGGCAGGCATGTGAGGGTGGGGGAGATGGTTTTACCAGGGCGCATGGTAGCAGCCAAACTAGTGAGGAAGGTGCAGGAGCCCAGGAAGAAGTGGAGGACGAACTGATGGAAGACTCATCAGATGAGGGAGACCTTGATCACATTTCTGTTGTGCGAGGTTGGGGGGAGAGGACAGAGGAAGGAAGCATGATTGTTACCTCGCCACCAACACAACAGGGACTTGGTGCTCCTGGATGCGCAACACACATGAGTGCCTTCTTGCTGCACTACCTGCAACATGACCCTCGAATTGTGAGAATTAGAAATAATCCTGACTACTGGGCTGCCACACTGTTAGATCCCCGGTACAAAAGTAAATTTGCAGAAATTATTCCTGCCATAGAAAGGGATGCACGCATGCAGGAGTATCAGCAGAGACTGTTGCAGAATCTTACATGTGCTTTTCCACAAAATACCAGTGGTGCACGTAGTGAATCTCACAGTTCCAACTTGCCAACCGTGGGATCGTCAAGTGTTCAGCACTCAAACCGTAACAGAACCACAGTATCTGGTGGTAACATCAATTTTGCGGAATCATTTCACCACTTTTTTAGCCCATCCTTTGCAAGGCCACAGGAGACAAGAAGTCTGACACATAGTCAACGCCTAGAGACGATGGTACAGGAGTATCTCCAAGTAAACATTGAAGCCATGACTGTGTCACTGGACCCTTGCTCTTTTTGGGCTTCCAATCTGGATAAATGGCCGGAGCTAGCCACTTACGCCTTGGAGATCTTGTCATGCCCCGCAGCCAGCGTTCTGTCTGAACGTGTGTTCAGCGCTGCTGGTGGTGTGCTGACAGATAAGCGCACGCGGCTCTCCACTGATAATGTAGACAGACTCACGTTCATAAAGATGAACAAATCATGGATCCGAAACGACTTTTCTACCCCTGTGTCATCCTGGGGAGAGTAAAAGCTTGATGATTGTTTAAAATCACCCTACCAACCGTTTTAAGCTTTCAAATTACTAATCATGTTTATCTGTATCTTGACTGGAAAATAATTTGGGCTTTGTAGCAGTGTGCAGCACTGATCCTATTAGGCCATCTATAATAAGCTCCACCAGATTTAAAATTAAAAATAATTTTTAGCTGCATCTAGCCCGGAAAATAATTTTGGGGCTCCGAGATGCGCAAGACACATAAGTGCCTTCTTGCTGCACTACCTGCAGCATGACCCTCATATTGTCAGAATTCGAAGTAATCATGACTACTGGGTTGCCACACTCTTAGATCCCCCAAACTTTTCGATCAACCTTTTCATTTTAATAAAGACCAAAAAAATGGTCATTTTTGAAATTATAAGCATTAGCAGGTTGTTAGAAACTGAAATCAAACAGTTTTCAACTCAAAACTTTATTCTAGGTGGTTACATTTTCACATAGGACCCCTTGTTCGAAAGGAGCTTCTGAACTCTCTCGTCCATTGAATTTGTCAGGTTTTGGATGGTTTCTGCTTGAATTGTTTTGCATGAGGACAGAATACCCTCCCAGAGCTGTTGCTTAGATGTGAACTGCCTCCCGCCATCATAGACACTCCTTTTAATGATGCTCCAAAGGTTCTGAATGGGGTAGAGGTCAGGGGAGCATGGGGGTCACACCATAAGTTTGTCCCCTTTTATGCCCATATCAGCCAGAGATGCAGATGTTTTATGTGCAGCATGAGATGGTGCATTATCATGCAGTAAAATGATCTTGCTGTGAAATACACGGTTCTTCTTCTTGAACCATGGCAGGAAGTGCTGTTTGAGAAAATCCACATACATTATGGAGTTCATCTTTAGCGCCTTCAGGGATCCTAAAGGGGCCGACAATCTCTCTCCCCATGATTCCAGCCCAAAACATTACTCCACCTCCTCCTTGTTGGCGCTGTAGCTGTGTTTGCGTGGGTTTGTCCATCAACCAGCCATCCTCCACTCCATCCATCTGGACCATCGAGCACTGCACGGCACTCATCCGTGAACAAAACAGTTTTGAAATCAGTCTTCATGTAATGTTTGGCCCACTGGAGCCGTTTCTGCTTGTGTGAAGTGGATAGAGGAGGTCGACAGGATGGCGTATGCACAGCTGCAAACCTCTGAAGGACCCTGCATCTTGTTGTTCGGGGGACGTTGGAGGCACAAGCAGCTTCAAAAACTTGTCTGCTGCTATGACAAGGCTTTTTTGCCGCTGCTCTTTCAACCTGACGTAATTGCCTGTAGGAAAGAGTCCTCAATTTGCCCTTATCAGCACGCACACGTGTGTACTGTGAATCAGCTACATACTTCTTGATTGCCAAGACACTTCATCCTGATCATCGCACAATGTTGATTGTAGTCATGCCTTGACCTAAACACTCCACAATTTGTTGCTTCTCAGCAGCCGACACATCCTTTTTCTTTCCCATTTTGGCAGAAAATGTAGGCTGCTGAATAATGTGAGAGAGCCTTCTTAAGTAGTCTTGCCTTTCATTGGACACACCTGACAAACTAATTAGCACTGGTGTCTGCAATTGCTTACAGTGATATAAAGAGCCCTGACACACATCACCATCAATGAGTTTAACTGACAAACAAACAAATTCTTCCCTTATCACTCCTAAACACTTTTTGCATAATAATTTGGAACACAGTGTACATGTGCTTTTCCACAAAACACCAGTGGTTCACGTAGTGAATCTTACAATTCTAACTTGCCAACCGTGGTCTGTATGGAGTTGTTCAATAAAGGGCCCAAAATTAAGATAACATAGATGGGAGAGGTCTCTATGAATAGGAATTCCTAAGTATTTGATACCCTGTGAGGGCCAGGCAAAGGGAAAGTTGGACTGGATGGAATCCTATATGGATTTGGGGAGGGAGACATCGAGGGCCTCAGACTTCGCTGCATTGATTTTAAAATTTGACCATGTAACAAAGTGATCTATTTCAGCCATAACAGCATGGATGGATATATGTGATTGAGTGATATATACTAGGACATCATCAGCAAATAGAGAGCACTTGTACTCGGTGCCTCCCACCTCAATCCACCTAATATTGGGGTTATGGCGAATTGATGAGAGCAGGTGCTCCGTCACTAGGATGTATAAGAGAGGGGACAGAGAACATCCCTGCCTTGTCCCATTGGTGATTGTGAAAGGTGATGAAAATGTTCTGACGCGCCCCCTGGGCCTTGGGACACCCGGAGCCGGACCCTTTTTGGTGGATGCTGGTGGTTGTAGTCTCCGTGGCGGCAACCCGGTTCCGTGGCTCAGGGCGGTCAAACCAGTGGCGGAACTATTTATGTGGTTTTGATGTTTAAATGTCCGACTACGCCACCCGTGGATTGCGGTCAGAGTGAACCGCCGCTCCAGGGCAGACCGCTGAGGCTGGTGTTGTGGGTGCAGCAGAGCGTAGCATAACTCCCCACGGGAGGAGTATAGCCTCAGGGCAGTGTATGCGGAGGATGGGGGTGATGGTGCAGGGCAGCAGCAGTAATGACACGGAGTCAGTGATGCAGTCCAGGGCCTTTACTCACAGTTCTTATTATCCAGACCACGTCTGCAGGTAACGGCTGCCCACGTCGTACTGTGCTCACCAGGTGAGGGGCTCAGACAACTCCCAGATAACTTTGGAGCGCTTCACAGGACCCCCTTTGTGTGTCCTTTGTCTGGCCTTTCTTACCAACCCTTCTGTCCGGCTGCCTCGGGCCTCCTCTTGGTAAACTTTGTGCCAGTTTCCCTGACCCTATGTGGTGCCTTCCTAGCGGGTGTAGCGAGGGGCTGCGCCACATAAAATGTCACAGCCTCCTGTTTCTAGCTGAGGGTCGTTTCCTGCCTCCACTAGTTTCGGGGACCGGTCTCCCCCTTTGGCCTGACCCCTCCACGCAGGTGGATTCTGGCGTGCGGTGGTGACTCGCCCGTCCGCACCCCTGAGATCCCTTCGTTCCTCGTTCCTGGAGCCTTCTCCGCTCCTCTTCCTTCCTTCTCCCTCTTCCAGGCCTGGGCCTCTGTTACTAGGCCCGCCTCCGGAGCAGAGCTCATGCAGAGCCCCTGCTCCCTGCCACTTCTGCTCAGACTTCTCTGCACTGAACTAAGATGGTGCCCACCTTTTATACTCCCTTCTCAATGCACCCAGGAACTGCTTCCTCCCTGCTCCTGCACTACAGGGTTCCCCTTCCTCAGTGTTCCCTCCCCCCACTCCAGCCAGGGACAGGGACTGTTGTGCCCATCTCAAGGGCATATTGGTCGCCCTGCCCCACGGCAATGTGGTGTAATGCATGCAGGTGTCGGGTCCTGATCCACACTACATCCTTACCTGAGAGTGAGATATCACACCTCTGGGTGAGGTGCAATACCTCTGTAGCAACCGAGCCCTCAGGGTGCTACAGTTCCATTTATCTTCAGCCTAGGTGACGTATTGCGATACAGGGCCGTGATTTTGGCTATAAAAGGGTCCCCTAGACCCCTACCCCAAGCTTTTTAAGAGAATCATATATGGCGTGCCAGGAGACTCTATGGAAAGCTTTCTCAGCATCCAACGAGAGTATCTAATTACAAATTTTTAACTGCATCTAGCCCAGGAAATACTTTGTGCCTAGTAGCAGGGTCTGCTAGTCAGCGGATTATCCCGGCTGTTAAGCAAGCTACACCACCTGTAGTTTGGACACTTCATTTTTTCAAAGGAAATGCTTCGGGACCACGGGATACTCAGTGAAGAGCATCAGGAGGCACCCCAAGGCATAGGGGCTGGGACTGGCAGTAGGATGCCTTGCGGTGGACAGCCGAGCTCGATCCTTATAAAAGCTTTTTAACTGCACCAGCTTTAGTGGACGCTACTGGAGCTGGAATTACGCGGCTGCTGGCATGAGACTTGCCCTCCAATAGATCCTTGTAAATGGATTTAAAGTTTATTCATTCAAATTAGAGAGACAATTTAAATTAAAAAGCTTAGAGCTGCCTCCACCACAGGGGGGCTCGCTCAACCCACCAGCGGACAGGCACCAGTATTGGGAGAGGGGGGCTGGCCATCAGGGTTCACCGCGGCTCTGGCACAAACCCGGCGACACGGAGGTGGCACGGGCAGGAGCGGACTGGCCGTGTCGGCTTCTCACTTTTTGGATTTTAGAAGGGCATGACATGCCTATATCTGTGTCTCCCCCTCCTTTTAATCCTCCACCTCTTTTATTTTCGCATGACTATATGTACTTGTCACTTTTCCATGTGTTAGTTATGTCTTCTGAGCAGTTTGTCAGCTTTTGGACACCTTTGAAGGTGTTTTCTATGTGTTTCTATGTGTTTTTGTTTGCCTGCCATTGGTTTTAACGGTGTTCGAAGGTGTTCGTCAAACAGTTCGACGAACAGTTCGGCGAACACACGGGTGTTCGACGAACCGAACCGAACTCGAACACTACGGGGGTGGCTCAACACTAATGGTAACTTCAGTGATGTAAAACCAGGAAACATGCTCCAGCATACATAGTGCTGAGAGGGTTAATTAGTAGTGTTGAGCGAGTATGTTCTATTAACCCTATCGCCGAGTATGCTCGGGCCGAGCTCTGAGTATTTATAGCTGCTCGGTGATATGGTTGAATCGCTCCCGTCTGCATGATTTGCAACTGTTTGACAGTTTTATTACATTGGAGGAATGTCTATTTCTTACACATTCCTCACATGTAATAAAACTGTCAAACAGTTGCAAATCATGAACACGGGAGCGATTCAACCATATCACCGAGCAGCTGTAAATACTCGGAGCTCGGCCCGAGCATACTCGGAACAGAACATACTCGCTCAACACTATTAATTAGGTGTATCAGGGCTGTTTTTTACGAGTAGTTATAAGAGACGGGTGGGATTGGCTGCTCACATATCCTCACCCCAGGGTGTGTGTATAAAATGGAGACCAAGTATCTCATTCAGTGTCTGTGGCTGGAGGTGTGGAGACCTCCAGCGTGTCTGTACTACAGAACACTGATTGTGAGCGGGCGAATCCGCAGCACTGTATGGACTGTTTACTTTCCTGCTTTGTTACTTTGCGCCAGACAAGGCTATGCTTCATTTACTTTGAAACTGCAGTTTATGAAGTCCGAATAAACCTGCATTGGACATTTTAAAGAAACTGACTCCTGTGACTACCTCAAAAGCGTCTGAGTGAGTACATAACCCCTACACTGCATTGATATAAAATTCACAAAAACTGCAATTTGAGATCCAAAGCATGTCAATTTATGCTGCAGATGTGAATATCACACGCAAAGGGTAAAATGTACACCTTGCCCGCACCTGCTCTGCAATGATATTTGCAGCAGTAAATAAGCTCTGAGGGTATCAATGCAGAACCTCTGCTGCAAGAGATCCACAGGAAATACATCACATGGGCATCATTATTGGACATACCCCATATAGCAATGTTCCCCATCTCCAGTCCGCAAGAGCCACCAATAGATCATGTTTTCAGAATTTCCTTAGTATTGCACATATGATGGAATTATCACCTGGGCAATGGTAAGGAAATCCTGAAAACATGATGTGTTTTGTTATCTGCAAGACAGAGTGGAAAATCAGGGATGTTCGTGGGCGGAGCCAATTTTTTGGCGCGAACAAGCCGGAACCCCGAACACGAACCCGAATTTGAAATGCCGAACAAATTCGCTCAACACTACTCTTGGGGACTTGAATTGGGGAGCATTGTTTTACAGATATAAATAAATTAGGAAGTACAGAAATATTCTAGGCACTTTGGCACCAAAGATTCAACATTGATCATCCTCTTCCTACTCCATATCATACTATTACATCAAGAAGTGGGTGCAGGTATAGCTGTTTTATACAGCCAGCACTCGCCACTAACAGCAGTGATCTGACTGCAGCATTCAAGTGGTGCCATCCTAATGGTGTATCCATATGTGTGCCCATTGCCTTTTTTTATTGCAACATGATTGCAAAGTGCCAATAGCTTGCCATGGCAGTTGGAGGCCTGCTGAGACTCCCGTTGCTGTCATCTTGGTCCTTCATAAGGGATTGTGATTTCCAATGTATAATATAATACCGAAGTATTGTAGTATATAATACAATTAAATCTTAAAGGGTGACTAAAGAATAAAATGAAATCTAATTAGAAAAATAATAAAAATAAGCATATTCAATATCGCTGTTTCTGTAAAAGTCCAATCTATCGAATTATCAAATTATTTAATGTGTAAGATAAATGCTGTAAAGAAAAAAAAAGCAAAACATCAGAACTGCCTGTTTTTTGATTATCAAACCTTCCCTAAAAATGTAGTACAAAGTCATCAAAATGTCTTATGTACCCCAAAATTGTATCAATAATTCTACAGCTAAGCACATTTCTCAGCACATTACATGGAAAAATGATTAGAGTCTTTAAAAACGACAAATGTAAAAAAAACAGCCATCATTAGTCAAAGGAGAAACTAAAAAAAAGTTATGGCTCTTAGAATAAGGCTAGGGTTACAAGACCGTTTTCTCTCATTCAAGAAAATTGGTCCGATTATGCTAATCAGTTTTTTAAATGGATTCTATGGGAGTACATAAGTATAGATTGCTTCTTTAATACAGCAAGATATGATCTAATTTATTAACGTATTAGTTATTTAACCCCCCCCCCCACCTTTCATGCCCTAATACTTGTTCATGAATATCTATAGATAAAGAAGTAAATATATCCCTCTACTGCATATTACTGAAGTCCCAGAGATCTACATTTGGGACGAAATTGTGACAGACACTGTATCACTAAATTAGAGCATGCCTTGAGTTCTGTTATTAGAGCTTTATTATGAACTCCCAGAGAACCACTCTAACTAGGTCAGTAGAAATGTAGACAGGCTTTACAGGCAGGCATGTCTTAATGTATGAAACACACAATGGCAGGTAGACCAATGCATTTATTTTTGGTAGATTCACTTTTGCTGCATATGTTCACTGTATTTATTTATTATGCTTACTTATATAGATACATAATATTCAGCAGCGCTTTACAATATGCCTTTGGAGAGTGGAAGCAAACCGGAGGAAATCCACAGGGAGAACATACAAACTCCTTGCAGATGTTGTCCTTGGCGGGATTTGAACACAGGACTCAAGCACCACAAAGCAACAGTGCTAACCACTGAGCCACTTTGTATGAACAGGGAATGCTCCTGGTTAGGGGTGAGTGGACTTGTGGAAATTTGGGTTCTGGTACAGGACCCAAACTTTGGAATGTCAGAACTATACCCCAAACTTGAACCAGAACCCGAATCCAATTGAAAATAATGGGGACCAGAACTTTTGAGCTTGACAAAAAAAATCTCTCTCTCTCAATACATCCATGGACCCTCAAACACTGGTTAAAGTCATATTTGAGTATATGTCAGGGTTTTGATATATATATATATTTTGCTTTATGGAATAGCACAGCCTGCCACACCATTCAATACAGTAGAATATAGTATAAAATGCGTAATGTGAAAGTTCTATGGGTGATCGATCTCACTGCATGGCATCATTTGGAAGCTAACATAGATATGGCTTCACAACTTTTGACTAGAAGTTTAAATATAAACAGGTCCCTTTGTTTCAAAGATAATCCTAAATATTTTGGAAGTGCCTAGGCACACTTATGAAATTACCAACCAGCTGTCTCCATGGCCAGTGAATTCCTCCATTACTGAGAAATCAGTGTTTGAATTCATATGCAAATGAGGTTGAAGATCTGAAGACTCTGTCACTCCAGCTCTGTTCCCTGCCCTTTGCCACCACTTCCTGCTTGATGAAGTCTCCTTTGCTTGAAGTCACACAGTACAGAGGCTGTCAGATAAGCAGGAAGAGGTGACACTGGGTGGGGAAAAGAGGTTGAGTCTCAGAGGCTTCACATATACAACCTAATTTGCACATCAATTCAAACACTGACTTTTCAGTAACAGGGGAACAGACTGGTCATGTAGAGGTAATGCTAGACTTGTTTTTGAAAAAGCTATATGTGCATATACATAGTTTGGGGGTGAAATCCTGCTGTCAGATTCCCTTTGAATTTTCCTTGTGTATGTATTTATTTAATAACATACTGTTTATAATAAATCCACTTTTAAAAATCCATTAGCTATTGCTGCTAATTGACACTAACAGTCTGAAAAGAGCCTCATCTTCTCATGTCAAACATGGTTTTGTGTAAGTAGTTTACCAAGATGTCTTTATCTTTACAGTACAGAAATACAGGTGTTAAAAAGTTAGCGTTAAAGCTATATCTTTTTATGTTTTATTAAATATTGTGTTATATTAAATATTGTATTCTTGTAATATTGTATTTATACTTTGCTAATATCTCCTCAATGGAGAGGTGAAATTAAATAAAAACAAAACCGTTTTATTCTGCTCTACAGCACTATTACATTGTGCGTCCAGCTCAACATGAAAAATGTGGTGAAAGGTCCTCTTTACCTAATAGCGTAAAATAAAAATTACAATGGTGGTTTTTGCTCAAAAACGTTACATTTAAGTAATGCACCGATCAATCTGAAGGTTGTCATAGCTATTATACATTTAGAACAGAAACATCACTCATTGATCAATAATTTTCATTTTACTACCATAAATGTACACTTTTGTTGCTGAAGAAAATGCTTTAGAGTTTTGTTCGAAACAATTATGTGTAACTTTTATGTATGACAATATTTGTAAACATTTTTCTTTTACAGGGCACATTGAACAAACCAGTCATTGATTCAATATTCACCCTTTATTGTAAATTTCAAGGCAATTTAACCAAAAGCGATTATATATGTGGATAGCATAAGTAGCTTACAGATATTTAAACAGTTCTTGACTTTGGCTTTATTATCAGATCTAGAAACCTGTAGTTTATATTAATTGCTTGTTGTATGCAGTCTTACATTGCTGGGTTCCTTACATTCATTTATATCACTGGCTTGTTATTAATGTAAATAGCTTTTCAATCCTATCTGGATAAAGTATGCTTGGTTAGAACAAATGAGTAGCATTATCACAGTACCAGCTCTTGCTTTCACGCAGACAAATCCTTCCAGATCAATTCTCATGATTCACCTTGTTCAGTGCACATGCCAAGTAAGCTTTGCCGAGTTTAGATGACAAAATGACAGTATTTTTATGCTTATATTCTCAATTTGTCTTAATTAGCTTTTCTCTTCTTTATATGCTGGCTAGACCAGTCCCAAAGCAACTGTCAGAAATGTAACACTTGTTATCATTTCATTGCACATGATTTAACACTAGAATAATTCAAAGAGCTGAAGCTTTTAAAGTCTAATGTAGTCTCTTTTAAAAATGTGTTATTTCATTTCAAAATATCAGCTCTTCACACAAAAGAATCCTCAACCTACATAAATAAAAGTAACTCCACCTCAAACTGCAGTTAATCCGTAAGTTAAACACATAGACATGTATTTAAAGCTCTAGTTATTTCTAAATATAACCAATTGCAAACTCCACTCATTAAGATCAAATTTACTTATGTATATTTTGAGCTGCACATGACGCACCCCTGGGCCTGTGTCGCACAGCGTTGCGCACGCGGGAGCTTACCCGGAGCCGGATCTGTTGAGGGTTGTAGTCTCGTGGCGGTGACCCGGTCCGTGCCCAGGGAGTCAGACTAAGTGGCGCTGTATTAGCGGTAGATGTTGGACGACTACGCCACCCGTTGAATGCAGCGAAGGAGCTGCCGCTGCAGGGCAGACCGCTGAGGCCGGTGGTAGGATTGTGCAGCGTGATAGTATCACCCCCAACGGGAGGGGTATGGCCTCAGGGCAGCCGACGTGGATGATGGGGTAGCAGGAATCACTCAGAGACGATGCGGTGTAATTCAGGGTCTTTACTGGTGATAAAGATAGACCCTCCCGGAGTACTGGCTAGCGATCGGGGCCTGGTCAGTCCTTGAGCAGATGGGATCTCCCCTGGCCAGGCGGAGTTGTAGGCCTCCCAAACTGACTGTACTCTTCTGGCTACCTTGCTAGAGGCGGGTATAAGTAGCCCACGTCCCTGAGTGTACCGTGTGGTGCTCACCCGTATGGCCGGTGACTCGGGGCCTTCTAGTGGCGTCCGCTTCACGACGGCGGTGCTGGTCCCACGCGTGTGACCGTGCCTTCGGGTTTCTTGGCCAGAGGACCTGAAATCCCCTGCCGGGCGGTTTCTTCTGCTGGGTAAAGATTAGTCCCCACAGCCTCGGACTCCGGGTCCGGTGATAGCTTCTCAGTCAGGGCGAGCTCTGCAGCTGCCAGCCCTTGACTCCTTATAGCACTGCTCCCACAGAGCTCCTGATGTTCTTTTCCTATATCTGCTTCTCTTCTCTGTCTCTACTTCTTCTCTACTCACTAACCCTGCCTCAGCCCTAGGTTTATATAGGGGAAGTTCTTCCCCTCCCAGGACTGGGCAGGAGGTGTGGCATGCACAGGATCCCTGACCAAGAGACCTCCCACCTGCTCTCAGACATAACATTGCTGTTACTGTGGAAACCAGACCCCTGGGGTGCCACATTCCCCCCTAGTGAAATTTAGTACTCCGGGACTAAACATATTTTTAGAAAAACATAACAAGGTATAAACAATAATAATACAATAAGAAAAACACATAAAGATGGTCACGGCGTGTCCACAACCGGGTGCAGTTTTTGAAGAAAAGCAAGGTGTCCATTTCACCAAAACAGGGAGACGTAACCAGGAGGGGTCTGTCCTGCCCCGAGTCCTTAACAGTCTTTAGTCCATTCCTAGGTTACGCTCCAACCATGTACAAGGATTCCCGGTAAATCCACCAAGGACTCCTATAAATAACTAGAAACACATAATTATACACAAGCAACAAGAAAAACAGGTAACCACAAATAAAACTATTTATACACTTCAAATCCTCCAACGTGCGGGTAACTGGCCTCTAGTGGCCCTAGTGGACCTACGGAGCTGACTGTCTAGCCCTGAACTACACGGTGTAGGAGCTGTCAAGGGTAAACTGGGCAGCTGTCTACTGGCTCTTTGGCTCACTAGGGGTACGGCAGGCTCACTATAAGCAGAGGGTTGATCCTCCTGTTCTGCTTTTGTGGAGTCTTCTGCCTCCTGGACCGGCTGCTCTTCCAGCTCTACCTGTTGCTCCGTAGGCACTTGGGATGCTGGTTGGAGGAACGTGAGGACGGGTACCACAACTGCACCATTGACTTGAGTCCAGGACCGAGGGAAGTCTCCGAGCACAGTACTAACCATATCTTCCCTTTCCTCTACGGGTCGATGGTCTTCTTGTTCCTCTTCAGGGTTCCGTAGCTGTTCAGGACACTTCTTCAGGTGATCCCGGGATACAATGGCTATGGTCTCCCCTCCGTCTTTACTGATGGTACAGACTTTCGGGTTCTCGTGGCTTGAGGGCAGTACGGTGTACGGGTCCTTCTCCCACTGGTCGTCCAACTTGTGGAGCCGTCTTTTCCTCTTCAAGACCTGCTCTCCGGGTACCAGGGGAACAGCGGGAGCATACTGGTTGTAAGTGTTCTCTTGTCTTTCCCTAGCCTGACAGAGACTTCGCTCCACGCTCTCCTGTACTTTCCGGTACTGCTGCTGCCTCTCTGTGTCCCAGTCTGCTTCTGGTGAAGTGTCCTCAGGTGTCAGGACTCCCATTTCCAGGTCAACAGGTAACTTACCAGGTCTCGCCCTCATTAGGTAAGCCGGGGTACAGTTGGTGGAACCTACCGGGATGTGGTTGTATAGGTCCACTAGATCGGGCAGCTTCTCAGGCCACAGACTGCGTTCTTCCAGGGGCAACATTTTCAGGAGATCCATTACCACCTGGTTCATTTTCTCACAAAGTCCATTAGTTTGCGGATGATAGGGTGTCGTCCTTATCTTCCGGCAGCCATACAGATTGCAGAATTCCTGGAAGACCTCCACTTCAAAGGCAGGTCCCTGGTCCGTCAGCACTTGGTCCGGGTACCCGTGTGGATGGCAGAAGTGCTGCTGGAAGGCTCTAGCTGCTGTTTGAGCCGTTAAGTCCTTAACGGGGACGACAACCAAGAACCGGGAGTAATGATCCACAATGGTTAACGCGTAGACGTAGCCACTTCTGCTTGGGGTCAGTTTTACATGATCCAAGGCTACCAGTTCCAACGGCTGCCGGGTGACGATGGACTGCAGGGGAGTCTTCTGGCTGGCACGGTCCTTCCTTCTTAGGTTGCACGGGCCACAGTCTCTGCACCACCTCTCGATGGTTCCCCTCATGCCTACCCAGTGGAACCGCCCACGCAGCAGGAACTCCAGCTTCTTCCATCCGAAGTGTCCAGCCCCGTCGTGGTATGCTTCCATCACCATGGCTGCGTCTCTCCGTGGCACCACTACTTGCCAGATTAGTTCATGCGTCCGGGAGTAAACCATTCTACGGCACAACTTCCCCTTGTAAAGGAACAGTCGACTCTTCTCAGCCCACAGTTGCTTGGCTTCCTCCGGAGCATCTGGGTCAAGGAGAGCCTCTGGCCGAGTCAGCATCTCCTTCACCAGCCGGACGGCAGGGTCACTGTCTTGCGTTTCCTCCCAGTTGTAGTGAGGCAAGGGGTTAAACGTAGCGGCTTGCTTACTCCTTACCCGATGGGAATACTGGATAGTCCCATGACGGTGGAACGCGGGGAGTTCGACTTCTTCCAGTCCCTCTGGATCTTCTCCTACGTCCGGTAGGTTTGGCATCCTGGACAGGGCGTCCGCGTTGGTATTGGAGCGTCCTGCCCGGTTTTTGATTGTGAACTCGTAGTTGGACAGACGGGCCATCCATCTCTGCTCTAGGGCACCGAGTCTTGCCGTGTCCAGGTGTGTCAACGGGTTGTTATCCGTGTACACGGTGAACCGGGAAGAAGCGAGGTAGTGCTTAAAGCGTTCGGTGACTGCCCACACCACTGCCAGGAACTCTAGCTTAAATGAGCTGTAATTCTCAGGGTTTCTTTCGGTGGGTCGCAGTTTTCAGCTAGCGTAAGCGATTACTCGTTCTTTCCCTTGCTGGATCTGGGACAGTACGGCTCCTAGCCCGATGTTACTTGCGTCGGTGTAGAGGATAAAGGGCTGGCTGTAATCAGGGTACGCCAGGATTTCATCCCCCGTAAGGGCCATCTTCAGCTGGCGGAAGGACTCTTCTTCTAACTTCTCCCATTTGAAGGGCGGCTTCTGGTTCTTGGCCTTCCGGGACTGGCCTATCAGGAGGTCCTGCATAGGAGCTGCCTTTTTGGTGAAACCGGGGATGAATCTGCGGTAATAGCCTACCAACCCGAGGAACTGCCGCACTTCCTTTACACTGGAGGGACTTGGCCATTCCTTAATTGCGGTGATCTTATCAGGGTCGGGAGCCACTCTGTCAGCGCTCACCACGTGTCCCAGGTACTGCACCTTTGGTTTCAAGAGGTGACACTTGGAGGGTGTTACCTTTAAGCCGTAGCTTGCCAGAGCTTCGAACACTTCCGCCAGGTGTTTCAGGTGGTCCTCATAAGTCTTGGAATATACGATGACATCGTCCAGGTACAACAGGACCGTCTCGAAGTTTCTGTGGCCCAGACAGCACTCCATTAATCGTTGGAAGGTTCCTGGTGCGTTGCAGAGTCCGAACGGCATACAGGTAAACTCGCTAAGTCCCATCGGGGTAGTGAATGCGGTCTTCTCCCGGTCCGCCTCTGCTACAGGAACCTGCCAGTACCCGCTAGTGAGATCCAAGGTAGAGAAGAAGTTAGCAGATCTTAAAGCAGCCAAAGACTCCTCTATCCTTGGTAAGGGGTACGCATCCTTGTGTGTGATACGGTTAATTTTCCGGTAATCTACACACATCCTCATGGTGTTGTCTTTCTTTTTGACTAAGACTAGTGGAGCTGCCCAGGGGCTACAGCTATCCCTGATCACCCCAGCCTCCTTCATGTCCCTAAGCATCCCCTAGGCGTGTTGGTAGTGTGCAGGGGGTACGGGTCGATACCTCTCTTTTATGGGAAGATGGTCTCCCGTGGGGATGTGGTGTTCTACCCCCTTGACTCGCCCGAAGTCTAACGGGTGTTTACTAAACACTCTCTCGTACTCTTGAACCACCCGATAGACTCCCTGTTTCTGGTGTGAGGGAGTGGAGTCAGTACCCAAATGTAGTTGCTGACACCAGTCCTCCATTGTTTCTTTAGAGCCGTTACCTTCCTCCGGGGAAGATGGAGGCAAGGGTTCTACGGACTGTATGGAATTTTGATTGATGGTATACAATTTGGCTAGCGTGGCATACCGGGGCAGGTACACTTCCCTCTTCCCGATATTTATTATGCGAACGGGCACCCTCCCATGGCGTACATTGACCACCCCCCGTGCTGTCAAAATGGTGGGCCTACTGTCTGAGTAAACTGGTTCTACCATTGCCTGGTAATCTCTACCTCTCAGACCAATAGCTGCCCGGCACCAAATCATCATTTCACTTTTTGGGGGCATGGCAATAGGGAAAGGGTCACACATTCTTACGCTACCAATCTCACCACCGGAGAGTTCTATCTGTTGCCGTCGCATCAGTGCCCGGATCTCTTTCTGGAGCACTCGCTGCTGGCCGGAGCTGGCGTTCTTGGCAACCTGTTGTAAAAGGAAAATCACCTCTGCAAGACAATTTTCAATTACATTAGTTCCTAGAGTTATCTTTGGGTGACTCTCGTGTTTGTCAATGTCTACAATGATCAGTCCCTGTGCTGCCAGTTCGACTCTACCGATTTTAATGGTCACCTCTTTAAATCCAATCTGTGGCACGGGCCGACCATTGCTGGCGATGATACTCAAGTCGTCGTCAGGGTAGCGGGTGATATCCGAGTCATTCCAGTACTGCTTGAAGAGCACGTACGGGATAGTGGTGACCTGTGACCCGGTGTCCAATAGGGCACTCATAGGGATGCCATCCAGTACCACAGGCAAGACTGGACGTCCTCCCACATATCTGTCGCGCCAGTTCGATGGGCCTGATGATCTTTTTCCTGGGGTTTGGCCCTCTACCCCAGGTTGTGCCAGTTTAAAGGACAGTACCTTGCCATATGTCCGGGTTGATTGCAGCGGCGGCAGATGGGTTGTCCGTCCTCGTTGTATCGGTCGCTGGGTCTTCCTCTGGCCGGTGGGGTCCTCCTTGGTCGACGCCACGGGATGTCCTCCGGTCCGGATGCCAGCTGGATCTTCCCGGGAGTGGAAACCTGTAAAGACTGCACAGTTCGGGTTAGCGCGGCAACGCTTTTAGCTAGCTCTTAGACCTGATGGTGCAGGTCTGGAGCCGGGTCATTGTTCAAAGCCTGCGCATCAGCTCCCACAGGCCCTGCCGACAAGGGTGCCGCCTCCTGGTGGTAAGTGGTAGTGGGGCGTCTGTGGGTCACAACGCCACCTGGTGCCGGTTCTCGGAGCACCCGGATGGCTCTGTCCTTGAACTGTGCAAATCCCAGATGAGGGTCCTGTAAGGCCATTGCCCGCAACTGGGTTCGGTGGGCATTGCAATATAAACCCTCTATAAATTGTTCAGTCAACAGCCTGTCCTCGTCTCCCACGCCGTCAGGGTCGGTCTGCTTAATGGCTCTCAGGGCCTCTTGTAGGTTCAGGGCATAGTCCCTTATACTCTCATGTGCCCGCTGTTTGCACCCGTAGAATCTAAGCTTGATCTCGGCTGAGGTGCGGGTATCAAAGGTGTCCCTCAGCCGGGTTAGTATCTCTGCGACAGTCCTCCTCCCACGTGGCCAGGACTTTACCTCCCTTCGGGCTGCCCCTGTTAATTGGGCCACCAGGATGCTCACTTTTTGCTCCTCTGTGAGGGGATACACCTGGAAGAGGCTATCCAGCTTTTCTCTAAAGTCATGCAGGGTATGTGACTCCCCTGAGTACTGGGGTAGCCAGGCTGCCCCCGGGATATAGGGCATGGTGAAAGGCATGACCGCAACGGCGGTGGCGCTGGCGGGGGTTGAAGCGGTGAAGCTCTCCTCCGTATCCGACATCCTTCTCCCCCCTAGTGGACCGTGGCCTACCTTGCGATGATCCTCTTCCGTAGGCCGCGGCTCCACAGTGGATCGTCAGGGTTGAGGACCTTCCGTCGCGCTCCTGTGACGTCAGCGTCTGCTGGGCTCCTTCCAGGACCTTACGCGACGTCTGGACGTGAGGCGGGGCTTCAGTTCTCGCACGCTTTTGGAGTCCACGCCCCTCTTCTTCCCGCGCGGCGTCTTCAAGATGGCGTCCAACGGCGGGAAAACTCCACGGAAGGCGGGAAGAAGGCTGAAAATGGCGCCGGATGGCGGGAATCTTCACCGATGGCGGGAAGAAGGCTGAAGATGGCGCCGGATGGCGGGAATCTTCACCACTGGTAAGTTTGAACAGTCTTTTTCAGGCACGCAGTACCCGGTGGTTGCGGGCACGAGATCCTGCCGACTACGCCAAAAGTTGACGCACCCCTGGGCCTGTGTCGCACAGCGTTGCGCACGCGGGAGCTTACCCGGAGCCGGATCTGTTGAGGGTTGTAGTCTCGTGGCGGTGACCCGGTCCGTGACCAGGGAGTCAGACTAAGTGGCGCTGTATTAGCGGTAGATGTTGGACGACTACGCCACCCGTTGAATGCAGCGAAGGAGCTGCCGCTGCAGGGCAGACCGCTGAGGCCGGTGGTAGGATTGTGCAGCGTGATAGTATCACCCCCAGGCGGAGTTGTAGGCCTCCCAAACTGACTGTACTCTTCTGGCTACCTTGCTAGAGGCGGGTATAAGTAGCCCACGTCCCTGAGTGTACCGTGTGGTGCTCACCCGTATGGCCGGTGACTCGGGGCCTTCTAGTGGCGTCCGCTCCACGACGGCGGTGCTGGTCCCACGCGTGTGACCGTGCCTTCGGGTTTCTTGGCCAGAGGACCTGAAATCCCCTGCCGGGCGGTTTCTGCTGCTGGGTAAAGATTAGTCCCCACAGCCTCGGACTCCGCGTCCGGTGATAGCTTCTCAGTCAGGGCGAGCTCTGCAGCTGCCAGCCCCTGACTCCTTATAGCACTGCTCCCACAGAGCTCCTGATGTTCTTTTCCTATATCTGCTTCTCTTCTCTGTCTCTACTTCTTCTCTACTCACTAACCCTGCCTCAGCCCTAGGTTTATATAGGGGAAGTTCTTCCCCTCCCAGGACTGGGCAGGAGGTGTGGCATGCACAGGATCCCTGACCAAGAGACCTCCCACCTGCTCTCAGACATAACATTGCTGTTACTGTGGAAACCAGACCCCTGGGGTGCCACATTCACACTAAATGTGAAGTTAAGCTAATGAACTTGACAAATTAATAATCCATTTACATATTATTTTATTCAACTGCTCAAAATGAATTCTACAGGATAAAAAAAAATATTCACAAATTTCTAAGGCTAAAAAACCTAATTAAAAATAACCATATAGTCCAATACTCATAAATATAGGTAGTATTACAAATATCCAATAGTTGCAATTGTGAAATGTAAAAAAAAAACCTCATACTCACCTAATCGCTCACTTCTCTGGCTGTCCCGCAGCTCGTTGCCCACCATCCTGTTCTCTTCTTTCCAGCAATATGAGTAGTATCTCCTTGCGTCTTCACTATAACCGTCATCCAAACCTCGGAGGTCAATGCGTATTGTAAGATTACAACGTGGTGATATCAAGACTGCAACTGCAACCTTATGATGCACAGTGACCTCTGAGGCTTCAACGTGGCAGAAAGTCTTGGTCCGGGGATGAAGCACGCAATGGCAAAAAGAAGATAACCAAAGATGACTAAAAGGCAGGCAGTAATACGGCCGGAGAGGTGACGGGAGTATTGGGAAAAAAGAATTACAATAATACTCAACTCTTCATTTCATCGTCCCACAACACATCTCCAGCCTCTTCACTATAGGCTAGGACTTCTGGCCACGTTCAGATATCGGAGGTCACTGTGTGTCAGAATGTCACGGCATGTGTCTCGACGTCACAATGTTATGATCTTTTATCGTGCAGTGACATCTGAGGCTTGGATGTGGCCAGAAGTCCTGGCCCATAGTGAAGCAGCCAGGGTGTAGCTTATGCAGGAAAGAAGAGGACCAGACAGTGAGTAGCGAGCAGCATGGTGACTGAAGAGATCGGTCACCCAGTTTTTGTTTTTTTGCAAAGCCTTGTTCCAACTCACACATTTGAGTTACAAACAAACTTACAGAGCCTATATAGTTTTGAATTTCGGAGTCTGGCTGTGCATGGCTTAGATACATTTGTACAGTGGTAAGCTTAATCACCAAAAGCTGACCAGGTAAAAATAAACTATAACTGGCAACTTTCAGCAGGCTACTGTGGGTTTAAATTGGATGTGGCCCAATTTAAAGCTCTCAGCAGAGACCTAACTAGAATTGATGAGAGAGTTCAGTATTAACCCACAAGCTGGACCACTTCTGCATGAGGGAAGATGAGCATTTTGCCTTATAGTATATCAATCACGTAAGGGATACAGTGAATAAAAAATAGGAATAAAATCTAGGGGTTCCACCAATCATCCTGGAAAACGATGGTTTCTTCTCACCAACCAAGGGGGAGGTTAGCATAGGCTGGTGCATACTAGAGAGAATCATTTCTGAGAGGGGGAAATAAGGGTTTACATGATAAAGGACTATCTATGGGATACACAAGGAGAAGGGAAAAGAAAGGGGGGGGGACAGTATATATATATATATTTTTTTTCTTTTTATCAGATATGAGTTGTATTGTCAATTCTGTTGTTTATTTAGAAATGAATGTATACATAAGAGAGATAATGGCCACTATAAACCATCTCCCCTTTTATTTATCCCCTACCAGGATATATGGACGAAGGTGCCTCCGTATCTCATGACAACACCCCTTTTCAATATCATGTTTACTGACCAACACACAAAGAAGTTTATCAATCTATGCAATAGCCGTTCTACTTTGATATATACGGCTATGGGTGTCGACATGGATTGATGGATAGGTGTTTGGCCTGAAAGAGACTTCACTATTGGTTCTGGATTGGTCAGTGGCAGCCCTTTTATTGAAGCCTGAGTGTAGGTGCAGATTTGGAAACAATGGTCCTTGGAAAATAGAACTTGTTAGAAGATAGTAACACATTCACTATGCGCATAAAACACTACCTAATCTTCTACCTCTTGTGCCTCTAATCTTCTTTGGGAGCATATAAAATGCCTCCCACTATGGACAGGCATGTTCCAACTTTGGCATCTTGATTCCAGAAAAGTGCCCATTATGGACTGCCTTCTAATTCCTCCTGATGACCAAGTATGAATGGGGAAACGCATTAAGGTTACTACACTTTGGTAGCTATATGGGGTCCTTCTAATTGAAGTAACTTTTTGCATCTGGTCTGGTCGCAGTTTTGTTTATTTTCTATCACCCGATATGCATTTAAGTATACAGGTGTATACCTATATATTAGTTGGATTAAACACAATTTGCACTTAATTAAATGCACGGACACTTTCTCCATACAACATACAGTGTGTAGTTGTTGGAGCACTTATCATCATTGGGGGTTATATACTGGGCAGGACCAGACATTGGCTCCATAATGTTGCATACTCTGTTCACTTTTTTCAGGTACACTGCCATTGGGGACTTACTTTAGTCGGGACTACCTAGGGTCAGACAACGGTGAGTGGGGGCGCCATAACTTGCGTGCTTTATCTTCGGTGCCAACGTCCGCAGTCAAGCAGGGCTTATCTTTAGGGTGCATAATTGAGGGTAAATGTTAGGACGCCCCCCTGCCTGATCTTGTTTTCAGTCCTGTTTTCTATGTGACGTATTAATTGGTTATTATTTGGTCACCACAAAGATATATGTATACATAGTTGTTGAATATGAATTACCAAGTTTATATCCATTTTTTAATAGTATTAATAAATTGTAATAATAGGGAGTTTTTCACTTTGTAAGATGAGCATCTTGCCTCAAGCGGCGGTCTGAGGTGTCTCTCAGAGGATGGCAAAGTGACATCTCTTTGAAAGTTTGCTTAACAACTTACAGTAAAACCTGAACTGAGCTCAGACTTCAGGAATAAAACCTGGCAGTTTATGCTCAGCACATCTTTAGTATTTAAGTACAAAGAGAGCTGCTAATTAGTAGCAGTCCACCAACAATTTCTGTCAGCTCACACTGATAAAGTTTGGCAATGTATTCATGAAGAATAACTCAACCCAGCAGAAAAGTCCTTCATAAAGTGTGCCCCAACTCCCAACTCCTGTCTTTTCTGTATCTAATATCTTCTGCAGGTGATGCCCCTTCTGACCTATCTGTATGTGAGTTAGAGTATTTGGTGAGTATTTTACCTCAGTATTAGTAAGCCAAAACCAGGAGTGGGTGAAAAATACAGGAGTGATGACGTGTTTCTATTATACTTTTCCTCTGATTGTTCCACTCCTGGTTTTGGTTTACAAATATTGATGAGAGAGCACTAAAATGCTCGGGTACTCGTTGTTCGAGTCGAGCAAATTGGAATTCTCGAGTGGTCTGTCCGAGTAACGAGCCCAATGTAAGTCTATGGGAAACTCAAGCATTTTTCAGGCGGCTCCCCCCCGGCGGTATGCAGAGGGCCTAAAAATTGCCCAAATCGATGGGAACAGTGCTCAAATGACATGGGAACAGCATGGGGAAGACTCCTGGAAGCATTTCTGACTCCCAGGTCACTGCTGTCAACAACGTTGTCAGAAGTATTACGCCACTTTTAAGGACTCACAATAAAACATGCAAAAACTAAAATAAAATGGATTTTCCTGGGAAATATGTTAAGGATCATCCTTTCCAGGGTAAAGACATGTATATAAGGCAAAATAAATATACAAAAAAAATGCTCCTCCACATCTTGGGCTATGTTTACATGTAGTAATGCATTCACTGGGAAATGTAATTTTAACATTTTACAACCTTATATGGCCATGTGGTGTGTGAAACATCATCAGACACATGCATACACAGCTGAAAATACATGGGGACAACATAGGGAAGACCCCTGGAAGCATCTCTGACTCCCAGGTCACTGCCAAAAAGTGTGCCCATTAGAAGTGATCCTTGGCACAAGCGAAGATGCCTCCCACCATGCACCTGTCATTGCAGACCTGCAACAATCACCGTCCACATCCTTGTCCCAGTGCAGCTTTCCATTGTCCCTACCCCATTCCTTGGAATGCAAGCGCAAGTATGCAGCCAGCCACCAACTCACAGGCCGCAGTAATAAACTGCCAGATTTCTGGGCAGCAGCTTGCACTTGAAATGTGGCCTTCTAGGCTCGTGGAGGCAGAAGCTGTCCACAACCTCATGGCGGCGGCGGCCGGGTGTCCATACCGGGTGACCCCAGCCGCCGCTATTTCTCCTGGTGTCATCTCCGCCTTCCACAAGCACGGGTCCCACAACATTACCTGTGCCCTCCCCAGTGGACTTAAGTGGGAAGGATTGCCTAACCACAAGCACGTGGACAGGTGAATGTGGCCAGGGATGGTACATCTCTCTAGAGCCAAGTCCACAGTAAAAAAGCAGCCATAAAGTGTCCGGGAACCTTCCTACATACTTTTCTTAGCTATGGATGCTTCTCGGCAGGGTTGGGCCCACCAAAGAACCAGAGAATCCTCCGGTGGGCCCTGGTTTCTCCTTCAGAAGAGTTCATAGTGCCAAGGTCGTAATGATGATAGAGGTCGTGATGATGATAGAGGCCACCATCTCCTTAGCTTGCTGCTGGTACTTTTATATGGGAATCAGCTTGGCTCCAATCAGCCTGGAATATTTCCAATGAACTATGGCACGACGCCATGGTATTAGCAGTGCCCCCAGTACCAGTAGTGAAGCCATCCACAATTTCCTTTTCTTCTGCCCAAATACATTAGTTTCTCAAAAAGGAGCTGAAGATACTGAGTGGCCCACAAAAACAGCCATAGGGGGTTCGGGAACCTTCCCACACACTTTTCTTAGCCAGGGCGGCTTCTCGGCAGGGTTGGACGGGCCCACCAGAGAACTAGAGAATCCTCTGGTGGACCCTGGCTTCTCCATCAAGAGAATTAATCGTGCCGAGGTGAGGTCTTGATGATGATAGAGGCCACCATCTGCTTAGTTTTCTGCTACTTGGAATGCAAGCGCAAGTATGCAGTCACCCACCCACATGCCGCAATACTAAACTGCCACATTTCTGGACAGCTGCTTGCACTGTTGCCTTTTATGCTCATGGAGGCAGAAGGTTTCCAAAACCTCATGGAGGTGGCAGCCGGGTGTCCATACTCGGTCCCCAGCCGCCACTATTTCTCCCAGTATTGTCTCCGCCTTCCACAAGCGTGGGTTTCACAACATTACTGCTAGTACTTTTCTGTGGGAATCTGCTTGCCCCCTACCAGCCTGGAATATTTACAGTGAACTATGGTACGACGGCATGGTATTAGCACTGCCCTCATCCCCAATTTCCTTCTCAGGAATTTTATTTGGTAGACTGAGTGGCTGCCCAAATACATTAGTTTCTCACAAAGGAGCTGAAGATACAGAGTGGCAGTAGGTACAAGTTTCTCCAGCCTGTTAGATATCAGAGGGTGAACGGCAGCACAGTGGCTCAGTGATTAGCACTGAAACCTTGCAGCAGGGATCCTGGGTTCAAATCCCAGCAAGGATTTTGTATGTTCTCCCAGTGTTTGCGAGGAGTTCCCCTCAGTAAAAAAGCAGCCATAGAGTGTCCGGGAACCTTCCACACATTTTTCTTAGCCAGGGCTGCTTCTTGGCAGGGTTGCACAGTCCCACCAGAGAATCCTTGGGTGGGCCCTGGCTTCTCCATCAGGAGAGTTCATGATAGCATAAACTTTGCAGCTGTTATGGGGCTCTTGAGTGGGGGAGAGAAGTGGGCATTCAGAATCAAATCCTCTGGTGGGCCCAATGTTTTTAAGTCTCAAACTGCTTCTCAGTGAGAGTTGTATTTCACCACCGCCATATTCTTTAGCTCAGTAAAAGGTCTGGCATAGAGGGAAACCGTATCTACTCTGGCTGTCATTTCTCCGCCACCAGGTTCTGCCCATTGTCACACACGACCATGTCTGGCTGTATGTTGCGCAGTGAGAGCCACAGATCATGGTGCTGTGTTACAGCTTTCAACAACTCTGCAGCGGTGGGTGGTTTGTCATCTAAGCATTAAGTATGTTATCTTCAGCGCAGCCTGCTGCCGCTTGGCCAAGGCAGTGCTGCAGTGCTTTCAGCTTGTGACTAATGTGGTTATTTCGGAGATGGAGGCCGAATTGGAGAAGGAGGAGTAGGAGCTGAACAATGTGATTGCATTGAGGTTACATTGGCGAGTTTGGTTTTTATACTAAAGAAAGATCCTATTGTGCTTTTATTTTTTATTTATTTTTTTACGTCTCTTCAAATGTGTATTGGAGTGCATCCTAATTTTTAGCAGCCATTGAAATTGTTGCATATTCAATAACAGTATAGGAGATACACTCCTTAATAATGGGAAGGACAATTCAAATAGATTCTATATTCTAGAATATTAACTGTTTTATCTGAAATTCTTTTACGGGTGAGGTATCACAGTATGGATAGCGTATTTCACCGATCCAGCCAGGTATTATTGCCTTATACTGCGTGCTGCTGGTGCTGCCCAAAAAAATTTAAAATCTATTCTATTCTCTATTGATAATGCTGTTAGATGCATTTACAATAGGAACAGGTGCTGCTGCTAGGTGGTATCATCACCAGCTACACATGAGTGTACATTCTGGTCACATAAATGTCTTCCATAGTCCATAACTTTATTCTTTTTTATTTTTGTAGCCTTATATACAAGTCATTACCCTGGAAAGAATGTTTCTTAATATTTTTTTCCATTTTAGCTTGTTTTTTGTATGCTTTTTTTTTGTCAGTCCGCAAAAGTGGCGTAATACTCTGACAACATTGTTCACAGATATTCTATTTGTCACCAGCTAACTAAGAATAGGTTTGAACCCTCAACTGCAATACTTTAAATGGAGTGCAATATTTGACATGCTCACAATAATTGCTGGATTATTAGGGCAGTCATATGGGATAAAGTCTGATGGCCATGGTTTCAGACAGTCGCCTAATAGTATGGTATTTGTCAGCGACCAAGTGTCAATTGATTCAACAAAACACAGGTGGCTGACTGTAAAAGGAGTGGAATATTTGGCACGCTCCACAAAATTTCTGTATTATTTCGGCAGTCGTATGGATCACGTGCGTTTGATCATTGAAAAAAGTTCCTCTGCTTCCACAGTACAGTAATATGAATAAGACTAAAAAAATCTGGCTATATTCTGCAAACAAGCAAATGGAGCTGTAAAATGGTGTACACTGACACACTGCTACAATCTATAAATGGAGGACAATATTTTCCACTTTCACTAAAAATGGCTGGATTTGAACCGCAGTTATATGTGATACGTCTGACAGAGAACCATGGTTTTAAATAGCAGGCCTGTAATTTACTAATATTATTCTACACAGAGACCTAATGTGAATAGCTTGACCGACACACTGCAACAGAATGTAAATGGAAGAAATGTCTGATTTTGGAACAGTCTTATAGGTGATATGTCGGACAGAGAACCATGGTTTTAAATAGCAGGCTTGTAATTTACTAATACTATTCTTCACAGACACCTAGTGTGAATAGCTTGACGGACACACTGCAACAGAATGGTAAAGGAGATCAATATTTTCCACATTCAGTTCAAATTTCTGGATTTTTATGGCTGAAATATGGAACAGATCTGACTTTATTCTGCAGTGAGAACAAGCAAATGGAGCAGAAAAATGATGTACTCTGGATTGCTATTTAAGCAAATAACCAGAATTAAGATAAAAACTAAATCTGCCCTGGCCCCTGATATCTGGGGCTTTATCTACAAATATCTGTAATTATTACAGCAGCAGCAGACAGGACATTTAATGGACCCGCTTGTGCTGCATCATACACTGCAGTCTGGTACATACCCTACCTTCCTGCCTAGCACTGATTATATGCAGCTGGATTAGTCCTCAGAAGGACTGTTAGTTCAGATGGACATATATATATATGTTATGAAATACCTATACTAACAGGACGTTCAATGGACCCTCTTGTGCTGTATCATGCACTGCAGTCTGCCACATACACTGCCTGCCTACCTAATTCCTTCTATCACCTTCACCACTGAATATATGCAGCTGGATTAGTCCTCAGAAGGACTCTTAGTTCAGTTGCGTATATATATATATATATATATATATATATATATATATGTGTTGGGGAATACCTATACTAACTATAAAAAAGGAAATCTCTCCCTGACTCAGCAGTACCTCTCCCTACTCTGCCTGTTTCCGAGGTAGACTGTAACGAGCATAGCGGAACCCGGTTTTATATAGACCTGATGATGTTCTGCGACCAGCCAATCACTGTAATGCCCACAACCAACATGGCTATGGCATTACAGTGCATGGCTGGCAATCTCTGCATGTTCACTGGCTCTCTAAAGAGCACCAAACATGCAGGGAGGGGACCCGAGTTCCCGCCTGAGCAACCAGGAAATACTCGCCGAGCGCCAAGTTCGTTGAGCACAGTGATGCTCGGGCGAGTACTGAGCAGTGGCGAGCATGTTCGCTCATCACTATTTACAAATACTGAGGTAAAAAACTCACCAAATACTCAACGTGTACACCTGTCCAAGATCCAGCTTGTGAGGTTTTTGCCTTAATTGTCTTTACTGTTTTAAATCATTATATTTTATTAGTTCAATTAAAATATTCAAGCTATAGCCCACTGTAGTAGAAAGGTTTGCACTATGGTCAAATATATACATCTGTATTAAGTATAGAGTGTAAGAGATGGTTCAACAGAGGAGAGCTACAAAGAAACTGAAACACTCTCCATCACCTAGTATTATCCACGCTGCTGCTAGTATATAATGTGATGGGTCAATATATTATTCAGTACTTATGTTGTACTTCTAATACAATCTATTACATGAGTGTACCTAATTCTATCAGATGCCTCTAATGATTTATTATTGCCACTAGTGTACTATATGACATATATATTGCAATTATTATTAATATAGTCGACTGTCAGTACCGGTGTGTGGTTACAGCTGTCGCTACTATGTACTGAGGACTGACTGAAGCCATGCTAGACACACTGAAACGTGGAGGCTGCCAGGAAGAATGAAGTTTATTTCCTCACGGTAGCTGGGTGTTCAGTTCGGCGGCTGCACAGTTTCAGAATGCTAACACTAGGGAAAGGGGAAGTGGAAACCCCTAGGCAGATCAAATATTACCCTGTCTACCCTACTGTCCCTATATAGGTTCCACACCTATCGCCGAGAAGGACCCTAAACCTTGGAAGACCCTAGAGCTTGGCCCTAAATAGGGAGGGGGAGGCCCCACAACAAACTAAAGACAACAAGGTAGACAAACAAAGGGGATAACCTTAGCTTAAGCAGACACCAGAGGAGTAATGCCCTCTGTCCTTCATGGGCACTAGAAAAGACGCTAGCCGACAACTAGTGCTCCAAGCCTGTACACAGAAATATCACCGGCAATTCACTGGAGCAAACTGAGTGTTTTTAACTCCCAGGCAAGGGTGTGTCAATCAGCAGCAGGAGGTAGGTTGCAAATGGGTCCCAAAGGCAGAAGGATTAAGAAGGCATCTGTAATGCCAAGCGCAGTGATCTTTTACAGCCAGATACAGAGCGACTGTCTATTACACCTGACACACCCCGTGACAGATATTAGCCCGCAGATTAACCCCATATCTGCAGGTTAAGCGTTTTTGTATATTACAGGTTACCCAATAAATATCAGGCGAAAGGTTTCACTGTTCTATCTTATTTTGCATTAAGGGAGATGATAGGCACCTGAAACTAGATGGTGGATGCAATGTGGATTAATGGAGAACTGGACACCTGTTTTCACATGAGTGAAAATGCACATAACATTATATGAGTTATACTTCTATTGATATGGAAGATTGTGAAGATCAGATAAGTCCTTATTTGTGACCATTGCATTATTTTTCAATTTACTATGGGCTTCTTCACTGTTTCAACTTACATATTTATATCCAACGCTTTGTGATCTAAACTAATGTAGAAGCATAGTACAAAGCTCATTGTCTATTTATTTATTTTACTTGCTTATATAGCTAAATCTTATCCCACAGCACTTTACAGACATAATCATCATTGTCTTCATTGGGGCTTACAATCTAAATACCCTATCAGTACGTCTTTTGGAGTGCGGGAGGAAACCAGTACAAACACAGGGAGACCATACATACTTCTTGCAGATGATGTCATTGGTGGGATGTCTATGGATTCAGGACAACCTCATAAGTAGGTTTGCTCACATCTTCATTGTTTTTATACATTTTAACAAAATAAGCAAAAATGTAAGCATACAGCATGCAGGAGCTCACCAAGTTCTGTCAACTGTAGGGAAATTAAACCCCTATATAAAATGGTATAATAAAAACCTTCATTGTTTACTTCCAAAAGATAAATCTGAGCTAGTCATGTACTGGACATATGACAAATAGGTGCAGGATTACAGTACCAGAGTCATATCCATCACAATAGGATAGACTTATATCCATTGTAGGTAAACAATGAAAGCTTTTAAAAAATGACTAAAAGAAGAGATCTGTAAAACTGTTAATAAGTATTGCAGCAAACGGTCTATATGAAAATTGACTTCTTTAAAACTTGTTTTTCTAAAAAAAACTTTTGCTAAACAAAACATAACATTTACATGTTGAAACCAGAACAGACCTTTAATGAATAACCAAAATAGTGAGCGGGGTCAGTTTATTAAAGCGGCAAGTAGGCAAGTGTACTGAAAAGGCAAAATTGCCGTACTTTAAATACACTGCCATCAGTCTCTGATATATCTAGAAAATTTAACAAAGTAAAACAGAAAAAAGATGAAATACAGTCAGGGAGTCAGGGTATGCTTAGGTTTTTTTTTACTATTTCAGTTTTATAAAATGGCAAAAAAGACAGTTGAAAAAAGACCCCAATTAGGATGTGCACCAAGTAGAGATGGTGTGAAGCGATTCACAAGATCCTATCAAGCAGCCATGTCAGGAATCTGTGGCTACCAAATGGGAGCACTTCAAAACACCTCCTACATGCCAGCATCCCTCGCTCTAACTTTGATAAGCAGGGCTGGCGCACATCATATGTGCGTCAGGCCGCAACAATGGAATCGTGCCAACCCGGGTAAATCAAAAGAGGAGCCAGGAATGCCATTAAATGGGTTGTCCACCACTAGGACAACCCCTTCTTCATCTAAATGTTAGGCCCCAATAAAATAAAAAAGCTTATTCTTCTCCGATGCCAGCGCCGTTCCAGCGGTGTCGACACTCACGTTCCCGGGGCTCTCGCGCGGTTGTTATAACACATATGAAATGAACATGAAGAGGAAGTGAAAGAGGAGCCGCAGCCCTGAGTTCCTCTTCATGTTCAATTTGTCCGAAGGTGGGGACAGTGACACCAGCACTGATTGGGTGCCTGGCTCACATGTCATAACAACTGCATAAGAGCCTCGGGACCGCGAGTGCAGACACCACTGGAATGGCGCTGGAACGGCGCTGGCACAGAAGGTGAGTATAACCTTTTATATTTTATTGGGTCCAAAATTTAGATCAAGAAGGGGTTGTCCTAGTAGTGAACAGCCCCTTTACATAAAAGGCAGTTTACAGGGCTCCCATCCTCGGCCACAGATTACTAACAAGGCCTCTGGACCAAACAAACAATATAATTTCTTCAGGGCACAGCCAGACAGCCGTATAAATCGGAACGAGATCAGATTGTAGACATACATGAATGTGTCACCCTCTGATCGGGTGACCTGTCAGCCAGTCCTTGCACTGTGTTCCAATCTCGCTCCGATTTATAAGGCCATCAGAAAGAGCCCTCAGACATATCACTCATTAATCTCTTGTTCTACATGAAAATTCCAAAATATAGGGAAATAATGTAGATCCTGTTGAAACATTAATAGCATTAAGCAGATGCTGTTTTTAACAGACTTATATCAGATTTTAAGGTGAACAAAAAAGGCTAGCTCAAATTCAGTCCGTATTAAGCACTTTTTCCATTAAATTAGAAAGTGGCACTTATTCACAAAGCATAGTTAATCTTGGTGTATTGTAGAGTAAATAATTCCTTAAGTATAGTGTTCTTGCATATTGTTAAGTATTTATAAGTGCTGTTTTTAGCTCTGCGGGAAATATTAAACATCTATAAACCCCACTCTGAGTGTATTGCAAAGAAGAGAACATAAAAGTATTCAGCACAATGTAGGTATTTTATGCACCACTCTAAAGATGCCTAATTCAGAAGCTCTTTTCCGTTTTCTACTTCTATGCTTTTCTACCCTTTATTTTCCCTCACACCCTAAAATGAATTTACCAGACATACAGTATGAAAATACAGCTTAGTCATTTTATAATGAAATGTAATTCAAAAAGGAGAGAAGGAACAAGGAACATATACAGGAAAGGAAGCAATAAAGAAAAGATGTATCATGGGTATGATGGGAGTGAATCAATCACTAGGTTTCTGCAACTTAATCTGAGAGCACCATAATGTAGAAACTGAGACCATGATTCCAGTGATATGTCACTTACAGTGCTGCTTACTGTAGTCTTGATAAATTCACTGCTTTATCAGCAGGAAATTATCATTCAATGACAAGTAAACCTGCTGCCATGTAGTCCTTCATATTCATTACCTCTGTATGACCCCAACCCCACCACTGATTGGCAGCTTTCTGCCTATGCACAGTGTACACAGAAAGCTATTAATCAGTGGTATGGGTGGAGTTATACAGCACTCAGAAGAGAACTGGTGGATCTGCAGTGAATTTATCAAAACTGCAGCAAGCAGCCCAGTAAATGACATATCATTAGAATGATGTGGCTCTCAGATGGGGGTCTCAAAAACCTTATGACAGATTCCAGTCACCTGATGACCCCTTCAAAGGGGTTTTCTAGGGATAAAATGAGAGCAGCCTCAAAAAATGTACATTACTTCTGACTCACAGTGGCTCCAAAGCATGCACATATAGGAAATGAAGCTGGGAATGTACACCCTAGTGTCAACAGCTGGTTGTCAGGATGCAGGCATTGGATTTCCTCTGCGATCAGAGTGACGTCAGGGCAGTCCAGCTTATCAATCAGAATCCATTGGGTAAGACTATAGTGAAGAGGACAGTGGCTGAACCCATATGACTGAAAGCAAGGTTCCTGTAGGCAATTGACTAATGATAAAAAGTGTTTTTCTGACTTGAACCCATATGCCATATGGACCATCAGGGTGGCATTTTTACATTACAATTCTGTAACATACAAAACTGTAAATGGTCCCGTAAAAGATTAACAACTGCTGAGTAAACCAATGCTTTGTGCACAGACAGCACACATATGACTAGTGACAAAAAAACATTCCACTGTCCGGGGACCGATTTTTTATACGCTAGTGTGAACATACCCAAATTGGGATAAAGCCTTTAGAAGCAACACCATCTAAAACTCAAGCTGCATTTCGCAAAGGAAGATAAGCCTATCATCTGAAGGTCTGTGAGTTTAGACTCCATTGTGAGTAAAATATCTGAAGGGCTTCAAAATATGTTATTTGAAAAGATGTTATGACCTAGCTTAAGAGGCCTGGGAATTTTAACACTTGCTAAGGCAATCAGAAGATGTGATGAGACCGGATGGGTGACAGTAAGGAGCGGAGAAGCCAGAGAGGTGAGCAGCAAGGTGAGTATAAGTATGTTTTACATTTTTTACATCTTAAGTTTATTATCCTCTGGGACCAAGAGAAACCCCAGAAAATAAAAAAGGACAATAAATTAGCAGAAAGTAATATCACTGCAAATTGAATTTCCAGGGAAAATAAGGTAAATTAGAACTTTGTCTGATCTGCTCATCTCCAGTTATTTAGTATATCTTAAAAAAAATACCCCCAAATTATCATGGGTTTATAAAGGATCAGTCCTATCACTAACTAATCTGATCAGCTATATGCAGTGGCATGTAAAAGTTTGGGCACCCCTGGTCAAAATTACTCTTATCGTGAACAAAGCAAGGACTAAAGTTAAAAATGACACTTTTTTTTGTATTTTAGGCAAAAAATATATAGATATTGTAATTTTTACAATTTAAAAATTACAAAAAGAAAAAAAATGGATGCATGCAAAATCTTGGGCATCCTTTCAGATTTGTGTGCTCAGATAACTTTGACCAACGTTTCAGACCTTAATTAGCCTGTTAGAGTTATGGCTTGTTCACTATCATCATTAGGAAAGGCCATGTGATGCAAATTTCCCAGCTTTATAAAAACCCAGCCTCCTCTAACCAGGTGCCATAAAAAAGCAGCCATTGGTTCTTCTAAGCAGCTGCCTAGCACTCTGAAAATGAAAATGGTGGAGGCCTACAAAGCAGGAAAAAGCTGTAAGATAGCAAATTGTTTTCAAGTTGCCCTTTCCTCAGTTAAAAATGTAATTACGAAATGGCAGTTAACAGGAACAGTGGAGGTCAAGCTAATGTCTTAAACACCAAGCAACATTTCAGGGACAGCTGCTGGTAGAATTGATAGGCAAATCAGAACCACAGCTTGACTGCAAAAGACCTTCAGAAAGATTTATCAGACTCTGGAGCTGTGGTACATTGTTCTACTGTTCAGAGACACCTGCACAAATATGGCCTTCATGGAAGAGTCATAAAAAAAAAACTTCTCCTGCGTTCTCACCATAAAATTCAGCATCAGAAGTATTCAAAAGAACATTTAAACAAGCCTGATGTATTTTGGAAACAAGTCCTGTGGACCGATGAGGTTAAAATAGAAATCTTTAGCCACAATGATCAAAGGTATGTGTGGAGAAAAAAGGGCCCATAATTTCAGGAAAAGAACATCTCACCAACCATTAAGCATAGGGGTGGATCGATCATACTTTGCGGTTGTATTGTAGCCCATGGCATAGGGAATATTTCATGAGTAAAGGGAAGAATGGATTCAATTAAATTTTAACAAATTCTTGATGCAAACATAACACCATCTGTAAAAAAACTAAGGTTGAAAAGAGGATGGCTTCTACAAATGGATAATGATCCTAAACACATGTCAAAATATACAATAGACTACCTCAAAAGGCGCAAGCTTAAGGTTTTACAATAACCCTCAAAGTCCCCTGATCTGAACATCATTGAAAATCTGTGGCTAGACTTCAAAATAGCAGTGTATGCAAGACAACCCAGGAATCTCACAGATCTGGAAGAATTTTCCATAGAAGAATGGATGAAAATTCCTAAAACATGAATTGAAAGACTCTTGTGTAGCTACAAAAAGTGTTCACAAGTTGTGACACTTTCAAAACCGGGTTCTAATAGGTACTAACCATGCAGGGTGCCCAAACTTTTGTTTCCGCCCATTTTCCTTTTTGTAATTTTTAAAATGTAAAAAGATGATTTTTTTTACCTTAAACTACAAAGGAAATGTGTCATCTTCAACTTTAGGCATTTTAGAGATGATTTCATCTTCAACTTGCTTAACTGTTCACAATAACAGTAATTTTGACCAGGGGTGCCCAAACTTTTACATGCCATTGTAGTAGCATATACCAGATGACATTTCAGTGTTATCTACACATATAACTGTATCCCATCAGCAAACCAGTTGTTTGCTGTCGAACATCCTATGCATTAAAAAGATAGCTATTACCCAGACTGAATTGAAAAAATGTTACTTTGCGCTAAGAAATATATAGAATATTTTCCTTTTTTCTATTTTGTTTTCAATTCACTGCTGTTCAGGTTTAAAGGACAGACTAAATAGGACATTAGGTCTGTTTATGGTAGATATATTTTAATCATTCAATAATAATTTTTTTGCTATACTCCCTAGTACATTGTTTTTTTTATACGCTGTAGTTGTTTTAGAGCTTTCGGCTTTGTTTTGCCTCCTGACAGCATGCAGCATCACAGTATGGAGCCAGATTTCATTTTGATTTTGAATTAGAATTACTTTACTTGATTTCGAAGTAACCATCTACTGAATATCATAAAACAATAAAAATGTGTCTCAATGTTTCTTACGCCTTCGCACATTTTGTGGATGCTATATGAGGTGTCATTCAGAAGTCAGTTTATTTCATGTTTGCAAAAAAATGGTACAAGTATCATCAGTGTTTTGGATCTGAATGTCATCAGTGTTTCATCACTGTTTTTCACGCTTGGATAAATAAATGACGAAGCTTCTCCTATTAATTGCAGTGTTAATCATGGACAGCACACGTATTGCACATAGATGAAATTTGTTAGATGTCCATGATTTTCATGGATGCATAGACTTGTATTTTTTATGCATGATGACAGTAAAAACAGACATGTCTCCGGGATTTTGGCATGTACACATAATACACAAAAACACAGACATGTGAAAGTCCAATAGACCATAGTGTTCTACCCATTAACATCATAGATAAAACACGTGTATATGAAACACGCATCGGTGACAATACAGCCTATAATCTTAATAAGCCAGATGATTAGATTAGTTTATCCAAGAGAAATACACTATTATGTTTATGTTGACTTGTAAATGTATTTATATATTTCTGTGTCTGGTCAAAAAGTTCATACTATTTGTATAACCCTGAATGTTGACTTCTAATCGTTTGAAAACAATGATGTTCACTATGGTAATGAAATTGTACTAAAAGCCAGCTAGATGTTTATTTACAAGAGCGCCTATGACACCAACTATGTAAATCGATTAGCTCAAACAACGAGACCTGAGTGAGCCCTGCACCTTTACCTCTGTCCTGTGACAGATGACCTTACACACATGTAAATATAAACAGGGATGTCTGTAGTGCTGCAAGCAGAATCAAAGAGCATCAGAAAGACTTTACAAGGAGAATGAGAGACATCCTTCAGGAAAGTAGATGGATTACATGGCAGCTCCCTCCAAAGGGACACAGATTTGGATTCTACATTATTCTAGCCTAAGGGTATCGGCCCTGACTGGCAAGATACGGCTCTGCTCTACTGACCATCACAGATACATGGGTACATTTGGGGGAGACCAGTTTGGGACGATGAAGTCAACTGGCCCCATGGATATGTTTGGAGTTGCCAAGAGGGACCCGCCAGTCACCTGGAACCCATGGAGACATTCGGAGAAGCCAGATTGTGACCCACCGGACATCTGGTCCCATGGAAACTCTCAGAGAGGCCAGGGTGGGACTCTCGGGTCTCCTGGCCTTGTAGCTCAATGGACTGCTAGCTTCCTAAGCTTGCCGCTACCTTCTCTCTGTGGGGACCTGCCAGAAGCAGGGGGCCACTGGTTGAGGTAGTTGGCCCTGGAAGTCCCCAAAATTGCAGCTGTTCTATCCCAGGTGGGCAGAGCGGAAGGGTGAGACTGTGTAATGTTGTACCATCTTGGGTATTTGTAGGGACTGTTCTGTGTGCTTATTGCCTGCTTTGTGGTTCAATAAAGTATTGACATGCTGTTTTACCCTCACCCTGTGTTGTTTGAGTTGTGTTACGCCCACAGAAGACCCCGGGTCTTCACAGCATATCTGAATGAGGCCTTTAGACAATGTTTTAAAAAAAGAAGATAAAATAGGAAATAGGAAAGATGACATTTGTCATTATAACAATTTATTTTATAAAAAATAAACTCTTTATTAAAGTGTAGTTGTCATTTCATCTGACCTTGCAGCAGAATGTCAGGGTTTGCCTCCTCTGACTACTCCTTCCACCTGCTCCCCATATCACCTCTCTATAGAATTTCAGTATAGAAGTATTGGTATGATTAATAGATGTTAAAACATGTAAATGACTTTTGGAGAAATAATATCTCTGGAAAGTTTTTAGATCCCATTTTATATAGGATAAATTAGAAATATATATATTTGACAAAGATCAGGATACAGGGGTGTACCGCCAATAGTAGCAGACCACACAGTCACTATGGGGCCCCTGAGCCAACCAGCATTGGGCCCCTCCCACCCTGAGCCAACCAGCATTGGGCCCCTCCCACCCCTTCCAGTAAACATGCAGAAACCCAGGGAAGTGATTTATCCAAGTACAGTAAACTACTTTGAATGCGGTGCAACCGAGTACAGGCATTGAAATAGGGGGCATGTCATGCAGCAAGAGAGGAATGCTGGCCAAAGAAAGTTTCCCCATCAGACTCATGTGAGCATTCACTAACTGCTGTCTCAATCCTTCTGCATGATGCGCCCAAATGGAGAGTGTTCATCTGTAAAGTTAGGGGCCCCGGCACACAAAGAACAATAGTGGAGGAAGCGTTGAAGGACTTACAATGTGTCTTCGGCTTCCTGCACTGTTCCCTTCCCAGCAATATCATGTCAAAGAATTGAGGTTTGTAGGAAGAGGGCTTACAGCACAGGACAGCAAGGCAGGATCAGGGAGTTGTTATTAGTCTTGTCTGCTGTGTCTTCCTCCTCCAAAGTGATTTCTGCAGCCTCTTTTCAGATTCTGTCTAATCTATGCTGCCAATCTCCTGCACAGCTAGCCTGAATTTGGAGAGTGAGTTAAGCATAGGATCTGAAGAGTAAAGAGACTGACAACATAATGTTTCCATTATAGAAGATTAGTATATGAATGTATCTGTCTGTCTCTGTGTATGTGTTTGTCTCTGTGTATGTACGCGTGTGTATCTTTAAGTGTGCATATTTTTACATGTGTATGTGCATGTATGTGTGTGTATGTGTGTGTGTGTATATATGTGTATGTTTGGTTGTATGTATATGTGAGTATGTATACATGTGTGCATGTGTGTGTACATTATGTGTATCTATGTATCTCTGTGTATGTATGTTTGTGTATGTATTTATGTATATGTGTGTATGTAAATGTGTGTATGTATGTGTGTATGTATATGTATGTATGTGTGTGTATCTATGTGTGTATGTATATTATGTATATATATGTATACAGTATGTGTGTGAACATATTTGTTTTTGGTTCATGTATGATTCTGTAATTGTAAAGAATTGGAGAATCGAAGTGGTTCTCTAAAGGGTTATTCACCAAAAATCAAGTTATCGCCTATCCATAGGATAGGAAATAACTTGCGGATCCGACCCCTGGCGCCCCCAGATATTCTGATAACAAGGCTTTTCAGTCCCATTCTGAATGGAGCAGAGTTGTGCATGCTTGGCCTATGCTCTATTCCAGGGGTCTCAAACTCGGCTGGGTATATGGGCCGCACATGGAAAAAATTTGAATTTGGGGGGCCGCATTCTTTGTTCAATGTGACATTTTTAGTGATACCATTTTTTTTTGTATACACCTTTTGAACATTTTTTCCGTGTTTATTTTTTTATAGCTTGGGTCGTTATGGATGTGGCGATAATAAATGTGCACTTTTTTGTGTTTACTTTAGTTTACATATAAAACAGCGTTTTTAGTGCCCAATATTTTTTCATGCTTTATTTTTATTTTTTTGATTTTTACAATTTTGTTTCCCCCAATTGGCCACATTCAGTAATATTGTCTTACAATTAGCATCATATAGTAATAATGGCAAACATCTTGTAGTAATGTGCCCCATCCAGGTCCCCATCCTGTGGCTATGTGCCACATCCAGGTCCCCATCCTGTGGCTATGTGCCCCATCCAGGTCCCCATCCTGTGGCTATGTGCCCCATCCAGGTCCCCATCTTGTGGCTATGTGCCCCATCCATGTCCCCATCCTGTAGCTATGTGCCCCATCCAGGTCCCCATCTTGTGGCTATGTGCCCCATTCAGGTCCCCTCTTGTGGCTATGTGCCCCCTGTTCTTCACACACATAAAATAGAAAAAAAAAAAGATGATTCTCACCTGTCCTCCGTTCCCTCGGCGGCCTTCCTGCAGATGTGGCCCGCAGGCACCACAGAGTCCGACCCCTTGACGATCCCGACCTGGTCCAGGAGGAGCCGCCGACAGCAGCGCTGCATTGCCGCACAGAGACTGTCTCCCAGCACTGCATTTCCAATGCCAGCCGCCGGCCAATCAGAGGCCAGCAGCTGATAGCTGCGTATGGCAATGACGTCATACTCGCTGCGCCGACACGCAGATATCAGCTGCTGGCCTCTGATTGGCCAGTGGCTGGCATTGGAAATGCAGTGCTGGGAAACAGTCTCTGTGTGGCAATGCAGCGCTGCTGTCGGCGGCTCCTCCTGGACCTGGTCGGGATCATCAAGGGGTCTGTGCCTGCGGGCCGCATAAAGCAGCCTCAGGGGCCGCATGCGGCCCGCGGGCCGCGTGTTTGAGACCCCTGCTCTATTCATTACCTAGAGAACTGCTGAGTGTTGGGTCACTGCGCTCTGTGTGACCAGGAAGTATATTTTACAATGAAAGCCTATGGAGCGTTAGGACAAGGTTCCATAGGCATTCAATGTAAAACGTGCGAAACGGCCGTCGTCCTCTTTCTCTCTTCCCACACTACTCACTCTTGCCTTGCAATGAAACGCTTGCTGGATTAGCAGTTTTTCCAGATTAAAGGTCTTTTAATTGCAACAGGATCAGTGAGTTGTTGCTTTTCTATTTTCTTTTCATTGTAAAATTGACTTCCAGCTCATACATAGCATACAGAACAAGCTGGCTAGTTGCAATAGCAATGGCGTCACTCAGAAGCAAAGAAGAATGGTACTGGACACCTGAAAGAGCAGCGGCTGGTGAGTATATTAGTTCACTCACACATTACATACATGTACACACTCATTTAATGAATAAAAAATTAATGGGAGTGATTCTTTAACAATGGAAAGAGCAAAAGTTGAATATGCATCTCACCAATCTATTAATGGCTGAGCCAAGTTCTTAGGCTCGCTGGCGGTCCTAGCGGTCAGACCTCCAACAATCAGTAAGTTATCCCCTATCATCAGGATATGGGATAATTAGATTTTTTTGGAAATAACCTTGCAAGATTAAACAAACTCTGTTTAGGGTATACATCTGGATTCATATGTAAAACAGTTACCTTCTATTGAATCCATGCAGTGGTTTCCATCATCCACTGTAAAACTGTAAAGAAAATGTAAATATTTCAGGTATGCATTTTAAAGGATACCTTCATATGGAATAGTAAAGTCTACTACACTATTCCATACTTTAATTAGTAGTACATTACCAAATACCAGACATATACTGTATTTTTCGGACTATAAGACGCACTTTTTTTCCTCCAAAATTTTGGAGGAAAGTGGGGGGTGCATCTTATAGTTCAAACCTTCTATTATATACTGTCTTGTTGCTGTGGGTGGTGGGGTTATGGGGGGACAGCAGCGGCGGACGAGCGGGGTGCAGGAGGCAGCAGCAGCTACTGCAGCCTACACTGTCCCCGCTGCTTAGGAAAATTAATATTCACTGCTCCCCATGCGTGGGGAGCACTGAATATTCATTCTCCTTAATCACGGGCGTACAGTGGAGCTGCAGTGCGGCTCCTGCAGTGCTCGGCAGTCATTTGTGCCCGCTACTTAAGAGCATGAATATTTACCCCCTCTCCACGCCCATGGGAGTGGAGAGGGGGTGAATATTCATGCTCTTTAATAGAGGGCACACGCAATCGCCTGGCAGCTTGAGCAGCGCTGTGTCTCCATTGTGCGCCCGCTATCAAGGAGCATGCAGTCACTGCTCCCCACACACACAGTCTCAGCATGGGGAGCAGTGACTCTTCTGGCACAGCATCTCCCTGTGTGAGCGCGCATGTCAGTTCCGTCATGCACAGCTCACACAGGGAGATCTGTGCTGGCTGCAGAGGAGGACACAACGCTGGAGGAGAGAAGAAGAAAGGTGAGTAGGAGTGTTTATTTTTTTGTGTAATGGGGATGGAGGTGCCAGGCATCGCAGGATGTAGGGGTGCCAGGCATACCAGGATGTGTCGGTGCCAGGCATACCAGGATGTGAGGGTGCCAAGCACACCAGGATGTGGGGGTGCCAGGCATACCAGGATGTGGGGGTGGCAGGCATACCAGAATGTGGGGCTGCCAGGCATACCAGGATGTGGGGGTGCCAGGCGTATCAAGATGTGGGGGTGCCAGGCATATCAAGATGTTGGGGTGCCAGGCATACCAGGAAGTGGGTGTGTCAGGCATACCAGGATGTGGGGGTGCCATGCATACCAGGATGAGGAGGGGCATGCCTACCAGGATGAGGGGGACCTTGCATACCAGGATGAGGGGGATCTTGCATACCAGGATGAGGGGTGCCAAGCATACCAGGATGAGGGGTGCCAGGCTATTAGAACAGAATTAGGGGATATTACCCCTATAACAGTGTCAGCAGCAGACCCTCTCCACCTTAACAGGGCATCATGACCACATTTTTTACTTACAATTTTTTTCCCCTATTTTCCTCCTCTAAAACCCAGGTGCGTCCCATGGTTCGGTGTGTCTTATAGTCCGAAAAATACGGTGTGTGTATATATATATATATATATATATATATATATATATATATATATATACACATACATATACACACTGCTCAAAAAATTAAAGGGAACACTTAAACAACAGAGTATAACTTCAAGTAAATCAAACTGTCCACTTAGGAAGCAACACTGATTGACAATCAACTTCACATGCTGTTATGCAAATGGAATAGACAATAGATGGAAATTATTGGCAACTATCAAGACACCCTCAATAAAGGAGTGGTTCTGCAGGTGGGGATCACAGACCACAAGTCAGTAAGAATGCTTTCTGGCTGATGTTTTGGTCACTTTTGAATGTTGGTTGGGCTTTCACACTCGTGGTAGCACGAGACAGACTCTACAACCCACAGAAGTTGCTCAGGCAGTGCAGATCATCCAGGATGGTACATCAATGCGAGCTATGGTAAGAAGGTTTGCTGTGTCTGTTAGCATAGTGTCCAGAGGCTGGAGGCGCTACCAGGAGACAGGCCAGTACACCAGGAGACATGGAGGGGGCCGTAGGAGGGCAACAACCCAGCAGCAGGACTGCTACCTCCGCCTTTGTGTAAGGAGGAAAAGGAGGATCACTGGCAGAGCCCTGCAAAATGACCTCCAGCAGGCCACAAATGTGCATGTGTATGTACAAACGGTTAGAAACCGACTCCATGAGGGAGGTATGAGGGCCCGACAGCCACAGATGGGGGTTGTGCTCACAGCTCAACACTGTGCAGGACGCTTGGCATTTGCCACAGAACACCAGGATTGGCAAAGTCACCACTGGCGCCCTGTGCTCTTCACAGATGAAAGCAGGTTCACACTGAGCACATGTAACAGACGTGACAGAGTCTGGAGACGCCGTGGAGAGCGATCTGCTGCCTGCAACATTCTTCAGCATGACCGGTTTGGCAGTGGGTCAGTAATGGTGTGGGGTGGCATTTCTTTGGAGGGCTGCACAGCCCTCAATGTGCTCGCCAGAGGTAGCATGACTGCCATTAGGTACCGAGATGAGATCCTCAGACCCCTTGTGAGACCATCTGCTGGTGCAGTTGGCCCTGGGTTCCTCCTAATGCAGGACAATGCCAGACCTCATGTGGCTGGAGTGTGTCAGCAGTTCCTGCAAGATGAAGGCATTGAAGCTATGGACTGGCCCGCCCGTTCCCCAGACCTGAATCCGATTGAGGACATCTGGGACATCATGTCTCGGTTCATCCACCAACGTTGAGTTGGCGGATGCTTTAGTCCAGGTCTGGGAGAAGATCCCACAGTAGACCATCCGCAACCTCATCAGGAGCATGCCCAGGCATTGCAGGGAGGTCATACAGGCACGTGGAGGCCACACACAATACTGAGCCTCACTTGTTTTAAGCACATTACATCAAAGTTGGATCAGCCTGTAGTGTGTTTTTTCACTTTAATTATTGGGGTGACTCCAAATCCAGGCCTCCATTGGTTAATAAATTTGATTTCCATTGATGATTTTTGTGTGATTTTGTTGTCAGCACATTCAACTTTGTACAGAACAAAGTATTCAATGAGAATATTTCATTCATTCAGATCTAGGATGTGTTATTTGAGTGTTCCCTTTATTTTTTTGAGCAGTGTAAATATATACAGGGTGGGCCATTTATATGGATACACCTAAATTAAATTGGAATGGTTGGTGATATCAACTTCCTGTTTGTGACACATTAGTATATGGGAGGGGGAAAACTTTTCCAGATGAGTGGTGACCATGACGGACATTTTGAAGTCGGCCATTTTGGATTCAACTTTATTTTTTTCAATGGGAAGAGGGTCATGTGACACATAAAACTTATTGAGAATTTCATAAGAAAAACAATGGTGTGCTTGCTTTTAATGTAACTTTATTCTTTCATGAGTTATTTACAAGTTTATGACCACTTATAAAATGTGTTCAAAGTGCTGCCCATTGTGGTGGATTGTCAATGCAACCCTCTTCTCCCACTCTTGACACACTGATAGCAACACCGCAGAAGAAATGCTAGCACAGGCTTCCAGTATCCGTTGTTTCAGATGCTGCGCATCTCGTATCTTCACAGCATAGACAATTGACTTCAGATGACCCCAAAGATAAAAGTCTAAGGGGGTCATATCGGGAGACTTTGGTGGCCATTCAACTGGCCCACGACGACCAATCCACTTTCCAGGAAACTGTTCATGTAGGAATGCTCGGACCTGACACCTGAAATGTGGTGGTGAACCATTTTGTTGGAAAAACTCAGGGAACATGCCATCTTCGGTGCATAAAGAGGGCAACATATCATCATGTAGCAATTTCAGATATCCAGTGGCATTGAGGTTTCCATTGATGAAGAATGGCCCCGCTATCTTTGTACCCCATATACCACACCATACCATCAATTTTTGTAGTCCAACAGTCTTGGAGGAATCTATCCACTGTGAGTTAGTGCCAGACCAATAGCGGTGGTTTTGTTTGTTAACTTCACCATTCACAAAAAAGTTTGCCTCATCACTGAACATAATGTTCTGTGTAAACTGAGGGTCCTGTTCCAATTTTTGTTTTGCCCATTCTGCAAATTCAGTGCGCCGATCTGGGTCATCCTTGTTGATATGCTGCAGCAGCTGGATTTTGTAAGGGTGCCATTTGTGAGTAGCTAATATCCGCCGAAGAGATGTTTGACTGATGCCACTCTCCAGTGACGTGCGGCGAGTGCTACGCTGTGGGCTCTTGCTGAATGAAGCTAGGACAGCCACTGATGTTTCTTCATTAGTGACAGTTTTCTTGAGTCCACATTTTGGCAAATCCAACACTGAACCTGTTTCACGAGATTTGGCAAGCAGTTTGCTAACTGTAGCATGGGAGATGGGTGGTCTCGTAGGGTGTCTTGCATAGAAATCTGCTGCAATAACCCGGGTACTGCATTTACCAGACATCAACACAATTTCTATCCGCTCCTGATGTGTTAACCTCTGCGACATGTCAATGGCTGTTATCAAAGAGAAACTTGTAAATAACTAATGAAAGAATAAAGTTATGTTAAAACCAAGCACACCATTGTTTTTCTTATGAAATTCTCAATAAGTTTGATGTGTCACATGACCCTCTCCCCATTGAAAAAAATAAAGTAGGATCCAAAATCGCAAACTTCAAAATAGCCGCCATGGTCACCACCCATCTGGAAAAGTTTTCCCCCTCTCATATACTAATGTGTCACAAACAGGAAGTTGATATCACCAACCATTCCCATTTTATTTAGGTGTATCCATATAAATGTATCCATATGTATCCATATAAATGGCCAACCCTGTATATATATATATATATATATATATATATATATATATATATATATATATACATACAGTATATATATATATATATATATATATATATATTAGGGTGACATATATACATACAGTATATATATATATATATTAGTGTGACAATGTGTTCTATAGAAAAAATAAAAATGTGTTTTATTCAAAGTCTCACCCCATATAATTGTTGCATGTAATGATCTGTAATATCATTTAAAAATTTATTTTTTGGGGTTGTGTTTAAAAGGTGGCTCAATGTCCTTAATGTCAGCCCTTGAAAACTTAATAGATATTAAAATAAGATTTGAGTAGTTTTAATATAGAGCAGCAATAAGGGCCACGCCGCTCCTTGAAACTCTCTCCAATTTGCTTATTTGTACTTTGCAGATAATATTTAATATTATTAATATTAGTTTATATTTCCTGTTTCAAAGTAAACTTGCCAGATTACAGACAACATTCATAATTATTCACTGTTTTAGGTAAGTCTAATCTCAAAATATTCCCGCAGTAGCCTACACCACTCCCATGTGCCTTTTACTGTCTAATTACATTTTTGCCTGAAATTCACTTACTTTAATTTATAATAGTAATTTGCAACTGTTGATGAGCGATATTAGGGTGCAGCAACTAGGGTAAAGTGAAGTTTATGTCATTCGACACGACCAGTAGTAACACTGGTACAAAGGCCGATGCTTGTGTCCTCTTCCAACAGAAACTGCAGAAGGAACTACTGAGTTTGGCGTGTAGGCACCACATTCACGAGCTAATTACTGCAGGCGTGTTTGGTAAATTGTGGCCGGCATCAACAGGTACAAATATAAAGCTGTTCGAGAGATTTTGGGCTGCCTGGAATCAACTGGATAAAACCAAAGTTTTCGGCTGGAATGGAAGATGACATAGTTTGCACTGAGCTAGGTCCACTTAAGGAGTGTCTAGTTGAATGTTGCACCAACCAGCTTGCACAATGCCATCCAAGAGCTGATTAGAAGAAATTGTTAACACTGGCACTCCAGTTCCTTGGTTCGCTGGCAAACCCAAACATACACATCAACACTCCAGGTGCTTACCATCGGGCCCGATGGATGGCCAAAGTGATATACGCTCTAAAGATCTTCATGTTTCATCACTAATTTCGTTTAACTTTGATAGAGTTAAAAAATCTCAGTCAATTTTGCACTTTTACTGTCCACTTATACTTGAAGGCTTGGTACCTCTGTCAGATCCCAGCCACATCACCACAAAATGACTTGACATTACTGCAAGAACTCGTAGCATACAAAGGAATCAGCGCACCTGTTGCTGAAGCAATAACAACTTTCAACAGATATCTGTGGCACCTCAGTGAGATTATGGTGAGTCTGACTTTTTGGGACAGTGAGATTCCAACCGCAGAAAAAATTGAGATGGTTCTGGCTCTGCAGAAGGAAGGCAACGATGTCTGCTCAACTGAGTGCAGCCTGAGGAAGACCTTGTGTCACACAAGAAGCTTCATCACTTCATTTCGTCCAACACATAAAAACTGTTTGTCACACTGGAAATAAACTGAGATTTTCTTCATCAAGATCCTTGTCTGTGGCACCAATGCAAGTTACATCGATGCATCCTCAAATGTCACCGGATTGAAAATCGTGAATGATGCCGCCGAATGCTCCATTGCACTCATGAGTCCATTCAATTCATCACTGAGCACTCAATAAGAGCAGAAACAGTTTATTCTCCAGTGTGTGGAGAAGCATCGCCATCACTATCCTGAACTAAATAAAGCTGATTTCGTTAAAAAAACTGAAACCGCGAAACTACTGTAAAATTGTACATTTACTTTGCTGCAAGACATTTATTACAAATAATTGTTAGTTTTGTGATGATTTAGCCACCAGTAAACAATGTTACAATGTTATAAAATTTTGTGTATGTAACAATCACACCAAAGGGAATTATTCCCAGGGGTAAGACCTAAAAATTTGTCCAAAAATGTTTGATGTCACCCTAATATGTGTGTTTTGTGGAAAAGCACATGTACACTGTGTTCCTAATTATTATGCAAAAAGTGTTTAGGACGGATAAGGTAAGAATTTTTTTGTTTGTCAGTTAAACTCATTGATGGTGATGTGTGTCAGGGCTCTTTATATCACTGTAAGCAATTGCAGACACCTGTGCTAATTAGTTTGGCAGGTGTGTACAATGAAAGGCAAGACTACTTAAGAAGGCTGTCCCACATTATTAAGCAGCCTACATTTTCTGCCAAAATGGGACAGAAAAAGGATGTGTCGGCTGCTGAGAAGCAACAAATTGTGGAGTGTTTAGGTCAAGGCATGACTACAGTCAACATTGCCAAGACACTTCATCCTGATCATCGCACAATCAAGAAGTATGTAGCTGATTCACAGTACACACGTGTGCGTGCTGATAAGGGAAAATTGAGGACTCTTTCCTACAGGCAATTACATCAGGTTAAAAGAGCAGCGGCAAAAAAGCCTTGTCATAGCAGCAGACAAGTTTTTGAAGCTGCTGGTGCCTCCAACGTTCCCCGAACACCAAGATGCAGGGTCCTTCGGAGGTTTGCAGCTGTGCATAAGCCATCCTGTCGACCTCCTCTATCCACTGTACACAAGCAGAAACGGCTCCAGTGGCCAAACAATACGTGAAGACTGACTTCAAAACTGTTTTGTTCACAGATGAGTGCCGTGCAACGCTCGATGGTCCAGATGGATGGAGTGGAGGATGGCTGGTTGATAGATACCCCATGCAAACACGGCTACGGCGCCAACAAGGAGGAGGTGGAGTAATGTTTTGGGCTGGAATCATGGGTAAAGAGATTGTCGGCCCCTTTGGGATCCCTGAAGGGGTAAAGATGAACTCCATAATGTATGTGGAGTTTCTCAAACAGCACTTCTTGCCATGGTTCAAGAAGAAGAACCGTGTATTCCGCAGCAAGATCATTTTCATGCATGATAATGCACCGTCTCATGCTGCACATAACACATCTGCATCTCTGGCTGATATGGGCATAAAAGGGGACAAACTTATGGTGTGACCCCCATGCTCCCCTGACCTCAACCCCATTGAGAACCTCTGGAGCATCATCAAAAGGAGTGTCTATGATGGCGGGAGGCAGTTCACATCTAAGCAACAGCTCTGGGAGGGTATTCTGTCCTCATGCAAAACAATTGAAGCAGAAACCATCCAAAACCTGACAAATTCAATGGACGAGAGAGCTCAGAAGCTCCTTTCGAACAAGGGGTCCTATGTGCAAATGTAACATCACCTAGAATAAAGTTTTGAGTTGAAAACTGTTTGATTTCAGTTTCTAATAACCTGCTAATGCTTATAATTTCAAATATGACCATTTTTTTGTTCTTTATTAAAATGAAAAGGTTGATCGAAGAGTGTGGGGGATCTAAGAGTGTGGCAACCCAGTAGTCAGGATTATTTTGAATTCTGACAATCTGAGGGTCATGTTGCAGGTAGTGCAGCAAGAAGGCACTCATGTGTCTTGCGCATCTAGGAGCCCCAAAATTATTTTCCGGGCTAGATGCAGCTAAAAATTATTATTAATTTGAAAGCTGGTGGAGCTTAGTATAGATGGCCTAATAGAATCAGTACTGCAAACTGCTACAAGGCCCAAATTATTTTGCAGCCAAGATACAGATAAACATGATTAGTAATTTTAAATCTGGTGGAGTTTAGAATAGATGGCCTAATAGAATCAGTACTGCAAACTGCTACAAGGCCCCAATTATTTTACAGCCAAGATACAGATAAACATGATTAGTAATTTTAAATCTGGTGGAGTTTAGTATAGATGGCCTAATAGAATCAGTACTGCAAACTGCTACAAGGCCCAGATTATTTTCTCGCCAAGATACAGATAAACATGATTAGTAATTTGAAAGCTTAAAACGGTTGGTGAGGTGATTTTAACAAATCATCAAGCTTTTACTCTCCCCAGGATGACACAGTGGTAGAAAAGTCGTTTCGGATCCATGATTTGTTCATCTTTATGAACGTGAGTCTGTCTACATTATCAGTGGAGAGCCACGTGCGCTTATCTGTCAGCACACCACCAGCAGTGCTGAACACACGTTCAGACAAAACGCTGGCTGCGGGGCATGACAAGATTTCCAAGGCGTAAGTGGCGAGCTCCGGCCATTTATCCAGATTGGAAGCCCAAAAAGAGCAAGGGTCCAGTGACACAGTCATGGCTTCAATGTTTACTTGGAGATACTCCTGTACCATCGTCTCTAGGCGTTGACTATGTGTCAGACTTCTTGTCTCCTGTGGCCTTGCAAAGGATGGGCTAAAAAAGTGGTGAAATGATTCCGCAAAATTGATGTTACCAGCAGATACTGTGCTTCTGTTACGTTTTGAGTGCTGAACACTTGACGGTCCCACGGTCGGCAAGTTGGAAACCGTGAGATTCACTACGTGCACCACTAGTGTTTTGTGGAAAAGCACATGTAAGATTCTGCAACAGCCTCTGCTGATACTCCTGCATGCGTGCATCTCTTTTTATGGCAGGAATAATTTCTGCAAATTTACTTTTGTACCGGGGATCTAACAGTGTGGCAACCCAGTAGTCAGGATTATTTCTAATTCTCACAATTCGAGGGTCATGTTGCAGGTAGTGCAGCAAGAAGGCACTCATGTGTCTAGCGCATCCAGGAGCACCAAGTCCCTGTTGTGTTAGTGGCGAGGTAACAATCATGCTTCCTTCCTCTGTCCTCTCCCCCCAACCTCGCACAACAGAAATGTGATCAAGGTCTCCCTCATCTGATGAGTCTTCCATCAGTTCGTCCTCCACTTCTTCCTGGGCTCCTGCACCTTCCTCACTAGTTTGGCTGCTACCATGCGCCCTGGTAAAACCATCTCCCCCACCCTCACATGCCTGCCGCCTTGGTGCTGCCGACCGTCTGGACCTTGCAGATGTTAGTCCTTCCGCATACAACTCCTCCTCCTCTACTTCCTCCACCTCCTCTTGTGCCACCACCTGACTCCGAATTCTGTTTAACATGTGCTCCAGCATGTAAATCACCAGAATAGTCATGCTGATAATGGCGTCGTCAGCATTAAACATCTTCGTCGCCATTTCAAAACTGTGCAGAAGGGTGCATAGGACCCTGATCTGAGACCACTCCTCCAGCATGATTTGCCCCACCTCTGGATCTCGTTGGCCCAGGCTATACGTCAGAACGTATAGCACCAGGGCTTGTCGGTGCTGCCACAGTCGCTGCAACATGTGCAGAGTTGAATTCCACCGGGTAGGCACATCGCATTTTAGCCGGTGAAGTGGCAGGCCCAACGACTTCTATAGAGATGTAAGTCGCTGAGCTGCGGGATGCGAACGACGGAAGTGAGCACACAGCGACCGTGCCCTCTGCAGAAGGCCATCTAGTCCGGGATAGTGGGCTAAAAATTGCTGGACAATCAGGTTCAACACGTGAGCCATAGAAGGCACGTGTGTGACATTGCCCCAGCGAAGGGCCGCACCCAGGTTTGCAGCATTGTCGCACACGGCCTTCCCTGGTTTCAGGTCCAGTGGAGACAACCATTCATGAAGCTGGTTCTCCAGAGCTGACCACAACTCCTCAGCTGTGTGACTCACATTACCCAGACATTTCAAAGTAAAAACTGCCTGATGACGTTGATGTTAGAACCTTGCTGTTAGGTTTTTTTTCCTTTGCTGGTCACATGACCTTGTTGGCCTATTTAATCCTGCTCCGCCCTTCTGGCTTTGCTGGACTTCATTGTATATCTACTTTCTAGCTAGCCTGTGCTCTGTATCTAACTCTGTTAGTTTGCTTGGTCTACGGACCTCTAGGTTCTATCTATTTTGTTTGTTCGTCTGTCTGCTGCTATTTCTGTTAGGAGGTGTCCCATATTCCTCCCAGTCCTTAGTACTTGTAGGGATTCCCTCCCCAAATCTATAGGTCTCCGTACAGACTAGATTAGGACTTTAGCAGGTCTGATCGCAGGATCAGGTTCCCTGTTACATCGTAGGGATTCAGCTGAGTCTTATAGTAGGGACAGATCTCCTCTCTTTCCTTAGCTTTGGTAGCAGAACATAACAGTAAGTCCAGCCTGTAAATTCTCTAAGGAAAGATTTTTTTTTGTTCCATCATGGTGTCGGTTCAGGATTTGGCTAAACACCTGCAGGGACTCTCTCTGGAAGTGGCCGAGCTCCGTCAGCACGTGAGTAACTGTCCTGGAGCATATTTCTTGGAGCCTAAGGTATGTTTGCCGGATTTATTTTTTGGTGAACATCGAGAATTTTTTTCATTTAAAAATGCTTGCTTATTGTATTTTCGTTTGAGACCCAAGTCCTCTGGGGATGAATCCCAGCGCGTAGGGTTCATAATGTCACTTTTGCGCAAAGAGCCTCAGGAGTGGGCCTTTTCTTTGCAACCTAGTGATACATGCTTCAGATCAGTGGATAGTTTTTTTTCTGCTTTAGGACTATTATATGATGATCCTGACCGTGTGGCATCAGCTGAGACTGAGTTGAGACGTTTAAAACAAGGATCAGGTAATATGGAAAAATATTGTACACATTTTCGTCGTTGGTCCACTCAAACAGGGTGGAACGATTCTGCTCTGAAAAGTCTATTTCTTGCTGGGCTCAGTGAAAAGGTTAAAGACCTGCTAATTGCTTATCCTACACCTGAGGATTTGCAACAGGCTATGCAATTAGCTATACGGGTGGACAGAAGACTGCGTGCTAGGGTTAATGAGAGCAAATCCTCTGCTATGTCAGTTTCTGGTTATGATAATGTGTGTACTAACAGTGGTGAACCGATGGAGATTGGATCGGTGGCACCTCGCTCTCAAGAAAAACACCGTCGTTTTTCAGAAGGCTTGTGTTTCTATTGTGGAAAATCTGGTCATTTGATTAAAGGCTGTGAGCTTCGTATGAAGAAAGAAAAAAAAATGGTCAGTCACGCCCGTATTGCCTGTTTAAATTCCAAGGGTATATTTTTAGCTGCTTCCACGATTGCTCAGGAAAAATTAATGGAATTTCGGGTGTTTGTTGATTGCGGGTCTACACTGAATGTTATTGATGGGGGATTCGTGGAAAAACTCAATTTAAAACCTGAACCTTTATCATCCCCCATTGCTGTGGTTTCTGTGGATGGCTCCCCTTTGAAGAATATTACTCTCAAGGTCAGTGAATTTCCTCTCACTATTAATGGTGTTCACCATGAGAAATTGGATTTGGTAGTGTTGAATAACTTGCCTTCTCCAGTAATATTGGGTTTGCCCTGGTTAAAATTTCACAATCCTGTACTGGATTGGTCTACCAGTGAAATTAAATCCTGGAGCCATAAATGTTATGACAAGTGTTGTAACGGGCGTATTGCAGCTTTGGATAGGGGAGAATTGCCTGTTCCTATTCAGGATTTTTGGAGAGTTTTTTCTGAGAAAGAATCGCAGGTTTTGCCTCCCCATAGAGACTATGATTGTTCTATTGAATTTGTCCCTGGAGCGACTCTTCCTAAAAGTCGTTTATTTAACCTTACTATTCCTGAGAGGAAGGCTTTGGAGGAATACATACAGACAAGTTTGGCCGCCGGTCACATTAGGCCCTCTAAGTCTCCTGTGGCGGTTGGATTTTTTTTTGTAAAAAAAAAGGACGGCGGTTTACGTCCTTGTCTGGATTTTCGTGAGATTAACAAAATTACGGTACGCAATCCTTACCCACTGCCATTGATTCCTGATCTGTTTAACCAGTTATTGGGGGCCAAGTGGTTCTCTAAAATTGACCTTAAGGGGGCATACAATCTGTTGCGCATGAAGGAGGGTGATGAATGGAAGACTGCTTTTAACACTCCTGTGGGTCATTTTGAGAATCTGGTTATGCCTTTTGGTCTTACTAATGCTCCTGCATTTTTTCAGAATCTGATTAATGACATCCTTAGACCTTTGATCGGTAAAAATGTGGTTGTGTATTTGGATGACATTTTGATTTATTCGCCAGATCTGGAGTCTCATTGGCGGAGCGTGCGTGAGGTATTACAGTTATTAATGGACAATTCGCTTTTTGCTAAGCTGGAGAAATGTGAGTTCGCTGTACAGAGAATTAGTTTTTTGGGCTACATTATCTCCAGCAAAGGTTTTGAGATGGATCCGGTTAAGGTTCAGGCTGTGCAGGAATGGCCTAGGCCTATTGGTTTGAAATCAATACAGAGGTTTTTGGGTTTCGCCAATTACTATAGAAAATTCATAAAAAATTTTTCTAGTATTGTCAAACCTCTGACTGATCTCACCAGGAAAGGTGCTGATGCGGTTCAGTGGTCTTCTGAGGCCATTGAAGCTTTTGTGTATCTCAAGGAGAGGTTCACCTCTGCTCCCATCCTTATGCAGCCTGATGTTACTAGGCCGTTTTTGGTTGAGGTTGATGCTTCCTCTGTGGGGGTTGGCGCAGTATTGTCTCAGGATAACGGGGATGGATTACATCCCTGTGCATTTTTTTCAAAAAAATTTTCGGAGACTGAATTGAATTACGATATTGGTAATCGGGAATTATTGGCTATTAAACTCGCATTTGAACACTGGCGCCACTTCTTGGAAGGTGCGGAATTTCCCGTTCAGGTTCTTACGGATCATAAAAATCTGATATATCTTGACGCTGCCAAGCGCCTGAATGCCCGTCAGGCTAGGTGGGCACTGTTTTTCTCGCGGTTTAATTTCTCCGTTACTTACATCCCTGGTACTAAGAATGTTAAGGCGGATGCCTTGTCTCGCAGTTTTTCTCCCATAGTCGGTGCTGAGAAAGAGGAAAACATTTTACAAGAAGGTGTTGTGATAGCTGCTTTAGACTCCGTTTTGGAAGATGAGATTCTTAAAGCTCAGGAGAATGCCCCATCTAACACTCCTCATGGGAGGTTGTTTGTGCCTGGGACCTTTAGGAGAGATTTGTTTGTTGAGTGTCACGAATCTCGGTTGGCAGGTCATCCCGGAATCTCTGAGACCAAGAGACTGGTGGGTCGCAGTTTTTGGTGGCCTGGATGGCAGAAGGAAGTCATTAAGTGGGTGCGCCAATGTACTATATGTGCTAGATCTAAGTCCTCACATACTCCTGCTGCGGGGTTGCTTTGTCCTTTGGAGGTCCCCAGTGCTCCTTGGACACATTTGGCTATGGACTTTATAACTGACCTTCCCCCCTCTGAGGGTTTTACTGTCATCTGGGTGGTCGTGGACCGTTTTAGCAAGATGTGTCACTTGGTTCCCTTCGTCAAACTGCCCTGCGCTAAAACTCTCGCTAAGGCCTTTGTCAAGGAAATTGTCAGACTTCATGGCGTTCCTACTGACATTGTTTCTGATAGGGGTCCTCAGTTCGTGGCTCGTTTTTGGCGTGCCTTTTGTGACAGGTTGGGAATTCATTTGTCGTTTTCGTCCGGATATCATCCTGAATCTAATGGCCAGACAGAAAGGAAAAACCAGGATGTTGAGCAGTTCTTGCGTTGTTTTGTGGCAGACAATCAAGAGGGGTGGTCTGAGTTTCTGCCACTTGCCGAATTTGCTCTGAACAATCATACATCTTCTTCTGCTGGTTGTTCGCCTTTTTTTTGTTGTTCTGGGAGACATCCGTCGTTTGGGTCGTTCTCCAAGTTGGGATCTGCCGTGCCTGAGGAGGAGAATTTTTCCGGTGATTTGGAAAGAGTTTGGACGGATGTGCGTGGTAATCTTCAGGAGGCTAACAGAAAATCTAAAGACTACTTTGATAGGAAACGACAGGAGGTTTTGTTCGCTGTTGGTGACATGGTTTGGTTGTCCTCTAGGAATCTGCGGTTGAGGATTCCTTCTAAGAAATTGGGTCCCAAGTTTGTAGGGCCCTTTAAGGTGCTTCAGGTTGTCAACCAATCTGCTGTTAGGTTGGAGGTTCCTACCTCCTGGAGAATTAATCCGGTCTTTCATGTCTCTCTGTTAAAAAAAGCTGTTGTGTCGGATGGTGACGCCTCTGCCTCTGTTCCTCCGGTGGTGGAGGACGGGGAATATGAAATTTCTCGCATCCTTGACTCTAGACGGTATAGAGGTAGTTTGCAGTATCTTGTGGCCTGGAAAGGTTTCGGACCCGAGGATAACTCTTGGGTGAGGTCAAATGATGTTTCCGCGTCCAGACTTATCAGAGCGTTTCACAGGAGATTTCCTGATAAGCCTGGTCCTAGGGGATCCGGAGGATCCTCTTAGAAGGGGGGGTACTGTTAGAACCTTGCTGTTAGGTTTTTTTTCCTTTGCTGGTCACATGACCTTGTTGGCCTATTTAATCCTGCTCCGCCCTTCTGGCTTTGCTGGACTTCATTGTATATCTACTTTCTAGCTAGCCTGTGCTCTGTATCTAACTCTGTTAGTTTGCTTGGTCTACGGACCTCTAGGTTCTATCTATTTTGTTTGTTCGTCTGTCTGCTGCTATTTCTGTTAGGAGGTGTCCCATATTCCTCCCAGTCCTTAGTACTTGTAGGGATTCCCTCCCCAAATCTATAGGTCTCCGTACAGACTAGATTAGGACTTTAGCAGGTCTGATCGCAGGATCAGGTTCCCTGTTACATCGTAGGGATTCAGCTGAGTCTTATAGTAGGGACAGATCTCCTCTCTTTCCTTAGCTTTGGTAGCAGAACATAACAGTTGAGCCCTGCTGCCAGCATAGTAAGGAGGTGTGCAGGATCCCTTCTGCGCAGTTAGAGAGCTTGTGGCATGACCAGACAGGCTTTGTGTGCAGTTGGAGGACCGAGAGGAGGTTGAGGAGGCAGAAGCAGTGGAGGAACTTCGAGATAAAGAGTATTGACGCACAACTCGTGGGGTCGGCAAGACTTGGACAGCAGCCCCTTGTCCTGCTGTCACTATAGTTACCCAGTGCCCAGTCAGCGACATGTAACGCCCCAGTCCATGCCTACTTGTCCAAGTGTCTGTGGTGAAATGCACCCTGTCACACACAGAGTTTCTCAAAGAAGAGGTGATGTTGTGTGCGACATGCTGGTGGAGCGCAGGCACACCTTTCTTTGAGAAGTAGTGCCGACTGGGCATCTGGTACTGGGGCACTGCGACGGACATAAGGTCTCGAAAATCCTCTGTGTCCACCAGGCGGAAAGGCAGCATTTCTGTAGCCAAGAGCTTGCAGATGGTGAAATTCAACCTCTTAGCTTTCTCATGGCTAGGAGGAAATGGTCTTTTACTTGTCCACACCTGAGGGACCGAGGGCTGGCTGTTGTGCTTAGACGGGGTTGAGAAGGGTGTCCCCGGCAAACTGCTGGTCTGTGAGGAAGATGCAGGCGGACAAGTTAGGTTGCCTTGATCCAAAAGTGGTGCTATCGATGTCGGACAGCGCTGAACACCAGCTGGTGTTTCCACCTCCAAAGAAAATGATGACCTGCCAATCACGCTGGCTATTGCGGGTAAAGAGGTGGCAGGTCTGCATCCCAAAACAGGTGTGACTGCTGTCCCCCCAGTCACAGAGGATGAAGAGGCCGTGGATGGACAAGATGTGGCAGACGGTGGTTGTCCCGGCCAGCTGGGCCGCATTGTAGCACAGTGAGCTTCCCACTGCAACTTATGCTTCATATCCATGTGCCGGTTCATGCATGAAGTACTCAAACTATGTATTTTTCGGCCTCTATTTAGCTTTTGCTGACAAATGTTACAGATAACATGAGTTGGGTCATCTTTATCCATCTGAAAAAATGCCCAGGCTATGCAAGGCTTAGCACCCATGCGACTTGAAGAGCCACCATGACTTGTGGTCAGAGGCAGAGTTGTGTTTGAGGATGCAGTTGTTGACGTGCTTCCCGTACTACGTCTCTGTCCAGGAAGGCGTAACTTGACCTCCTCGTCACTAGCATCCTCCTCCACCTCCTCTACTGACCTCATCGACTGGCTGACTGTGGGTTGACAGTAAGTGGGATCTCCAACCTCGTCATCATCACCCTGTGTGTTATCCCTCCTGTCGTCCTCAGAGCCAACCTCTTCCTGACCTGACAAAAAACGAAAGTTGTCGCTCCAATCAGGTATTTGAGTCTCATCATCGTCTTCCTCATTGTCTCCACCAACAGGAGTTACAGTTTGGGAACGAGGGTCGACATTATGGTCAGAACCTTCTGCGTCTGTCCCTGGATCCGACTCATAAAGATTCTGGACATCAGTACAGATCATTTCCTCGTCTGGATTCAAAGAAGCTCTGGAGCCGACCTCTGATTCCCAGGCTAGAGTATGAGTAAACAGCTCTGCAGACTCAACCATCTGTTCTACCTCATACTCAGATGGGCAGTTGGAGACTTGGGAGCTGTGAGGTAGCAAGTGCGATTGGGGTGACACCTCTGAGGACTGGAGTATTTGTGATGTTGAAGTTGACGTGGAGGAGAGCCCACTTAAAAGAGCAATTGATATCCGTTGAAGCACTTGCTGTTTTTGTGCCTCATCTGGAATTTGTAGCGATTGCCGTGACCGTAAGAAAGGGATCTTATCACATTGTCCGCTAAAAGAAGTAGACATCTTAGTTTGGCTGGAAGATGGTCTTTCTTCTGCAGATGTTACTGTTGCTTTAACGCCTACCTCACGGACACAACCTTTTTTTCCCTTCCCAACACGCCTATTCCCCTTTCCACCAGCAGCAGGCCTTTTTCCACTCATTTTGGTGGTTAACTAATTCACAACTCTGGAGTTGTTTGCACAAAAAACAATGGATGGGAACCGAGCAGAGCTGAGTGGCCAAACTGTGGTATTAGCCCAAAAGTATTGGCTGGGTTAGATGCAGATAAAAATTATTTTGAATTTGCAACCGGGTGGAGGTTAGTATAGATGGACTAATAGAACAAGTCCCACACACTGCTACAAGCTGAAATATTTTTTCAGAGTTAGATGCAGAAAAAAATTATATTGAATTTGCAACCTGGTGGAGGTTAGTATAGATGGACTAATAGAACAAGTCCCATACACTGCTACAAGCCGAATCCCAAATATTTTATCAGAGCTAGATGCAGATAAAAATTATATTGAATTTGCAACCTGGTGGAGGTTAGTATAGATGGACAAATAGAACAAGTCCCACACACTACTACAAGCCGAAATATTTTTTCAGAGCTAGATGCATAAATAAATTATATTGAATTTGCAACCTGGTGGAAGTTAGTATAGATGGATTAATAGAAAAAGTCCCACACACTGCCACAAGCCGAAGCCCAAATATTTTTTCAGAGCTAGATGCAGAAAAAAATTATATTGAATTTGCAACCTGGTGGAGGTTAGTATAGATGGACTAACAGAACAAGTCCCACACACTGCTACAAGCCGAAATATTTTTTCAGAGCTAGATGCAGAAAAAAATTATATTGAATTTGCAACCTGGTGGAAGTTAGTATAGATGGACTAATAGAACAAGTCCCACACAATGCTACAAGCCGAAGCCCAAATATTTTTTCAGTGCTAGATGCAGATAAAAATTATATTGAATTTGCAACCTGGTGGAGGTTAGTATAGATCGACTAATAGAACAAGTCCCACACACTGCTACAAGCCGAAGCCCAAATATTTTTTCAGAGCTAGATGCAGATAAAAATTATATTGAATTTGCAACCTGGTGGAGGTTAGTATAGATGGACTAATAGAACAAGTCCCACACACTGCTACAAGCCAAAATATTTTTTCAGAGCTAGACGCAGAAAAAAATTATATTGAATTTGCAACCTGGTGGAGGTTAGTATAGATCGACTAATAGAACAAGTCCCACACACTGCTACAAGCCGAAGCCCAAATATTTTTTCAGAGCTAGATGCAGATAAAAATTATATTGAATTTGCAACCTGGTGGAGGTTAGTATAGATGGACTAATAGAACAAGTCCAACACACTGCTACAAGCCGAAATATTTTTTCAGAGCTAGATGCAGAAAAAAATTATATTGAATTTGCAACCTGGTGGAGGTTAGTATCGATGGACTAATATAATAAGTCCCACACACTGCTACAAGCCGAAGCCCAAATATTTTTTCAGAGCTAGATGCAGAAAAAAATTATATTGAATTTGCATCCTGGTGGAGGTTAGTATAGATGGACTAATAGAAGAAGTCCCACACACTGCTACAAGCCGAAATATTTTTTCAGAGCTAGATGCAGAAAAAAATTATATTGAATTTGCAACCTGGTGGAGGTTAGTATAGATGGACTAAAAGAACAAGTCCCACACACTGCTACAAACTGAAGCCCAAATATTTTTTCAGAGCTAGATGCAGATAAAAATTATATTGAATTTGCAACCTGGTGGAGGTTAGTATAGATGGACTAATAGAACAAGTCCCACACACTGCTACAAGCCAAAATATTTTTTCAGAGCTAGATGCAGAAAAAAATTATATTGAATTTGCAACCTGGTGGAGGTTAGTATAGATGAACTAATAGAACAAGTCCCACACACTGCTACAAGCCGAAATATTTTTTCAGAGCTTGATGCAGAAAAAAATTATATTGAATTTGCAACCTGGTGGAGGTTAGTATAGATGGACTAATAGAATGATGCTATGCCCAAAAGGTTTTACTTCACTAGGTGCAGTAAAAAAATTGGTATTCTATACACAGGTGGTATAGCTTGCAACACAGATAGACTACTCCACTGAATAACACACACTGCAAGAGGCCAAAAAGGATTTGCTTTGCTAGATTTAGCCAAATTTTGTGAAAAAAACTTGCACAGCACTAAAACAGACCTGCCTGGCAAAAAGTGATAGGAACTGATGTAACCTAGCCCTGAAAAGGACTGCAATTACAATTAGTCTTTACTCCCAACCTATCTATTTAAGAGCACAGACCTGCCTGATAAAAGTCGTAGGAAATGATGTAACCTAGTCCTTAAAAGGACTGCAATCACAACTATTCCCTACTCCCAAGCTATCTGTAGATTTGTGCGAAAATTGGTTTGAAATGAACAAAGCATAGCGCACACAGCAACAGCGGTGCCGTCTAACACGCAGCTGCAGCAGTGAGAAAATGGTGGCGATGGGGAAAATGGCTGGGTCTTATAGGGCAAGGACATGTGATATACACTGCCAATGACACATGCCCTTGCTTGTGTGAAAAAAAGCAGTTCGCTCCGTGTGTGTGCTGCTGATAGGCTGACAGACTGCACCTCCCCACTGTAAATGCGGGAAAGAGAAAAAAAAATGGAGATCTTCATTATTTCAGCAGAGATCCATCCCCTGCCCCTCCCCCGCTGTACACTCAAACTGCGTATTAACATTAATTTTCAGCATTACTGAGAAAAAAATCCAGTTATGATTTTGGTGCACGAACAGTTATCGAACATAACCTCGAACAGCCGAATTTTTTTCAAATTGTTTGTGTTCGCCGAACGGCTCAAACACCGCCCAAAACAGCTCGAATTTGAGATTGGCAAACAGTTCGAGTCGAACACCGCTCATTTCTATATATAATTCCAGATGTGTTAATTAATAGTTTTGATGCCTTCAGTGTGAATGTATAATTTCCATAGTCAAGAAAAATCTTTAAATGAGAAGGTGTGTCCAAACTTTTGGTCTGTACTGTACATATAGTTGGGCTCTGTTGGTTCTAGCAGATATCATGTAGCCATGAGTATGCGCTTTGCATACTTGCTGTCACGTGCCAGCTAGAGTTTCAGCCATGTCTTGCAATTTTCTATTAATAGGCAAATCTTATAGGTGTCATTCGACTGTAACAAATATAATATAGATATATTTTTAGTTTTTTTGGGGCCCTATTAAAATTTGTGCTATGGGTCCTGTGATTTTTATGTACGCCCCTGACAGGATGGGATAAAATGTTAAAGGGTTATCCACATGTAAGGAAATTTTCTTCAAGCCCTGTAGCGTGCCTAATCTTAACAGTGAGCAATGTACACACCATTAAGATTCAGCTCTATTGCCAGTTCTAGCGATCATCAGGTGAACACAGGTACAGTATGTGTTTTACGTAATTGAAGTCACGTGCTTATGAGAGTCAAACATTCTTTTGAGAATTAGCTGGGACTCTTGTCAGAATGTGACCGCAAAAATACAAATGGCACACTTGCTGACTTGTGATGACTGCTGGAATCAGAAAGCAGAGCTAAATCTTAGCCATGTGAACATTACACATTAGGATTTGGTAAGCAACAAAACTTGGCAAAACTTAGGTAATGTTGGTATCTTTCATATGTGATATGCAAATGAGATTCTGGGGGTATCTTGGGAATTTCCTAAAGTAAAATAATTATTTGTATCTCTGGATTATTCATTTTTATCTTACAATTTGACATATTTTCAGAAGTGTTTACAACTTAAGCTTTTAAGTTCAAAGAAATGTGGTTGCATTCATTAAGAGGATGTTGAGATGATCGGCAAAGGCTGTAAACTGATGAAATTTATCAGTACATTCTATCAAATGCATTGGATAAGTGTATCCATTACCAAAACAATCTAACAGAAAAATAGATGTTAGTTTGTCACCTTATTGTTCAATGTTAAACACTCAAAAGATGAGACATTCCTTGCATACTGCGTCTACATTACTCATGCATGTTTTTGTTGCTTGCCCTTTTTTGCCTCATAATAATAACTCTAACCTTGGAACTCTAGCCTTGGGAAATAGACTATAATTTAGTCTGTTGCTCCCTAAAGGAAGCCAGGTAACAATGGATCCCATCCGTGTAACTATGCTAAGCCTTCCACAATATAGTTACCCAATTCAACATTATATTAATTGCAATTTCAACAATGTGGTATATATCATTTAGTTCGCCAAGTGCTTTTGGATGCATTTCAGATGTACAAACTGTTAAAAAAAGAATGTATGTTGGAGCATTTGAATGAGTTTTATTACCCGGGTAGCCTAAATGTATGGAATGCAGCAAGACATTTCAGTGCTGTACATCAAGGGAGAATTAATGGCTTTAAAATGTATGCTATTGACAAGGTTAATAAATGTGGACGTGATCTGAGAAGAGCAGTACTTAATAGGCTAGCATTCTGGATGTTTAACTTCAATACTTGTAAACCTATGTTAATTTAAAAAGAGAAATTATTCTCCATTATCAGGTTTGTAAATGAGATGTGCTGATCCTTAAAAATTGCAAAAGTGCAAAATAAAACATTGATCCCATATAGATTATCAATGTTGCATCTGATTATTGATATAGGAAGCTGTATTTGGTCTAATAATGTTTATAAAAAATTGATGTATAAAAATAGATGTCATGTGAATGTAAAAAATGGACAAATGGATGACACATGAATGTAAAAGATGGGCACACGGATGACATATGGATGGTATATGGATGGATTATGGAGAACAATAACAATGCAAATTTTTAGTTTTTTCTAGATAAAAACTGTATGATTTTTCATATGCACTTCTGACTGAGATTTTTTTTTGGGGGGGGGGGTTGTATAAAACAAAAAAGCTTTCACCAAAGGATCAATATACCATATTTTTTAAAATATGTCGCACTTTTTTCCCCAAAATTTGGGAGGAAATGGGGGTCTCTCATAGTCCAAAAGTAGCTTACGAGGGGGGAGGCGACAGTGGGGCAGGGTCAAGGGAGGCAGGATCGCTGCTGCAGGAAGCTGGTGGCAGGAGTGGGCAATGCTGTGGGGTCCGGGCAGGGAGGAGGGGTTGTCCTAGCGGTGTGAGGCTGAGGACCCTGGGCTTCAACAAGATGTTGATGACAACAAGATTGAGCCGAGATCTCAATCCGCGCATGCACTGACTCCGGCGGCCATTTTCCTGAAGACTACCACCCGAAAATCAATGGTCAGAGCAGGGACTCTGCTCCTGCCTCACCGTCGACATCTTGTTGAAGTCCAGGGCCCGCAGCCTTACACCGCCGCGACAATCTCTCCTCCCAGCCCAGGGCCCGCACCATTGCCCCCCACCAGCTGTCGCCAGCTTCCTGCAGCAGCGACCCTGCCTACTGTGACCCCGCTCCACTGCTGCCACCCCCTGCCCGGTAAGCTGATACAGATTTGTTCAATATTATTGACAGTATACCACTGCAATTTTTTTTTCACATGTATTCACTTGTGATTTGTATTTCTGCTATTTTTTTGTAAATTGCACTTTATTGATTGATCATTTTGTGATGTCATTCTCAATGAACACACCTGCCTGCTTTTTTTACATTTATATCACTAGGTTACAACTATCTATGGACAAGGAAATGTGAAGGGCTTGACATCCAATCTGGTGACAATCCAATCAGGTCAGTGCATTTATTTGCTAATTTGCAGCGTTGCTTATTTTTTTCTTCTACTTATTTTTCTTTTAACCTTCTTATATCATATTAAGGATACCACCATATGACATTTAATGTCAGAAAATTTATAGAAATCTCAACTTACACACACCATAAGACCCGACAGAATAAGACCCCAAGTACTGCAATAGGGTTATGAGTGACAGTGTGTGGCAAATGTTCTACCGGCATTGCAGGATTTAGTAAGGGCAAACCAAAAACATTAGCTTGCTTTGGATTTGTTGTGGCAGATGACTCTAAAGCATTAGTTCTCAAACATTGGCTAACAATCATGTCTGCCTCGCTATTACAGCTTTGTGTTCTTGACTCACAGGGCTATATTATTATTGTTTCATTAGCATCCTTCATAGCACCACTTGGCATCACTGCACCTTCTCTATTCCCAGGCAATATGTTGGGCATCATCATTGGCCTTTGGCACAAACTTTACCAGTAACTATATTGGGCAGTAAATAATCATGTTTACAGTATATATCACTCAAACTCAATTTGGTTGTGTTACTTTTTCAAGTTTTTGTTTTCCTATAATTAAACCAAATATTAATAATATTGTAAACATTCTAACCGCCAAATAATGATTATGTGGGTGTTAGATTTCATTTGCTATGAACTGCTTAAAATATACAATACTGATCTATTATAGTTTCCCCAATAATGTGATTAAAGAGATCACTGCCTGAGGTTGTCTTGGCTTGCAAGCATCAATGTAGTGCGCAATATTATGATTTTCAATGCACAAATGGCAAGAGAAATTCAGATCATGGACCATTGTTTCCATCTGAATTAATGTAAGCTGGTTTGTAGAACTGTGGATGAATTATTATTTAATCAATATTCCATCCAAGCCTGTACCTACAATTACTATAATTTGCTATTAATTACTTTGATGTTAATTTCTGTCACTTCTGCAAGAGTAATAAACTGCAAAGAACTCCAGGTTACAAATGTTACCTTATGACTGTAAATATTATATCAATAAAGAAATAATTGTGCATGTTAGGGAAGGGCTAGAACAACTAGACAGGGGATTAAGGTTATAACACACAAACCTTTTACTGTTTAATACGCTCTCTAATGCCACAACGCGTTTCGATAGCAAAAGCTATCTTCCTCAGGTAAATTAGAGAGCAAATGAAAGATCAACCATTATATAGGGTAGGTGCACCAATCAAAAGACACTAATTATGACAACACAGGAAATGCAAAACAAGAAGTTAATAAAAAAAAGAAAATGAATATCGTATAAATATGAATATAAAAACTACATTGCAAATTTAGATCAAAAGATTAAAAAAGAAGATAAAAGATACCACAATATACCCAATAGTGTCATGATGTACTAAACGCAGGGATTATAAATAAAATATGAGGCATAAAATGTAAAATGTAAAAACTGGTAATGCGTGAATAAGAACCAAGAGAGAACTAGGGCTAATGAATCGCATTCTCAATCATTAAATTAAGGCCCTCAGGGCACAGAGTGCCCAATCTAAAAATCCAGTAACTCTCACGATTAATTAACCCCTTTACAATCCAAGGTGGTTTGCACGTTAATGACCAGGCCAATTTTTACAATTCTGACCACTGTCACATTATGAGGTAATTACTCTGGAACCCTTCAACGGATCCCCCTGATTCTGAGATTGTTTTTTCGTGACATATTGTACTTCATGATTGTGGTAAAATTTCTTCAATATCACTTGCGTTTATTTGTGAAAAAAATGGAAATTTGGCGAAAATTTAGCAATTTTCAAAATTTCAATCTTTATGCCCTTAAATCATAGAGATATGTCACACAAAAGAGTTAATAAATAACATTTCCCACATGTCTACTTTACATCAGCACAATTTTGGAACCAAAATTTTTTTTTGTTAGGGAGCTATAAGGGTTAAAAGTTGACCAGCGATTTCTCATTTTTCCAACAAAATTTACAAAACCATTTGAAGTCACTTTGAGAGGTCTTTATGACAGAAAATACCCAAAAGTGACACCATTCTGAAAACTGCACCCCTCAAGGTGCTCAAAACCACATTCAAGAACTTTATTAACCCTTCATAGGTGCCTTGGGGGGTCTAGTTTCCAAAATGGGGTCACTTGTGGGGGAGCTCCACTGTTTAGGCACATCAGGGGCTCTCCAAACGCAACATGGTGTCCGCTAACAAATTAAAAGGAAAATTGGCTCAAATTGTTAGCGGACACCATGTTGCGTTTGGAGAGCCCCTGATGTGCCTAAACAGTGGAGCTCCCTCACAAGTGACCCCATCTTGGAAACTAGACCTCCCAAGGCACCTATCTAGATGCATAGTGAGCACTTGGAACCCTCAGGTGCTTCACAAATTGATTCATAAAAATAAAAAAGTGGAAAAAAAATACTTTTTCATTTTTACGAATCAATTTGTGAAGCACCTAGGGGTTCCAAGTTCTCACTATGCATCTAGATAGGTGCCTTGGGGGGTCTAGTTTCCAAAATGAGGTCACTTGTGGGGGAGCTCCACTGTTTAGGCACATCAGGGGCTCTCCAAACGCAACATGGTGTCCGCTAACAATTTGAGCCGATTTTCCATTCAATTTGTTAGCGGACACCATGTTGTATTTGGAGAGCCCCTGATGTGCCTAAACAGTGGAGCTCCCCCACAAGTGACCCCATTTTGGAAACTATACCACTCAAGGATTTTATTAAGGGGTATAGTGAACATTTTGAACCCAGAGGTACGACACAGAATTTGATAACATTAGGTCATCATATTGAATAAGTTGTCATTACTCTTGAGCGCAAGTGCTCGCTACTTGAGTTTGCATCGGGTACTCAGGTATGCACCATGTATCACAGGTGCTCAAGTGAAATGCTCGAGTCCCCGCCCGCATGTTTCACGGTTATTAGACACCCCAAAAAAAACATGCGGGGATCGCTCGTGCATGACAGGCAATCCTCGCAAGTTTTTTGGCCGTGAAGCATATGGGGCGGAGACTCGAGCACCCGCAATACTCAATGCATACCCGAGCACCCGATGCAAACTCAAGTAGCGAGCACTTGCGCTCAACACTAGTTACCATATCGTCATCTTTTTTTTTTTTTTTTTACTTTTGAAAAAAAAAGCACAACCCCAACCCCAGCCCTAGCGTTTAGTTTTTACGCCGTTCCTCATGCGGTATAAGTGATGAGGTTATGTTATTCTTCGGGTCGGTGCGATTACAGCGATACCAGAATCATATTGGGTTTTTATGATTGACAGCTGTCACACACTAGAAGACACATATTTTGTAAAATCTAGTTTTTGTATCGCCATATTTTGGCCGACAGAGTCATGTGATGGCTTGTTTTTTGCAGGATGAGTTGACGTTTTTATTGGTGCCATTTTCAGGCATGTGACATTTTTTGATCACTTTCTATTCCAGCTTTTGGGAGGCACAATAAACAAAAACCAACAATTCAGGAATTGTTTTTTTTGCTTTTTTTTATTCTGCTCTGGGTGTGGTAAAATTGATATGGTAGTTTTATTCTTCAGGTCAGTACGTTTACAGCGGTACCACATTTATATTGTTTTTTATGTTTTGGCGCTTTTACACAATAAAAGCTATTTTATATAAAAAATTATTTTTTTGCATTGCTTTATTCTGAGAGCTGTAACTTTTTGATTTTTCGGATCATGGAGCTGTATAGTGGCTTGTTTTTTGCTTTTTGCGGGACAAGATGACGTTTTCAGCGGTACCATTTTTATTTATATTCGTCGTTTTGATCGCGTGTTATTCCATTTTTTGTTTGGCGGTATGATGATAAAGCATTGTTTTTTTTTGTTTTTTTTTACCGTGTTCACTGAAGGGGTTAACTAGTGGAACAGTTTTATAGGCCAGGTCGTTACAGACGCGGCGATACTAAATATGTGTACTTTTATTGTTTGTTTGTTTTTTTTTCATAATAATATTTATTGATGGGTACATTATATTTTTATTTTTAGTGGATTATTTTTTATATATTTTTTTATATATTTACTTTTTTTTTTTTTTTTTTTCACTTTCTGGGAGTTTTTACACTTTTTTACTTTGTCCCACTGTGGGACTTTCACTTTTTTTATTCTGATCGCCTGCACAGCATAGGGATGGAGCACCATCCCTGTGCCATGAAGGCAGTCAGCGCTGGACAGGGAGAAGATAGTTTGGAGATGCACTGCGCATGTCCAAACAATCTTACTGTTGTCTGGTGACCCGGATGTTGTCATGACGACATCGGGTCGTCATGGCAACACCCGGGAAGCTGCGGCAGACAGCGCTGGAGGCCAGAAGAGGAGGTGAGTATACCGATCACCTCCCCTTGCCTCCGCAATGCTGCGATCGACTTCGATCGCAGCATTGCAGGGGTTAATGTGCTGGGAGCGGTGCGGGACCTCTCCCTGCACATAGTACCGGGTGTCAGCTGTGACAATCAGCTGACACCCGGCGGCGATCGCGCCCGCACAGCCTGTGTGCACGCGCGATCGCGATGACGTACTAATACGGGTCAGGCTCTTAAAGCCCAGGGCACAGACGCATATTAGTACGTCATGGGCTTTAAAGGGGTTAAACAACCCAAGTGGTCCGTCGTGGTTTCAGCAATCTGATCAATCATTTTAAGCATTAAGTCAGTAGGATCCCTATTATGCGCCACAGAAAAATGCAAAAGGAAACCGCTATGAATGTTAGACCTATGCTTATTCATCTGTGCATGCATGGCCAGTATCATATGGCCCACGTATTGTAGGCCACACGTACATTCAAGAAGATATACCACGAACATGGAGTGACAGTTTAAAGATTGTCTAATGGTATATGCTTTGCCAGTAGTGTTCGAGGAGAAAGTCTTTGAACCACTCAAAATGCTCTGGCAACACATGCATTTTGGGGCCCACAAGAGAAACAACTACTGATCAAATTGCCCATACAGATAGGTTTGGTTGGAGAGGATTCACATAGCGTGTTACTAGGAGCCACCATAATGCGGAGGTTCTTACTAGTGTTGAGCCACCCCCGTAGTGTTCGAGTTCGGATCGGTTCGTCGAACACCCGTGTGTTCGCCGAACTGTTCGTCGAACTGTTCGTCGAACACCTTCGAACACCGTTAAAACCAATGGCAGGCAAACAAAAACACATAGAAACACATAGAAAACACCTTCAAAGGTGTCCAAAAGCTGACAAACTGCTCAGAAGACACAACTAACACATGGAAAAGTGACAAGTACATATAGTCATGCGAAAAGAAAAGAGGTGGAGGAGTAAAAGGAGGGGGAGACACAGATATAGGCATGTCATGCCCTTCTAAAATCCAAAAAGTGAGAAGCCGAGACGGCCAGTCCGCTCCTGCCCGTGCCACCTCCGTGTCGCCGGGTTTGTGCCAGAGCCGCGGTGAACCCTGACGGCCAGCCCCCCTCTCCCAATACTGGTGCCTGTCCGCTGGTGGGTCGAGAGAGCCCCCCTGTGGTGGAGGCAGCTCTAAGCTTTTTAATTTAAATTGTCCCTCTAATTTGAATGAATACACTTTAAATCCATTTACAAGGATCTATTGGAGGGCAAGTCTCATGCCAGCAGCCGCGTAATTCCAGCTCCAGTAGCGTCCACTAAAGCTGCTGCAGTTAAAAAGCTTTTATAAGGATCGAGCTCGGCTGTCCACCGCAAGGCATCCTAGTGCCAGTCCCAGCCCCTATGCCTTGGGGTGCCTCCTGATGCTCTTCACTAAGTATCCCGTGGTCCCGAAGCATTTCCTTTGAAAAAATTAAGTGTCCAAACTACAGGTGGTGTAGCTTGCTTAACAGCCGGGATAATCCGCTGACTAGCAGACACTGCTAATAGGCACAAAGTATTTCCTGGGCTAGATGCAGTTAAAAATTTGTAAGTAGATACTCTCGTTGGATGCTGAGAAAGCATTCCATAGAGTCTCCTGGCACGCCATATATGATTCTCTTAAAAAGCTTGGGGTAGGGGTCTAGGGGACCCTTTTATAGCCAAAATCACGGCCCTGTATCACAATACGTCACCTAGGCTGAAGATAAATGGAACTGTAGCACCGAGGGCTCGGTTGCTACAGACGTATTGCACCTCACCCAGAGGTGTGATATCTCACTCTCAGATAAGGATGGAGTGTGGATCAGGACCCGACACCTGCATGCATTACACCACATTGCCGTGGGGCAGGGCGACCAATATGCCCCTGAGATGGGCACGACAGTCCCTGTCCCTGGCTGGAGTGGGGGGAGGGAACACTGAGGAAGGGGAACCCTGCAGTGCAGAAGCAGTTCCTGGGTGCATTGAGAAGGGAGTATAAAAGGTGGGCACCATCTTAGTTCAGTGCAGAGAAGTCTGAGCAGAAGTGGCAGGGAGCAGGGGCTCTGCATGAGCTCTGCTCCGGAGGCGGGCCTAGTAACAGAGGCCCAGGCCTGCAAGAGGGAGAAGGAAGGAAGAGGAGCGGAGAAGGCTCCAGGAACAAGGAATGAAGGGATCCCAGGGGTGCGGACGGGCGAGTCGCCACCGCACGCCCGAATCCACCTGCGTGGAGGGGTCAGGCCAAAGGGGGAGACCGGTCCCCGAACTAGTGGAGGCAGGAAACGACCCTCAGCTAGAAACCGGAGGCTCTGACATTTTATGTGGCGCAGCCCCTTGCTCCACCCGCTAGGAAGGCACCACATAGGGTCAGGGAAACTGGCGCCAAGTTTACCAAGAGGAGGCCCGAGGCAGCCGGACAGAAGTGTTGGTAAGAAAGGCCAGACAAAGGACACACAAAGGGGGTCCTGTGAAGCGCTCCAAAGTTATCTGGGAGTTGTCTGAGCCCCTCACCTGGTGAGCACAGTACGACGTGGGCAGCCGTTACCTGCAGACGTGGTCTGGATAATAAGAACTGTGAGTAAAGGCCCTGAACTGCATCACTGACTTCATGTCGTTACTGCTGCTGCCCTGCACCATCACCCCCATCCTCCGCATACACTGCCCTGAGGCTATACTCCTCCCGTGGGGAGTTATGCTACGCTCTGCTGCACCCACAACACCAGCCTTAGCGGTCTGCCCTGTAGCGGCGGTTCACTCTGACCGCAATCCACGGGTGGCGTAGTCGGACATTTAAACATCAAAACCACATAAATAGTTCCGCCACTGGTTTGACCGCCCTGAGCCACGGAACCGGATCGCCGCCACGAAGACTACAACCACCAGCATCCACCAAAAAGGGTCCGGCTCCGGGTGTCCCAAGGCCCAGGGGGTGCGTCAGAACATTTTCATCACCTTTCACAATCACCAATGGGACAAGGCAGGGATGTCCTCTGTCCCCTCTCTTATACATCCTAGTGACGGAGCACCTGCTCTCATCAATTCGCCATAACCCCAATATTAGGTGGATTGAGGTGGGAGGCACCGAGTACAAGTGCTCTCTATTTGCTGATGATGTCCTAGTATATATCACTCAATCACATATATCCATCCCTGCTGTTATGGCTGAAATAGATCACTTTGTTACATGGTAAAATTTTAAAATCAATGCAGCGAAGTCTGAGGCCCTCGATGTCTCCCTCCCTAAATCCATATAGGATTCCATCCAGTCCAACTTTCCCTTTGCCTGGCCCTCACAGGGTATCAAATACTTAGGAATTCCTATTCATAGAGACCTCTCCCATCTATGTTATCTTAATTTTGGGCCCTTTATTGAACAATTCCATACAGACCACGGTTGGCAAGTTAGAACTGTAAGATTCACTACGTGAACCACTGGTGTTTTGTGGAAAAGCACATGTACACCGCGTTCCAAATTATTATGCAAAAAGTGTTTAGGAGTGATAAGGGAAGAATTTGTTTGTTTGTCAGTTAAACTCATTGATGGTGATGTGTGTCAGGGCTCTTTATATCACTGTAAGCAATTGCAGACACCTGTGCTAATTAGTTTGGCAGGTGTGTCCAATGAAAGGCAAGACTACTTAAGAAGGCTCTCTCACATTATTAAGCAGCCTACATTTTCTGCCAAAATGGGAAAGAAAAAGGATGTGTCGGCTGCTGAGAAGCAACAAATTGTGGAGTGTTTAGGTCAAGGCATGACTACAATCAACATTGTGCGATGATCAGGATGAAGTGTCTTGGCAATCAAGAAGTATGTAGCTGATTCACAGTACACACGTGTGCGTGCTGATAAGGGCAAATTGAGGACTCTTTCCTACAGGCAATTACGTCAGGTTGAAAGAGCAGCGGCAAAAAAGCCTTGTCATAGCAGCAGACAAGTTTTTGAAGCTGCTTGTGCCTCCAACGTCCCCCGAACAACAAGATGCAGGGTCCTTCAGAGGTTTGCAGCTGTGCATACGCCATCCTGTCGACCTCCTCTATCCACTTCACACAAGCAGAAACGGCTCCAGTGGGCCAAACATTACATGAAGACTGATTTCAAAACTGTTTTGTTCACGGATGAGTGCCGTGCAGCGCTCGATGGTCCAGATGAATGGAGTGGAGGATGGCTGGTTGATGGACACCCCACGCAAACACGGCTACAGCGCCAACAAGGAGGAGGTGGAGTAATGTTTTGGGCTGGAATCATGGGGAGAGAGATTGTCGGCCCCTTTAGGATCCCTGAAGGCGCTAAAGATGAACTCCATAATGTATGTGGATTTTCTCAAACAGCACTTCCTGCCATGGTTCAAGAAGAAGAACCGTGTATTTCACAGCAAGATCATTTTTCTGCATGATAATGCACCATCTCATGCTGCACATAAAACATCTGCATCTCTGGCTGATATGGGCATAAAAGGGGACAAACTTATGGTGTGACCCCCATGCTCCCCTGACCTCTACCCCATTCAGAACCTTTGGAGCATCATTAAAAGGAGTGTCTATGATGGCGGGAGGCAGTTCACATCTAAGCAACAGCTCTGGGAGGGTATTCTGTCCTCATGCAAAACAATTGAAGAAGAAACCATCCAAAACCTGACAAATTCAATGGACGAGAGAGTTCAGAAGCTCCTTTCGAACAAGGGGTCCTATGTGAAATTGTAACATCACCTAGAATAAAGTTTTGAGTTGAAAACTGTTTGATTTCAGTTTCTAACAACCTGCTAATGCTTATAATTTCAAAAATGACCATTTTTTTGGTCTTTATTAAAATGAAAAGGTTGATCGAAAAGTTTGGGGGATCTAAGAGTGTGGCAACCCAGTAGTCATGATTACTTCGAATTCTGACAATATGAGGGTCATGCTGCAGGTAGTGCAGCAAGAAGGCACTTATGTGTCTTGCGCATCTCGGAGCCCCAAAATTATTTTCCGGGCTAGATGCAGCTAAAAATTATTTTTAATTTTAAATCTGGTGAAGCTTATTATAGATGGCCTAATAGGATCAGTGCTGCACACTGCTACAAAGCCCAAATTATTTTCCAGTCAAGATACAGATAAACATGATTAGTAATTTGAAAGCTTAAAACAGTTGGTAGGGTGATCAAGCTTTTACTCTCCCCAGGATGACACAGGGGTAGAAAAGTCGTTTCGGATCCATGATTTGTTCATCTTTATGAACGTGAGTCTGTCTACATTATCAGTGGAGAGCCGCGTGCGCTTATCTGTCAGCACACCACCAGCAGCGCTGAACACACGTTCAGACAGAACGCTGGCTGCGGGGCATGACAAGATCTCCAAGGCGTAAGTGGCTAGCTCCGGCCATTTATCCAGATTGGAAGCCCAAAAAGAGCAAGGGTCCAGTGACACAGTCGTGGCTTCATTGTTTACTTGGAGATACTCCTGTACCATCGTCTCTAGGCGTTGACTATGTGTCAGACTTCTTGTCTCCTGTGGCCTTGCAAAGGATGGGCTAAAAAAGTGGTGAAATGATTCCGCAAAATTGATGTTACCAGCAGATACTGTGGTTCTGTTACGGTTTGAGTGCTGAACACTTGACGGTCCCACGGTTGGCAAGTTGGAACTGTGAGATTCACTACGTGCACCACTGGTATTTTGTGGAAAAGCACATGTAAGATTCTGCAACAGTCTCTGCTGATACTCCTGCATGCGTGCATCCCTTTCTATGGCAGGAATAATTTCTGCAAATTTACTTTTGTACCGGGGATCTAACAGTGTGGCAACCCAGTAGTCAGGATTATTTCTAATTCTCACAATTCGAGGGTCATGTTGCAGGTAGTGCAGCAAGAAGGCACTCATGTGTGTTGCGCATCCAGGAGCACCAAGTCCCTGTTGTGTTGGTGGCGAGGTAACAATCATGCTTCCTTCCTCTGTCCTCTCCCCCCAACCTCGCACAACAGAAATGTGATCAAGGTCTCCCTCATCTGATGAGTCTTCCATCAGTTCGTCCTCCACTTCTTCCTGGGCTCCTGCACCTTCCTCACTAGTTTGGCTGCTACCATGCGCCCTGGTAAAATCATCTCCCCCACCCTCACATGCCTGCCGCCCTGGTGCTGCCGACCGTCTGGACCTTGCAGATGTTAGCCCTTCCGCATACAACTCCTCCTCCTCTACTTCCTCCACCTCCTCTTGTGCCACCACCTGACTCCGAATTCTGTTTAACATGTGCTCCAGCATGTAAATCACCGGAATAGTCATGCTGATAATGGCATCGTCAGCACTAAACATCTTCGTCGCCATTTCAAAACTGTGCAGAAGGGTGCATAGGTCCCTGATCTGAGACCACTCCTCCAGCGTTATTTGCCCCACCTCTGAATCTCGTTGGCCCAGGCTATACGTCAGAACGTATTGCACCAGGGCTTGTCGGTGCTGCCACAGTCGCTGCAACATGTGCAGAGTTGAATTCCACCGGGTAGGCACATCGCATTTTAGCCGGTGAAGTGGCAGGCCCAACGACTTCTGTAGAGATGTAAGTCGCTGAGCTGCGGGATGCGAACGGCGGAAGTGAGCACACAGCGACCGTGCCCTCTGCAGAAGGCCATCTAGTCTGGGATAGTGGGCTAAAAATTGCTGGACAACCAGGTTCAACACGTGAGCCATACAAGGCACGTGTGTGACATTGCCCCGGCGAAGGGCCGCACCCAGGTTTGCAGCATTGTCGCACACGGCCTTCCCTGGTTTCAGGTCCAGTGGAGACAACCATTCATGAAATTGGTTCTCCAGAGCTGACCACAACTCCTCAGCTGTGTGACTCACATTTCCCAGACATTTCAATGTAAAAACCGCCTGATGACGTTGAGCCCTACTGCCAGCATAGTAAGAAGGTGTGCAGGATCCCTTCTGCGCAGTTAGAAAGCTTGTGGCATGACCAGACAGGCTTTGGGTGCAGGTGGAAGACCGAGAGGAGGTTGAGGAGGCAGAAGCAGTGGAGGAAAAATGACATAAAGAGGATTGACGCACAACTCGTGGGGACGGCAAGACTTGGACAGCAGCCCCTTGTCCTGCTGTCACCATAGTTACCCAGTGCCCAGTCAGCGACATGTAACGCCCCTGTCCATGCTTACTCGTCCAAGTGTCTGTGGTGAAATGCACCCTGTCACACACAGAGTTTCTCAAAGAAGCGGTGATGTTGTGTGCGACATGCTGGTGGAGCGCAGGCACACCTTTCTTTGAGAAGTAGTGCCGACTGGGCATCTGGTACTGGGGCACTGCGACGGACATAAGGTCTCGAAAATCCTCTGTGTCCACCAGGCGGAAAGGCAGCATTTCTGTAGCCAAGAGCTTGCAGATGGTGAAATTCAACCTCTTAGCTTTCTCATGGCTAGGAGGAAATGGTCTTTTACTTGTCCACATCTGAGGGACCGAGGGCTGGCTATTGTGCTTAGACGGGGTTGATAAGGGTGTCCCCGGCAAACTGCCGGTCTGTGAGGAAGATGCAGGCGGACATGTTAGGTTGCCTTGATCCAAAGGTGGTGCTATCGATGTCGGACAGCGCTCAAGACCAGCTGGTGTTACCACCTCCAAAGAAAATGATGACCTGCCAATCACGCTGGCTGTTGCGGGTAAAGAGGTGGCAGGTCTGCGCCCCAAAACAGGTGTGACTGCTGTCCCCCCAGTCACAGAGGATGAAGAGGCCGCGGATGCACAAGATATGGCAGACGGTGGTTGGCCCGGCCGGCTAGACCGCATTGTAGCACACTGAGCTTCCCACTGCAACTTATGCTTCATGTCCATGTGCCGGTTCATGCATGAAGTACTCAAACTATGTATTTTTTGGCCTCTACTTAGCTTTTGCTGACAAATGTTACAGATAACACGAGTTGGGTCATCTTTATCGATCTGAAAAAATGCCCAGGCTATGCAAGGCTTAGCACCCATGCGACCTGAAGAGCCACCACGACTTGTGGTGAGAGGCAGAGTTGTGTTTGAGGATGCAGTTGTTGACGTGTTTCCAGTCGTCGTCACTAGCATCTTCCTCCACCTCCTCTGCTGACCTCATCTCTTGGCTGACTGTGGGTTGACAGTAAGTGGGATCTCCGACCTCATCATCATCACCCTGTGCGTTATCACACCCGTCGTCCTCAGAGCCAACCTGTTCCTGCCCTGACAAAAAACTAAAGTTGTCGCTCCAATCAGGTATTTGAGTCTTATCATCGTCTTCCTCATTGTCTCCACCAACAGGAGTTACAGTTTGGGAATGAGGGTCTACATTATGGTCAGAACCTTCTGCGTCTGGTCCTGGATCCGACTCATAAAGATTCTGGGCATCAGTGCAGATCATTTCCTCGTCTGGATTCACAGAAGCGCTGGAGTCGACCTCTGATTCCCAGGCTATAGTATGAGTAAACAGCTCTGCAGACTCAACCATCTGTTCTACCTCATACTCAGACGGGCAGCTGGAGATTTGGGAGCTGTGAGGAAGCAAGTGCGATTTGGGTGACACCTTTGAGGACTGGAGTATTTGTGATGTTGAAGTTGATGTGGAGGAGAGCCCACTTAAAGGAGCACTTGATATCCGTTGAAGCACCTGCTGTTTTTGTGCCTCATCTGGAATTTGTAGCGATTGGCGTGGCCGTAAGAAAGGGATCTTATCACATTGTCCGCTAAAAGAAGTTGACATTTTAGTTTGGCTGGAAGATGGTCTTTCTTCTGCACCTACCCCACGGACACAACCTTTTTTCCCCTTCCCAACACGCCTATTCCCCTTTCCACCAGCAGCAGGCCTTTTTCCACTCATTTTGGTGGTTAACTAATTCACAACTCTGGAGTTGTTTGCACAAAAAAACAATGGATGGTAACCGAGCAGAGCTGAGTGGCCAAACTGTGGTATTAGGCCAAAACTATTGGCTGGGTTAGATGCAGAAAAAAATTATTTTTAATTTGCAACCTGATGGAGGTCAGTATAGATGGACTAATAGACCAAGTCCCACACACCGCTAGAAGCCCAAATATTTTTTCAGAGCTAGATGCAGAAATTTTTTTTATTCAATTTGCAACCTGATGGAGGTCAGTATAGATGGACTAATAGACCAAGTCCCACACACTGCTAGAAGCCCAAATATTTTTTCAGAGCTAGATGCAGAAAAAAATTATTTTTAATTTGCAACCTGATGGAGGTCAGTATAGATGGACTAATAGACCAAGTCCCACACACCGCTAGAAGCCCAAATATTTTTTCAGAGCTAGATGCAGAAAAAAATTATTTTTAATTTGCAACCTGATGGAGGTCAGTATAGATGGACTAATAGACCAAGTCCCACACACCGCTAGAAGCCCAAATATTTTTTCAGAGCTAGATGCAGAAAAAAATTATATTCAATTTGCAACCTGCTGGAGGTCAGTATAGAAGGACTAATAGAACAAGTCCCACACACTGCTAGAAGCCCAAATATTTTTTCAGAGCTAAATGAAGAAAAAAATTATTTTTAATTTGCAACCTGATGGAGGTCAGTATAGATAGACTAATAGACCAAGTCCCACACACTGCTAGAAGCCCAAATATTTTTTCAGAGCTAGATGCAGAAAAAAATTATTTTTAATTTGCAACCTGATGGAGGTCAGTATAGATGGACTAATAGACCAAGTCCCACACACTGCTAGAAGCCCAAATATTTTTTCAGAGCCAGATGCAGAAAAAAATTATTTTTAATTTGCAACCTGATGGAGGTCAGTATAGATGGACTAATAGACCAAGTCCCACACACCGCTAGAAGCCCAAATATTTTTTCAGAGCTAGATGCAGAAAAAAATTATATTCAATTTGCAACCTGCTGGACGTCAGTATAGAAGGACTAATAGAACAAGTCCCACACACTGCTAGAAGCCCAAATATTTTTTCAGAGCTAAATGAAGAAAAAAATTATTTTTAATTTGCAACCTGATGGAGGTCAGTATAGATGGACTAATAGACCAAGTCCCACACACTGCTAGAATCCCAAATATTTTTTCAGAGCTAGATGCAGAAAAAAATTATTTTTAATTTGCAACCTGATGGAGGTCAGTATAGATGGACTAATAGACCAAGTCCCACACACCGCTAGAAGCCCAAATATTTTTTCAGAGCTAGATGCAGAAAATTTTTTTATTCAATTTGCAACCTGATGGAGGTCAGTATAGATGGACTAATAGACCAAGTCCCACACACTGCTAGAAGCCCACATATTTTTTCAGAGCTAGATGCAGAAAAAAATTATTTTTAATTTGCAACCTGATGGAGGTCAGTATAGATGGACTAATAGAACAAGTCCCACACGCTGCTAGAAGCCCAAATATTTTTTCAGAGATAAATGAAGAAAAAAATTATTTTTAATTTGCAACCTGATGGAGGTCAGTATAGATGGACTAATAGACCAAGTCCCACACACTGCTAGAAGCCCAAATATTTTTTCAGAGCTAGATGCAGAAAAAAATTATTTTTAATTTGCAACCTGATGGAGGTCAGTATAGATGGACTAATAGACCAAGTCCCACACACCGCTAGAAGCCCAAATATTTTTTCAGAGCTAGATGCAGAAAAAAATTATATTCAATTTGCAACCTGCTGGAGGTCAGTATAGAAGGACTAATAGAACAAGTCCCACACACTGCTAGAAGCCCAAATATTTTTTCAGAGCTAAATGAAGAAAAAAATTATTTTTAATTTGCAACCTGATGGAGGTCAGTATAGATGGACTAATAGACCAAGTCCCACACACTGCTAGAAGCCCAAATATTTTTTCAGAGCTAGATGCAGAAAAAAATTATATTCAGTTTGCAACCTGATGGAGGTCAGTATAGATGGACTAATAGAATGATGCTATGCCCAAAAGATTTTACTTCACTAGGTGCAGTAAAAAAATTGGTATTCTATACACAGGTGGTATATCTTGCAACACAGATAGGCTACTCCACTGACTAACACACTCTGCAATAGGCCAAAAAGGATTAGCTTTGCTAGATTCAGCCAAATGCTGTGAAAAAAACTTGCACAGCACTGGCACAGACCTGCCTGGCAAAAACTGATAGGAACTGATGTAACCTAGTCCTGAAAAGGACTCCAATTACAATTAGTCTTTACTCCCACAATCTATCTATTTAAGAGCACAGACCTGCCTGATAAAAGTCGTAGGAAATGCTGTAACCTAGTCCTTAAAAGGACTGCAATCACAACTATTCCCTACTCCCAAGCTATCTGTATATTTGTGCGAAAATTGGCTTGAAATTAACAAGGTATAGCGCACACAGCAACAGCGGTGCCGTCTAACACGCAGCTGCAGCAGTGAGAAAATGGTGGCGACGGGGAAAATGGCTTGGTCTTATAGGGCAAGGACATGTGACATACACTGCCAATCACACATGCCCTTGCTTGTGTGAAAAAAAGCACTTCGCTCCGTGTGTGCGCTGCTGATAGGCTGACAGATTGCACCTCCCCACTGCAAATGCGGGAAAGAGAAAAAAAAATGGAGATCTTCATTGTTCCTGCAGAGATCCATCCCCTGCCCCTCCCCCCGCCCCGCTGTACACTCAAACTGCGTATTAACATTAATTTTCATCATTACTGAGAAAAAATCCAGTTATGATTTTGGTGCACGAACAGTTATCGAACATAACCTCGAACAGCCGAATTTTTCTCAAATTGTTCGTGTTCGCCGACCGGCTCGAACACCGCCCAAAACAGCTCGAATTTGAGATTGGCGAACAGTTCGAGTAGAACAACGCTCATCTCTAGTTCTTACCCCTTCTGAACACCACCCTTGGTTTATCAGGGAGGTGCCTAGAGAGGACCGGATTGCTCTTAAGGATGAACCAGAATTTATCTAGTAACTTCTGGATGTTCCTGTGAGACTGGTTATAAGTAGTCACCAGGCTCCAGTTACTTAACTCAGTAGCGTCATCAGGGGTATTATCACTGGCCGAAATCGTACTCTTAACAATACTGTCTTGGGAACGGAGCAGGAGTTTTTTGATACAGGACTCTTGAGATAATGCTCTACATTTCTGAAAGGCATCACTCAGTAATTTCCATGGATATCCTTTTTGCCTGAACCATTTGTTGAGGATTTTGACCTTCAGGGCAAAATCAGAATCATTGGTAAAGTTTTTTCTAATCCTCCAGTATTGGCCATATGGTACGTTTCTGACCCATCTAGGGAGGTGTCCACTGTCAAAGCAAAGGTATTATATTACTGCAGCGGAGACAACTATAGTATTTCTGGCATAAATTCACCACAGTTTAGAGGCAATCACAAAAAAAATATAAAAATTATCTTGCTGAAAATCAAGAAAATAAAGAAAATAAAGGACACCAAAATGCTTCTTTCGAAGATCGAGAAGCTTCATTATGACTCATCTGTAAATTTCATATGCTGAGGTCTTTAGCTGTCATATATTAGCTTCATGAATTGTTGATGGAAAATAAGAATGTGAGCATCCTTTCTAATACTAGAATTTAATGATGTGTCTTTTTATTGTATTCAGCTTTTCAATATCTTTAGAGTTATATTTCTGTAGAATCACACTTTATAGCAGGATAAATAAAAGGATCCAAAGATCCAAAAATTGTTTACCATTAAATATAGGCTTTTTGCTTTATTCAGTTCCATCTAATAAAGCAAGAAATGACTTTGGGTTGATAAAGTGCTTAAATTATTCAGGCTTAGGTTATAATCCAATAATAAAAGCAGAAAAATAAAGGACAATGTGCCAGTGATCTTATTTTATATAAGATAAAGTATTTTGCATTGAAAACAATGTATTCTCACTATGCCTTTGCATTTTTGTCTTAATTTAAAAAGTTAATAAATTAATTTTTACTTAATCACAAAAGAAAATCCACAATACTCATGAATTGTTACAAATCCAATCGATAACTTTATTGGAGAAGGGAGACATGTCAACACAGATGGGGAACAGATACAAATAGCTTGACTGACTGCCTGAATTCATTCCCCATTTCGGCTTTTATGTATTCTTGTCCAGTAAAGTTATTATATATATATATATATATAGTAAAGTTATATTTGCAAAATTTGGTGATTCATGTGAATTTTCTCGTCTGTTAAATACTTTTGAATACACTTCGATTTGCTGCACTGAGCACCACCCATGTGAAGAGAAATTAAGGTTTCCTCTTGTCTTGAATTAGCTGGACAATTAGCGTTAGTGCCGGCTGCTATTCTTTTGCTTTTGAAATACCGTAGTTGCACAAAATGTAAAAATGTAAGAATCAAAATCAATTTGCAAATGTTCCTTAACGTAGTTAAACACAATTGAAACAAGATCTCTCAAAGTTTTACATACAATACTACTAAGAGTAAATAATTATACATAAACTAGAGTATCCTTTAAGGTCATCAATAAAACAGTATTAAAATTATTAAAAAAATAATTATATTCCATTTCATTTGACAGGTCTATTCAAAACATTTAAAAATACAAAGGACTGAGGCTGCCGTTGAGATCATATATAAACACCATATATCAATTCATAAATAAATAGTATTTTCAGATTAGACAATTACTACTTAGGCCCATTATATAGACATATTAAGTGAACAGAAATATTTACTCCTATAATATTGACAATCAAAGAGGGAAAAAGCAGAGCAGGGATGTCAAATTCAAACACACAGGGGGCCAAAATGAAAAACATGGACAAAGTAACGGGCCAACTAGTATACAGTACAATGGGCCCGACATAGTCTTCCTTACAGAATAATGGGCCCCACATAGTCCTCCATACAGAATAATGGCGCCACATAGTCTTCCATACAGTGTTATGGGCCCCGCATAGTCATCCATACAGAATAATGGCGCCACATAGTCTTCCATACAGTGTAATGGGCCCCGCATAGTCATCCATACAGTATTATGGGTACCACATAGTCCTCCATCCATAATAATGGCCCCACATAGTCCTCCATACAGAATAATAGACACCACATAGTCCTTCATATAGAATAATGGCGCCACATAGTCTTCCATACAGTATAATGGGCTCAACATAGTCCTCTATACAGAATAATGGCCCCACATAGTCCTCCATGCAGAATAATGGCCCCACATAGGCCTCCATGCAGTATAATGGCCCCACAAAGTCCGTCATATAGAATAATGGTGCCACATAGGCCTCCATACAGTATAATGGCCCCATATAGTCCTCCATACAGTATAATGGCCCCACATAGTCCTTCATATAGAATAATGGCGCCACATAGTCTTCCATACAGTATAATGGGCCCCACATAGTCCTCCATACAGAATAATGGGCCCCACATAGTCCTTCATATAGAATAATGGCGCCACATAGGCCTCCATACAGTATAATGGCCCCATATAGTCCTCCATACAGAATACTGGGCCCCACATAGTCCTTCATATAGAATAATGGCGCCACATAGTCTTCCATACAGTATAATGGGCCCCACATAGTCCTCCATACAGAATAATGGCCCCACATAGGGGTGGTGGTTGTGGTGTTGAGGGCCAAATAAAAGCACCCTGCAGGCCAGATTTGGCCCACGTGCTGGAGTTTGACATGTGTTTGACATTAGTAACAATACAGTGAAAGTCACGGTTCAAACTAAAAAGTTACCTATTTTCTAGATGTTGTATATAAATTATGGACTTCAGTAAGACTAGTCCTAGTCCTCCAAGAAAGAGTCCAACAGTAAATAATGGACTAAATAGCATAGGCATAATTAATATATAGACCAGAAGCAGAGAGGCAAAGTACACACCAAACAGCAACCTCCACCTCAGATCCTGACATGTGTTTCAACCTCTAATTTTTCCAGAGGTTCTGAGGTAGATCAAAAAATCCATTTTATATAATAAGAAACCCCAGTATGTGATCAAAAAGCTATAGAATACCTGCTGTATACTAGATGGTACTTGTTCTGCACACTGCAACATATATCAAGCCCCACATCCAGAAGCCAAGGAAATCGGAGCACCAATGTGCGTAGATCAAAGACATAAGCCACTTACGGCTCGTTCACATGAGCATATAACACTGACAAGTGCTATGTGATGTTTTATTGGATAGCACTTAGACCAATGTCATACTATGGGGCAGTGCAGATCTGTGATTTTTTCTACAGACTGAATTGGTCTGTAGAAAATGAAGCAGCATGCTGTGAGTGGCTCCAGAATTCGGATCCCGTGCACCTGTACAAGTCTATGGGTGCATGTAAAACATCAGACTGCATTCGGATGTCATCCAAGTGCAGTCCGACATCTGCGGAAACAAACAATGGAGAAGATGTAAAACTTAAGTTCTCCATCTTTTCCACACCTGTGCTCCGATTCTTGCATGCAAGAGAATCAGATCACAGTAAGATGACAGAGTTTGAGCTGAGTGTCATTAGCATAATTGAGCCAATTATCTCGCATGAGAGAATTAACGCTTGTGTGACCCCGGCCTAGGTATCCCTACATGCACATAGACAGTATTATTTTATTCATGGACTCAAAGGGTAATAAAGGCTAAATACTGTATGTTCTTCATAAACATTGATTTACAACAGACATTAGTGTCAACCCTGCTGATTGCTATACCAAAGTGGCAGCATCATTATCTCCTGACAGCTTAACTTGACGACACGGTTCTGTTATTACAGTTAGTGGTCAACAATGTGGTCGAAAAAAACACTTTCTTGGTCACATCATTTAATTTCCTGCAGATTGGACATTGGTGGTAAATCCCACCAAGAATACACAGGAAAGTTCTGCAAGCAATTTAAAAACATCAATACGTTTTTAGCAATCAGTATCCATAAATCTTCTACAAAAAAGGCCTAGTTGTAAAAACATCAGAAACATCAGAAACATACTGGGCAAATGAAATATTGACCAATAGAATCACAACCAAAGTAATAACATTAAGTCCCATCCAAGAGAATTAACCATACCACAGTTTTGCCCACCTACATCACGCAAAGTTCATAACATCAGGAGTCATCTTTGATGAAATTGATCATATGCCCATGTTGGCTATGATATGTAGATTAAAGGAACTTAAAAACAAGTTAGCCCAGCATAATTGCCAACATATGACATCCAAACAGAAACCACATTCGTCTCTCCTTTCCTGAATAGTTTATTCCCCTTTCTAAAACTTTAGTCACTGACAGTCACATTGTCCTTATCCTTTCAATTAAAGAATTACTATCCTCAACCAATAATGGAATTCTCCTCTTTACAACTTTTCACCAATAAGGCAGCATCAATATTCTACCCATCCTTCACCCACTGGCAGTAACATTATTTCTCCAAATCATGCTTCTGTCAGCAACATTCCCACCACATATCAGAGGAAAGAGATTGCATGATGCTAAAGGTGAAAGGAATAGTTTCAGAAGAGCCTCTTCTCTTACATTCCATGCCATTCATTGCAAGTCAAATTTCTGGTGTACTGGGTGCAGGAGTGCAGTTTCTCCACCTAGTCTCAGTTTTCCTTCCTACATAAGGAAACAGTATTGATAAGGCTTCAGCGCAGTTTCTGCTTTGTGCTGAAGGCCAGTAATGGTGTGTGCCCACAGGCCTACATGTGACTTGAACCTACTCAGCATCAGGAATATACAGTAGCGACCAAAAGTTTAGCATTTTTTTTAAAGTGTGATTACTTCTTTCTGGTTGTTGTGATGCCATTTTCCTGGTGATGAAATGAAAGTGCATGAAGTTGTCATCATGCAAGACCTTATACAAAATGCTTTTGAATCTAGGTATGAACATTTAATTAAAGAAAACTGACTGCCAAAAGTTTTGCATATATTATTTATTGATCACAACATAGAGAGTAATTCATTGTTTACAATGATATAACTTAGTATTTTATAGCATAACCTCTTGCTTTAATTACTGCACCACACCGGCATTGAAGCCACTAGGGTATTCAAGACATTTTGAGGGATCTTGCTCCATTCCATTTGCAAATCAGCAAACAATTTATCTTTATTGCTATGTGTACAGGTGCCAACTTGTCGCCCTAACTCATCCCAAAGGTGCTCTATAGGATTTAAATCTGGTGATTGGCTTGGCCATTGCAACAGGCTAACTAATTTCTTTGTTAACCAATTTTTGACTAAATTGGATGTGTGCTTAAGATCATTTTCTTGCTGGAATTTCTATCCTCTGCCTACTTTGGTTTTACCATCTGGCAGCATCACATTCTCCAGTATATCCTTGTACATGGTAGCATTCATATTTCCATCAATTCAATGCAGAGGGCCAATGGCAGATGCAGATAAACAGCCTCAAATCATGACACTGCGACCACCATGTTTCACTGTAGGTGTTTGGTACCTTACATCATTACGTTTTCGAATTGAGCGGTATATATAGTGCTTGCCATCACTACCAAACAGATTGAACTTGGATTCATCTGACCACAACACCTTAGGCCAATCTGTCTCTTCCATTGGCTGTGTTCTTTGGCAAACTCAACCTTTGGTTCTTTGGCAAACCTTCTGGTTCTTTGCAGAGATGAAAGGATTCATGACTGGAACTCGTGCATTCACCTCTATTGCTCTTAGCCGTCGCACAACAGTTTGGCGACTCACTTTGATGCCATATTCTTCATTCATTTTGTCTGAAGTCTGTACAGCACTTTTATGGACATCAGATAGTGACTTTTTCTAAATAATGTGATCAACTTTGGAGGAAGTTTTTCATGGTCGTCCACTTCTACGTTTGTCAGCTGTTCAATAACTTTGCTTTTCTTTCTTAAATATACAGTGCCTACAAGTAGTATTCAACCCCCTGCAGATTTAGCTGGTTTGATAAGATGCAAATAAGTTAGAGCCTTCAAACTGCAAACGAGAGTAGGATTTATGAACAGAAGCATAAATCTTACAAACCAAAAAGTTATGTTGTTCAGTTGAATTTTATTAAATTTTAAACATAAAAGTGTGGGTCAATTATTATACAACCCCTATGTTTAATATTTTGTGGAATAACCCTTGTTTGCAATTACAGCTAATAATCGTCTTTTATAAGACCTGATCAGGCCGGCACAGGTCTGTGGAGTTATCTTGTCGCGATAACCTCAGCACACAAAATGGTATAATAAGATACTTTTATTTGCAGTCCACAGTAAAGACGTTTCGGTCGACAAGACCTTCATCAGTGTACTGCATGTAAACAAAATGAACAGATATAGAATACAAACATTATAGTGATTATAAAGTCACAGATTATGTATACAAAACATATAAATAAAGGTCTATGTGTCTATGTAACCTTTTGTCCAACAGTGAAGCAAAAAAAGGGGGCAACCTACCAAGTTACTGGGATGGGAGCAGGAAAAAAGAAGGAGATGGGACCCAATACAGGGATTCCTATGGAGAAAGTGCATACTATGAGGTAATGGAAGGATATATGGGGCTATAACTGGGTGAGGACTATAAGGGAGGTAGACATACCGTTTGTGCCATGAAGTATAGGAGAGGTGCTGCATCGATCGCGGTATCCACCGCTGGATGTGAGCAGAGTGCACGACTAGGAGACTGGCTACAAATATTATTAGAGGAGAGGAGGGTTTGGCTGCCAGCCAATGAGGAAGTTAGAATGTGCTGGTAATTAGCGCTCGATGCGGTGACGTCACAGGAAGTGACGCGAAAAAGGGAGTGCCGGCATATGATTGGTCCGGCGCCGCGCATGCGCACGTGCGTGCGTGTCAGCCGACGTGTAGGTGCATTCCAGGGACCAGGAAGTGGTTTCTGTATCGAAGTGATGTGTTCCACTGCCGGAAAAGAATGGCAAGGAGCGTTCCACCATCGAGAGAAGGGGTTGCAGAGTGCAGGAGGGATATAGGAGAATGAGGATGGGTATGGATCCTTCATCTGAAATATGAAATACAATGTTAAATCAAGTTATAAGACACAGTACAGTAAAACACACAGGAATACTGCTATGATACCCTTATACAGCCAATCGCCACATTATAGATAAGCATACATGAATCTTGGTCCCTATTAATAAATGGCAAATGAATATCGGATTGCGGGTGTTAACTCCTTGTAGAGTAAAAAGGATAAACATATAAATAAACCTAGGTCCCTATTGGGACGGATTGGGACCAGGTAGGTTTAGATGAATGAGTGCAGATCATAGTCCTTGTTAAGTCCTTTGGGATGAAGGGACTGCAGTTCATAAATCCAGAATGCCTCTCTCTGCTTGAGGGTCTGGATTCGATTACCCCCACGACAGGGCGGTTTAATTTGCTCTATAACTTGAAACCGCAATTGGGACACATTGTGTCCTGCTGCCGTGAAGTGTTGGGGGAGAGGTAGAAGTAAATTTTTGCATCTGATGGTAGATTTGTGCTTGGAGATTCTATCTTTAATGGGTTGGGTCGTTTCCCCCACGTAGACAAGGCCGCAAGGGCACTTAACTAGGTATACGACAAAATTTGCATCACAGGTGTAGTAATCCTTAATTGTATATTTCCTGCCTGTTTGTGGATGATGAATAGTATCGCCTCTAAGGATGTTATGGCACTGATGGCAATGGAGACATGGGAAGGTTCCTTTCTTTGGAGTTTGTAGAAATCTTTGGCGGGAACCAAGGGACGTTGTCCCTATGTCAGCTCGGACTAATGAGTCTCTGATGTTTGGAGCTCTTTTGAAGCACGGTAAGAAGGGTTGATGAAAGGATTTGATGGTGGGGTAACCTGTTTGGAGAATATTCCAATGTTTCCGTATCGTACGGTGTATAGTGTAAGCTAGGGGGTGATATGTGTGGACAAATGGAATGCGATCAGATGTGTCTGGTCGTGGTTGTGTGCGGCTGTCCTGTGACTCACGTAGAAGATACTGAGGGTATCCTCTTTCTTCAAATTTCCGTGTCATTTCTTGTAATCTGACTTTGCGTAATGTTGTATCGGACACAATGCGTTCAACCCTCTGAAATTGCGATTTGGGGATAGCATGTTTCATAGGGGCTGGGTGGTTGCTTGAAAAATGTAGTAATGTGTTGCGATCTGTGGATTTCCTGTAGATGTCAGTGGTTAATAGTCCTGAGTCATCTTTGATGACTAAAGTATCTAGGAAGTTGATCTGATGTGGGTGATAGTTCAGAGTGAAATGTAGACCAGGGCAGGTGGTGTTGAGGGACCTGCAGAATTCATCTAAGGTGTCCTGGAAACCTGTCCAGATGCAAAAGATGTCGTCTATGTAACGCTTCCATAAAATGGAATGCTCTTGGAACAGTTGATTCTTATATACAAACTGTGTCTCAAAAGTAGACATGTAACAGTTTGCGTAAGGGGGGGCTACATTTGAGCCCATTGCGGTCCCCTTGGTCTGCACGTAAAATGTATCTTGAAAGAGGAAGTAATTGTGTGTAAGAACTATTGTTAGTAGTTCTACGGCTAGCTCTATAATCGATGGATTGGTGTTTGAGTCCTTCAGCATTTGTTCAACCGCTTGGATACCCCGGTCATGGGGAATCGATGTATAGAGACTTGTGACATCTAGGGACACTAAGATGGCTTCTGGAGGAACTTGTTGGAGTGCTTTCATAGTCTCTAAAAAGGCCCCTGTGTCTAATAGATAAGATGGACTTTTTTGGGTAAGTGGTGTAAGAATCTTTTCTAAGAAAATAGCCAGGGGTGATAAAATAGAATCCGTGGAGGCCACTATGGGGCGCCCAGGAGGTTGGGTGAGACTTTGGTGGATTTTGGGTAGGACATAAAATACCAGTATGATTGGATGTGGATTAATTAAATACTCGTACGTTTTCAAGTCAATCACCTTGGCTGTTAAAAACCGTTGTAGTGTCGAAATGATGAGTGTCTGTGTTTTTGTAGTCGGGTCCGTAGAGAGTTTGCGGTATGTGGACTCATCACTAAGTTGTCTCAAAATTTCCGAGATGTAATCGCACTTGTTCATGACTACTATCGCTCCACCTTTGTCAGCTGGCTTTATAATCAAATCTTTGTCCTCTTGCAGGCTCCGTAGGGCTTGTCGATCAAGGGGAGAGAGATTGGTCTGATAATGTGCCCTTCCCTTGTCGATATTGGAGCGTAATTGTTGAAACGCCCCATCCACGAATCCTATAAAGGTTTCCAGTGGATGTGTGCCTCGAGGAGGCCTATATTTGCTCTTAGAGCGGAGACCTAAGTCTTGGGCTGTGATGTCGGCCATGGATTCTGGAGGGGTGACACTGAAAGGATTATTAGCAAAATGGGTTTTCAAGCGTAGGGTACGGTAAAAGCATTGTAGTTCCATATCTAGTTTAAAAGTGTTATATTTGTATGTGGGGCAGAAAGAGAGTCCCTTTTGTAAAACTGATGTTTGTGCAACGCTGAGAGTTTTGGAAGAGATATTTACCACCAGTTGTGGGTCTGCGATCGGGTGATTCTTGTGAAGTCCAGATTTCCTCTTGTTCCTGTTGCCTCGCCTCGTCTTCTTCTGTTTGGTCGTCGTCGTGTTTGAACTAAAAAAGGAGCAGACTGGATAATAGGCTGTCTTTGGTCCATGTCGGACCCGGAGGATGAATAGTCGGTTGATGACTTGGCTGAGCGGTGGGTATATCTGTTTGTAGAGGGATTGTCCCACCATCTGTATACCCGATTCTGTTCGTAGTCCTCAAGATCTCTTGCAAATTTATTCCTCTTTCTGGTTTCGGTATCACGCTTGTGTAGATCGATGTTGGTCTGGATTTTGCTTTGAAGTGCCTGGAAGTCCTCAGGGCTAATCGATGTAGTCAATTGGGATTCGATATTCTTAATCTGTTCCTTCGTAGTGGTGATTGCCTTATGTAAAAAGTCCACTGTTAGTAGCATCAAATCAAAAGAACATTTATTGAGGATGAGTTCAAATTTACTACAATAATCGGGGATGTCAGAGAAAAGAGTAGGACGGATTGGTACCCTCAATCCCCTAGGGATCCTCTGGACTCTTAAATACTCTGTGAGGGTTGCGCAGTGTAACTCGATGTTGGTGAGATGTCTGCGTTCTTTTTCCAAGTCCCGCCCACGTGTTTCCCTGGGTGGTACCCTAAGGAACTCGCTGGAAAGGTTGGTTTGGGCAATAATGCTTGACGCTTCATCTGCGTTATAGGAGAAAGTTACTGATGACATGACACATGTGATGACATGACACATGTGGAGTTATCTTGGCCCACTCCTCCATGCAGATCTTCTCCAAGTTATCTAGGTTCTTTGGGTGTCTCATGTGGACTTTACTCTTGAGCTCCTTCCACAAGTTTTCAATTGGGTTAAGGTCAGGAGACTGACTAGGCCACTCCAACACCTTGACTTTTTCCCTCTTGAACCAAGCCTTGGTTTTCTTGGCTGTGTGCTTTGGGTCGTTGTCTTGTTGGAAGATGAAATTACGACCCATCTTAAGATCCTTGATGGAGGAGCGGATGTTCTTGGCCAAAATCTCCAGGTAGGCCGTGCTATCCATCTTCCCATGGATGCGGACCAGATGGCCAGGCCCCTTGGCTGAGAAACAGCCCCACAGCATGATGCTGCCACCACCATGCTTGACTGTAGGGATGGTATTCTTGGGGTCGTATGCAGTGCCATCCAGTCTCCAAACGTCACGTGTGTGGTTGGAACCAAAGATCTCGATCTTGGTCTCATCAGACCATAGAACCTTGAACCAGTCTGTCTCAGAGTCCTCCAAGTGATCATGAGCAAACTGTAGACGAGCCTTGACATGACGCTTTGAAAGTAAAGGTACCTTACGGGCTCGTCTGGAACGGAGACCATTGCGGTGGAGTACGTTACTTATGGTATTGTCTGAAACCAATGTCCCCACTGCCATGAGATCTTCGCGGAGCTCCTTCCTTGCTGTCCTTGGGTTAGCCTTGATTCTTCGGACAAGCCTGGCCTCGGCACGGGAGGACACTTTCAAAGGCTGTCCAGGCCATGGAAGGCTAAAAGTAGTTCCATAAGCCTTCCACTTACAGATGATGCTCCCAACAGTGGAGACAGGTAGGCCCAACTCCTTGGAAAGTGTTTTGTACCCCTTGCCAGCCTTGTGACCCTCCACGATCTTGTCTCTGATGGCCTTGGAATGCTCCTTTGTCTTTCCCATGTTGACCATGTCTGAGTGCTGTTCACAAGTTTGGGGAGGGTCTTAAATAGTCAGAAAAGGTTGGCAAAAGAGATCTTTAATCCACACATGTGAAGCTCATTATTCTTGGTGCCTGAACTACTTCTTAATACTTTAGGGGGACCAAACAGAATTCTTGTGGTTTGAGGGGTTGAATAATAAATGACACTCTGAATTAAGTTTTAACGTTTTAAAAAAAAAAACAAAAAAAAAAAAACAATATTTGCTGCAGTGCATTTCCCACTTCCAGGCTGATCTACAGTACAAATGTCACAATGCCAAGTTAATTCCGCATGTGTCAACCAGCTAAATCTGCAGGGGGTTGAATACTACTTGTAGGCACTGTACGTGACACTTGACTCTGAGAATAGTTGAATTCCATAGCTACCTCTTTTTGGCTTTTGCCTGACTTCACTGTCAGAATAATTAGCTTCCTGACTAGAGATGAGCGTTGTTCGACTCGAACTGTTCGCCAATCTCAAATTCGAGCTGTTTTGGGCGGTGTTCAAGCCGTTCGGCGAACACGAACGATTTGAGAAAAATTCGGCTGTTCAAGGTTATGTTCGATAACTGTTCGTGCACCAAAATCATAACTGGATTTTTTCTCAGTAATGATGAAAATTAATGTTAATACGCAGTTTGAGGGAACAGTGGGGCGGGGGGAGGGGCAGGGGATGGATCTCTGCAGGAATAATGAGGATCTCCATTTTTTTTTCTCTTTCCCGCAATTTACAGTGGGGAGGTGCAATCTATCAGCCTATCAGCAGTGCACACACGGAGCGAAGTGCTTTTTTTCACACAAGCAAGGGCATGTGTCATTGGCAGTGTATGTCACATGTCCTTGCCCTATAAGACCCAGCCATTTTCCCCGTCGCCACCATTTTCTCACTGCTGCAGCTGCATGTTAGACGGCACCGCTGTTGCTGTGTGCGCTATACCTTGTTAATTTCAAGCCAATTTTCGCACAAATCTACAGATAGCTTGGGAGTAGGGAATAGTTGTGATTGCAGTCCTATTAAGGACTAGGTTACAGCATTTCCTATGACTTTTATCAGGCTGGTCTGTGGTCTTAAATAGATAGGTTGTGGGAGTAAAGACTAATTGTAATTGCAGTCCTTTTCAGGACTAAGTTACATCAGTTCCTATCAGTTTTTGCCAGGCAGGTCTTTGCCAGTGCTGTGCAAGTTTTTTTCACAGCATTTGGCTGAATCTAGCAAAGCTAATCCTTTTTGGCCTATTGCAGAGTGTGTTAGTCAGTGGAGTAGCCTATCTGTGTTGCAAGATACACCACCTGTGTATAGAATACCAATTTTTTTACTGCACCTAGTGAAGTAAAACCTTTTGGGCATAGCATCATTCTATTAGTCCATCTATACTGACCTCCATAAGGTTGCAAATTGAATATAATTTTTTTCTGCATCTAGCTCTGAAAAAATATTTTTCCTCTAGCAGTGTGTGGGACTTGTTCTACTAGTCCATCTATACTGACCTCCATCAGGTTGCAAATTCAAAATAATTTTTTGTCTGCATCTAGCTCTGAAAAAATATTTGGCCTGCTAGCAGTGTGTGGGACTTGTTCTATTAGTCCATCTATACTGAACTCCATCAGGTTGCAAACTGAATATAATTTTTTTCTGCATCTACCTCTGAAAAAATATTTGGGCTTCTAGCTGTGTGTGGGACTTGTTCTATTAGTCCATCTATACTAACCTCCATCAGGTTGCAAATTGAATATAATTTTTTTCTGCATCTAGCTCTGAAAAAATATTTGGGCTTCTAGCATTGTGTGGGACTTGGTCTATAAGTCCATCTATACTGACCTCCATCAGGTTGCAAATTGAATATAATATTTTTCTGCATCTAGCTCTGAAAAAATATTTGGCCTTCTAGCAGTGTGTGGGACTTGTTCTTTTAGTCCATCTATACTGACCTCCATCAGGTTGCAAACTGAATATAATTTTTTTCAGCATCTACCTCTGAAAAAATATTTTGGCTTCTAGCTGTGTGTGGGACTTGTTCTATTAGTCCATCTATACTGACCTCCATCAGGTTGCAAATTGAATATAATTTTTTTCTGCATCTAGCTCCGAAAAAATATTTGTCCTTCTAGCAGTGTGTGGGACTTGTTCTACTAGTCCATCTATACTAACCTCCATCAGGTTTCAAATTCAAAATAATTTTTTGTCTGCATCTAGCTCTGAAAAAATATTTGGCCTTCTAGCAGTGTGTGGGACTTGTTCTATTAGTCCATCTATACTGACCTCCATCAGGTTGCAAACTGAATATAATTTTTTTCTGCATCTACCTCTGAAAAAATATTTGGGCTTCTAGCTGTGTGTGGGACTTGTTCTATTAGTCCATCTATACTAACCTCCATCAGGTTGCAAATTGAATATAATTTTTTTCTGCATCTAGCTCTGAAAAAATATTTGGGCTTCTAGCATTGTGTGGGACTTGGTCTATAAGTCCATCTATACTGACCTCCATCAGGTTGCAAATTGAATATAATATTTTTCTGCATCTAGCTCTGAAAAAATATTTGGCCTTCTAGCAGTGTGTGGGACTTGTTCTTTTAGTCCATCTATACTGACCTCCATCAGGTTGCAAACTGAATATAATTTTTTTCAGCATCTACCTCTGAAAAAATATTTTGGCTTCTAGCTGTGTGTGGGACTTGTTCTATTAGTCCATCTATACTGACCTCCATCAGGTTGCAAATTGAATATAATTTTTTTCTGCATCTAGCTCCGAAAAAATATTTGTCCTTCTAGCAGTGTGTGGGACTTGTTCTACTAGTCCATCTATACTAACCTCCATCAGGTTTCAAATTCAAAATAATTTTTTGTCTGCATCTAGCTCTGAAAAAATATTTGGCCTTCTAGCAGTGTGTGGGACTTGTTCTATTAGTCCATCTATACTGACCTCCATCAGGTTGCAAACTGAATATAATTTTTTTCTGCATCTACCTCTGAAAAAATATTTGGGCTTCTAGCTGTGTGTGGGACTTGTTCTATTAGTCCATCTATACTGACCTCCATCACGTTGCAAATTGAATATAATTTTTTGCCTGCATCTAGCTCTGAAAAAATATTTGGGCTTCTAGCAGTGTGTGGGACTTTGTCTATTAGTCCATCTATACTGACCTCCATCAGGTTGCAAATTGAATATAATATTTTTCTGCATCTAGCTCTGAAAAAATATTTGGCCTTCTAGCAGTGTGTGGAACTTGTTCTATTAGTCCATCTATACTGACCTCCATCAGGTTCCAAACTGAATATAATTTTTTTCTGCATCTAGCTCTGAAAAAATATTTGGGCTTCTAGCTGTGTGTGGGACTTGTTCTATTAGTCCATCTATACTGACCTCCATCAGGTTGCAAATTGAATATAATTTTTTTATGCATCTACCTCTGAAAAAATATTTGTCCTTCTAGCAGTGTGTGGGACTTGTTCTACTAGTCCATCTATACTGACCTCCATCAGGTTGCAAATTCAAAATATTTTTTTGTCTGCATCTAGCTCTGAAAAAATATTTGGCCTTCTAGCAGTGTGTGGGACTTGGTCTATTAGTCCATCTATACTGACTTCCATCAGGTGGCAAATTGAATATAATTTTTTTCTGCATCTAGCTCCGAAAAAATATTTGTCCTTCTAGCAGTGTGTGGGACTTGTTCTACTAGTCCATCTATACTAACCTCCATCAGGTTTCAAATTCAAAATAATTTTTTGTCTGCATCTAGCTCTGAAAAAATATTTGGCCTTCTAGCAGTGTGTGGGACTTGTTCTATTAGTCCATCTATACTGACCTCCATCAGGTTGCAAACTGAATATAATTTTTTTCTGCATCTACCTCTGAAAAAATATTTGGGCTTCTAGCTGTGTGTGGGACTTGTTCTATTAGTCCATCTATACTAACCTCCATCAGGTTGCAAATTGAATATAATTTTTTTCTGCATCTAGCTCTGAAAAAATATTTGGGCTTCTAGCATTGTGTGGGACTTGGTCTATAAGTCCATCTATACTGACCTACATCAGGTTGCAAATTGAATATAATATTTTTCTGCATCTAGCTCTGAAAAAATATTTCGCCTTCTAGCAGTGTGTGGGACTTGTTCTTTTAGTCCATCTATACTGACCTCCATCAGGTTGCAAACTGAATATAATTTTTTTCAGCATCTACCTCTGAAAAAATATTTTGGCTTCTAGCTGTGTGTGGGACTTGTTCTATTAGTCCATCAATACTGACCTCCATCAGGTTGCAAATTGAATATAATTTTTTTCTGCATCTAGCTCCGAAAAAATATTTGTCCTTCTAGCAGTGTGTGGGACTTGTTCTACTAGTCCATCTATACTAACCTCCATCAGGTTTCAAATTCAAAATAATTTTTTGTCTGCATCTAGCTCTGAAAAAATATTTGGCCTTCTAGCAGTGTGTGGGACTTGTTCTATTAGTCCATCTATACTGACCTCCATCAGGTTGCAAACTGAATATAATTTTTTTCTGCATCTACCTCTGAAAAAATATTTGGGCTTCTAGCTGTGTGTGGGACTTGTTCTATTAGTCCATCTATACTGACCTCCATCACGTTGCAAATTGAATATAATTTTTTGCCTGCATCTAGCTCTGAAAAAATATTTGGGCTTCTAGCAGTGTGTGGGACTTTGTCTATTAGTCCATCTATACTGACCTCCATCAGGTTGCAAATTGAATATAATATTTTTCTGCATCTAGCTCTGAAAAAATATTTGGCCTTCTAGCAGTGTGTGGAACTTGTTCTATTAGTCCATCTATACTGACCTCCATCAGGTTCCAAACTGAATATAATTTTTTTCTGCATCTAGCTCTGAAAAAATATTTGGGCTTCTAGCTGTGTGTGGGACTTGTTCTATTAGTCCATCTATACTGACCTCCATCAGGTTGCAAATTGAATATAATTTTTTTATGCATCTACCTCTGAAAAAATATTTGTCCTTCTAGCAGTGTGTGGGACTTGTTCTACTAGTCCATCTATACTGACCTCCATCAGGTTGCAAATTCAAAATATTTTTTTGTCTGCATCTAGCTCTGAAAAAATATTTGGCCTTCTAGCAGTGTGTGGGACTTGGTCTATTAGTCCATCTATACTGACTTCCATCAGGTGGCAAATTGAATATAATTTTTTTATGCATCTAGCTCTGAAAAAATATTTGTCCTTCTAGCAGTGTGTGGGACTTGTTCTACTAGTCCATCTATACTGACCTCCATCAGGTTGCAAATTCAAAATAATTTTTTGTCTGCATCTAGCTCTGAAAAAATATTTGGGCTTCTAGCAGTGTGTGGGACTTGGTCTATTAGTCCATCTATACTGACCTCCATCAGGTTGCAAATTGAATATAATTTTTTTATGCAAATAGCTCTGAAAAAATATTTGTCCTTCTAGCAGTGTGTGGGACTTGTTCTACTAGTCCATCTATACTGACCTCCATCAGGTTGCAAATTCAAAATAATTTTTTGTCTGCATCTAGCTCTGAAAAAATATTTGGCCTTCTAGCAGTGTGTGGGACTTGGTCTATTAGTCCATCTATACTGACCTCCATCAGGTTGCAAATTGAATATAATTTTTTTCTGCATCTAGCTCTGAAAAAATATTTGTCCTTCTAGCAGTGTGTGGGACTTGTTCTACTAGTCCATCTATACTGACCTCCATCAGGTTGCAAATTCAAAATAATTTTTTGTCTTCATCTAGCTCTGAAAAAATATTTGGCCTTCTAGCAGTGTGTGGGACTTGGTCTATTAGTCCATCTATACTGACCTCCATCAGGTTGCAAATTGAATATAATTTTTTTATGCATCTAGCTCTGAAAAAATATTTGGGCTTCTAGCTGTGTGTGGGACTTGTTCTATTAGTCCATCTATACTGACCTCCATCAGGTTGCAAACTGAATATAATATTTTTCTGCATCTAGCTCTGAAAAAATATTTGGCCTTCTAGCAGTGTGTGGGGCTTGTTCTATTAGTCCATCTATACTGACCTCCATCAGGTTGCAAACTGAATATAATTTTTTTCTACATCTACCTCTGAAAAAATATTTGGGCTTCTAGCTGTGTGTGGGACTTGTTCTATTAGTCCATCTATACTGACCTCCATCAGGTTGCAAATTGAATATCATTTTTTTCTGCATCTAACCCAGCCAATAGTTTTGGCCTAATACCACAGTTTGGCCACTCAGCTCTGCTCAGTTCCCATCCATTGTTTTTTTGTGCAAACACCTCCAGAGTTGTGAATTAGTTAACCACCAAAATGAGTGGAAAAAGGCCTGCTGCTGGTGGAAAGGGGAATAGGCGGGTTGGGAAGGGGAAAAAAGGTTGTGTCCGTGGGGTAGGTGTTAAAGCAACAGTAACATCTGCAGAAGAAAGACCATCTTCCAGCCAAACTAAAATGTCTACTTCTTTTAGCGGACATTGTGATAAGATCCCTTTCTTACGGCCACGCCAATCGCTACAAATTCCAGATGAGGCACAAAAACAGCAGGTGCTTTAACGGATATCAAGTGTTCCTTTAAGTGGGCTCTCCTCCACATCAACTTCAACATCACAAATACTCCAGTCCTCAAAGATATCACCCCAATCGCACTTGCTTCCTCACAGCTCCCAAATCTCCAGCTGCCCGTCTGAGTATGAGGTAGAACAGATGGTTGAGTCTGCAGAGCTGTTTACTCATACTATAGCCTGGGAATCAGAGGTTGGCTCTAGCGCTTCTGTGAATCCAGACGAGGAAATGATCTGCACTGATGCCCAGAATCTTTATGAGTCGGATCCAGGACCAGATGCTGAAGGTTCTGACCATAATGTAGACCCTCATTCCCAAACTGTAACTCCTGTTGGTGGAGACAATGAGGAAGACGATGATGAGACTCAAATACCTGATTGGAGCGACAACTTTAGTTTTTTGTCAGGGCAGGAACAGGTTGGCTCTGAGGACGACGGTTGTGATAACGCACAGGGTGATGATGATGAGGTTGGAGATCCCACTTACTGTCAACCCACAGTCAGCGAAGAGATGAGGTCAGCAGAGGAGGTGGAGGAGAATGCTAGTGACGACGAGGTCAGGTTGCGCCTTCCTGGACAGAGACGTAGTACTGGAAGCACGTCAACAACTGCATCCTCAAACACAACTCTGCCTCTCACCACAAGTCGTGGTGGCTCTTCAGGTCGCATGGGTGCTAAGCCTTGCATAGCCTGGGCATTTTTTCAGATCGATAAAGATGACCCAACTCGTGTTATCTGTAACATTTGTCAGCAAAAGCTAAGTAGAGGCCAAAAAATACATAGCTGGAGTACTTCATGCATGAATCGGCACATGGACATGAAGCATAAGTTGCAGTGGGAAGCTCACTGTGCTACAATACGGCCTAGCCGGCCGGGCCAACCGCCGTCTGCCATATCTTGTGCATCCGCGGCCTCTTTATCCTCTGTGACTGGGGGGACAGCAGTCACACCTGTTTTGGGGCGCAGACCTGCCACCTCTTTACCCGCAACAGCCAGCGTGATTGGCAGGTCATCATTTTCTTTGGAGGTGGTAACACCAGCTGGTGTTGAGCGCTGTCCGACATCGATAGCACCACCTTTGGATCAAGGCAACCTAACATGTCCGCCTGCATCTTCCTCACAGACCGGCAGTTTGCCGGGGACACCCTTATCAACCCCGTCTAAGCACAATAGCCAGCCCTCGGTCCCTCAGATGTGGACAAGTAAAAGACCATTTCCTCCTAGCCATGAGAAAGCTAAGAGGTTGAATTTCACCATCTGCAAGCTCTTGGCTACAGAAATGCTGCCTTTCCGCCTGGTGGACACAGAGGATTTTCGAGACCTTATGTCCGTCGCACTGCCCCAGTACCAGATGCCCAGTCGGCACTACTTCTCAAAGAAAGGTGTGCCTGCGCTCCACCAGCATGTCGCACACAACATCACTGCTTCTTTAAGAAACTCTGTGTGTGACAGGGTGCATTTCACCACAGACACTTGGACGAGTAGGCATGGACAGGGGTGTTACATGTCGCTGACTGGGCACTGGGTAACTATGGTGACAGCAGGACAAGGGGCTGCTGTCCAAGTCTTGCCGTCCCCACGAGTTGTGCGTCAATCCTCTTTATGTCAAAGTTCCTCCACTGCTTCTGCTTCCTCAACCTCCTCTCGGTCCTCCACCTGCACCCAAAGCCTGTCTGGTCATGCCACAAGCTTACTAACTGCGCAGAAGGGATCCTGCACACCTACTTACTATGCTGGCAGTAGGGCTCAACGTCATCAGGCGGTTTTTACTTTGAAATGTCTGGGAAATGTGAGTCACACAGCTGATGAGTTGTGGTCAGCTCTGGAGAACCAATTTCATGAATGGTTGTCTCCACTGGACCTGAAACCAGGGAAGGCCGTGTGCGACAATGCTGCAAACCTGGGTGCGGCCGTTCTGACGTATAGCCTGGGCCAACGAGATCCAGAGGTGGGGCAAATCACGCTGGAGGAGTGGTCTCAGATCAGGGACCTATGCACCCTTCTGCACAGTTTTGAAATGGCGACGAAGATGTTTAGTGCTGACGATGCCATTATCAGCATGACTATTACGGTGATTTACATGCTGTAGCACATGTTAAACAGAATTCGGAGTCAGGTGGTGGCACAAGAGGAGGTGGAGGAAGTAGAGGAGGAGGAGTTGTATGCGGAAGGGCTAACATCTGCAAGGTCCAGACGGTCGGCAGCACCAAGGCGGCAGGCATGTGAGGGTGGGGGAGATGGTTTTACCAGGGCGCATGGTAGCAGCCAAACTAGTGAGGAAGGTGCAGGAGCCCAGGAAGAAGTGGAGGACGAACTGATGGAAGACTCAACAGATGAGGGAGACCTTGATCACATTTCTGTTGTGCGAGGTTGGGGGGAGAGGACAGAGGAAGGAAGCATGATTGTTACCTCGCCACCAACACAACAGGGACTTGGTGCTCCTGGATGTGCAACACACATGAGTGCCTTCTTGCTGCACTACCTGCAACATGACCATCGAATTGTGAGAATTAGAAATAATCCTGACTACTGGGTTGCCACACTGTTAGATCCCCGGTACAAAAGTAAATTTGCAGAAATTATTCCTGCCATAGAAAGGGATGCATGCATGCAGGAGTATCAGCAGAGACTGTTGCAGAATCTTACATGTGCTTTTCCACAAAACACCAGTGGTGCACGTACTGAATCTCACAGTTCCAACTTGCCAACCGTGGGACCGTTGAGTGTTCAGCACTCAAACCGTAACAGAAACACAGTATCTGCTGGTAACATCAATTTTGCTGAATCATTTCACCACTTTTTTAGCCCATCCTTTGCAAGGCCACAGGAGACAAGAAGTCTGACACATAGTCAATGCCTAGAGACGATGGTACAGGAGTATCTCCAAGTAAACATTGAAGCCATGACTGTGTCACTGGACCCTTGCTCTTTTTGGGCTTCCAATCTGGATAAATGGTCGGAGCTCACCACTTACGCCTTGGAGATCTTGTCATGCCCCGCAGCCAGCGTTCTGTCTGAACGTGTGTTCAGCGCTGCTGGTGGTGTGCTGACAGATAAGCGCACGCGGCTCTCCACTGATAATGTAGACAGACTCACGTTTATAAAGATGAAAAAATCATGGATCCGAAACGACTTTTCTACCCCTGTGTCATCCTGGGGAGAGTAAAAGCTTGATGATTGGTTAAAATCACCTCACCAACCATTTTAAGCTTTCAAATTACTAATCATGTTTATCTGTATCTTGGCTGGAAAATTATTTGGGCTTTGTAGCAGTGTGCAGTACTGATTCTATTAGGCCATCTATACTAAGCTCCACCAGATTTAAAATTACTAATCATGTTTATCTGTATCTTGGCTGGAAAATAATTTGGGCTTTGTAGCAGTGTGCAGTACTGATTCTATTAGGCCATCTATACTAAGCTCCACCAGATTTAAAATTAATAATAATTTTTAGCTGCATCTAGCCCGGAAAATAATTTTGGGGCTCCGAGATGCGCAAGACACATAAGTGCCTTCTTGCTGCACTACCTGCAACATGACCCTCAGATTGTCAGAATTCGAAGTAATCCTGACTACTGGGTTTCCACACTCTTAGATCCCCCACACTCTTCGATCAACCTTTTCATTTTAATAAAGACCAAAAAAATGGTCATTTTTGAAATTATAAGCATTAGCAGGTTATTAGAAACTGAAATCAAACAGTTTTCAACTCAAAACTTTATTCTAGGTGATGTTACATTTGCACATAGGACCCCTTGTTCGAAAGGAGCTTCTGAACTCTCTCGTCCATTGAATTTGTCAGGTTTTGGATGGTTTCTGCTTCATTTGTTTTGCATGAGGACAGAATACCCTCCCAGAGCTGTTGCTTAGATGTGAACTGCCTCCCGCCATCATAGACACTCCTTTTGATGATGCTCCAGAGGTTCTGAATGGGGTAGAGGTCAGGGGAGCATGGGGGTCACACCATAAGTTTGTCCCATTTTATGCCCATATCAGCCAGAGATGCAGATGTGTTATGTGCAGCATGAGACGGTGCATTATCATGCATAAAAATGATCTTGCTGTGGAATACACGGTTCTTCTTCTTGAACCATGGCAGGAAGTGCTGTTTGAGAAACTCCACATACATTATGGAGTTCATCTTTACCCCTTCAGGGATCCTAAAGGGGCAGACAATCTCTCTCCCCATGATTCCAGCCCAAAACATTACTCCACCTCCTCCTTGATGGCGCTGTAGCCGTGTTTGCGTGGGGTGTCCATCAACCAGCCATCCTCCACTCCATCCATCTGGACCATCGAGCGTTGCACGGCACTCATCCGTGAAAAAAACAGTTTTGAAATCAGTCTTCATGTAATGTTTGGCCCACTGGAGCCGTTTCTGCTTTTGTGAAGTGGATAGAGGAGGTCGACAGGATGGCGTATGCACAGCTGCAAACCTCTGAAGGACCCTGCATCTTGTTGTTCGGGGGACGTTGGAGGCACCAGGAGCTTCAAAAACTTGTCTGCTGCTATGACAAGGCATTTTTGCCGCTGCTCTTTTAACCTGACGTAATTGCCTGTAGGAAAGAGTCCTCAATTTGCCCTTATCAGCACACACACGTGTGTACTGTGAATCAGCTACATACTTCTTGATTGCCAACACACTTCATCCTGATCATCGCACAATGTTGATTGTAGTCATGCCTTGACCTAAACACTCCACAATTTGTTGCTTCTCAGCAGCCGACACATCCTTTTTCTTTCCCATTTTGGCAGAAAATGTAGGCTGCTTAATAATGTGGGACAGCCTTCTTAAGTAGTCTTGCCTTTCATTGGACACACCTGCCAAACTAATTAGCACAGGTGTCTGCAATTGCTTACAGTGATATAAAGAGCCCTGACACACATCACCATCAATGAGTTTAACTGACAAACAAACAAATTCTTCCCTTATCACTCCTAAACACTTTTTGCATAATAATTTGGAACACAGTGTACATGTGCTTTTCCACAAAACACCAGTGGTTCACGTAGTGAATCTTACAGTTCTAACTTGCCAACCGTGGTCTGTATGGAGTTGTTCAATAAAGGGCCCAAAATTAAGATAACATAGATGGGAGAGGTCTCTATGAATAGGAATTCCTAAGTATTTGATACCCTGTGAGGGCCAGGCAAAGGGAAAGTTGGACTGGATGGAATCCTGTATGGAATCCTGTATGGATTTGGGGAGGGAGACATCGAGGGCCTCAGACTTCGCTGCATTGATTTTAAAATTTGACCATGTAACAAAGTGATCTATTTCAGCCATAACAGCAGGGATGGATATATGTGATTGAGTGATAAATACTAGGACATCATCAGCAAATAGAGAGCACTTGTACTCGGTGCCTCCCACCTAAATCCACCTAATATTGGGGTTATGGCGAATTGATGAGAGCAGGTGCTCCGTCACTAGGATGTATAAGAGAGGGGACAGAGGACATCCCATCCTTGTCCCAATGGTGATTATGAAAGGTGATGAAAATGTTCTGATGCGCCCCCTGGGCCTTGGGACACCCGGAGCCGGACCCTTTTTGGTGGATGCTGGTGGTTGTAGTCTCCGTGGCGGCGACCCGGTTCCGTGGCTCAGGGCGGTCAAACCAGTGGCGGAACTATTTATGTGGTTTTGATGTTTAAATGTCCGACTACGCCACCCGTGGATTGCGGTCAGAGTGAACCGCTGCTGCAGGGCAGACCTCTGAGGCTGGTGTTGTGGGTGCAGCAGAGCGTAGCATAACTCCCCACGGGAGGAGTATAGCCTCAGGGCAGTGTATGCGGAGGATGGGGGTGATGGTGCAGGGCAGCAGCAGTAACGACACAGAGTCAGTGATGCAGTCCAGGGCCTTTACTCAAAGTTCTTATTATCCAGACCACGTCTGCAGGTAACGGCTGCCCACGTCGTACTGTGCTCACCAGGTGAGGGGCTCAGACAACTCCCAGATAACTTTGGAGCGCTTCACAGGACCCCCTTTGTGTGTCCTTCGTCTGGCCTTTCTTACCAACCCTTCTGTCCGGCTGCCTCGGGCCTCCTCTTGGTAAACTTGGCGCCAGTTTCCCTGACCCTATGTGGTGCCTTCCTAGCGGGTGTAGCGAGGGGCTGCGCCACATAAAATGTCACAGCCTCCGGTTTCTAGCTGAGGGTCGTTTCCCGCCTCCACAAGTTTCGGGGACCGGTGTCCCCCATTGGCCTGACCCCTCCACGCAGGTGGATTCGGGCGTGCGGTGGCGACTCGCCCATCCGCACCCCTGGGATCCCTTCATTCCTCGTTCCTGGAGCCTTCTCCGCTCCTCTTCCTTCCTTCTCCCTCTTCCAGGCCTGGGCCTCTGTTACTAGGCCCGCCTCCGGAGCAGAGCTCATGCAGATCCCCTGCTCCCTGTCACTTCTGCTCAGACTTCTCTGCACTGAACTAAGATGGTGCCCACCTTTTATACTCCCTTCTCAATGCACCCAGGAACTGCTTCGTCCCTGCTCCTTCACTACAGGGTTCCCCTTCCTCAGTGTTCCCTCCCCCCACTCCAGCCAGGGACAGGGACTGTCGTGCCCATCTCAGGGGCATATTGGTCGCCCTGCCCCACGGCAATGTGGTGTAATGCATGCAGGTGTCGGGTCCTGATCCACACTCCATCCTTACCTGAGAGTGAGATATCACACCTCTGGGTGAGGTGCAATACCTCTGTAGCAACCGAGCCCTCAGGGTGCTACAGTTCCATTTATCTTCAGCCTAGGTGATGTATTGCGATACAGGGCCGTGATTTTGGCTATAAAAGGGTCCCCTAGACCCCTACCCCAAACATTTTAAGAGAATAATATATGGCGTGCCAGGAGACTCTATGGAATGCTTTCTCAGCATCCAACGAGAGTATCTAATTACAAATTTTTAACTGCATCTAGCCCAGGAAATACTTTGTGCCTAGTAGCAGTGTCTGCTAGTCAGCGGATTATCCCGGCTGTTAAGCAAGCTACACCACCTGTAGTTTGGACACTTAATTTTTTCAAAGGAAATGCTTCGGGACCACGGGATACTCAGTGAAGAGCATCAGGAGGCACCCCAAGGCATAGGGGCTGGGACTGGCAGTAGGATGCCTTGTGGTGGACAGCCGAGCTCGATCCTTATAAAAGCTTTTTAACTGCAGCAGCTTTAGTGGACGCTACTGGAGCTGGAATTACGCGGCTGCTGGCATGAGTGTTAGAACCTTGCTCTTAGGTTTTTTTTCCTTTGCTGGTCACATGACCTTGTTGGCCTATTTAATCCTGCTCCGCCCTTCTGGCTTTGCTGGACTTCATTGTATATCTACTTTCTAGCTAGCCTGTGCTCTGTGTCTTGCTCTGTTAGTTTGCTTGGTCTACTGACCTCTATGTTCTATATATTTTGTTTGTTCGTCTGTCTGCTACTATTTCTGTTAGGAGGTGTCCCATATTCCTCCCAGTCCTTAGTACTTGTAGGGATTCCTTCCCCACATCTATAGGTCTCCGTACAGACTAGCTTAGGACTTTAGCAGGTCTGATCGCAGGATCAGGTTCCCTGTTACATCGTAGGGATTAAGCTGAGTTCTATCGTAGGGACAGATCTCCTCTCTTTCCTTAGCTCTGGTAGCAGAACATAACAGTAAGTCCAGCCTGCAAATTCTCTAAGGAAAGATTTTTCTGTTCCATCATGGTGTCGGTTCAGGATTTGGTTCATCGCCTGCAGGGACTCTCTCTGGAGGTGGCCGAGCTCCGTCAGCACGTGAGTAACTGTCCTGGAGCACATTTTTTGGAGCCTAAGGTATGTTTGCCGGATTTATTTTTTGGTGAACACCGAGAATTTTTTTCATTCAAAAATGCTTGCTTATTGTATTTTCATTTGAGACCTAAGTCCTCTGGGGATGAATCCCAGCGCGTAGGGTTCATAATGTCACTTTTGCGCAAAGAGCCTCAGGAGTGGGCCTTTTCTTTGCAACCTAGTGATACATGCTTCAGATCAGTGGATAGTTTTTTTTCTGCTTTGGGACTATTATATGATGATCCTGACCGTGTCGCATCAGCTGAGACTGAGTTGAGACGTTTAAAACAAGGATCAGGTAATGTGGAAAAATATTGTACTCATTTCCGTCGTTGGTCTACTCAAACAGGGTGGAACGATTCTGCTCTGAAAAGTCTATTTCTTGCTGGGCTCAGTGAAAGGGTTAAAGACCTGCTAATTGCTTATCCTACACCTGAAGATTTGCAACAGGCTATGCAATTAGCTTTACGGGTGGATAGAAGACTGCGTGCAAGGGTTAATGAGAGCAAATCCTCTGCTATGTCAGTTTCTGGTTATGAGAATGTGTGTACTAACAGTGGTGAACCGATGGAGATTGGATCGGTGGCACCTCGCTCTCAAGAAAAAGACCGTCGATTTTTTGAAGGCTTGTGTTTCTATTGCGGAAAATCTGGTCATTTGATTAAAGGCTGTGAGCTTCGTATGAAGAAAGAAAAAAAAATGGTCAGTCATGCCCGTATTGCCTGTTTAAATTCCAAGGGTGTATATTTAGCTGCTTCCACGATTGCTCAGGAAAAATTAATGGAATTTCGGGTGTTTGTTGATTGTGGGTCTACTCTGAATGTTATTGATGGGGGATTCGTAGAAAGACTCAATTTAAAACCTGAACCTTTATCATCCCCCATTGCTGTGGTTTCTGTGGATGGTTCCCCTTTGAAGAATATTACACTCAAGGTCTGTGAATTTCCTCTCACTATTAATGGTGTTCACCATGAGAAATTGGATTTGGTAGTGTTGAATAACTTGCCTTCTCCAGTAATATTGGGATTGCCCTGGTTAAAATTTCACAATCCTGTACTGGATTGGTCTACCAGTGAAATTAAATCCTGGAGCCATAAATGTTATGACAAGTGTTGTAATGGGCGTATTGCAGCTTTGGATAGGGGAGAATTGCCTGTTCCTATTCAGGATTTTTGGAGAGTTTTTTCTGAGAAGGAATCGCAGGTTTTGCCTCCCCATAGAGACTATGATTGTTCTATTGAATTTGTCCCTGGAGCGACTCTTCCTAAAAGTCGTTTTTTAACCTTACTATTCCTGAGAGGAAGGCTTTGGAGGAATACATACAGACAAGTTTGGCCGCCGGTCACATTAGGCCCTCTAAGTCTCCGGTGGCGGTTGGATTTTTTTTTGTAAAAAAAAAGGACGGCGGTTTACGTCCTTGTCTGGATTTTCGTGAGATTAACAAAATTACTGTACGCAATCCTTACCCACTGCCATTGATTCCTGATCTGTTTAACCAGTTAATGTGGGCCAAGTGGTTCTCTAAAATTGACCTTAAGGGGGCATACAATCTGTTGCGCATGAAGGAGGGTGACGAATGGAAGTCTGCTTTTAACACTCCTGTGGGTCATTTTGAGAATCTGGTTATGCCTTTTGGTCTTACTAATGCTCCTGCATTTTTTCAGAATCTGATTAATGACATCCTTAGACCTTTGATCGGTAAAAATGTGGTTGTGTATTTGGATGACATTTTGATTTATTCGCCGGATCTGGAGTCTCATTGGCGGAGCGTGCGTGAGGTATTACAGTTATTAATGGACAATTCGCTTTTTGCTAAGCTGGAGAAATGTGAGTTCGCTGTACAGAGAATTAGTTTTTTGGGCTACATTATCTCCAGCAAAGGTTTTGAGATGGATCCGGTTAAGGTTCAGGCTGTGTAGGAATGGCCTAGGCCTATTGGTTTGAAATCGATACAGAGGTTTTTGGGTTTCGCCAATTACTATAGAAAATTCCTAAAAAATTTTTCTAGTATTGTCAAACCTCTGACTGATCTCACCAGGAAAGGTGCTGATGCGGTTCAGTGGTCTTCTGAGGCCATTGAAGCTTTTGTGTATCTCAAGGAGAGGTTCACCTCTGCTCCCATCCTTATGCAGCCTGATGTTACTAGGCCGTTTTTGGTTGAGGTTGATGCTTCCTCTGTGGGGGTTGGCGCAGTATTGTCTCAGGATAACGGGGATGGATTACATCCCTGTGCCTTTTTTTCAAAAAAAATTTCGGAGACTGAACTGAATTACGATATTGGTAATCGGGAATTATTGGCTATTAAACTCGCATTTGAACACTGACGCCACTTCTTGGAAGGTGCGGAATATCCCGTTCAGGTTCTTACGGATCATAAAAATCTGATATATCTTGATGCTGCCAAGCGCCTGAATGCCCGTCAGGCTAGGTGGGCACTGTTTTTCTCGCGGTTTAATTTCTCCGTTACTTACATTCCTGGTACTAAGAATGTTAAGGCGGATGCCTTGTCTCGCAGTTTTTCTCCCATAGTCGGTGCTGAGAAAGAGGAGAACATTTTACAAGAAGGTGTTGTGATAGCTACTTTGGACTCCGTTTTGGAAAATGAGATTCTTAAAGTACAGGAGAATGCCCCTTCTAACACTCCTCATGGGAGGTTGTTTGTGCCTGGGACCTTTAGGAGAGATTTGTTTGTTGAGTGTCACGAATCTCGGTTGGCAGGTCATCCCGGAATCTCTGAGACCAAGAGACTGGTGGGTCACAGTTTTTGGTGGCCTGGATGGCAGAAGGAAGTCATTAAGTGGGTGCGTCAATGTACTATATGTGCTAGATCTAAGTCCTCACATACTCCTGCTGCGGGGTTGCTTTGTCCTTTGGAGGTTCCCAGTGCTCCTTGGACACATTTGGCTATGGACTTTATAACTGACCTTCCCCCCTTTGAGGGTTTTACTGTCATCTGGGTGGTCGTGGACCGTTTTAGCAAGATGTGTCACTTGGTTCCTTTCGTCAAACTGCCCTGCGCTAAAACTCTCGCTAAGGCCTTTGTCAAGGAAATTGTCAGACTTCATGGCGTTCCTACTGACATTGTTTCTGATAGGGGTCCTCAGTTCGTGGCTCGTTTTTGGCGTGCCTTTTGTGATAGGTTGGGAGTTCATTTGTCGTTCTCGTCCGGATATCATCCTGAATCTAATGGCCAGACAGAAAGGAAAAACCAGGATGTTGAGCAGTTCTTGCGTTGTTTTGTGGCAGACAATCAAGAGGGGTGGTCTGAGTTTCTGCCACTTGCTGAATTTGCTCTGAACAATCATACATCTTCTTCTGCTGGTTGTTCGCCTTTTTTTTGTTGTTCTGGGAGACATCCGTCGTTTGGGTCGTTCTCCAAGTTGGGATCTGCCGTGCCTGAGGAGGAGAATTTTTCCGGTGATTTGGAGAGAGTTTGGACGGATGTGCGTGGTAATCTTCAGGAGGCCAACAGAAAATCTAAAGACTACTTTGATAGGAAACGACAGGAGGTTTTGTTCGCTGTTGGTGACATGGTTTGGTTGTCCTCTAGGAATCTGCGGTTGAGGATTCCTTCAAAGAAATTGGGTCCCAAGTTTGTAGGGCCCTTTAAGGTGCTTCAGGTTGTCAACCAATCTGCTGTTAGGTTGGAGGTTCCTACCTCCTGGAGAATTAATCCGGTATTTCATGTCTCTCTGTTGAAAAAGGCTGTTGTATCGGATTGTGACGCCTCTGCCTCTGTTCCTCCGGTGGTGGAGGACGGGGAATATGAAATTTCTCGCATCCTTAACTCTAGACGGTATAGAGGTAGTTTGCAGTATCTTGTGGCCTGGAAGGGTTTCGGTCCCGAGGATAACTCTTGGGTGAGGTCGGATGATGTTTCCGCGTCCAGACTTATCAGAGCGTTTCACAGGAGATTTCCTGATAAGCCTGGTCCTAGGGGATCCGGAGGATCCTCTTAGAAGGGGGGGTACTGTTAGAACCTTGCTCTTAGGTTTTTTTTCCTTTGCTGGTCACATGACCTTGTTGGCCTATTTAATCCTGCTCCGCCCTTCTGGCTTTGCTGGACTTCATTGTATATCTACTTTCTAGCTAGCCTGTGCTCTGTGTCTTGCTCTGTTAGTTTGCTTGGTCTACTGACCTCTATGTTCTATATATTTTGTTTGTTCGTCTGTCTGCTACTATTTCTGTTAGGAGGTGTCCCATATTCCTCCCAGTCCTTAGTACTTGTAGGGATTCCTTCCCCACATCTATAGGTCTCCGTACAGACTAGCTTAGGACTTTAGCAGGTCTGATCGCAGGATCAGGTTCCCTGTTACATCGTAGGGATTAAGCTGAGTTCTATCGTAGGGACAGATCTCCTCTCTTTCCTTAGCTCTGGTAGCAGAACATAACAATGAGAATTGCCCTCCAATAGATCCTTGTAAATGGATTTAAAATGTATTCATTCAAATTAGAGAGACAATTTAAATTAAAAAGCTTAGAGCTGCCTCCACCACAGGGGGGCTCGCTCGACCCACCAGCGGACAGGCACCAGTATTGGGAGAGGGGGGTTGGCCGTCAGGGTTCACCGCGGCTCTGGCACAAACCCGGCGACACGGAGGTGGCACGGGCAGGAGCGGACTGGCCTTGTCGGCTTCTCACTTTTTGGATTTTAGAAGGGCATGACATGCCTATATCTGTGTCTCCCCCTCCTTTTACTCCTCCACCTCTTTTCTTTTCGCATGACTATATGTACTTGTCACTTTTCCATGTGTTAGTTATGTCTTCTGAGCAGTTTGTCAGCTTTTGGACACCTTTGAATGTGTTTTCTATGTGTTTCTATGTGTTTTTGTTTGCCTGCCATTGGTTTTAACGGTGTTCGAAGGTGTTTGACGAACAGTTCGACAAACAGTTTGGCGAACACACGGGGGGAACCGAACCGAACTCAAACACTACGGGGGTGGCTCAACACTATTCCTGACATCTGGTGATAAATGTGGCCATGTTTTAACCTAAACAGCTCACACCTCAACAAAAACTAATCAGGCACAAGGGCACATGGATGACAGTGGCTTTGATTTCCAAGACTTTAAAGGGAATCTGTCACCCCCTGGGCGATATTAGACCCCTACTCTGGGCATACAGGTGATAGAAAAGTAAATCTATACCTACCTGTATGGCCCATAGCAGAGGTCTGATTGCAGAGAAATCTTGTTTTATAAAGGCTGTTTTCCAGAGGCTTGTCATCTGGGGGACGCCAAGCAAACCCCTCCTATCTGCTTACTATTCACCTAAATCACAGCCTCTGCTAAATTACCATATTCCCCCCTCCCCTGCACATCACAGGGCCCTGTGACAGGGCCCTGTGACAGGCCCTGTGAGGTGCCCTGCTCTGCCTCCCCTCCTGCGCATACAGCCTTGTATTGCGCAAGCGATGGTGAGTCACTGAGACTTCCGCTCCGCTGGCAGTACGCAGCTAAATGGGTGGGGCCAGAGGGAAACAAAGCACGCTCTATGGGAGCGGAGCTTTGTGTATGCGCAGGAGAGTATGCAGAGCAGGGAACGTCACAGGGCCTGTCACACAGCCCTTTGACGTGCAGGGGAGGAGGGTAATATGGTAATTTAGCAAAGAGGCAGCCATTTAGGTGAATAGTAAGCAGATAGGAGGGGTTTGCTTGGCGTCCCACGGACGCCAAGCCTCTGGAAAGCAGACTTTATAAAACCAGCTTTCTCTATAATCAGACCTCTGCTATTGGCCCTACAGGTAAGTATAGATTTAGTTTCCACCTGTATGCTCAAAGCAGAGGTCTGATATCGCCTAGGGGGGTGACACATTCCCTTTAAGAAATAGAACTAAGAGTGGTATGTGTACATACATGTATTTTAAACTTTGCCAAACACTGGGTTTAGATTTCCCAAGTCACCTACCCCAAATTTCATACCTTCTTAATAAGACAGTATGTCGGAATACTGTCCACATAATATAATGCTGTTGGACAGCCAGGTCCAACAGCATTATCTTAGCCCTAACATATACTGATTAGTGATGGGCGACCACTAAAATGCTTGGGTGCTCGATGCTCGGATCAAGCACATTGGAATACTCGGATGCTTGACCCGAGCAACGAGCCCAATGTAAGTCTATGGGAAACTCGAGCATTTTTTAGGCGCCCCCCCCCCCCCCCCGCCGTCTGCAGAGGGCCTAAAAATTGCCCAAATCGATGGGAACAGTGCTCAAATGACATGGGGACAGCATGGGGAAGACCCCTGGAAGCATTTCTCACTCCCATGTCACTTCTGTCAACAACGTTGTCAGAGGTATTATGCCACTTTTACGGGCTCACAATAAAACATACCAAAACGAAACCAAAATGGATTTTCCTGGGAAATATGTTAAGGAACATCCTTTCCAGGGTAATGACTTGTATATAAAGCAAAATAAATAACCAAAAACAAAAATGTTCCTCCACACCTTGGGCTATGTTCACAAATAGCGTTTTTGATGCTTTTTCTCACTTTTGCATTGCTTTCAACAGTGACAAATGCATTCACCAGGAAATGTCATTTTAACATTTTACAACCTTATCTGGCCATGTGGTGTGTGAGATATCATCAGACACATCATGTTTCATTTATGAAGGAGGGACTCTGAAAGTCACAAAGCCTATTTTTATAGGGCCATCAGACGGCCTTTACTATTCTTAAAGGGCCAGCAGTCAGCCTTCACTATTCTTAGAGAGCCATCAGCCGGCTTTGTTTTATTGTTCCCATTACTAAAGAGTGGGTTTCCTATACTGTTATTGCGTATGCAGTGAGTAGCAGGGCTGCCCAAAATTTGGACGCACCCCAATACCACTTTGAAAATTTGGATGCACCCCAATACCCCTTTGAAGAGAATTAGAGGAGGGCCTCCTGAAAACAATGTTCCCATTATTAGGAAGTAGGTCTCCCATTGTGTTTGCCTATGCAGTGAGTGCAAGGGTTGCCAAAAATTTGGAGGCACTCCAATGCCCCTTGGAAGAGACGTGGAGGTCAGAGGGCCTCCTGAAAACAATGTTCCCATTATTAGGAAGTGGGTCTCCCATTGTGTTTGCCTATGCAGTGAATGCAAGGGTTGCCCAAAATTTGGAGGCACTCCAATGCCCCTTGGAAGAGACGTGGAGGTCAGAGGGCCTCCTGAAAGCAATGTTCCCATTATAAGGAAGTGGGTTTCCCATTATGTTTGCCTATGCAGTGAATGCAAGGGTTGCCAAAAATTTGGAGGCACTCCAATGCCCCTTGGAAGAGAAGAAGAGGAGGGCCTCCTGAAAAAAAATGTTCCCATTATTAGGAAGTGGGTCTCCCATTGTGTTTGCTTATGCAGTGAATGCAAGGGCTGCCAAAAATTGGGAGGCACTCCAATGCCCCTTTGAAGAGACGTGGAGGAGGGCCTCATAAAAAAATGTTCCCATTAGAAAGGAGCGGGATTCCTATACTTGTAATGCCCATGCACTAAGTGTATGGGCTGACAAACATTTACCCCTGGGGGGTATACATGAACATACTGTATAAAAATTTTTTTTTACGGGCATCATTAACACCATTTAGAAAAATTATGTGGGTGATGCATCACAGACCACGTTCACCCTGGTGATATGGTGGTGGAGGATGAGGATGAGGAGAAGGAGGAGGACAAGAGCAAATAGCCAAAATCAGGAAGCGTATACCCATTTGTGGGTGTGAGGAGGTGCATGGGAATACACCTCCCAAAAAAAGACACTGGATTTGAGTTTATATTACGATGCTATCATTCGGTGGTGTTGAGAAGTCCACCAGCGGAACTAATAACCCGCTCTGATAAAACGCTGGTGGCAGGGCAGGCCAGGACCTTCAAGGCAGAGAGAGCCAGTTCATTCCACGTATCCAGCTGGGACGCCCAATAATTATAAAGCACAGAGGAATCACGGAGGATGTTGGTACGGTCGGCGAGCATCTTCCCAAAATTTGCACTCCTTGTGAGAGTACCCCGTGCCTCAGGGTCTGTGCGATGGGAGGGGCTGAGAAAATTCCCCCAGAACTTTGACAGTGTTCCCCTGCCTCTGCTGGATTGAAGTTGTGTCTCTCTTGCCTGTAATCCTTGGTTGTCCAACGAACTGTGATCTCTACCGCCAGCATTTTCAGACGGGAATTTTTTTAATAGTTCCGCAACAAGGGCCTTCTGGTGGTGCCCCATTTTTGTAGACCTGTCCGCCTCAGGAATAAGAGATATAAGGTTCTCCTTGTACCGTGGGTCTAGAAGTGTCACCAACTAGTAATGACTGTCACCCAAAATTTTGAGAACGCGAGGGTTATGGGAAAGGCAGCGTAACATAAACTCAGCCATGCGTGCCAGACTGCTAACAGGCAAAACTTCCATGTCCTCACCAAGAGGATGACTGACCATACTCTCCTCCTCCACCTCCTCTCTGTCCTCTGGCCATCCACGCTGAACAGACGGTATGACAGCTGTGCAGGTAGTACCGTCTATAGCGCATGAAACTAGCTCCTGTTCTTCCTCCTCCTCCTCCTCCTCTTCCTCATTATCACCAAATCCACATAGGGATGAGATGAGGCTGAGCTGTGTGTAATCACCCTGTATGGTTCCTTGCTCCATCTCATCATGCTCCGCCTGCAATGCATCCTCTTTTATTGTGAGCAGAGAGAATTTCAGAAGACAGAGAAGTGGTATGGTGATGCTAATTATGGCGTCATCGCCGCTCACCATCTTGGTATAGTCCTCAAAGTTTTGGAGGATGGGACATATGTCTGACATCCATGTCCACTCCTGAGGTCATGTGTGGAGTCTGAACTGAATGCCAACAGCCTTGTTGATGCTAGTACTCAGCAACTGCCCTCTTCTGCTCACAAATCCTTCCCAACATCTGCAGTGTAGCGTTCCAACGCGTGGGGACATCACACACCAGTCTGTGAGTCGGAAGCTGCAAACGCTGCTGAAGCACGGCAAGGGTGGCAGAAGCTGTAGGCGACATTCTAAAATGGGCACACAGGCGGCGTACTTTAACAAGCAGATCCAGCAGCTCCGGGTAGGATTTGAGAAACCGCTGAACCACGAGGTTAAGCACATGGGCAGGCATGGTACGTGTGTTAGCTCGCCTTGCCTCAGAGCCACCACCAGGTTCCGGCCATTGTCACACACGACCATGCCATGCTGTAGGTTCAGCAGTGTGAGCCACAGATCTTCCTGCTCTTTCAGGTGACAACTCTTCAGCATTGTACGGTTTGTCACCTAAGCATATTAACTTCAGCACAGCCTCTTGCCGCTTGGATGAGGCAGTGCTGCAGTGCTTCCAGCTTGTGACTGACGTGGTCATTTCGGAGATGGAGGCTGAAGAGGAGGAGGCTGAGGAGGATGAGGTTCAGGAGCTGTTGACCATGGGGGCAACCCTGATTGACCTAGGGCCCACAATCCTTGGCATCAGGAGGATGAGTTCCGCCCCAAGGTCCGACTGGGTCCCGGCTTCCACTATGTTAACCAAGTGTGCCATCAGCGAGATGTACCGTCCATGCCCTCAAGCACTTGTCCACGTGTCCGTGGTTAGGTGGACTTTACCGGTAACTGCGTTGTTGAGGACACGGCTAATGTTTTGGGACACGTGCTTGTGTAATGCGGGGATGGCACACTTGGAGAATAGTGGCGGCTGGGGACCGAGTACCTAGGGACGGCCGCCGCCATCAGGTTGCGGAATGCTTCCGTCTCCACGAGCCTAAAAGGCAACATTTCGACCACAAGCAGTCGTGAAATGTGAGAATTTAGTAGTGTGGACTGTGGGGAGTTGGCCGTGTATTTGCGCTTGTGTTCCAAGGACTGGGGTATGGACAACTGAATGTTGTGCTGGGACAAGGATGCTGACGTGCTTCCTGATGCTGCTACTTGAGAGTGTGCAACAACATGTGAAGGGCAGGAGGCATCTTCGCATGCACCATGGACAGGGGATTGGCTTGCATGCACAACAGCGGAATAAGCAATGGTGCCACCCACAGACACTGTTCCTGGAACCTGGGGTTCGGCCCACAAAGTCGGGTGCTTTGCTGCCATGTGCCTGATCATGCTGGTGGTGGTCAGGCTGGTAGTTTTGCTACCCCTGCTGATGCTGACCTTGTATGTGGTACAAATGGTCTTTTTGGGGTTATCTGCAGAATCTTTAAAAAACAACCAGACTCAGGAAGACCTAACAGTTGTACTGGCAACTTCCTTCGTGTTGGTGTTACGGGGAATGGTCGCCTGAAAGCTGTCTGCAGCCACCACACTGCTTCTTCCTGCCTGTTGAGGTGCTCTGCCTCCCTCTCCCTGTGTGCTGCTGTCCTCGCTCTGCATGTCCTCCTGCCAGGTTGGGTCAGTTACTATATCATCTACCACCTCGTCTTCCACTTCCACACCCTGGTCCCCCCCCTGACTTTCTGGCAATTGTGTCTCATCATCGTCCACCTCTTGTGACACTTTCCCACCGTCGCCTTCGTGTGACCGTGGCTGCTCAAATATTTGGGCATCGCTACATGCAATCTCCTCTTGCCCTGCTTCAAGTGAACCGGGCGAGAGGCCCGAATCTATGAATGGAAAGGTGAACAGCTCTTCAGAGTGTCCAAGTGTGGGATCAGTTGTCTCCGGGCACTCGGCATGGTGGGAGGAAGGAGGATCAGGGTGAGGAATATGCGGTCCAGACTCACCGCTACTGAGACTTGACCATGTGGAAGACAGGGTGGTGGTGACTAAGTGACTGGAAGCATTATCTGCTATCCAACCAACAACCTTTTGACACTGCTCTGGGTTCAATAGTGGTGTACTGCGGTCCCCTAGGAATTGGGACAGGAAGGTTGGGTGAGAAGATGTGGGTGTTTGTTGTGGCACAATTTCAGCTTGCCCATGGCCTCGGCCTCTGCATGCACCATCACCATCACATCCAGTTCCCTGTCCTTGCCACGCGTCTTGCCCATTTTAAATGGAGGACAATATCTTCCACGCTCACTACAAATGGTTGAATTTGGAGCGAAGTTATATATAATCCGTGTGATGGAGAAACCACAGTTTTAAATACCTGAACTTTAGGTAACTATTTTGAACAGCAAACCGGTGTCAAAATCTTTGTTGACACACTGAAAAAAAATTTAAATGGAGGCCAAAAACGGCAGTATTTTCAGCGCAATTATATGTGAATGTGATCCGTGTGACAGAGAAACCACAGTTTTAAATACCTGGCCTGTAGGTAACTATTTTGAACAGCAAACCGGTGCCAAAAACTTTGCTGACACACTGAAAAAAAATTAGAATGGAGGCCAAAAATGGCAGAAGTTTCAGAAAACATATATGTGATCGGTATGACGGACATACCACAGTTTTAAATAGCTGGATTTTTAGCACTGTAATATGGAAAGGACCTGGCTGTATTCTTCAGTGCCAACAAGGAAATGGCGGAGAAAAACGGTGTTCTCTGGATTGCTTTTTGAGCAAATAATGAGAATTAAGATTCAAAAAAAATTATTCCTGGCCCCTGAGACCTAGGCCTTTGTCTAGAAATATCTAACAGCAGCAGAAGGCAAAACTGGAATGGAACATCTTGTGCTATATACTATATATGTACTTGCGAGTATGCTTGTTCATCACTAATACTGATAAGTCTCCTTAACTAATTAACAACCTAGGAGGTAAATTTTCATCATATGTCATTAAGCAAAATATAAAGTCAGCTCAGGAGCTATGCCTTTTTCATGTGCAGCAGATGCCAGCTGTGTTGCATAGCCAGCATTTGTGTAACATCCGTTATGGCAGCGTGCTGGCATGGCTTACCATCTCCCATCATGCAAGACCGCAAACTTACCTACCAGTCCTGGCTGTGCACTATTCTCCTCTACTTGCTGTGTGCATGTCTCTTGTCTGCTGGTTTAGGGCGGCGGCGCTGGAACTTCCTGATTCTTAAAGTTACAGTGTGCACAGTCCTAATGCATCCCCAGCCTATTTCTGTGAGTCACTGGATACTTAAACCTCTTCCACCCAGTGGGAGGTGCCTGAGCAACACTTTCTTACAGTGTGTTATGTGCAACTGTGAGTTGCCAGGTCCTGTCCTGAATCTTGTCTGTTTCCGCCACCCTGGGGGCTGAGTACCCAGGCCTGTTACCTGTACCTGTGACTTTTAGTCTGTTTCCGCCACCCTGGGGGCTGAGTACCCAGGCCCATTACCTGTATCTGTGACTTCTAGTCTATTTCCGCCACCTTGGGGGCTGAATGCCCAGGCTCATTCCTGTATCTCGTTCCTGTGTCAGTTCCTGTCTGAACTGTGTCCTAGTCTGTTACCTGTTTGTCTCTATGTCCGATCTTTCCCTTTTCCTGCAGTGTCTGAACCAGTACCTAAACTCCTACTCGTTGTCTCTGTACTTCTGTTTGTGAGTTTTGCGTCCACTTGCTACTTCATAGCAAGTACCTTGTGTGTATCTGGTTCTGCTTGTCCCGTTTCCCTACCTCCGTACCTACCTCCTGTAATCTGGCTATCTTCCTGTATTTCCCGATCACTGTCTGCTCCATGAGAACAGAACCCTGTCCTGTCTTTCCGCTCCTGCGGCAATGCTCTGCTCCGCTTCCCATCCGCACCTGCGGCTCTGCTCTTTCCTGCTCTGCTCTGCCCTGCCCCGCTTCCCCTCCGCACCTGCAGCTCTCTCTGCCCTGCTCTGCTTCCCTTCCGCACCTGCGGCTCTGCTCTGCCCTGCTCCGTTTCCCCTCTGCACCTGCGGCTCAGCTATGCTCTGCCCTGCTCCGCTTCCCCTCCACATCTACAGCTCTGGTCCTGTATCCCAGTCTGTACTGGTCCCTATACAGCCTGTTTACCTACCTGCCAGTGCCCGCCTGTCTGTATACCAGCCATGCCTACCAGAACCCGCCTGTCTATATACCAGCCGTGCCTGCCAGTACTCGCCTGTCTGCATACCAGCCGTGCCTGCCAGTACCCGCCTGTCTGCATACCAGCCATGCCTGCCAGTACCCGCCTGTCTGCATACCAGCCAAACCTGCCTGTTCCTGCATTCCCCGGTGAGGGTCAACAGCTGTGTGACCGGGGTCTGACCTGGAGTAGCACCTGGGCCACCTCCTACATCCCTCCTTGGACCACGGAGTCGATTAAGCCGCCGTGCATCTGTGTTCGGATCTGGTGAGGTCCCTAGTCTCGCCCCTCCAAATTGTTACGCTCACGCCCGGGCTGTTTGGCGTGAGCATGGTTAGTGGTCCCATGGTTAGTGGGACCACTAACCATGCTCACGCCAAACAGTCCGGGCGTGAGCGTAACAATTTGCCTATTACAAAGGTGCATAACATTTTTTGGTTCAAGGGTCACAATACCTTAGTGAACCAATTCCAAGGGCAGCAAAAAAAAGAAAAGGGGTATTTACATGAATACATCACCAGAACCACCATCAGTACATTAATGCATCACAAGAATCAAAATGTGAGTCTTTGAGAAGGATTTGGAGAGATTCTGCTCAATTTATGCTCCAAAAATAGAAGTGAACATACACTAACTTACACTGAGTTTTAATCTTCATAATCTCAAAGCTCTCAGTTTTGAGGATTTTTAAGTTTTAACATACCCATGAAGCACTTTTTGGATTGCTATATGTGTACAAGATCAGAACTACTGTCAGCACATGAATGCAGTGCCAGAACCACCATCATCACTTGAATGCAGCACCACAACCATAGTTAGCACATGAGTGCAACGCCAGAACCACAGTCAGCAAATTAATGTAACGCCAGAACCACTGTCAGTACATGAATGCAGAGCCAAAACCACCATCAGTGCATGAATACAGTGTCAAAGTCATCGTCAGTACATGAATTCATTGTCATAATCACAATCAGCACATGAATGCAATGCCAGAATCACCATCAGCACGAGTACAATACTGAAAACACCGTTAGTACATGAATGCAGCCACAGAACCACCATCAATACATGAATGCAGCATCAGAACCACCGTCAGCACATGAATGCAGCACCAGAATCACCGTCAGATCATGAATGCAGTCCCAGAACCACCATCAGTACATTAATGCAGTCATTACATTGTTCTGGTTCTGTATTCATGTACTGATGGTGGTTCTGACATTACATTCATGTGCTGACTGTGGTTCTGATGCTGAATTCATGATCAGATGTTATCAGTAGTGATGAGCGAGCACTAAGATGCTCGGGTACTCGTGGTTCGAGGCAAGCAAATTGGAATGACCAAGTAATGAGCCCAATGTAAGTCTTTTTGAAACTCAAGCATTTTTCCGGCGCCCCCCTCCTCCCCCCAGGCGGTCTGCAGAGGGGCTAAAAATTGCCCAAATCGATGGGAACAGTGCTCAAATGACATGGGAACAGCATGTGGAAGACCCCTGGAAGCATTTCTGACTCCCAGGTCACTTCTGTCAACGACGTTGTCTGAGGTATTATGCCACTTTTACGGACTCACAATAAGACATACAAAAACGAAACCAAAATGGATTTTCCTGGGAAATATGTTAAGGAACATCCTTTCCAGGATAATGACTTGTATATAAGACAAATTAAATAACCAAAAACAAAAATGCTCCTCCACACTTTGAGCTATATTCACACTTAACGTTTTTGATGCATTTTTGCACTTTTGCATTGCTTTCAACCAAGACAAATGCATTCACCGGGAAATGTCATTTTAACAATTTACAACCTTATTTGGCCATGTGGTGTGTGACACATCATCAGACACATCTTGTTTCATTTATGATGGAGGGACTCTGAAAATTACAAAGACTATTTTTAAAGGGCCATCAGGCAACCCTGACTATTCTTAACGGGCCATCAGTCGGCTATGCTTTGTTGCTCCCATTATTAACGAGTAGGTCTCCTATACTGTTATTGCGTATGCAGTGACTGCAACGGCTGCCAAAAATTTGGAGGAACTCCAATGCCCCTTGCAAGAGACGTAGAGGTCGGAGGGCCTCCTGAAAACAATGTTCCCATTATTAGGAAGTGTGTCTCCCATATTGTTTGTCTATGCAGTGAAGCAACGGCTTCCAAAAATTTGGAGGAACTCCAATGCCCCTTGCAAGAGACATAGAGGTCGGAGGGCCTCCTGCAAAAAATGCTCCCATTATTAGGAAGTGTGTCCCTATATTTTTTGCCTATGCACTGAAGCAACGGCTGCCAAAAATTTGGAGGAGCTCCAATGCCCCTTGCAAGAGACTTAGAGGTCGGAGGGCCTCCTGCAAAAAATGCTCCCATTATAAGGAAGTGTGTCTCCCATACTGTTTGCCTATGCAGTGAAGCAACAGCTGTCAAAAATTTGGAGGAACTCCAATGCCCCTTGCAAGAGACGTAGAGGTCAGAGGGCCTCCTGAAAACAATGTTCTCATTATTAAGAAGAGGTCTCCCATACTGTTTGCCTATGCAGTGAAGCAACAGATGCCAAAAATTTGGAGGAACTCCAATGCCCCTTGCAAGAGACGTAGGTATGTTGATATTGTACATATGGTGGTGATATGGTGGTGGAGGATGAGGATGTGGAGAAGGAGGAGGACAAGAGCAAATAGACAAAATCGGGAAGCGTATACCCATGTCTGGGTGTGAAGACAGAGGTACATGGGAATAGAGTTAGACCTCCCAAAAAAAAAGACACTGTATTTGAGTTTATGTTACGCTGCTATCATTCGGTGGTGTTGAGAAGTCTGGGCCAATCCAGCCCTTGTTCATTTTTATATGAGTCAGCCTGTCAGCATTTTCAGTTGACAGGCGGATGTGACTATTGGTTATAATTCAACCGGCGGCACTAAAAATCCGCTCTGACAAAACGCTAGCGGCAAAGCAGACCAGTACCTTCAAGGTGCAGAGAGGAAGGTCATGCTACATGTCCAGCTTGGACACCCAATAATTATAAGGCACAGAGGAATCATGGAGGATGTTGGTACGGTCGGCAAGGTACTCCCTCACCATCTTCCGAAACTTTTCTTCCTTGGGAGAATATCCCGCGCCTCAGGGCTTGTGCAATAGGAGGGTCTGAGGAAATTGTCCCAGAATTTTGACAGTGTTCCTCTGCCTCTGCTGGATTGCATTTGTGTCTCTCTTGCCTGTATTCCTTGGTTGTCCAACTAACTGTGACCTCTGCCTCCAGCATTTTCCGATGGGAAGATTTTAAATAATTCCTCAACAAGGGCCTTCTCGTACTGCCCCAGTTTATTAGACCTGTCTTGCAAGGGAATAAGAGACAGAAAGTTCTCCTTGTAGCATGGGTCTAGAAGTGTCACCAACCAGTAATGACTGTCACCCAAAATTTGGACAGCGCGAGGGTCACAAGAAAGGCAGCATAACATAACTCAGCCATGTGTGCCAGACTGCAAAGAGGCAAGACTTCCATGTCCTAACCAAGAGGACGACTGACAATGCTCTCTTCCTCATCCTCCTCCTCCTCCTTCTCCTCCCTGTACTCAGGCCATCCACGCTAAAAAGACGGTATGACAGTTGTGCAGGTAGTAACGTCTATAGTGCAGGAATCTAGCTCCTGCTCTTCCTCCTCCTCCTCACTGTCACCCAATCCACGCTGGGATGAGATGAGGCTGGGCTGCGTGTAATCATTCAGTATGGTTCCTTGCTCCATCTCATCGTGCTCTGCCTGCAATGCATCCTCTTTAATTGTGAGAAGAGAGCATTTCAGAAGACAGAGAAGCAGGATAGTGACACTAATTATGGCGTCATCGCCGCCCACCATCTTGGTGGACTCCTCAAAGTTTTGGAGGATGGTACAAATGTCTGACATCCATGTCCACTCCTGAGGTTTTATGTGTGGAGTCTGACCTGAATTCCAATGGCTTTGTTGATGCTGGTAGTCAACAACTGCCCTCTTCAGCTCACAAATCCTTCCCAACATCTGCAATGTAGAGTTCCAATGCGTGGGGACATCGTAGATCTGTCGGTGAGCTAGAAGCTGCAAATGCTGCTGAAGCACGGCAAGGGAGCTAACGTGCAAACCACCCTCGGGGGTAAAGGGGTTAAGGATGCACTAAAATATTGTGACATTCTGACGTTCTCACACCATTTTCGTCCAGCTCCAACAAAGTTTTCTGAGAAGGGGTGGGACAGGTATTTGGCGACCATCGTTCATCAAAATTCATGATGAGCAGTTGCATTTGCTAAGCTACAAATCTTACTCCAGCAAGGGCTGGAGTAAGATTTATAGCGAAGTACACCTGGAGGCCCATGCCACTCGTCAGACACTCCAGATTCACTAAGAGTTAAGCACCTCTTAATGAATCAGGAACCTCGCACTTCACCCTGCTTCCTCATCAAGACTAGCGTGAAGTTAGTCAATCTTGATGAATTGGGGCCTTATAGTTACATGAATCACTCTTATTTTAAGTTAAGAATCTAATCTTTTTCCACTACATATTCATTTTATTGTTCAGTAGTTTTAAAGTGACATTTTTGAAGATTCTCCAAAGGCTTAATATATTTTGTTTGCCAATAAGGTACAGGAAACTCGCTTCAAATTTGTTTAATGCTAGTACAAGGTGACTGCCCAGAAGTAGCAGATGACATGGACATCACTCCTTCAACATCAATATGGTGGCACTGTCCAACTATACATAGGTTTTAGACACAAGTCATTGGTCCTCATCACTCAAATCTTAGGCATTTACATTCCAAACATTATTAAAGCCCTCCTCTTTACCATTTCAAGGGTTTTCCATAATACAAAAAAAATGTACTATGCCATCTTCTCCAAGAGGCAAAACATTTCCTTACACACAACTGGAAAAGCCATGATCTCCCTTTTTTAAAAGAAATGCTTTGCTGATATATCCCTTTTAAATAGATAAACCCTCAACAGCGTTAACAACACAGATGAGCAAATCAGGCAAAATTTGCAAAAATTGTGCTAGTAAATTTGATTTGCAAAGAAGTTATTCTACTCTAATTTAATGTCCCTTATTTTGCTCTGCAGCTATGCAGACATCAATGTATAATAAATAGAAGGAGAAAAAAATAAAAAAGATTCTTATACACACCCTTTGCTCATCTGTCTGGCCCCTCGGCTCCTCATCATCACCTGTCTGATCCTTGTCGCATCTACGTATCATGGTTCTGCACAAGAGCATTTAAGGCCATGATGTCAAGATTTCACGATGTGCATCGTGACCTTGCACACACATGCACTGAAAAGTCTCGGCCTCATCAGAACTGGAAGTCCTGGCCTAGAGTGAAGAAGTTCAGGGATTCAGCTCTCATAGCAGTGAAAAGATGCGCCGACGACCATACATGTGATGGTGAGGAGTGGTGGGGCTGGAGGGTTGAGCGGTAACATAGAAACGTAGGTTGAATAAAGACCTAGATCCATCCAGTTCAACCTCCCTCCCCAAATTGTATGCCCTACACTAACATACTAACTTACTGGGACTAGGCCTCACAAATGTATTATTACCATTTTTATTATTGCTGCACTACTACTATTAAAAATGAACCCGTTTATAATTTTTTAATTAGTTTTATATTTTCTATTACTCTAGTGATTCTAATAATGGTATTACTAAAATTCCTTGTTGACCCCGAGAAAAGGCGATCAGTCCTAGAACCCTGGATCAAACCTAATTATCATACTAGTTATGTAATTACTATTATCGTATTAAATGTACTACTATAGGAGTAATATTTTGTCTAATTTAACTGTATCCCACAATGTTATGTGTATTGAGGAAATCGTCCAGGGATTTTTTTAAATCTGTTATAGTGTCTGCCATTACTACCTCTTGTGGTAGGGAATTAAACAATTCAATTGCTCTTACTGTAAAGAACCCTTTCCTGTTTAGGTGCCGGAATCGCCTTTCTTCCACTCGTAATGAGTGCCCCCTGGTTCTTAGTATGGTCTTTGGAAGGAATAAGTCATGGGCTAGACCTTTGTACTGACCACACATATATTTATACATGTAAATGACATCTCCTCTGAGGCGTCGTTTTTCTAAGCTAAACAAGCCCAACTTTTCCAACTTCTCATCATATGTAATAATCTGGTTGCCGCCTTTGAACTGACTCTAACTTCTGAATATGCTTTTTAAAATGGGGAGCCCAAAACTGGATCCCATATTACAGATGTGGCCTCACCAGTGATTTATAAAGGGGTAACAATACATTGGGATCACGGGATAGATCTGCTAAAGCGAATTACAAAAAAAAATCCACATTTTGGGGAATGCAGATTTTTGGAGCATTCGAGTACAATTTAGTTCCATTCGAATATATATTTGAGTGTCTCTAATTAGCACACCATTCCAACAGAAAGCAGACTGAACTGAATTTCAAAATTTGGACACACCACTCCATATCAAATGAAATGTGTACCTCTTCTCTTGTGACCTGGCCTTGAATAAACTACTTATTCAGTAGTATGTATCTGTGACTTTCTAAAGTCTAACTACTTTTTGCGTTATTCTCCTTTTATTTTGACTCCCGTCTTTACAGGTAAAAATCACAGTGTGCAGTTTAGTACATGAGTTGAAAATTGTTCTCGCCCTAGACCTCTAAAAGTGTTAATTATGGTTCAGAAATAAGTATAAAAAATATCATACATTCATTCTATCCTACTATGTTGCTGATTATTTAATTGCCGTGACTTGCTATAATGGGCATAAAATAATTTCTGAATAGCTGACTGATCCATCAATTAATCCTGGCATTGAAAGTCTTATTCTGATGGCAGTGCAAATCAGACTGGCAACACTCAAAATTATGTGTCGTCTAAAGCAAATTCAATTTAACTGGCTTTAACTTAAAAGCTTTCAATTTTTTTTTTAGAACACATCACCTTGGCTTTTTTATATTTTCCCCTTGCTAATTTGGGGGCATTACTTTGGATATATAAAAATGCTTTCAATTTATTATTTTATCTGAATTTTCAAAGATAATGATGTTGGGAGTTTGCTTTTTCTGCTGCTATCTTATTAATAGGAAACTGCATTAAAATCTTATGGAAACAGTTTACCATTAGTAATTTGATTTGTTTTGGGTAATTGTGGGACAAAAGATGGCTTAATAGGGTTTTCCATTTCAAGGAAAGTGGACCTCAAATCCTCTTACTGTATATACTTAAAATAACAAACAAAGCAGGGACTTACTCTCCCTAGGTTCAGCCCTGAGCAGCAGTGGGGAGGCAGCGTTGGACCGGGGTAGGATGACTACCTACTTAATTTGTCATTTTAGGTATATAAGAGCATTTAAGGTCCACTTTGCTTAAAGTAGAAAACTCCTTTAAATAATACAATACTCTGGATCCAATCACTTCATGTGATTATCTAGTATCAGCCTTAAAAAGCAAGTTCAGTTTTCTAAAACTTTTGTCTGAAGGTCATCTACAAAAAAAGTGCCCTTATAGGGAACCTGTCCCCAGAAAAAATTCTATTATCCTGCAGATATGGGGTTAATATGCAGGTTAATAGCGTTATTAACCTGCCTGGCACCCGCACGTAGCCAAACGCTGTGGGGAGAAAATGAACTTTATTCCCCTGACAGTTTTCTGGCTGTAACCGTGCCACCGGCCCTGACCAACAGTCGCTCTGCACTGGGGCCACCTATCAGTCAGGGCCGAGGACGCGATTACAGCCGCCGCTTTGTGTACTCAGACCGGTGACTGAATCCATGCCAGCATCGCCCCCGTGACTGAAATCGGAACACTGCGGGAGAAAATAAAGCTAATTTTCTCCCTACTGCGCTCGGCTAAGAACGGGCGCCAGGCAAGTCAATGATGCTATTAACCTGCAGAGTAACCCCATATCTAGTGACAAGTTTCTTTTAAAATGAGATCTGGAATACTGTGTCCTTTAAGATGGCTGCAACATTAGACTAACAGCTGCAGATCTCCCTGGTTTTGACTGGATCGGCTGACATATATTAGATGTGTGACTTTATGTGTATTCAACCTTCTTCAGACTAATGCCTGGTGGGAGATAAAGGGAGAGGGAAGGCATGCCAAATCAAATCCCTTGTTCTCAATGGGAATGAGCCGCTGCCAGAGATGTCTGGCAGTAATGCAACTGTTCTCCCCTCTACTATTGAGAACAGATTAACGATCATCCAAACCAAGCATGTGAATTTATGGGGAGGAATAGCTGTTGACCTAGCAAAAAAACTAAACTTTTTGATGGTGTGTGCCAGGAAAGAAGTGGATTAATCAGGCAGCCGACTTAAGGGCGGACTGAAGAGCTGAGAGAGTATTTGCAGTGAGGCCACAGAGGACGATATTGCATTAGTCGAGGCGGGAGATGATCAGGGCATGTACTAATATTTTAGTAGATTCAAGGCTGATGAAAAGACGGATTCCGGAAATATTTTTGAGTTGGAGGCAGCAGGAGGTGTTAAGAGTTTGGTTGTGTGGTTTGAAGGACAGGGCAGAGTCGAGAGCTAGTCTGAGGTAGCGGACCTCCAGTACAAGGGAAAGCGTGATGTCATTTATTGTGATACATAGATTTGGGAGGGTAGTAAAGTGAGATGGCGGAAAGAAGATAAGTTCAGTTTTGTCCACACTGAGCTTTAAGAAGTGTGATGAGAAGAAGGAGGATATGGATGATAGACACTTTAGGATTCTGGACAGCAGAGAGGTGACATAAGGGCCGGAGAGGTAGATCTGAGTGTCATCAAATTATAGGTGTACTGGAAGCCATGGGAGTTTATGAGTTGTCCAAAGGTATAGATTGAGAAGAATAGGAATCCCAGGACAGAGCCTTTAGGGACGACAACAGAGAAAGGTTGGGATGAGGAGGTACTATGGAAGTGGGAGACGCTAAATGTGTGATTGTAAAGGTATGAGGAGATCCAGGAGAGGACAAGGTTTTTGATGCCAAGAGAAAAGAGGATTTGTAGTAGGAGTGAGTGTTTTACTGTATCGAAGGCAGAGGACTCGCCTAGAAGGAGACTTATAGAAAAATGTTTATTAGCATTGGCTATAAGTAAGTCATTTGTAAGAGTGAAAAAGATGAGATGGAGTTTGGAGACGAACAGGAACAGCGATATGGGGCGATAGCTGGACATATAGGTCAGTTTGAGGGATGGCGTCTTGATGATAGGTGTGATCGTGGCATGTTTGACAGCAGAACGGAAGGTACCATAAGGGAAGGTAAACAGATGAAAACATAAAATCTTACTGCATACTTTAAGTTTGGAATTGTTACAGAATATCACAAGTGGGTTTTGTTTGTAAGGGGTAGCACTGGCAACAGCAGCAAGAGTTCATCATTACATTTTCAATCAAGTGTAGAAACTAATTTGCTGAGCTACAAAACCAATTTATTTATACATACTGGGATCGCTCTCCATTAGTATTTGGGGAAGAGAAAAAAATATATATACCTAAAAATTAATTCACATTATCATGGGGCAAATTTAATTCTTTGTTATTTATACTCTGATTATGTCAAAGATTGCATCATGCACTATTTGGATTTGATATTGAGGGTTGTAGTCTAGGTTACATCTCTAATGCATTTTATGCCAAATTGAAATGGAAGCATAAATAGTAACATTAAAAGGAATATTTTATAGGTTGAAACTGAGTTTTAGGATTGCTACCTATAATAGGTAGTACGAGAGTCCCTTTAGTATTCCTCTCTGAAAAGGCTATTTGTAATGTATAATTCAATTCCAAGAGGAGCATTGCATGGCCTATAAGTCTCCATAAGCCAACCTAGCAATCTCCCAAGAAGAAACTTTACCCCTTAAACACCCTATCATTGGCCTCTAATCCAGCCAAATCAGATCTCCTGCTTTGCACTGATGAGGGCAAACACCCTGAAACATGTGTTTAAAAGTTTTATCCTAAGTCATGAGGTAAGGCCTGTTAGATGGTCGCTAAGGCTTGTTAAATGGTTGCTACATCAAATAGGTGGCACTAAAAATCCCATCCTCTTCCTCTCTGAAGCGGCTGTTTGCATAGTTAAATTCCCAGAGAAGCATTTCATGGCCTATAAGTTTCCTAACACTGACATAACACTACCCACAAGTAGAAATTACCCTTTAGGAATATTTTTTTCACCCTTAAATATATCTAACTATAATAGCATGAACAGGCCAAATACTTCATTTTAGAATCCCATACTTGATATTGGCTTATTTTCTTTTTTTTATGTTTTACTAATTATTTGTTAATTATCAGTTTAACAGGAGAAGAAAGCTACAAGCTACAGACCATATGCCTTGTAATATGAAACTCCCACTTCAAGAAGAAAGTAGTTAATTGTATTTCCACAAAGCCCACAGTTATTGTTGAAGCTCAATGCATGTGTCATTTTATCAAAATTCAGTTTTCTCGCTAATCTGCATATTCCGCTTCTCATGTAGTTATACTGAGCAGCAAGAGACAGAAAAAAATTCCACTGTGGCGTGAAGCGCATGGGAGATATAGGAAACACAGATGAATGTATTGATTATTCTTAGGCTGAAAGTGGACAGTGTACAGATTGATCAATTTTGACCATCAACATAATAGTCTTACTTGATGTTCCCTTACTTCCCTGTACTATATATCACAAAACACAGCTCGCTTAGCAGCAATAAAAGCAGATTCAATTTAGAGAAAAACCTGACCAGGGTTCATTTATTTATTTTATATCGTATTGGTTAACAGCCTGGGCTATCAGCAGGAACATAACTGGTTTGATTTGAGTCACTACTTTAACACATTCCCTGTAGAAAAAACATCAAATATTTACTGGAACATTTTCCCGTATCCAGCCAAGTACAGAATAGAAAGACTTATAATAGACTGGTCGAAGAGTGATTCATTAAATATATGACAACAGTTAAAATCCATACAAAGTGGTGTGGCCATTGCAGGCAGTGATATTTTGTAGCTATACTGGTTATGCTATCAATTGCAGGAGAGTTTAAAAATATAGCAAACATTCTTATTGCAATGAATTGCATTACATCATAGTGCAAGCTTAATACCTGCTGTCTAAAAAAAATTCTGTTATCCAATCTAACAGTAGCAGGTATTTAGAAACGCTAAACTATGAAGCTGACCAACATTAATATTGAGTTTATATGCTTTCTGCATTCTTTTATGGGTTTTTATTGGACATTTTGGTTTCCTGCTGCACAACAGAAACACACTCATAGGTCAATTGGTTTCCATTGAAATTAGCTTTTTAACATACCACAGGTGCAGAGGCAGCAGTCTCACCAGACCCTGGTGCCTGAGGGGGTCTATCGGACTCTGTCACCTGAGAAACCAACTGTATTATAAATGACAAATGATAGGTGGGGGACCCTGTTGCACATTGTGGATTGGAGCCCAGTCAACTTTTACATTTTGATTATCCATAGGCCATGATTAAAAATAACTATAGGAGCTCTGTTCACTAACTGCTGTTCCAGCTCTGCCTCTCTGCTGCTACCCCTGGTCTTTGTTGGCCAGACTGCAGCAGTGATGTCACATTAACAGCATATCTTTGCTGCAACCGGTCACTGGGCGCAATAGTGATGCCGACGTAGATGGCACGAGACCGTTGAGCCCAAATGATTGGCTGCAGAGTCAGTGTTGTAGATATTATTGTAAAAATAAGCGGACTAGCAGTGCTGGAGCAGCAATCAGTGAAAAAAGCCAGGGCAAGTAAATGGACTATTAAAGGGGTTGTCCAGTACTTTATATTACCGCCCCCCCATTGTAACCCCCCCCCGGGGCCCCTAAGGATTTTTGTAATTACCTTATGTTGCAGATACTGCCTGTGAGCGGCGCTATCAGTAGCCGCTCACAGGAATCACGTGATCCCCGTCTGCAGCCAGCTCTGACATCAGCTGACGTCACGACAAGTGCGGGCAGCAGCCGGGGATCTCTGTCTTCTGCGTTCAACGGTAGATGCCAGGCTGTGGGCGGGGTTACCTTCCATTGCGTGCTTGTTTCTGGAAATCATCCATTGAGTTAAAATGGTCACTAAACCCATAGATGAATTCCCAGAGGGGTTTCATTTCCAAAATGGGGTCACTTCAGGGGGGATTCTTTAGCTCTGGTACTCTGAAAAGTGCCAGAACAGCATAATCCCCCCTGAAGTGACCCCATTATAGAAATGACACCTCTGTGGGAATTCATCTATGGGTTTAGTGACTATATACCTATCTACTTATTTTCCCACCACTAGATTAATTTATACAGAGGAGAAGATTGTAAAATTCGGTCACTTGTTGTGGGTTTCCTCTGTTTCCTCTGTTTAGGCACCTCAGGGGCTCTCCAAATGCAACATGGCGTCCGCTATCCATTCCAGTCAAATTTCCATTCCAAAAGTCAAATGGCGCTCCTTACCTTCCAAGCCATGCCGTGCGCCCAAACAGTGGCTTGGCACCACATATGGGGTATCAGCGTGCTCAGGAGAAATTGCACAACACATTTTGGGGTCCATTTTTTCTGGCTGCCCTTGTGAAAATTAAAAATTTGAGGCTAAAGTAGCAGTTTTGTGTTAAAAATGTGTTTTTTTATTTTCACACTTCAACATTATAAAATTCTGTGAAGCCCCTGGGGGTTCAAGGTGCTCACCACACATCTAGATAAGTTCCTTGAGGGGTCTAGTTTCCAAAATGTGGTCACTTGTTGGGGGTTTCCTCTGTTTAGGCACCTCAGGGGCTCTCCAAATGCAACATGGCATCCGCTATCCATTCCAGTCAAATTTCCATTCCAAAAGTCAAATGGCGCTCCTTATCTTCCAAGCCATGCCGTGCGCCCAAACAGTGGCTTTGCACCACATATGGGGTATCAGCGTGCTCAGGAGAAATTGCACAACACATTTTGGGGTCCATTTTTTTCTGGCTGCCCTTGTAAAAATTAAAAATTTGAGGCTAAAGTAGCAGTTTTGTGTTAAAAATGTGTTTTTTTATTTTCACACTTCAACATTATAAAATTCTGTGAAGCCCCTGGGGGTTCAAGGTGCTCACCACACATCTAGATAAGTTCCTTGAGGGGTCTAGTTTCCAAAATGGGGTCACTTGTTGGGGGTTTCCTCTGTTTAGGCACCTCAGGGGCTCTCCAAATGCAACATGGCGTCCGCTATCCATTCCAGTCAAATTTCCATTCCAAAAGTCAAATGGCGCTCCTTATCTTCCAAGCCATGCCGTGCGCCCAAACAGTGGCTTTGCACCACATATGGGGTATCAGCGTGCTCAGGAGAAATTGCACAACACATTTTGGGGTCCATTTTTTCTGGCTGCCCTTGTGAAAATTAAAAATTTGAGGCTAAAGTAGCAGTTTTGTGTTAAAAATGTGTTTTTTTATTTTCACACTTCAACATTATAAAATTCTGTGAAGCCCCTGGGGGTTCAAGGTGCTCACCACACATCTAGATAAGTTCCTTGAGGGGTCTAGTTTCCAAAATGGGGTCACTTGTTGGTGGTTTCCTCTGTTTAGGCACCTCAGGGGCTCTCCAAATGCAACATGGCGTCCGCTATCCATTCCAGTCAAATTTCCATTCCAAAAGTCAAATGGCGCTCCTTATCTTCCAAGCCATGCCGTGCGCCCAAACAGTGGCTTTGCACCACATATGGGGTATCAGCGTGCTCAGGAGAAATTGCACAACACATTTTGGGGTCCATTTTTTCTGGCTGCCCTTGTGAAAATTAAAAATTTGAGGCTAAAGTAGCAGTTTTGTGTTAAAAATGTGTTTTTTTATTTTCACACTTCAACATTATAAAATTCTGTGAAGCCCCTGGGGGTTCAAGGTGCTCACCACACATCTAGATAAGTTCCTTGAGGGGTCTAGTTTCCAAAATGTGGTCACTTGTTGGGGGTTTCCTCTGTTTAGGCACCTCAGGGGCTCTCCAAATGCAACATGGCGTCCGCTATCCATTCCAGTCAAATTTCCATTCCAAAAGTCAAATGGCGCTCCTTACCTTCCAAGCCATGCCGTGCGCCCAAACAGTGGCTTTGCACCACATATGGGGTATCAGCGTGCTCAGGAGAAATTGCACAACACATTTTGGGGTCCATTTTTTCTGGCTGCCCTTGTGAAAATTAAAAATTTGAGGCTAAAGTAGCAGTTTTGTGTTAAAAATTTGTGTTTTTATTTTCACACTTCAACATTATAAAATTCTGTGAAGCCCCTGGGGGTTCAAGGTGCTCACCACACATCTAGATAAGTTCCTTAAGGGGTCTAGTTTCCAAAATGGGGTCACTTGTTGGGGGTTTCCTCTGTTTAGGCACCTCTGGGGCTCTCCAAATGCAACATGGCGTCCGCTATCCATTCCAGTCAAATTTCCATTCCAAAAGTCAAATGGCGCTCCTTACCTTCCAAGCCATGCCGTGCGCCCAAACAGTGGCTTGGCACCACATATGGGGTATCAGCGTGCTCAGGAGAAATTACACAACACATTTTGGGGTCCATTTTTTCTGGCTGCCCTTGTGAAAATTAAAAATTTGAGGTTAAAGTAGCAGTTTTGTGAAAAAAAGTTAAATGTTCATTGTTTTCTTCCACATTCCAAAAATTCCTGTGAAGCACCTGAAGGGTTAATAAACTTCTTGAATGTGGTTTTGATCACCTTGAGGGGTGCAGTTTTTAGAATGGTATCACTTTTGGGTATTTTCTGTCATAAAGGCTCCTCAAAGTCACTTCAAATAAGATGTGGTCCCTAAAAAAATGTTTTTGTAAATTTTGTTGTAAAAATGAGAAATCGCTGGTCAACTTTTAACCCTTATAGCTTCCTAACAAAAAAAAATTTTGGTTCCAAAATTGTGCTGATGTGAAGTAGACATGTGGTCAATGTTATTTATTAACTATTTTGTGTGATATATCTCTCTGATTAAAGGGCATGAAAATTAAAAGTTTGAAAATTGCAAAATTTTCAAAATTTTCACCAAATTTCCAATTTTTTCACAATCAAACGCAAGTGATATCAAAGAAATTTTACCACTATCATGAAGTACAATATGTCACGAAAAAACACTCTCAGAATCAGGGGGATCCGTTGAATCGTTCCAGAGTAATTACCTCATAAAGTGACAGTGGTCAGAATTGAAAAAATTGGCCCGGTCACAAAGGCAAAAACAGGCTCTGGCGCGAAGTGGTAAAACAACAGACCAACAGATAAAAAGATAAGATAGATACTGATTTTTATGAATTGAGTGCTGGAGTGTGGGTGGTGTATGTTTGTGTATGTGTGTGTGTGAGTGTGTAATGCAGGGAAATGATATTGTGAGTGTAATATAAGGACATTAGATTGTGATTTTCACTAGGGAAAAGGACTGATGTAAGTAATTGTAATCTGCATGCGGGGCAGATCAGTGGAATATATTGAAGCTGTGTAGTCTGAAATACATTTTGGTAATTATGTTCATTATTAATGCTATCATTAACAATCAATGACATCAGTGCTTTTGTGTATATCAATTTTTCCCCCACATCCTGTATTCTATTTCTATACCAGCTAAAACTGTGTTTTGTTCCTTTTAAATGATCACTTTTTGTGAGAATGGTCCCCTGGCACCAAATTGATAACAGGGTGTCCTCCTCTTGGAATCACAGCGTTTAGCAGTAATCTGTTTGTGAACCCCGCAGCAAGTGACCAATTTCCCTGCAGCACCACCACAGGGGAAATTAAGCAATACACAGTGTCCACGAAAATCAATGGGTTGTCCATGTAATGCATGGACGTGCTGGGTCCTCAAAGGAGATAGAAACTCGTGTGCTCCCTATAGGGGATTTGAAAACTGTATTTTCCAAACTAGAAACCCTTTTAAAGAAAGATCTAGTGCACTTCTATAAACTAAGACACAATTTCTATCTAGAAATGTATAACTGTTAAGTTTGTAGTTTATGCATTTAAGTTGTTTATAGAAAGCTACTTTTTCTATAACAATTTTTAGGCTTTTTGCATACATTGAGTATATGCAGCAGATGTTTTCTGCACCAAAAGCAGTGTTGACACATAATATGCCCATTTTTCATACATTTTAAGTTGCGTTTTTACTTTCCTTTTTTCCCATTCATTTCAATGAGTGAAAAACGCTGCAAAAACGCCAAAAGAATTAACATGCTGCAGACTAAAAAAAAGCTCTGATGGTTCAAAACTGCAAGGAAAAAATAAGCAACATGTGCATGAGATTTCACAAATGTCTTTCTCTTTGCTAGTTCTGCAAAGTGCAGCATTTTTTATCCTTTAAAAACGCGAGGGACAAACACGCGGAAAGCAAAAGTGTCAAAAACGCTGCAACTGAACGAGCTCTTAGTCTTCCTATCACTTACATAATTGTTCAGCACAGTATTAAAAATGATAATTATGTTATCTAATGAGAATTCTAAATTATTAGCAGAGTCAGTTATCCAGCCTTGTTTGGAGTAATGTTCTAGTCTTATAAGGGTTTTAATAATACCGTATATATCTAATATCAGAGAATTTGGAAGTATATAAGCAATTATGGTCAGGACAAATACAATAAATGATCATACCCATACAATATTTTATTGTGCTGCATAATTATTTACAGAACAGGAGATATTGAGTTTATGAAGCTACCTATATGAATATTTTATGATAGCATAATTACTGCACCTGCAGCATATTTTTACCAGGATGATTTAAGGTAAAAGCAATTTATCTGCAACGAGAGGGACTTGGTATTTTTCCCAACTGAAAAGTAATTACTATGAGCAAATATTCAATTTGGCTTTGATGGGACAAATTTATGGAAAACAAAATAAAGGTTAAATAAAAAAAAATCTGTAATGCTGCATTTTACTTGATTCACCACAATAAAAAAAGTGTTTGTGCTAAAAGACCTTAGAGAAAAAAATCCTTACATTGTGGTATTATTATACAGTATAACATGATATGTAAGGTTGAGTGTAACCTATATGTGGTCTACCCTCATAGTATACCACAAAATATCCAATGGGAGAGATGACAATTTGCAATGGCAGAAGAATCAGAATAATATACAGGGGAAATGAATACGGAGATTTACAACATTTTTTTTGCTGTATTTATGCTTCAAACTGTTGATACAAAACATTTTTTAACTTTTTAAAATCTACTAGATGTCGGCTTTGATGTCTCTTTCATTGGTAAATGCTTGTAAATGGCATGCATTTAAATGAAATAATAATAATAATACCAATACTCACTATTGTTAGGTACTATATTCAGAATAATTGCACTAATGCAGTTAGACATTGTACACAATTGAATTTCTGTGTGTGAATTATTACATAACATATTAACAAATGATTTATTGCCATGCAGTCCTACCATTAAGCTGTCTGTAGACTATGTCCTCTAAAAGGGAGAGTCTTTTCAGCACTGCCTCCTGGATAGGGCTGACTCCATGGGTGGATAGGTTTGTCACCTCTGCCCTTGGATGGATTTCATGGAAGGACTCCCCACCTTTCACAGCAATTGGTCTACACTTGGCCAAAAACAGAACAAATCCAGCAACTGCAATCAGGTTTAACACCAACAAGATTTTAACTCTTCTAAGAGAAGCCATCAACCTTCTCAATCTTGGATCTTTAGTTTCCCCTTGAACAGGTCTTACTTCTGAACGTTTTGCCAATGTCTAAGCTGGTTTGGAAACAAGTAAACATCCCTGAAACATATTAACTCCAGGAAGGATAGATACTAAGTATTAATATGACCAGTGACAAACTTCCTTGACATTAACAGTGGGAAGTTCACCATCTGACTGTAAGCTGATTTCAGATCTGGAATCCAAAGCTGCCCAGCCAATCAATGAGCACAGAGCAGGAGCTGATGCCTGTAGAAACATTTGTGGAGGACCATCTGCATCCTCAGCATGTTCTCAAGGCAATCCAATGAAAGTTTACAAACTGGGCAACAATCTGGCCCTTCCAGCAGATTCAATAATGCAGAGCAAGTTTTCTTCTCCAGGTATTATATCCAGATGATCCACTGAAGCCAATGACTATTCCATGGAGGATGGTTGCCTCTCAAGCATATGTATCTTGATTGCACATGGCAATTGGTCCAGGGTTTCAGTAATATGAATTACTTACCGAGTCCAAAGAAAACAGGCAATATACATGACACTAATATACTTTACTGAGAGCATTAAAAAGAAATAAAAAACATTTTAGATCCAGGATTGCTATGAAAGATCTCCCAGGATGGAAGTGCAGTAGAAGATTCATGCACACATCATAAGATCATGCAGGAAATATAACAGCCTGTAAAGTTTCCTATTGGGTCCGGCAAGGCAGATGTGACTGTTAATAATTGTAGTGATAAGAAGAGCAAGTGCAGAATTCTTGGCAGCATTCTCTTTGCAGGGGACACACAGGAACTATAACGATGCATATAGCTGAGCAGCAGTCTTCATGGCAACACAAAGTGTGAATGTGGGAAGAGAGTATTGCAGGGGAAATTGACAATGCGGCAAAGCTTCTGTAGAATTGAACTCCTGATCTCACCCTAAGCACAGCAATGCTCCTTCTATCACATTCATGTCAATGTCAGCTTCCAGCTCAGCACAGCTTACCCTCTCAGTCCATGGGAAGCTGCAGGCTCAAGTGATGGTGATAGGGGTGGCTTCCCCCTGCTGCTGCTGAAGAAGAAGAAGAAGCTTTCTGCTGTTACTGGAAGATGCTGCTCTCCTCTGTGCTCCCATTTCTCTTAGCTGGTTATTTCTGTGCAGAGACATCCTCCTGTGTGCTGCCTGAATCCCAGTTTACATGCCTACAAAAGGGCTGCAAGGAAAATGTGGTCTGGATAAATGGATCTGCAGCTGGATATATTCAGTGTTCACAACAAGGCTTTACTGTCATGTTTACACACTGTTCCTGGTCTCTTGTCAGCAAGATTAAGACAGACAGGCGGCTGAAAGAAATGCATGCACATGAGATCTTCACTACTATTAGTTATATAGTATGTGCAATTATGGATATACAGAGACCTATACCTATATATATCTAGATGATATCATAACGGCTTATCTTGTTTGCACAGATACTCTCTGGATTGTAAAGTCCAGCGGAATATGTTGATGCTGTAGAAATAAATATATATATACATATATATGTATGCATATATATATATATATATATATATATATACATATATTCATACATATAAATATAAATCTATGGAGAGGAGGAGTACAGGCAGCACATCCATTCGGTAAGATAAAAGTACTTTTATTCAAATTCCATTAAAATTGAGTGGATCCATAGAAGACATTAAAGACCTGACAGGTTTCTGGCGAAACCATCCTTAGTCATTGTATATATATTCATACAGATAAAATATATATAGGTATATATATATCTATATATAAACATATATATTATATATATATATATATATATATATATATATACACATGCATATGACGCGCTGGGCCATATTCAGGGGATACCCGGAGCCGGATCTGGATAGGGGTAGTAGTCCTTGTGGCGGTGACCCGGTCCGTGCCCAGGGTGTCAAACTAAGTGGCAGTCTATGGCAGTAGATGTTAACTTGATCGACTACGCCACCCGTTGAGTGCGGCTTTGAAGCCGCCGCTGCAGAACAGTCCACTGAGGCCAGGTGTATAAGGATGTGCAGCGTGGTGGTATAACCCCCAACGGGAGGGGTATGGCCTCAGGGCAGCAGGGATAGATGATGGGGGTGATGGTGGTACACGAGCGCAACAAAGACAACTCGGAGTCTTGGTGGTGCAGTTCAGGGTCTTTACTCACGGTTACTCGGTTACTGTTCCAGGCCACCGCTGCAGAGGTGGCCGCCTGTGTCGCGCTGTGCTCACCAGGTGAGGGGCTCGGTTAACTCCCAGGTCTTTCTGGAGTGTTTTGCAGGACCCCCTTTATGTCCCCTGTCTCTGGTCTTCAACCCCACTAGTGACCACGCTTATGTCCAGCTGCCTCGGACCTTCTTGGTGGGCAAACGTTGGCCTGCGTTTCCCAGGTCCTATGTGGTGCCTTTCTAGCGGGTGTGGTGAGGGGCTGCTCCACATGTAATGTCGCAGCCTCCGGTTCTTAGTTGAGGGTAGTTTCTCTCCTCCACTAATTTGGGATCCGGTGCCCATCTTCTTAACCTGACCCCCCCTACTCAGGTAGCGGCGGGCGTGTGGTGGCTACCAGCCAGTCCACACCCCTGGGGTCCCCTCTGTCCTTCCTGGAGCCCAGTCTGCTCCTCTTCCTCCTTCTTCCCTCCTCCAGGCTCAGGCCTCCTGACAGGGCCTGCCTGTGGAGCAGAGCCCATAAAGCAGCTCTGCTCCCTGTCTTCTCCTCTCTCAACTCACTCCCTTTCCAAGATGGTGCCTCCCTTTATACTCCTGTACAGAGTGCACCCAGGATCTACTTCCCCCACGCACACACTACCGGGTTCCCTTCTCTAGGTGTTCCCTCCCCCCACTCCAGCCAGGGACATGCTCACTCGTGCCTTTATAACTAATGGGAGCACCGTCGAGCTGTCCCCCGGAAATGTGGTGTAGTGCATGTGGGTGTTAGGGTCCTGAGCCACACTCCATCCTTACCTGGAAGTGAGATATCGCACATCTGGGTGAGATGCAATACCTCTGTAGCAACCGAACCCTCGGGGTGCTACACATACATATATATATCCAGAATTTCACACATTAAATCTTTCAAGAACAGAAAAACACATTGAATCACTTAAACTGCATTTCAAAAGGAAAGTATAATAAATAAACATTAGTGGATACTCGTTACAAATACATGTGAATGTATAATGGTGAATATCATTATTTCCATGACAAATATAAGGGTACGTGCACATGTTCAGTAATCGCTGCGGATTGCACGCAGCACACCTGCGCTGCATGCAAACCGCAGCGGCCAGATGTTACAGTATAGTGGATGGCAATTGTAGAAATCCCATGTCCACTATGTATCTGCAGCACACCCGTGGAAACTGACATGCAGCATGTCAATTTCTCCCGCGGGTCCGCATGTGGGCTTTCCCCATAGACTTAACCCCTATGAGGAAAGTCTACATGTGGAAAAAAAAATGGTGCTGCTCATTAGCATATTGAACGGAAGCCGCCGCTGCTGGCTCCAGATGGTGGGAACGTAGCCTAAGCGAGTCTGTTTTTCTGTCAGTATTATAAAAGAATTATTAATGCTTGAAGAACCTTGATCGTAAATATTTTTTTTAGCAGTAATAACATTTTATAAAAGGTTGAAGTGAAGGATTATGGTTAATAAGTGTTCGCTGCAGTGAAAGTTGATAGAACATTTTTTCTCAGAGATGAGATGATTGAGATGATTTCCAACATGTTAGTCCTTTCAGTCTGATGTAGTAGTGCTGCTGGCCATTGTTGTAGCTGACAATATTGCCTGTGCAATCACAAAGAAATAACAACATGGTATCTATATTCTGACCAACCCACAATAAAACTCTTTATATTCTTTTTCATGAGATAAAAATGCTTCTCAATGCACTAATATTGTACCAATAATAGGTTACCGTAATTCCTATGGAAACCTACCAATGATCAGACTGGCGACTATCCAATATATCCTAAACTCTACTCTTTCACTTCTCTAATATAAGTTTCTCAATTGGTGCATATTAAAGATAATATATATACTGCTCAATGGCTAGCACCTAATGGTGGAAATATAGGTTAAGTCGTTCGACATAGATAAATACTTGAAGAGAGAAATACGACCATATCAACCCAAAATATTAATAAAAATTAACTTTTATTCATAAATAGTATAAAAAGTTACTTCATAGTCAATATAGGGCACAGTACAAAAATACAGAAAAACACATATCATGTAGGATGACCATCTCACTGAAGGGACGATCCGGTCCACATGTTATAGGGTTCGAGGCACCACAGCAAAAAAGCATATATATAGTCCTTCATATGACAGACCAATAAAGAGGATTATCAAATGACCACAGTATAATACCCATAGTAATACCCATATGGTAGTGCATATAGCAAGTATATATGTAAAAATAATATCAAATACTTGGCAATACCTCATAGGGAACTCATAACCTATACTGTCAGGGTGCCATATACCAGCAGCTAGGATATACATTCATCATATCAAAACGCCACATAAGGGACACTAGTAATAGCCACTATAGCACTATTATAATCAAGGTATGACAGCTAGGAGGGTTCAGTTAATAGAGTTATGTTGACAGAGTGTATACCAGGCGAGTATGAAGATAGGTGAGTAAAAAGCAAGTGCTGCGTTATATAGGGGAGAATTACGTGGGCCACAAGCTGTGATGTCAGGGCACCCTCACGTGGACCGCTCGTCCACCCCAACGCACGTTTCGGCATTTGCCTTCTTCAGGAGGCGTCAACTTCCTCTAAGGGCGTGTATATTTAAATGTTGTGTTGGCCAATCAGGTGGAGGGGGTGGACCCGCAGTAACGCGCGCAGCGTCCCCGCTACCAAGCAACCGGTGGCGCGGGCGTCATGCAAGGGATCACGTGATGGTCACATGGACCCACGTGATACAGGTCCTTGCATAGAGACGCCAGGCGGCACGGGGCACTCTGAGAGCGGCGACGCTCGCGCGTAAGGTCCTTAAACCTCCCATAGTCAGGAACCATAACAAGAAGTATAATCTCAATTAAATGACATATATACTTCCACTACCACCACATAGATATATAGATAGATCATATGATAAAAACAGTATCCCAACCAAGTAAATTAGCAATATGGCAATCTGCATACAATATATCATCACATCAAGTAGTATATATAACAATATGACAAAGTACCCATACAGATCATATTCAATCCCATATATATATAAAGGAATGTGAAAAAGCCATATTGTCCTAGCAATAATATATAATAGGTGGAATATCAAAAGATAACATCCTATATATCATCATGATTAAATCAAGGGGAACAATATCTAATGTAGGGGTAGCGAACTTCCCAGATATAGCTTCCATTTAAACAAATTGACATATAAAGATCTTTGAACGCGAGAGGAAGATCCACAATGTATATACACCACAGTAGTCGTTCCCGGATGAAATAGATTATTCAGTATATTCTTATTCGCATATTCATCCATATGATATCAGCCATAATGTAGACACAACTCGCCGGAGGAAGTAAACTGCAAACGGATGATGAAGAATACTAAAAAATAATAAAAGAATGTTAAAATCATAAAAACCACAACAAAATATGTGACAGGGGAGAGATTAAAGAAAGGGAGCGAAGCTGAGATTCTCATTCAGTCCATTGGGATGTGCAGTATTTAATCGCCAAATCCATCTAGATTCGAGCTGAGCCAGACGTTGGCTCAGTTTACCTCCACGAATACCAACTCTTAACGCGTCTATCCCCCGAACCCTCAGGAGGGAGCTATTACAGTCATGATGGAGTTTAAAATGTTTTGGTATAGTCCTGAGTGTGGAGGGATCCGCGCAGTCGATCGCCGCTGATATCCCCAGTACATGTTCTCTTATTCTCACTTTGAGTTGGCGCATTGTTAGGCCAACATAAATGAGCCCACAGGGGCAAGTAGCGTAATAAATAACAAAGCGTGAGATACATGTAACGCGGCTACTTATTTCATAGGTTTTAGTGCCAGCTGCATTGGAGAAAATATTGGTTCTATCCATATTGGGGCAAGCGACGCATCGACCGCACGGAAAACTACCACACTCAGGACCCGATGCACCAAAAATTGTAGACGTGCCAGATACAGTTTGGTAGTGACTATGTACAAGATAGTCACGGAGATTCTTGGAGCGGCGTACAGTGATGGGTGGGCGATCAGGAAGGATTTTTGACAATACCGGATCTATCAGGAGGATGGGCCAAGCTTGAGTCAAGCATTTCCTCATCCGTCCGAATTGTCCATGGTAGTTTGTTATGAATCTAGGTTTGTCATTGATCTTAGGACTTTTTTGCAAATAAAGCAAATCGTACCTATTCGAATATTTAGCGCGATGGTACGCTCTTTTAACCACCCGTTTACTGTAGCTCCTCTCATAGAATCTCCTCTTCATGTCCTTGGACTGTCTAAAAAAATCTTCATCACTGGAACAAAGTCTGCGAAGACGCAGAAATTGCCTAGTGGGTACAGATCGAACCATCCACGGGGGATGGGAGGACGACGCGTGGAGCAACATATTCGTGGAGGTGTCCTTTCTATAGATGTTTGTTTGTATCGAATTATTATGATCCCTTGTAAGGGTAACATCAAGAAAGTTAACTGTATCAAAATCCCAATTGAAAGTAATATAGATATTCATCTCATTAGTGTTGAGGAGTGGCACAAATGTTTGCAAGTCGTCAACAGAACCCTGCCAGATCAGCAGGATATCATCAATGTAGCGCATCCAAAAGGGGACGCGATCCATTGACGCCCGCCGATCCAGCAGGGTGAGGCCCCTCTCCCACAGTCCCAGGAACAAATTTGCATAGGCCGGCGCAAATGATGCACCCATTGCCGTACCCTGGATCTGTAGGTAGAAGGACCCCTTAAAAGTGAAAAAGTTGTGGGTAAGGGAAAATTCCAAGAGGCACATCACCAAGTCGACGATATCTCTCGGTAGATTAGAGGTATTGAGGAAAAAAGCGCAAGCTCTTAGACCATCCACATGCTTGATATTAGTATAAAGTGATTCCACATCATCCGTCACAAGAATCATCTCTGGGTCCAAATGCAATCCATCAACTTTCTTAAGTAGATCACCTGTGTCTAAAAGAAATGATGGAAGACTTTCTACTAACGGCTGAAGTTTACTGTCAATCCATCGGTTGACATTCTCTAGAAAATTCCCTGTTCCAGAGATGATAGGATGCCCAGGTGGTGAGGACATATTCTTGTGCACTTTAGGCAACAAGTAAAATGTAGATACCGTCGGTTCATTAACCAATAGTGCTGAAGCCAATCCGGCAGTGATGATCCCATCGGCCACGGCTTTGTTGATAATTTTGGACAATTGGGATGAGAAAAAGGCCAAAGGATTAAATGTCAAGCATTTATAACAGGTTTTATTATGAAGCTGTCTAAAGGCCTCTCTCTCTCATACATGTCTTTTGGCCATAGCACGATGTTCCCACCCTTGTCGGCCGGCTTCAGCACCATGTTAGGGAGGTTCTGGAGAGCCCGAAGGCATCCACGCTCATGTGTAGTTAGATTGTCCTTCTCTATATAGCGTGGTATGCGTTCAAACTCTCTCGTAACCACCTGTACAAATAAATCTATATTGGCGCACGTGGACAGTGGGGGAAACTTTTTGGACCTTACTCTAATAGATGCAGGGATCTTACCTGCTTCTTCCATATTGTGTTCCGTAGAGAGTTCCTCCAACGTTCGTAGGGCTACTTGCTCCTCTTCTGTTGGAAAGAGATTGAATTGTGTCTCATCAAAAAAATGTTTCTTAAACATCAAAGACCTCGCAAATAAATGGAGGTCCTTGATGGCAGAAAAGACATCAAAGTTGCTCTTAGGTGAGAAGGAAAGACCCCTGCTTAGTAGAGCAAGGTCCTGTCAGTAAGTTTGTAACTACTAAGGTTAATTACCTTATTGTCCCCACTGTCCACGGGCGACTGTCTAAACGGTCTGCGTCTATAGGGATGAAAATTCGTATCCCGTGTCCTCTTGAGGCTTAGTCCTGACCGTGTGACTACAGAGGAAGATGTGATGCTAGATGAATCACTGAAAGATGAACTTGATGTGATGGAAGAAGAACGTAGCGCTGCAGAATATTGAATAGTCGTCTTCCTCCAGTGGTAGACCATGTTAGAAGAGAAGTCTCGTTGATCCCTTGCTATTTTATTGGCTTGGGTATCATGAAGTTTTTTTACGCACAAATCCAAGTTCTTATCAATTTGTGCGTTAAATTCTTGAAGCTTCTCACTTGGGCAATTACTTCTGAGTGTAATCTGTGCTTTATCAATAGAAACATCCAGAGCTGTAATAGCCTTAGTATTGAGATCAATTAACAATCGCATAAATCCGAACGAACAAGTATTACAATGGTCTTCCCAACTGGAGATAAAGTCTATATCATCCACCACAAAGGTGGGAATCACCCGAACTCTCAAACCCCTCGAGATAAGTTTATTGGTGATGTACCTCTGTAGGAAGGCCCTATTCCACCACAACTTAGTCCGCTTCAAAATTAATGACTGAATGGACCGAACCTGAGAATCCCAGCTCCGCTCACTCTCCACCTGTGGTTCCGCACTGCCCGCGCCAAATACCTGATCCATCTGACCGAGCCAGGTTTGTTCCTTGGCACTAAAGTCCATCACTATTGGAAACAAAAATTCTGTGCATAACACAGACACAATAATCCAATATAAGTTTCTCAATTGGTGCATATTAAAGATAATATATATACTGCTCAATGGCTAGCACCTAATGGTGGAAATATATGTTAAGTCGTTCGACATAGATAAATACTTGAAGAGAGAAATATTGCTAGGACAATATGGCTTTTTCACATTCCTTTATATATATATATGGGATTGAATATGATCTGTATGGGTACTTTGTCATATTGTTATATATACTACTTGATGTGATGATATATTGTATGCAGATTGCCATATTGTTAATTTACTTGGTTGGGATACTGTTTTTATCATATGATCTATCTATATATCTATGTGGTGGTAGTGGAAGTATATATGTCATTTAATTGAGCTTATACCTCTTGTTATGGTTCCTGACTATGGGAGGTTTAAGGACCTTATGCGCGAGCGTCGCCGCTCTCAGAGTGCCCCGTGCCGCCTGGCGTCTCTATGCAAGGACCTGTATCACGTGGGTCCATGTGACCATCACTTGATCCCTTGCATGACGCCCGCGCCACCGGTTGCTTGGTAGCGGGGACGCTGCGCGCGTTACTGCGGGTCCACCCCCTCCACCTGATTGGCCAACACAACATTTAAATATACACGCCCTTAGAGGAAGTTGATGCCCCCTGAAGAAGGCAAACGCCGAAACGTGCGTTGGGGTGGACGAGCGGTCCACGTGAGGGTGCCCTGACATCACAGCTTGTGGCCCAGGTAATTCTCCCCTATATAACGCAGCACTTGCTTTTTACTCACCTATCTTCATACTCGCCTGGTATACACTCTGTCAACATAACTCTATTAACTGAACCCTCCTAGCTGTCATACCTTGATTATAATAGTGCTATAGTGGCTATTACTAGCGTCCCTTATGTGGCGTTTTGATATGATGAATGTATATCCTAGCTGCTGGTATATGGCACCCTGACAGTATAGGTTATGAGTTCCCCATGAGGTATTGCCAAGTATTTGATATTATTTTTACATATATACTTGCTATATGCACTACCATATGGGTATTACTATGGGTATTATACTGTGGTCATTTGATAATCCTCTTTATTGGTCTGTCATATGAAGGACTATATATATGCTTTTTTGCTGTGGTGCCTCGGACCCTATAACATGTGGACCGGATCGTCCCTTCAGTGAGATGGTCATCCTACATGATATGTGTTTTTCTGTATTTTTGTACTGTGCCCTATATTGACTATGAAGTAACTTTTTATACTATTTATGAATAAAAGTTAATTTTAATTATCATTTTGGGTTGATATGGTCGTATTTCTCTCTTCAAGTATTTATCTTTCACTTCTCTGCTAGTTTCTGAATGTCATTATGCCTAACACTAAGACTGAGGACAAATTACAATTTTGGCCCAGACACAAGTTGCACAGCCAAGGATCGCTATGTGCAGCTTCTACATCCTAGCAAAATGCTGGTGAATGTGGTTGAATTTGGACACCTAGGGTACCTTGACCACGACAAGCAAGTCAAAAAAAGGTGGAGTCAGTTGGATTTTTTGTCAAGATATGCTAGGGGTCTCAATACCATCTCATTTACCGGGATTACACTGCAATGTAGCAGCAGCTTATAGCAATCCTTAGATGCACAACCTGTGTTATGGCCCAAATCACCCTGAATCCCCAATCTTCTAATCACTGTTTCCAATCTGCAGAAACTAAAGTTTAAATATCTACTATACCCCTTTAATGACCAGGCCAAATTTTTCAAATCTGACCAGTGTAACTTTATAATGGCAATAACTCTGAAATGTTTCAACACTAGTGATGAGCGAGCATGCTCGTTACTCAAGATTCACGAGCATGCTCGGGTGTTTGCTGAGTATCTTCTGCGTGCTCGGGTGTTATGTTTCAGTCACTCTGTGCGCATGATTTGCGACTGTTTGACTGTTTTAGTACATGTGATGAATGTCTGTTTCTTAGCATGCTTGCCGACAGGGTTAACAGAAGGGTATATCTTATGACTAAGGGTGCATTGTTTTGAACCAGAAACGCGTCAGGTTTCCTTGTTTTTATCTTGTTAAAATGATTCTCCAATAAAAATTTAGATTTTTTATTATCTGGCTGGTAGTGCCGCAAATATCCTTTTCCTACTCCTACACTTCGACTGTTATCACCCGTGGATCTGGCAACCTCCTGATGAACTCCTCTAGCGAACTGAAGCTGTCTACAATTTGACATGTGTGAGCTCCCACCCTTCTCCCCTCCTTCCCTGCTTGCCTTAACAGAACATATTTGCTCATCACTATTCAACACATCTCAGTGATTTTGAGATTGTTTTTTGGTGACACATTATACTTTATAAAGGATTGGGTGCTCACTGTTTTTTGATGGTGCTCAGGAGTAAATGTAAAGTATAAAAAAATCAGTAATAACTACTGCACTCAATAACTTTTGACATCCACAGAGACCGCACGCTTGGACGACAGGACCCCACAGCCACAAGATACCTTGAAAAAGGCCAATATAGGCCGAAACATTGTTTATGTATTTGCTTTCATTTGGGTCTGACTGACTTATCACTAATAAATTTTGGAATTTATGCAAGTCAAAAGTTATTGAGTGCCGGAGTTATTACATTATACTTTATGACAATGATACATTTAGTTGGATATGTTATGTATTTATTTATAAAAATATCAGAAAATGTCTAAAAATTAGCAATTTTCAAACTTTGAATGATTATCCATTTAATCCAGATAGTCATACCACACAAAATAGGTAATAAATACCATTTTCCTCGTGTCTGCTTTACGTCAGCACCATCATATGTAAAATTTTCTTTCATTTTGTTAGGACGTTTGAAGCTTTAAGATTGTAGCAGTAGTTTTCTATTTTTTCAAGGAAATTTACAAAACTTATTTTTTTAGGGACCTATTCAGTTTTGAATTGACTTTGGGGGACCTACATATTGGAAAAGTCCAAAAGAGAGACCATTTAAAAACAGAATCATATTCAAAACTGTGGTCAGGTAGTTTAATAACTCTTCTAGTGATTTTCAGGAATTAATGCAAAGTGGCATGACAGGAAAGAATTTTTTTTTCCACCTAAGTGTTGCTAACTTCTGAACAGGCCACTGTAGCCGGGAGACTCTAAGGCCATTATTTGGCAATGAATTGCCATTCCAACCATTAGGACCACACAATCATGATCTCTGGGTGCCTATGGGGTTAAAGAGGGAGCCCACCCATACTCTGTTAACCATGTAAATGCCATAGTAACTATAGACAACATCATCTAAGGGGTTAAATGGCCACGGGTCGATGACAACACAGATCGAAACTGATGCAGAAAGTTCTAAGCTATAGTTTACAGCTGACAACTACTGTATTTTCACTACGTGGGGGGGGGGATGCTATTCACTTATTTCTAAGATCAGTTTTAAGTCATATTGTTGGTCACTTACGGGGTATTCTTGCTACAGTCAAGCCAGCATTGTCAACCACCAGTGAGGGAGGCAGGGAATGCAAAACCAGTGGGCTTAACAATGCACTGAGTATCTTGACGACACCAAAGTCCTGATTCATCAAGACCAGTGATCTTCACATCAGTATTGAAGAACAGGCTTGGTGGAATGTGAGGCTCCTGATTCACTAAGAGCCGCATGCATGTTAATGAATCAAGAACATCTGACAAGTGCACCTCCTTGTGCTTTTCATCATAAACTTTACTTCAGTCCTTGCTCGAGTAAGATCTGTGGCAAAGTGAACGCCGCTGCTCATCATGAATTTGATGAGCGGTGGTCCCTATGCACTTGTCCCACCCCTGATTCACCCACTTTGTTGCAGATAGGCAAAAATAGCGTGAGAACGCCAAAAGTCGCACCTTGGAGATGCGCCAAAACTTTGTGAGTTTTCTAAGCATTTTACACCGTCATTCTGGTGAAATCGTTTTTATGAATCAGGCCCGAAGTGTCCAAAGAGCACTCTATTTAGCATACTTGATTAAACTTTAGCACTTTAAAATCAATGAGCTCAGCGGCTCGTGCGGAGCTCAGTTATTGGCATTGATTTGCAGTGACTGTATGCAGCACTATCAAAGTGATTTCAGTGCTGTGGACAAACAACAGAAATCGTGGCAGTGGTGAAGAGACACCATTGAATTGCTTTGTAATAACTACCAGAACTTATAGCCCATAGTGTTCTAAAAGGGGACAATCCCTTTAATGAGGGTATAATATAACAGGTCCAATGAGTTTTATTCTAAGCTTCATAAGCAGTATTTTGGATATTACTGTTTCAGTAAAAGCTCAAAAAAACAAATAGCTCAGAATCATGGCACTCCCTATGCCTTCTCCATCAACCTAATGAATGCTTGATGCCCTTTTTGTGTCTGTTCACATTGGTGGCTACCAATCATTTGTGACACTGGAAGAAAGTGGAAGGGAGAACACTGAGCTACTTAGTGAACCCATAAATATTCAGTTGTAATTTTTATTTGCAGCAATTATCTACAGAACAAAATGGAGCAGATTTACTAGAGAATGTGTCAGAATTCTGGCGCAGATATCCGGCACACACATTCGTAAAGCATTTTAGACATTTTTTGTGCTTCAACCAACAAGGGAGTGTGACTTTACAATAAAGGAGCATGGTTTAAGCTGTGACAAATTGTGCTAACATTTTGATCCCAAAAACTGTTTTAAAGGAAATTAACCAGGAGGGCATGTAAAGTAAGACTTGCTTTAGATAAGCAAATTTTCCAAGATTTCTTTTGGGTTCGATTTGTCTGACAAAGAATTTTATTTGGACTGAATTAATTTGTCACAAATCAAAAGTGCTCAAAAGCCTTCAAACCAAAATTGGACATTTTATGCATTTTAGCATTGAAAATGTTACAAAAAAGTATCCTTCTTTGAGGACAGATGTTGATACAAATACTGTGGTATCGTAAAGCTATTATATTTTTTGACAAACAGTCAAGTAGTTAGACCTTTATAGAGAGCAGCAACATTGTTGGTGTTTAAAAAATGAAAGAACCAAAGGCTTCTTTTAGCTGTCAAAAAAAGATAATTTTCACACAAATTTTTTTTAAAAAAGTGATCTAAAATTAACGACTGTGCTTAAATCCACTAGTTTGATGCAGAAAATACAAATGACAATAATGGGTTTGGCAGCCTCACACACTGCACATGTGCAAAAAGTGATGTACCAAATAGTCACTTCACTTCAACATATGGTTGTGTGAAAGTGTTTTCCCATTCCTGATTTCTAATTCATTTGCATGTTTGTCACACTTAAATGTTTCAGATAACAAAACAAACTTAAATATTAGACAAAGATAACACAAGTAAACACAAAATGCAGTTTTTAAAAGAAGGTCTTTATTATTAAGGGAAAAAGAAATCCAAACCTACATGGCCCTGTGTGAAAAAGTGATTGCCCCCTAAACCTAATAACTGGTTGGGCCAGTGCAAGTGCAATCAAGATTTTGTGATAACTGGCAATGAGTTTTTTATAACACTCTGGAGGAATTTTCGCCCACTCATCTTTGCAAAATTGTTGTAATTCTGCCACATTGGAGGGTTTACGAGGCATGAATCGCCTTTTTAAGGTGATGTCACAGCATCTCAATCGGATTAAGGTCAGGACTTTGACTAGGCCACTCCAAAGTTTTAATTTTTTTTATCTTAAGCCTTTCAGAGGTGGGCTTGCTGGTGTGTTTTTGATCATTGTTCTGCTGCATAACCCAAGTGCACTTTAGCTTGGTTGAACACATGACCCGACATTCTCCTTCAGGACTTTTTAGTAGACAGCAGAATTCATGGTTCCATTTACCACAGCACGTCTTCCAGGTCCTGAAGCAGCAAAACAGCCCCAGACCATCACACTACCACCACCATATTTTACTGTTGTTATGATACTCCTTTTCTGAAATGCTGTGTTACTTCTATGCCAGATGTAATGGGACATTCACCTTCCAAAAAGTTAAACTTTTGTCTCGTCAGTCCATAGAGTATTCTCCCAAAAGTCTTGGTGATCATCAAGATGTTGTCTGGCAAAACTGAAACAAGCCTTTATGTTCTATTTGCTCAGCAGTGGTTTTCATCTTGGAACTCTGCCATGCATGTCATTTTTGCCCAGTCTCTTTTTTATGGTGGAGTCATAAATACTGACCTTAACTTAGGCAAGTGAGGCCTGCAGTTGTTTGGATGTTGTTGTGGGTTTTTTTGTGACCTCTTGGATGAGTTGTCACTGTGCTCTTGGGGTAATTTTGGTCAGCCAGCCACTCCTGGGAAGGTTCACCTCTGTTCTGTGTTTTCACCATTTGTGAAGAATGGCTCTTATTGTGGTTCGCTGGAGTCCCAAAGCTTTAGCAATGGCTTTATAACCTTTTCCAATATGATAGATCTCAATTAATTTGTTCCTGAATTTCTTTGGATCGCAGCATGATGTCTAGCTTTTGAGGATCTTTTGATCTTTTAGCCTACTTCACTTTGTCAGGAAGGTCCTATTTAAGTGATTTCTTGATTGACAACAAGGGTGGCTGTAATCAGGCCTCTGTATGGCTGGGGAACTTAACTCAGCTTCCCAAAGATGTGATGAACCACAGTTAATTAATGTTTTAAGGGGGGTAGGGTGGGGATCACATTTTCACTCAGAGCTCTGTAGGTTCGGATGTCTTTTTCTCATAATAATAACGACCTTCAACTAAAAACTGCATTTTGTGTTTACTTGTGGTATCTTTGTCTAATATTTAAATTTGTTTTGTGATTTGAAATATTTAAGTGTCACAAACTTGCAAAAGAATAAGAAATCAGGAAGGGGGTGACACGTACCGGCATCTGGGAACAGCTTTACAGTTATCACTGTTCCCAGGCGCCTGGTGCTGAATCAAACTCTCATAATTGTCGCCTGGTCTCCTTGCGATCAGCGAGACCAAGCGGCACTGATGAGACTGGTAGTTAGCACCCACTGTGTATCGTGCATATTAAATAAATTTAGGGTCCCTCTTAATTTTCCTAACCAAGAGAATGCCGACAGATGGGGGCTGGTGTTAATATATTCTAGGAAGGGGCCAATAGCCATACAAGTTCACAGCCTATTAATAGCAGCTCACAGCTGTTTGCTTAGCCTTTACTGGTTAGTAAAAAGGAGGACCCTAAAAAAAATGACATGAGGCCCCCTATATTTACTAACCAGCAAAGGCTAAACAGACAACTGTTGACTGATATTGATAGGCTGGGATGGGGCCATGGATATTGGCCCCCTCCCAGACTACGAACATCTGCCCTCAGTTGCCCCAAACACAGAAAAGTACAGAAAAATAAGCACACAAATCACTGATTATATATCACACTGACATATTTCTATCTACCTATCATGTTCCTCATTGCTATCTATCTCTATCTTTGAACATCTTTAATACATAACACTGACAGCACATGGACATGGACACCACATGGACAAATGAATGTCACACGGATGTCACATACATACACTCAAATGTCACACGGATCTCACCAGTACTGTTTTTTCCAGTACCGGAATCACCAAGAAGTGTGAAGGGTACTGGCTCATATATTCCTTCCTATTTCTCTATCAATTTCTTGTGCTTAAATCTGTCTGTTCCCTTTTCCGGTCACCTATTTGTATTTTGTGTACTCTGACTTAGCTCTGAGGTCTGGTCCATTGGGGCACTGGAGAAATTTCGGGTGGGTCCTGGCGTCTCCTTCATGGATGTCCATAGTAGCATAAGTAGCATAAGTCATGGCCGTTATGGGGCTCCTGACTCAAGGACAACCCAATGGTGAACAGCACCCATTCCTTCCACTGCCTGACGTCTAGATTTCGGTGGTAACTGCATCCTAAGGATGAAGATACCATTGAATACAATGGATGAGGGAGGGAGCCAATGGCTCCCTCCTATGCCATTCTACTTGAATGAGACTGGACATTGCTGCTGCTAAGATGTCACTTGATTGTGCCTGATATACTAAGCCTAAGACCCCATACTGCAGAGAACAAACAATTGCTTGGGATAAGTAGCAATGTAAGTAGTTGTATTTTAATACTTTATCAGTCATTAATTGTGGGGGGCCCATTCTCTATGTAGTTTAGCTATGGGGCACCAATATTGTATATAGAGAGATGTAGGGGTTCCAATATTATATACAGTACAGACCAAAAGTTTGGACACACCTTCTCATTTAAAGATTTTTCTGTATTTTCATGACTATGAAAATTGTACATTCACACTGTAACGGGTCTGGGAGGCGGAACCTCTGAGCAACTGTACAAGGGGGCGGTCCTTGTAAGGAAGCGGGTGGCTCCCAGGGAAGACGGGCAGGTAGTCACGGCAAGTGACAGGGACAGTCTCTGGGTAGAAGGGCAGGTAGTCACAGGGACAGTCTCTGGGTAGACTAGCAGACAGGTAGCAGGTGGACGCTCCCAGGTGAGCGGGCAAGAGTCTCTGGACGGGCAGGTGGTCACAGCAAGTGATGGCAGAGCCTCCAGGTAGGCTAGCAGGCAGGTAGCAGGTGAGCGCTCCCAGGTGAGCGGGCAGGAGTCTCAGGACAGGCAGGTGGTCACGGCAAGTGACGGCAGAGCCTCCAGGTAGGCTAGCAGGCAGGTAGCAGGTGAGCGCTCCCAGGTGAGCGGGCAAGAGTCTCTGGACTGGCAGGTGGTCACGGCAAGTGACGGCAGAGCCTCCAGGTAGGCTAGCAGGCAGGTAGCAGGTGAGCGCTCCCAGGCGAGCGGGCAAGAGTCTCTGGACTGGCAGGTGGTCACGGCAAGTGACGGCAAAGCCTCCAGGTAGGCTAGCAGGCAGGTAGCAGGTGAGGTCTCCCAGGTGAGCGGGCAGGCTGGTCCATAGACAGACTGACAGGTGTCGGAAGGCAGACCGTCGGACCGCAGGCTTGCAAGCAGGTAAGCGGATACCAGGCAGGTATCAAGCAGGAATCTGGCAGGTGACTGGCAGGTAACTGGTAACAGGACCTGAGGGCTGAAGCAGAGTGAAGATCAGTGGAAATCTGTGCTTTGGTCTGATGAGTCCAAATTTGAGATCTTTGGTTCCAACCACCGTGTCTTTGTGCGATGCAGAAAAGGTGAACGGATGGACTCTACATGCCTGGTTCCCACCGTGAAGCATAGAGGAGGAGGTGTGATGGTGTGGGGGTGATTTGCTGGTGACACTGTTGGGGATTTATTCAAAATTGAAGGCATACTGAACCAGCATGGCTACCACAGCATCTTGCAGCATCATGCTATTCCATCGGGTTGCGTTTAGCTGGACCATCATTTATTTTTCAACAGGACAATGACCCCAAGCACACCTCCAGGCTGTGTATGGGCTATTTGACCAAGGAGGAGAGTGATGGGGTGCTACACCAGATGACCTGGCCTCCACAGTCACCAGACCGGAACCCAATCGAGATGGTTTGGGGTGAGCTGGACCGCAGAGTGAAGGCAAAAGGGCCAACAAGTGCTAAGCATCTCTGGCAACTCCTTCAAGATTGTTGGAAGAACATTTCTGGTGACTACCTATTGAAGCTCATCAAGAGAATGCCAAGAGTGTGCAGAGCAGTCATCAAAGCAAAAGGTGGCTACTTTGAAGAACCTAGAATATAGGACATATTTTCAGTTGTTTCACACTTTTTTTGTTACGTATATAAGTCCACATGTGTTAATTCATAGTTTTGATGCCTTCAGTGTGAATGTACAATTTTCATAGTCATGAAAATGCAGAAAAATCTTTAAATGAGAAGGTGTGTCCAAACTTTTGGTCTGTACTGTATAAGGAGCTGTGGAGACTCATTATTTGATATATGGCAGTATGGGGACCCCATATTGTATATACACAGCTGTGGATGCTTGCTATTGTATCCAGGGAGATGTGGGGGCCCATTTTGTATATAGGGAGCTGTGGAGGCATCATACTTTATATATGATCCCTTTTTCAGCCCTTTGGTACCCCCGCAGCATGATTGTGGGGTGCTGATGATTGCTATGGTAACAGAGAGGCCTGACAATGGCTTCCCTGTCTATCATATCCCTCAGCCAATCATATTCTGCTGGGTGAAGGGCCTGATTGCCTGACTTACAGTCAAAGACTGTCAGAGGTAATACACTGTAATACATAAGTACTATGGTATATTATTACTGTGATCAAAAGTGGGACCAGTAAGTATTGCAAAAAAATGAAAATGTAAAACAAATTCTGTAGATGTAAAAGAACAAATACCAGTTTTAATAATAAAAAAATGATTTATTTGAAAATAAAAAGGCCAAACCCCCACAACAATGACACATTTGGTATCACCAAATTAGTACCAACATGTGCTATAAAACTTTATGATGTTTTGTGCATGGTGAATGGCATTAAAAAAATTCAAAAACTATTCAAGAATTTCTATTTCTGTTCACCTTGCCTTATAAAAACTAATAAATAAATAAAAAGTGATAAAAATAGAATACCTTATAAAAATGTATAAATAAATAAAAAGTGATAAAAATACCAAAAAAATCTACTACTTATTCTGTAAAAAACAAGCCCTCATACATACATGTCTGTATTCAGAAAAATAAAAAATGAAAAACTTAGGGCTCTTAATATAATGACCAAAGAAAAGTGTTTTTTTTTAAATGTTATTTTCTTGTGCAAAAGAATACTCATGAAACTTAAAAAGATTAATATAAATTTGGTGTCACCGAATAAGTTATATTTATCCTAAAATAATGCCACTGACAAATGCAAATCATCCTGAAAATGCATGCCTTCATATAACTATCACCGAAAAAGTAAATAAGTTATGGCTCTTGGATTGCGGCAATAGTAAAGTGAAAAAAATGGTTTGGTATAAAAGATCCAAACTGGCTATAATGCCAAGGGGGTAATGACCTTTTATGTAAATTTTCTTCTTAGATCACTAAGGAAAGTTTGAAGCTGGCTCAAGAACTAAGCCTTCTTCATACACAGCAGATTTTGGCTGTGTTATTTAGCTGGCATCTGCCTGTAACTACAGAAGCCAGAGTTGTCTCCAATCGTTGAAGTTTTAATAATATAATAATAATAATAATAATAATAGGTAGTTTTACCACTTGAAGGGAATCTAGGATTTCATCCCCCACTCAAATTATTTGTATGTGCATGCAGCTCTTTCAAAGACAATTCCAGCAATACCAATACCTGTCTCCTCCATATATCTCTGACCTAGTCTCCCGCTACATACCTGCACGCAACCTCCGATCCTCACAAGATCTCCTTCTCTACTCCCCTCTTATTTCCTCTTCCCACAATCGCAGACAAGATTTTTCCCATGCATCCCCCCCTACTCTGGAACTCTCTACCCCAACATATTAGACTCTCGCCTACTGTGGAAACCTTCAAAAGGACCCTGAAGACCCACCTCTTCCGACAAGCCTACAACCTGCAGTAACCACTGCTCCACCATACTGCTGCACGACCAGCCCTACTCTCACCTACTGTATCCTCACCCATCCCTTGTAGACTGTGAGCCCTCGCGGGCAAGGTCCTCGCTCCTCCTGTACCAGTCACCATCATGTTTTGTTCAAGATTATTGTAATTGTTTTCGCTATGTATACCCCTTTCATGTAAAGCGCCATGGAATAAATGTCGCTATAATAATAAATAATAATAATAATACCATTACATGGCCAATCAATTCCTAGATTATCAAGAAATCAGCATTTATATTGATATTCAAATGAGAGTCTAGATCTGAATCCTTTGACACTATAGCTCTATTCCCCTGCCAGAACAATGTCCTCCTGCTTGACTCACAGCCTCTATGCTGTGTGACTTTAGGCAAATCCTCAATTCTGATTGCTGAATTGCAGACACATACTTGCAAGGAACCACCACCATGCTTCACTGTTGCCTGCAGACTGCTATTCTGAGCTGATTGCACTTTAAAAAAGCTTGAATCTCCAAACTGTTTTGAAATCTTTACCTTGCTGATGCAGCATAACTACCTTGTGTCTTGTTTCTGTGTCTTTTTTCACAACCTCACCTTTACAGTAGAATTTGGTTGTTTGTCACCAAGTTTTGACCCTACTACACAGCTGTTTCTGTTTCAATTAATTACTGTGTTTCAACCTTCACATGAAAATGATGATCATTATCATCTGTTTGGTATAATTGGTTACTCGAATATTTGAATATAATCCTACAAAATCAGTGACTTTGTGTATGTGTGCCTAGAAGAATTGATGCTATTTTATGGGCAAAGGTTGGTCACACCAAATATTGATTTGAAGTATATTTCTTTTTTATTCGATCACTTTGCATTTAGTTAATTGATAAAAATAAACTATTAACAATTTTATTTTTTAAACAATTCTTCCATACACTCCTCAAAGGAAGAAGGAAAAGTCATGGAATACAAAATGTCATATATTCCCCAAAATGGTATCAATAAAAAATTGAGCTTATTTTGCTAGTCCATTTTTACTACAGAAAGCGGTAAAAATACCCCCACCCCCACAAAAAATGGCAAAATTGTATTTTTTTTCCTCTATTTTGTAATTTAGAATTTTTTCTGTGTTCCAGTACATCCTATGTTAATATGAATAGTGTCATTCAAAACTTCAGCTCGTTCCACAAAAAATAAGACCTGAGATGATTATTTTTACAGAAAAATATGAAATGTATGTAACAAATGTAACAAAGGGAGGAAAAAGTGAAAACACAAAAATGAAAAATTGCTGGGTACTTAAGGGCTTAATATCCCACTCCAATATATAAAGCTCTATTCAACTTAGCTCCTTATTCTTTCCTCAGCAATGCATAGGTACCACTCTACAAGCATACACTATTTTGCTCCTTCCCTCCTCCCTACCATTGTATTAACATCCTCATTTTTCACATACCTGTCTGTATTTTTGTCAATTCCGTTCTATACTCTCCAACTCTTCAAATCTTTCAGAGCTTCTTAATACTCTCCAGATGGTTTTTAAAATCTGGCCTAAGGTAACCCCAAATCTCTGTTAAAAGCCTTTCCCTGACAGCTACTTCAGCTATAATAAAGCATACATCATTTACCTGCAGTATTCACCCCACAGACTGTAAGATTGCTTTGTCGGGCTCTCTTATCAATGATTCTAGTCAAGAATGAACTTTCAAGATTTTGTTTTGATAAAAATAGTTATACAAGTTCATGCTTTTATGCTTGTCTTCTTGTATTCATAACATATTGAATTCTTCAACACTTTTATTTACACCTGAACCCACAGAAACAGGCAATGCACGAATCCAAGGTGACGTGATGAAAAATTAAGATATATCACTGATCAGACTCCAAGAGCAGGTCTTGATTGTGCTGAGTGCACCAGAGGCAATTAGGCTAACCATCCACCTTGAGTATTTGGAGAGTTTGTAATGTTTTCTGCAGCATTTCTGCACCTATTAGCTAAATTAGGATACTTGCATTTTTCATTGTGTTTTTTAAATGCGCTTTTTACATGTGTTTTTAACTCATTTTTTTCGTATGTTTTTGTCTCCTTATGGTATGTCATGTTTTAAATGTCCTCTCTCCTCCTGTACCACTTGGTGACTTGTTTTGTTCAAGATTATTGTACTTGTTTTGTATGTACAGTGTAAAAAATAAGTATTTGATGCACAACTGATTTTGCAAATTTTCCCACCTACAAAGAATAGAGAGGTCTGTAATTTTTATCGTAGGTCACTTCAACTGTGAGAGACAGAATCTAAAAAAAAATCCAGAAAATCACATTGTATGATTTTTACATAATTAATTTGCATTTTATTGCATGAAATAAGTATTTGATACAATAAAAAAACAAAACTTAATATTTGGAACAGAAACCTTTGTTTGCAATTACAGAGGTCAGACATTTCCTGTAGTTCTTGATCAACCTTGCACACACTGCAGCAGGGATTTTGACCCACTCCTCCATATAGATCTCCAGATCTTTCAGGTTTCAGAGCTGTCGCTGGGAAACATTGAGTTTCAGCTCCCTCCAAAGATTTTCTATTGGTTCAGATCTGAAGACTGGTTAGGACACCCCAGGACCTTGAAATGCTTCTTACAGAGCCACTCCTTAGTTGCCCTGGCTGTGTGTTTTGGGTCATTGTCATACTGGAAGACCCAGCCATGAACCATATTCAATGCTCTTATTGAGGGAAGGAGGTTATTGGCCAAAATCTTACGATACATGACCCCAGAAATCCTGCCTTTAATACGGTACAGTCGTCATGTCTCCTTTGCAGAAAAGCACCCCCAAAGTATGAGGGTTTTCCCCACCATGCTTCATGGTTGGACCGGTGTTCTTGCGGTTGTACTCATCCGTCTTCATCCTCCAAACATGGCGTGTGCAGTTGATACCAAAAAGTTCTATTTTGGTCTCATCTGACCACATGACCTTTTCCATGCCTCCTCTCGATCATCCAAATGGTCAGTTTCGAACTTCAAACAGGCTTTGTCATGTGCTGGCATGAGCAGGGGGACCTTGTGTGCCTTGCATGATTTTAAACCATAGTGTGTTACCAACGGTAATGTTTGAGGCTGGGGTCCCAGCTCTCTTCAAGTCATTGACCAGGTCCTTCCATATAGTTCTGGGCTGATTTCTGACCTTTCTCAGAATCATCCTTACCCCACAAGGAGAGATATTGCATGGAGCCCCAGACCGAGGAAGATTGACCGTCATCTTGTGTTTCTTCCTTTTTCTAATAATTGTGCCAACAGTTGTTGCCTTTTCATCAAGCTGCTTGCCTATTGTCCTGTAGCCCATCTCAGCTTTGTGCAGGTCTACAATTTTGTCCCTGATGTCCTTAGACAGCTCTTTGGTCTTGGTCATGATGGAGAGGTCGGAGTATGATTGATTGAGTGAGTGGACAGATGTCTTTTATACAGGTAACGAGTTCAAACAGGTACAATTAATACAGGTAATGAGTGCAGAATAGAAAGGCTTCTTAAAGAAAAACTAACAGGTCTGTGAGAGCCAGAATTCTCGCTGGTTGGTAGGTGATCAAATGCGTATTTCATTCAATAAAATGCAATTTAAATATTTAAAAATCATGCAATGTGATTTTCTGTTTTTTATTTTTATATTCTGTTTCTCACAGTTGAAGTGTACCTACGATGATAAAAATTACATACCTCTCCATTCTTTGCAGGTGGGAAAACTTGCAAAATTGGCAGTGTGTCAAATACTTATTTTCCCCACTGTATACCCCTTTTCACATGCAAAGCACCATGGAATAAATGGCGCTATAATAATAAATAAAGCTGCATTGTCTTGAATACTTCCTCTTACTTGGCTTTACTTAAACTTTATTGTCAAGTGTGGATTACAGCAGAAACGCATTAAAATTGCATATGTCTACTTTACCTTGCATTCTTCTCATCTCATTCACGTCTATGGGAAAAAAAATGCAAATAAAATGCATATTTACCACAAGAGAAATTAACATGTTGCAGATTTCAAAAACAGGCCGCAGGTCAATTTATGCAGCTTAATAAAAAGCTGAATGGGCATGTGATTTCTGTAAATCCCAACCGCCTTGCCGGGATACTAATACGCTGCCTTTTTTTCTGCAGCGAAAATATGCAGCATCAAAAATGCACTAAAAATTCATCATGAGAACTTAGCCTAAAATGTAAAACTTAGCTTAACAAGACTTTGTTAAGTGAACTTGACTCACTTCCTGTCATTGAGTTTTTGTTAGCAATTTCAGTAAGGTATTTTTATTCCCAAAAGCTGATGCATAGCATCATAATATGAACAGATTAGTGAGATTGACATTTTTTATATTTGACATTTACAAATTTGAATAAATTACAATTTCTGATATGGAAGTGAATACATTTTATCCATTGCTGACTTCAAACTGAACATCAAGGGATTTCGCTTAATAGAAGTAAAATATATCACTGTCCACAAATGATAACATACCGAATACTGTTTCTCCACGGATCACCCTTCTGCCATCAACATAAGTGCTTTGAAGAGTTTTTGGAGGTATGTGACATATCATACTTAGCAGAAATATAACATTATTGCTGTGCTTATGTCATATGAATACTATTTGAGAATAGGCATAAGTACAGCATAACCCTCGATGGAATGAATGGCACTGGTAGTGAAATCAGGGTAGCGGTCAGGGGAAATCTGCACACAGACAGCAGCATTCACAAGTGCTGTTGTTTTATCCTTGCTCTCTGCTTGCACACCCTCACTGACTGCTACATATATTCTGAATTAAGGATATGTGTTATTTAACTTCCAGTGTCAGTGACAATTTATTTATTTTACTCACTTATATAGTACCATCATATTCTGCAGCGCTTTACCAATATTATCTCTGTCCCCATTGGGGCTCACAATCTAAATTCCCTCAGTATGTCTTTGGAGTGTGGGAGGAAACTGAAGTATCCGGAGAAAACGGTTCAATATACATACTTATTGCAGATATTGTCCTTGATAGGACTTGAAACCAGGACCCGAGTGTTGCAAGAGTAAAATGCTAACCACTGGGCCACCGAGCTCCTCACTTATTACTTCTACAGAATATTACAGTCTGTGGATGTTATTTTTCCAAAGTTATGTTCACATTGATGAGAGATGCACTTACACAGGAGATTCAGGAATAAGACGTGGCACAAGGTATACAGTAGTCAACTACGTCTTGGTGTCCACCTCCGATAGGCATGTACAGCCGAAAATGATGCACAACAGAGCACACTGTGACTGTGTCTGCATTATTAGAATCAATAGCCCATCAGCCCATACCCCTGAATCCCATTATGCAGGGGTTTAGATGTAAGCCCCGATGGAGCTACTGAACGTAGGACCAAACACTATGTGAACATAACCTAAGTGTAAGCACCACCCATAAAGTTGTGAGTTCTGCTCAGCCTTGCTATATACATGGTATTTGTTGTTCTCCAGTGAAGGTCTATGGATATTGGCACCAGATTTTTTTTCTTTTTCAAACTATATAACTACAGCATAACGCATGCTGTGGGAACAGGAAGATGCTGTAACACAACACAGAGTTAAATGATAAAACATCTGCCTGCAGCAGTCACTAGAGGAGCCTCCTTATACTATGCACAGATTTATACAGTTGGGATTCATTCATTGAAAGCCGTATAAGTCAGTATGCAGTGATATCCTCTAGGGGTGACTACAGGCAGAACAAATTTTATGTAAGAATATTTATTAAGATGCTAAGTCTGCGGCAATTTGTTACATTTTAGTAGCATCTTCACCTGCAAGTTCTGTCTTGAAATGACACTTAAAATGAATTGAAGATTGGAAAGAAAGGACGTTGTCTCCTACCTGCTTATCTGATACACCAAGATGAAGAAGTGAAATTACCCAAAAATATTCAAAATTGAAATCATGTTGTCAAGTATAGTTGTTATTGGGCCAAGATTAGTTTAAGGCTAGTGCTACATGGCGACACTTGTTGCGCAACAGCAGTTCTCTGAAAAGTCACCTTATAAATACATCTGTGCAACTTGTCTGTAACTTGCTGTTGCACGATTATTTTAAAGATTTGATTGTGCTGTAAATAAAATAGCCAAGCTGTAGCAAACAAGTAGCAGGCAAGTGGTATGTCAAGTGTGACTTGCATTGAAGCCTATAGCAAGTGAGTCGTGTGCGACATCTGACCAGTGAGCGAAAATCAAACTCATTTGGAAACATTTGCAGCTTTTTGTCGCAGTTGCAGGAGATTGCAGGTTGGAATCCAGCTGCTTGCTTCTAGTCAATGGGGCGGTGCAGGGGGCTGTAATAGTCACTGCTAATTATACTGTGAACACATTGTAATCACTCTCACTGCTTCTAGATTGGAAGCCAAATCTGCATATATACAGTACAGACCAAAAGTTTGGACACACCTTCTCATTTAAAGATTTTTCTGTATTTTCATGACTATGAAAATTGTACATTCACACTGAAGGCATCAAAACTATGAATTAACACATGTGGAATTATATACTTAACAAAAAAGTGTGAAACAACTGAAAATATGTCTTATATTCTAGGTTCATCAAAGTAGCCACCTTTTGCTTTGATGACTGCTTTGCACACTCTTGGCATTCTCTTGATGAGCTTCAAGATGTAGTCACCGGAAATGGTCTTCCAACAATCTTGAAGGAGTTCCCAGAGATGCTTAGCATTTGTTGGCCCTTTTGCCTTCACTCTGCGGTCCAGCTCACCCCAAACCATCTCGATTGGGTTCAGGTCTGGTGACTGTGGAGGCCAGGTCATCTGGCGTAGCACCCCATCACTCTCCTTCTTGGTCAAATAGCCCTTACACAGCCTGGAGGTGTGTTTGGGGTCATTGTCCTGTTGAAAAATAAATGATGGTCCAATTAAACGTAAGCCGGATGGAATAGCATGCCGCTGCAAGATGCTGTGGTAGCCATGCTGGTTCAGTATGCCTTCAATTTTGAATAAATCCCCAACAGTGTCACCAGCAAAGCACCCCCACACCATCACACCTCCTCCTCCATGCTTCACGATGGGAACCAGGCATGTAGAGTCCATCCGTTCACCTTTTCTGCGTCGCACAAAGACACGGTGGTTGGAACCAAAGATCTCAAATTTGGACTCATCAGACCAAAGCACAGATTTCCACTGGTCTAATGTCCATTCCTTGTGTTCTTTAGCCCAAACAAGTCTCTTCTGCTTGTTGCCTGTCCTTAGCAGTGGTTTCCTAGCAGCTATTTTACCATGAAGGCCTGCTGCACAAAGTCTCCTCTTAACAGTTGTTGAAGAGATGTGTCTGCTGCTAGAACTCTGTGTGGCATTGACCTGGTCTCTAATCTGAGCTGCTGTTAACCTGCGATTTATGAAGCTGGTGACTCGGATAAACTTATCCTCAGAAGCAGAAGTGACTCTTGGTCTTCCTTTCCTGGGGCAGTCCTCATGTGAGCGAGTTTCTTTGTAGCGCTTGATGGTTTTTGCAACTGCACTTGGGGACACTTTCAAAGTTTTCCCAATTTTTCGCACTGACTGACCTTCATTTCTTAAGGTAATGATGGCCACTCGTTTTTCTTTACTTAGCTGCTTTTTTCTTGCCATAATACAAATTCTAACAGTCTATTCAGTAGGACTATCAGCTGTGTATCCACCTGACTTCTGCACAACACAACTGATGGTCCCAACCCCATTTATAAGGCAAGAAATTCCACTTATTAAACCTGACAGGGCACACCTGTGAAGTGAAAACCATTTCCAGTGACTACCTCTTGAAGCTCATCAAGAGAATGCCAAGAGTGTGCAAAGCAGTCATCAAAGTAAAAGGTGGCTACTTTGAAGAACCTAGAATATAAGACATATTTTCAGTTGTTTCACACTTTTTTGTTAAGTATATAATTCCACATGTGTTAATTCATAGTTTTGATGCCTTCAGTGTGAATGTACAATTTTCATAGACATGAAAATACAGAAAAATCTTTAAATGAGAAGGTGTGTCCAAACTTTTGGTCTGTACTGTATACTGCAAAGCAGGTTGGCAATCAAGTTCAGTGGTGATTTAGTGAGATATAACAGCGGGCTCGCTGTACAGTGAGCGGTTACTAATTGTTGCCTGCACCAATGACTGTAGCTGCACTTGAGGAAAATCAGCCAAACATGATTAAAAAGCAATGTATCTGCAGATTGCCACAATATCTGCAGGTAAAAAAATATTTTGGATTTAACACGTTGCCATTAAATTGCTTCATGTACACTATATTTCTTAGTGCATTCCTAATTGGGCATAATGGTTCTATTTGCAAAGGGTACAACCATGTGTGGAGATATATACTTTTTAAAACCATTAACTATTAATTTATTAACATTATTAATATGTAATGACCTGTAATATCTACTTTTTGCAGTTCAGGGGCAACACACAACATCCCCCTATTGATGGCATAAGGATATTGTGCGCGGGGGCACACAGAGCTGAAGAAGAGATTAGGATACTTAGTAAACACTGTTTTTGATCAAAAAAAGTGTAAAAGCCAATCAGCCTTTACGTTACACTCATACAATTAATCCAATTCTCAGAGTGTAAAATGATAATAGGCGGCTGGTTTAGACAGGCATGCCAGCAGTCAAATCTATAGAAATGTAGTAAATACAGATTGCTTAGGAGCCATGCTGTGTAGCACAGAGGTTCCAGCCGTGGGCTAATGTCTGCATAATGTTTAAATGTTTTCTATTGTCCGGGTAAAAATATTCACTTAAATAAGTAAAATAGTTCTTTTGGGAACGAACTGTGTAAGAGTTGGTTTTCTCGCCCATGGCCCCGCCGTGTCCTAATGAACACTCCCGGTACATGACTTACATACTCACTTGTATAGTCTGCAGCGTAATAAAATGCTTGGAAATTACTGTATGGTCCTCGTTTCTGTTCAGGGGCATAGCTGAAAGGAAAGAATGGGTAGCAGTTGGAAGCGTAATGGTGCCAGGGGGCCAAAATGTCACTCTATCACATAAGAAGACACTCAATGAGAGGTGTTGACCTAGTCAAAGATCTTATATCATGGCATTGCTATGTGCTCTCCTGTCATACATCTGATTTCAGATATATTCAAGACTTGTAAACAGGCTAATGGCTTTAAAGTTAAATAAATATACTGTGTCTTGTCATTCAGATGAAAAAGCCTGTGCCTGTAAATAGGAAAACCTCAATATATATGGTACAGGTTTTTACAGCTCTTGAATATACTGTAGAATAGTGTAAAGTACTGATAATGCACCTGAAAGTAGTAACAAATGCAATGTCCTTGGAGGAACAAACAGGTGGAAGCTAGTAAAAACAAAGAGGTTATAAATGTTACATTCTATTGTAAATTATTGTAAAATGTACCCCAAAAAAAGTTTAAAATTGTGTCTCAAATAAATACTTTGAACTGAAAAATTATAAGAGATTTTGTAATTTATATACGAACAAAAAATGCTATTGAACTTTAAAGGGCCTCATTTATCAAAACTCTCTTGTTGCCCGTAACTAGTCATCAATCAGAGCTCAGCTCTCATCTCCCCATGTTACAAAACTCACTGTGTACACAGGTATAAAATAGAGACGTACGATAATTTCAGCTCACCTTTTTTTTCCATTCTGAAAAAATGTATTTCCTAAATGTTATCTTTCATTACATGCTTCTTTTTTAATTCAATACTTTGTGAAAAGGTTGACAGTTCTGCCAGTCAAGTGCCTTGAGCTTGGTGTGCGGGTATAGAGTCTCGAATGCAATCACCAAGATGTTTTACACAGAAAGAAAGCAGTTTTGATTATGCCAGCTTGCCAAATGGAACTGACATTACAGCTAATGGATAATTCTATACTCAAGTGCAAGAATTGGCCGAGGCACTCTATTGTATCCTTTCCAAGCACATTTCGGTACTCTATTTATATCTCCACTGTGACATTATGTGACTTTTACAGTTCTAAACTGAATAAAATGGATAAGGCTGGTTTTCTAACTTTTTCAGAATATGGCTGATTCTACTTATTGTGCAAAATAGAATCTACTTCTTTCATGAAATGTCTTAAATGACATAATGTGTAGGTTTAATTAAGTCAATTATAAAACAGTAGTTATATTATATGAGTAATCTTTTCTGCATTGCGTAGGGGCCCAGCATACAGGCCTGCTGCTAATTTAAAAGTATAATTATAGTGGTCTGTACTGGCCATTAGATATTATTCACAGGACAACCCTAATGATTTCCATTCATGGTTCACAGTGATTAGTTGATAGGCAAATCAGGAATAGATTTTCTGAAAAGTTATGAAGAATAGTTGAAAATATAAGGCCACAAATGCGCTGTATTAAGGCTCTTTATTGTCTGCATTTGTCCATGACTACATATGTCCCTTCACCAACTTTTGGTAAACTTATTCTTAAGAATATTGAAAGGACAACCATGTATATTTTTATCATTATATTTACTACCAATCCCATATTGTGCTTGAAAGGCAAACCCATATAAAGATATTGCAGAGAGGATTCTGCAAAGAAGCGACATGGTTATCTTGCAGATGTTAATTCAGAGTTTGACTTAGATTTAGAGCAGACTGTTCAGCTAAAAATACAGAACGCATGCATGGAGAAATGTATCCATCAGAATCCAGGTATTGTTTACAGTAGCTTTTATTCTGCACATGGAGCTACAGAACAAGGCTGTCTCTGCTGATGGCCTGACAAGCATAGAATTTCAGTTTCTACTTATCAGAACATTTCTGCTTGTAAAAGGATGAATTTTAATAGTAAATATAGGTCTGTTGCAGTGTTGTCATATTTATTTGTCATGACATGTTGCAGATGGCTGTCAGCAGGATCCACTCTTTTATTAAATACAAATACACAAATATTATGTTATAGAAAAGTATAATGTACATTTCTCTAACATTTGCAATGTGATATGATAGGTAATAAGCCTATAAATAGGTGTGAATCTTACACTAACATTGGAAAGGGAGAGGTATCTTGATTAAAGGAGTTAACTATTATTGGACTTAACTCCACCAGTGACCACCAATACGTCTTTTTACTGACCAGAGATATAAGAAAATAGTGTCCACTGACTGGTGAAAATGCAGCAGTAATCATCTGTACACTATAGCTACACCCTGCTGTATCAGCCACGATCAGTGTTGGCACCAATCATGGCTGTTTTACCCCTAAGATGCTGCTGTCAATAGTGGCTATGGCATGTATGTGGTTAACAGAGTGTGGGCCTCCCTCTTTAACCCCACCGGCACCCTGAGATCATGAGATTATGAGTGCTGTTTTTAAAATAAAATTAGTTTTGGAGGTTTCCAATATATAGGTCCCCTAAAGTCAATTCAAAACTGAATATGTCCCTAAAAAATAAGTTTAGTAAATTTCCTACTACAATTATTACTACAATTTTAAACCTTTTAAAATCCTAACAAAATAAAAGAACAATTTACAAATGGTGCTGATGTAAAGCAGATATGAAGAAAATGTTATTTATTAACTTTTTGTGTGGTATGATTATCTGGATTAAAAGGATATTCATTCAAATTTTGAAAATTGCTAGTTTTCTAAAATTTTTGTCAAATTTCTGATATTTTTATAGATAAACATAAAAATCAATCTAAATTTACCATTTACATGAAGTACAATATGTTACTAAAACACAATCTAAAAATCACTGGGATATGTTGAAACATTCCAGAGTTATTGTCACATAAAATGACACAAGTCAGATTTGAAAAATTTGTCCTTGTCACTAAGGGGATAAACAATTCAGGACCCCAATTAACCTCTTCACGACATATGACATACATGGTACAGGTCATGGTGCAAGCAATTACCTTCATAATTCACATGCTTAGTGAAAGAAAGTCCATCTGTACGCAATCTACAGTAAGTGTCACATGGTCTGTCAGTATATACACACCTTTTATGAAAGGCCACACAGGCTGCAACATCATTAAGCACCACTAACCAAACAACACCATGAAGACCAAGGAAAACTCCAAAAAAGTCAGGGACAAAGTTGTTGAGAAGTACAAGTCATGGTTGGGTTACAAAAAATAACCCAATTTCTAGTGATCCCCCGGACCACCATCAAATCTATCATCATCAAATGGAAAGAACATGGTACCACAACAAACCTGCCAAGAGAGGGCCGCTCACCAAAATGCTAAGACCTGATAAGGAGGGCATTAATCAGAGAGGCAGCACAGAGACCAACCCTGAAGGAGCTGAAGAGTTCCCAAGCAGAGACTAGAGTATCTGTCCATATGACCACAATAAGCCGTACACTGCAAAGAGGTGACCTTTGAGGAAGAGTGCCCAAGGAAAAACCTTTACTTACACACAAAAATTGTAAAGTTTGTTTTGAGTTTGCCAAAAGACATGTAGGAGACTCCATAAATGTATGGAGGAAGGAGCTGTGGTCAGGTGAGACCAAAATTGAACTTTTTGGCCACCAAGATAAACGTTATGTCTGGTGCCAAACCAACACAGCTCATCACCCCAAGAACACCATCCCCAGAGTGAAATATGTTGGTGGCAGCATCATGCTGTGGGGATGTTTTTCGGCAGCGGGGACAGGGGAAATGGTCCAAGTTGAGGGGAAGATGGATGGTGCAAAATACAGGGATATTTTTGAGCAAAACCTGTTTCAGTCTGTCATTTGTGATTTGACTTGAGATGGGTCGGAGGTTCACTTTCCAACAAGGCAATGTTTTGGAAAGGCCTAGTCAAAGCCTAGACCTTAATCCAATTGAGAATCTGTGGTCTGACTTGAAGATTGCTGTTCACTAGAGGAAACTATCTAACTTGAAGGAGTTGGGGCAGTTTTGCTTTGCGGAATGGGCAAAAATTCCAGTGGCAAGATGTGGAAAACTCAGAGACTTATCCAAAGTGACTTGCAGCTGTAATTCTCACAAAAGGAGGCTCTACAAAGTACTGACTTTAGGGGAGTGAACAGTTATGCACACTGAATTTTTCCGTTATTTTGTCCTATCTGTTGTTTGCTTCACAAAAAAAAGAAAACCAAATGTTCACAGTTGCAGATATGTTATTTACATTAACTGATGCAAACTCTCAAAAAAACCTGTGAAATTCCAGGTTGTGAGGTAGCAAAACGTGAAAAATGCAAAGGGGGGTGAACACTTTCTCAAGCCACTGTAGAGTATAATGCTCTTGTGACGCCCTCCCTGGGAAATGGGGTTACTCGGAGCCGGGTCGGTGTAGGTGTCGCGGGGATGCAGTCGTGGCCTGGACCCGTTCCGTGCCCAGGGCTGTCACATAAAAAATATTGGGCTTTCAAGGATGAGTGGTATTTCGACTACGCCACCTGCGGTTTCCGGTGATGGACACCAGCGCTGCTTCAGTCCACTGAGGCCAGTGTTATGGGCAGCTAAGATGGGACGGCTCCCCACAGGCGGAGCAGGCCTCAGGGCAGAGTGAGAAGGAATGGTGGGTGCAGTGCCGCGCAGGAAATAACAGGCTGAGGCGGTGTGTGAAGTCATCCGGGTCTTTACTCACTTTCAGATGAACCTTCAGCCGCAAAGCTTCTCTGTGCTACACACGGCGTACTGTGGCCACCAGAAAGGGGGTCCAGCACTTCCCAGGTAGATCAGGAGCACCTGTTGAGACCCCTCTGGTGTGTGTTTCTCTCCTTGGTAAGTTCTCCCACTAAGTCTTCTCCTGGCTGTGTGTGGTTAGAACATGGTGTAAGGCCGGGTACCACTGGATAAACGCAGTGTAAGAGATACAGGTGGCGACTCCGCTCCGTCCGTATCCCTCTGTGATCCACTAGGCCTCCGGGCTTTTCTGACTAAGACGTGAAGTAACAAAGTCAGATATCGGGGGCCGTCACCCCTCTTGTAGCAGGAATCCCTCTGACTAGGCCAGAGTAAAGAATACAGGTGGCGACTCCGCTCCGTCCATATCCCCCTGGGATCCTTTTGCCTGTGGAGCCTATCTCCTCTGCTCCCCTCCAAGGCCTTCTTAGGTTAGGACCCTGACCGGGAAGAGACAGTGGTTAACTCTGACCCGCTCCTCGTCTCAAGGCCAGAGAACGAGGACCGTGTATCTTCAGTCAGCTGCAGACTCTTGCTGGACCCTGGCAGAAGACCACAATCAAAGACCTTGAACTTAAGATGGCCGTAGATTAATAGATTAAATGTGAATCAACAAGTGTTTCCTAAAAGTGTGTCCTCCACCCTCACCCACTACATGGTTCCCCCTGTCTTTGGTTCCCCTCCATCTCCTCTATCCCGGCCCGGGGCAGCACCCTGGTGCATTTAGGCCCCCTTCAGGACAGGAGTGGTGTAGTGTTGAGTGGTGAAGTGGGGTGCTGAGAAGTGCTCTATCCTTACCTGGAAGAGGAGATACCACACCTCTATCTGAGGTGCAGTACCCCTGTGGTGACTGAACCCTCAGGGGCGCCACATTCCCCCCTGGTGAAACACAGTACGTCCGCGGGCTGCAATAGAGTAAAGAGTTGGTACAGACATTCAAATTTTAAAAGTTTTTGTAAGCAATAAAACATTCTTCCCTTTATGGGAGGTTTGGGTACTTTAACGTTGCATGATATATATAAATAGTATAAATATAGAAAACATCAAAGAGACATTATGCATGTAAACAGATCAGTAGAAAACATTGTAGGGAAGTGTCAGTTCAGCAGCATGAGGGACCTGTCCCAAACCCTCAACGTAGGCCCTGGGGTGGCTGCAGGGCATGGAGATCCCGAGTTAGACCTCCAGGAGAGCCACTCCAGACAGGTTTTGCTTCTGAGGTAGAAGTGGTTTTGTATAAAACCAATAGGGAGCACCTAAATAGGTGCAAACTATTTACAAAGTTAGTCTGTCTACTGCTTAGCGTCAGCAGGGACAAATGACTCTTTTAAATGATCCGGGTGAAAAACTTGGAAAAAACAAGTAACAGTTTAAACAAAGGGGAGATTCATCTCCCGGGGCTGCTCAAAATTGGTATCCCCACCGGGGAAATGGCTCATCTTTCCCGACGGAGCCTGACCAGTCCTCTGTAGGTAGGTGAGTGGGGGTATCCTCCTTGAACACCCTGTGGACATCCAGGGCGTACCACCCACGCTCCCCGTGGTGGCGGGTGTAGGACACCAAATCGCCCGGGTAGAGGTTCCGGCCAGGGTGGCCCTGCTCCAGCCGCGGCTCAACGTCCCGCCGGTTGACGAACACATCCCGGTTGAACTGTGGGCTGCGGATGAAGCCCCATCCTGCCACCTTACACCTTCTTCCCGGGGGCTTGGACGGGTGGCCTCCGCCTGACGAGCCTGCGTTTTGGCAGCCTTGGCACGCACCTCCAGACGCCCACAGTGGACCATCTTGTCACGCCTCTCCTTCTCGAACTGGAGGAGTTCTTTGCGACAGGTCTCCTCCCACCTCCGCGCTTCGGTCTTGGTTTCCTGGGGGAAGCCCATCAGGTCGCCCCCCCGGTTATCCCAGGCAAACTCTTCTGCCGCCGGGCAAGCGACCGAGGGCACGGCCAGCGGCTGTAACGGGGGTTGCTGCATGCTCTCTATCGGTGCGACCCAGTCCGGGTTGGGGCAGGTGGACACCCAGGTTAGTGCAGGCATTTCCGGATCAGGGGTCGGGAGGCATAGCAGGTCCCCAACTGTGGCGGTGGCTACGCCTCGGCCTCTGGAGCCAGGAGCTGCTCCCATACGACGGCGCCCGGGGATAGGGGTGCCGGCAGGATGCTTAGGAGGGCTTCAGTGCGTCCTGCGCCCGGGATAGGGGTTTTTGCCTTACCCGCACTTGGGCTGCACGGGGCTTCCTGGGCTTCCTCCGCCTGGGATGGAGCCTCACTTGTCAGGTGCGACGAGCTCTGGCGGCGGTCCCGGATCCTCCACAACACCTCTTCCCTCCACTCTGCGGCGGCCAGTCGCTGGGCCTCTTCGACCCTCCGGGTCAATTCCTGCGTTTCACCACGGAGGAACTCGGCCTCCTCCGCGGTCAGGTAGATTCCCTCCATACCGAGGGAGGTAGCAGCAGGTGGGCCAGCGACAGAGGACATCTCCTTTGATGCTTCCATCTTTGCTGCTGGGTGCGGTCTGTTTCTCCTCCTTCTTTTAGGGCGGCTCCAGGGCGGCTGGCTGATGGGCACTCCTTGGGACGTCCCATCCGTCTTGACGGACACTACTATGCGTACTGTCTCCTTTGGAGGGGGCGGTCTGCTCTTTTGGCGCCATGGGGGAGCCAGGCCCATGATGAGAGGACTTTGGTTGCTGTTGTTTTTCCACATAATGGCGTCCGTTCTCCTTGGGTGGCGCCACTTTTAAGTGTGTAACGACAGTCTTTTTGTGAAAAGGTGCACGGTACCAGTCGGCAATGGGGATTATCTCTTTCCGTTGCTGCGGGCACGCAATCCTGCCGACTACGCCAGGTTGTGATGCCCTCCCTGGGAAATGGGGTTACTCGCAGCCGGGTCGGTGTAGGTGCCGCGGGGATGCAGTCGTGGCCTGGACCCGTTCGTGCCCAGGGCTGTCACATAAAAAATATTGGGCTTTCAAGGATGAGTGGTATTTCGACTACGCCACCTGCGGTTTCCGGTGATGGACACCAGCGCTGCTTCAGTCCACTGAGGCCGGTGTTATGGGCAGCTAAGATGGGACGGCTCCCCACAGGCGGAGCAGGCCTCAGGTCAGAGTGAGAAGGAATGGTGGGTGCAGTGCCGCACAGGAAATAACAGGCTGAGGCGGCGTGTGAAGTCATCCGGGTCTTTACTCACTTTCAGATGAACCTTCAGCCGCAAAGCTTCTCTCTGCTACACACGGCGTACTGCGGCCACCAGAGTGGGCGTCCAGCACTTCCCAGGTAGATCAGGAGCACCTGTTGAGACTAGAGATGAGCGTTGTTCTACTCGAACTGTTCGCCAATCTCAAATTCGAGCTGTTTTGGGCGGTGTTCGAGCCGTTCGGCGAACACGAACAATTTGAGAAAAATTCGGCTGTTCGAGGTTATGTTCGATAACTGTTCGTGCACCAAAATCATAACTGGATTTTTTCTCAGTAATGATGAAAATTAATGTTAATACGCAGTTTGAGTGTACAGCGGGGTGGGGGGAGGGGCAGGGGATGGATCTCTGCAGGAACAATGAAGATCTCCATTTTTTTTTTCTCTTTCCCTTATTTACAGTGGGGAGGTGCAATCTGTCAGCCTATCAGCAGCGCACACACGGAGCGAAGTGCTTTTTTTCACACAAGCAAGGGCATGTGTCATTGGCAGTGTATGTCACATGTCCTTGCCCTATAAGACCAAGCCATTTTCCCCGTCGCCACCATTTTCTCACTGCTGCAGCTGCGTGTTAGACGGCACCGCTGTTGCTGTGTGCGCTATACCTTGTTAATTTCAAGCCAATTTTCGCACAAATCTACAGATAGCTTGGGAGTAGGGAATAGTTGTGATTGCAGTCCTTTTAAGGACTAGGTTACAGCATTTCCTACGACTTTTATCAGGCAGGTCTGTGCTCTTAAATAGATAGATTGTGGGAGTAAAGACTAATTATAATTGGAATCCTTTTCAGGACTAGGTTACATCAGTTCCTATCAGTTTTTGCCAGGCAGGTCTGTGCCAGTGCTGTGCAAGTTTTTTTCACAGCATTTGGCTGAATCTAGCAAAGCTAATCCTTTTTGGCCTATTGCAGAGTGTGTTAGTCAGTGGAGTAGCCTATCTGTGTTGCAAGATATACCACCTGTGTATAGAATACCAATTTTTTTACTGCACCTAGTGAAGTAAAATCTTTTGGGCATAGCATCATTCTATTAGTCCATCTATACTGACCTCCATCAGGTTGCAAATTGAATATAATTTTTTTCTGCATCTAGCTCTGAAAAAATATTGGGCTTCTAGCTGTGTGTGGGACTTGTTGTATTAGTCCATCTATACTGACCTCCATCAGGTTGCAAACTGAATATATTTTTTTCTGCATCTACCTCTGAAAAAATATTGGGCTTCTAGCTGTGTGTGGGACTTGTTCTATTAATCCATCTATACAGACCTCCATCAGGTTGCAAACTGAATATATTTTTTCTGCATCTACCTCTGAAAAAATATGTGGCCTTCTAGCAGTGTGTGGGACTTTCTCTATTAGTCTATCTATACTGACCTCCATCAGGTTGCAAACTGAATATAATTTTTTTCTGCATCTAGCTCTGAAAAAATATTTGGCCTTCTAGCAGTGTGTGGGACTTTCTCTATTAGTCCATCTATACTGACCTCTATCAGGTTGCAAATTAAAAATAATTTTTATCTGCATCTACAGTACCTCTGAAAAAATATTTGGGCTTCTAGCTGTGTGTGGGACTTGTTCTATTAGTCCATCTATACTGACCTCCATCAGGTTGCAAATTGAATATAATTTTTATCTGCATCTAGCTCTGAAAAAATATTTGGCCTTCTAGCAGTGTGTGGGACTTTCTCTATTAGTCCATCTATACTGACCTCCATCAGGTTGCAAATTAAAAATAATTGTTATCTGCATCTACCTCTGAAAAAATATTTGGGCTTCTAGCTGTGTGTGGGACTTGTTCTATTACTCCATCTATACTGACCTCCATCAGGTTGCAAACTGAATATATTTTTTTCTGCATCTACCTCTGAAAAAATATTGGGCTTCTAGCTGTGTGTGGGACTTGTTGTATTAGTCCATCTATACTGACCTCCATCAGGTTGCAAATTAAAAATAATTTTTATCTGCATCTACCTCTGAAAAAATATTTGGGCTTCTAGCTGTGTGTGGGACTTGTTCTATTACTCCATGTATACTGACCTCCATCAGGTTGCAAACTGAATATATTTTTTTCTGCATCTACCTCTGAAAAAATATTGGGCTTCTAGCAGTGTGTGGGACTTTCTCTATTAGTCCATCTATACTGACCTCCATCAGGTTGCAAATTAAAAATAATTTTTATCTGCATCTACCTCTGAAAAAATATTTGGGCTTCTAGCTGTGTGTGGGACTTGTTCTATTAATCCATCTATACAGACCTCCATCAGGTTGCAAACTGAATATAATTTTTTTCTGCATCTAGCTCTGAAAAAATATTTGGCCTTCTAGCAGTGTGTGGGACTTGTTCTATTAGTCCACCTATACTGACCTCCATCAGGTTGCAAATTCAAAATAATTTTTTGTCTGCATCTAGCTCTGAAAAAATATTTGGCCTTCTAGCAGTGTGTGGGACTTTCTCTATTAGTCCATCTATACTGACCTCCATCAGGTTGCAAACTGAATATATTTTTTTTCTGCATCTACCTCTGAAAAATATTGGGCTTGTAGCTGTGTGTGGGACTTGTTCTATTAATCCATCTATACAGACCTCCATCAGGTCGCAAACTGAATAAAAAAATTTTCTGCATCTACCTCTGAAAAAATATTTGGGCTTCTAGCTGTGTGTGGGACTTGTTCTATTAGTCCATCTATACTGACCTCCATCAGGTTGCAAATTGAATATAATTTTTTTCTGCATCTAACCCAGCCAATAGTTTTGGCCTAATACCACAGTTTGGCCACTCAGCTCTGCTCGGTTCCCATCCATTGTTTTTTTGTGCAAACAACTCCAGAGTTGTGAATTAGTTAACCATCAAAATGAGTGGAAAAAGGCCTGCTGCTGGTGGAAAGGGGAATAGGCGTGTTGGGAAGGGGAAAAAAGGTTGTGTCCGTGGGGTAGGTGTTAAAGCAACAGTAACATCTGCAGAAGAAAGACCATCTTCCAGCCAAACTAAAATGTCTACTTCTTTTAGCGGACAATGTGATAAGATCCCTTTCTTACGGCCACGCCAATCGCTACAAATTCCAGATAAGGCACAAAAACAGCAGGTGCTTCAACGGATATCAAGTGCTCCTTTAAGTGGGCTCTCCTCCACATCAAATTCAACATCACAAATACTCCAGTCCTCAAAGGTGTCACCCCAATCGCACTTGCTTCCTCACAGCTCCCAAATCTCCAGCTGCCCGTCTGAGTATGAGGTAGAACAGATGGTTGAGTCTGCAGAGCTGTTTACTCATACTATAGCCTGGGAATCAGAGGTCGACTCCAGCGCTTCTGTGAATCCAGACGAGGAAATGATCTGCACTGATGCCCAGAATCTTTATGAGTCGGATCCAGGACCAGACGCAGAAGGTTCTGACCATAATGTAGACCCTCATTCCCAAACTGTAACTCCTGTTGGTGGAGACAATGAGGAAGACGATGATAAGACTCAAATACCTGATTGGAGCGACAACTTTAGTTTTTTGTCAGGGCAGGAACAGGTTGGCTCTGAGGACGACGGGTGTGATAACGCACAGGGTGATGATGATGAGGTTGGAGATCCCACTTACTGTCAACCCACAGTCAGCCAAGAGATGAGGTCAGCAGAGGAGGTGGAGGAAGATGCTAGTGACGACGAGGTCAGGTTGCGCCTTCCTGGACAGAGACGTAGTACTGGAAGCACGTCAACAACTGCATCCTCAAACACAACTCTGCCTCTCACCACAAGTCGTGGTGGCTCTTCAGGTCGCATGGGTGCTAAGCCTTGCATAGCCTGGGCATTTTTTCAGATCGATAAAGATGACCCAACTCATGTTATCTGTAACATTTGTCAGCAAAAGCTAAGTAGAGGCCAAAAAATACATAGTTTGAGTACTTCATGCATGAACCGGCACATGGACATGAAGCATAAGTTGCAGTGGGAAGCTCAGTGTGCTACAATGCGGCCTAGCTGGCCGGGCCAACCACCGTCTGCCATATCTTGTCCATCCGCGGCCTCTTCATCCTCTGTGACTGGGGGGACAGCAGTCACACCTGTTTTGGGGAGCAGACCTGCCACCTCTTTACCTGCAACAGCCAGCGTGATTGGCAGGTCATCATTTTCTTTGGAGGTGGTAACACCAGCTGGTGTTGAGCGCTGTCCGACATCGATAGCACCACCTTTGGATCAAGGCAACCTAACATGTCCGCCTGCATCTTCCTCACAGACCGGCAGTTTGCCGGGGACACCCTTATCAACCCCGTCTAAGCACAATAGCCAGCCCTCGGTCCCTCAGATGTGGACAAGTAAAAGACCATTTCCTCCTAGCCATGAGAAAGCTAAGAGGTTGAATTTCACCATCTGCAAGCTCTTGGCTACAGAAATGCTGCCTTTCCGCCTGGTGGACACAGAGGATTTTCGAGACCTTATGTCCGTCGCAGTGCCCCAGTACCAGATGCCCAGTCGGCACTACTTCTCAAAGAAAGGTGTGCCTGCGCTCCACCAGCATGTCGCACACAACATCACCGCTTCTTTGAGAAACTCTGTGTGTGACAGGGTGCATTTCACCACAGACACTTGGACGAGTAGGCATGGACAGGGGCGTTACATGTCGCTGACTGGGCACTGGGTAACTATGGTGACAGCAGGACAAGGGGCTGCTGTCCAAGTCTTGCCGTCCCCACGAGTTGTGCGTCAATCCTCTTTATGTCAAAGTTCCTCCACTGCTTCTGCCTCCTCAACCTCCTCTCGGTCTTCCACCTGCACCCAAAGCCTGTCTGGTCATGCCACAAGCTTTCTAACTGCGCAGAAGGGATCCTGCACACCTCCTTACTATGCTGGCCGTAGGGCTCAACGTCATCAGGCGGTTTTTACATTGAAATGTCTGGGAAATGTGAGTCACACAGCTGAGGAGTTGTGGTCAGCTCTGGAGAACCAATTTCATGAATGGTTGTCTCCACTGGACCTGAAACCAGGGAAGGCCGTGTGCGACAATGCTGCAAACCTGGGTGCGGCCCTTCGCCGGGGCAATGTCACACACGTGCCTTGTATGGCTCACGTGTTGAACCTGGTTGTCCAGCAATTTTTAGCCCACTATCCCAGACTAGATGGCCTTCTGCAGAGGGCACGGTCGTTGTGTGTGCTCACTTCTGCCGTTTGCATCCCCCAGCTCAGCGACTTACATCTCTACAGAAGTCATTGGGCCTGCCACTTCACCGGCTAAAATGCGATGTGCCTACCCGGTGGAATTCAACTCTGCACATGTTGCAGCGACTGTGATAGCACCGACAAGCCCTGGTGTAATACGTTCTGACGTATAGCTTGGGCCAACGAGATCCAGAGGTGGGGCAAATCACGCTGGAGGAGTGGTCTCAGATCAGGGACCTATGCACCCTTCTGCACAGTTTTGAAATGGCGACGAAGATGTTTAGTGCTGACGATGCCATTATCAGCATGACTATTCCGGTGATTTACATGCTGGAGCACATGTTAAACAGAATTCGGAGTCAGGTGGTGGCACAAGAGGAGGTGGAGGAAGTAGAGGAGGAGGAGTTGTATGCGGAAGGGCTATCATCTGCAAGGTCCAGACGGTCGGCAGCACCAAGGCGGCAGGCATGTGAGGGTGGGGGAGATGGTTTTACCAGGGCGCATGGTAGCAGCCAAACTAGTGAGGAAGGTGCAGGAGCCCAGGAAGAAGTGGAGGACGAACTGATGGAAGACTCATCAGATGAGGGAGACCTTGATCACATTTCTGTTGTGCGAGGTTGGGGGGAGAGGACAGAGGAAGGAAGCATGATTGTTACCTCGCCACCAACACAACAGGGACTTGGTGCTCCTGGATGCGCAACACACATGAGTGCCTTCTTGCTGCACTACCTGCAACATGACCCTCGAATTGTGAGAATTAGAAATAATCCTCACTACTGGGTTGCCACACTGTTAGATCCCTGGTACAAAAGTAAATTTGCAGAAATTATTTCTGCCATAGAAAGGGATGCACGCATGCAGGAGTATCAGCAGAGACTGTTGCAGAATCTTACATGTGCTTTTCCACAAAATACCAGTGGTGCACGTAGTGAATCTCACAGTTCCAACTTGCCAACCGTGGGACCGTCAAGTGTTCAGCACTCAAACCGTAACAGAACCACAGTATCTGCTGGTAACATCAATTTTGCGGAATCATTTCACCACTTTTTTAGCCCATCCTTTGCAAGGCCACAGGAGACAAGAAGTCTGACACATAGTCAACGCCTAGAGACGATGGTACAGGAGTATCTCCAAGTAAACATTGAAGCCATGACTGTGTCACTGGACCCTTGCTCTTTTTGGGCTTCCAATCTGGATAAATGGCCGGAGCTAGCCATTTACGCCTTGGAGATCTTGTCATGCCCCGCAGCCAGCGTTCTGTCTGAACGTGTGTTCAGCGCTGCTGGTTGTGTGCTGACAGATAAGCGCACGCGGCTCTCCACTGATAATGTAGACAGACTCACGTTCATAAAGATGAACAAATCATGGATCTGAAATGACTTTTCTACCCCTGTGTCATCCTGGGGTGGGGAGAGTAAAAGCTTGATGATTGGTTAAAATCACCCTACCAACCGTTTTAAGCTTTCAAATTACTAATCATGTTTATCTGTATCTTGGCTGGAAAATAATTTGGGCTTTGTAGCAGTGTGCAGCACTGATTCTATTAGGCCATCTATAATAAGCTCCACCAGATTTAAAATTACTAATCATGTTTATCTGTATCTTGACTGGAAAATAATTTGGGCTTTGTAGCAGTGTGCAGCACTGATCCTATTAGGCCATCTATACTAAAGCTTCACCAGATTTAAAATTAATAATAATTTTTAGCTGTATCTAGCCCGGAAAATAATTTTGGGGCTCCGAGATGCGCAAGACACATAAGTGCCTTCTTGCTGCACTACCTGCAGCATGACCCTCATATTGTCAGAATTCGAAGTAATCATGACTACTGGGTTGCCACACTCTTAGATCCCCCAAACTTTTCGATCAACCTTTTCATTTTAATAAAGACCAAAAAAATGGTCATTTTTGAAATTATAAGCATTAGCAGGTTGTTAGAAACTGAAATCAAACAGTTTTCAACTCAAAACTTTATTCTAGGTGATGTTACATTTTCACATAGGACCCCTTGTTCGAAAGGAGCTTCTGAACTCTCTCGTCCATTGAATTTGTCAGGTTTTTTATGGTTTCTGCTTCAATTGTTTTGCATGAGGACAGAATACCCTCCCAGAGCTGTTGCTTAGATGTGAACTGCCTCCCGCCATCATAGACACTCCTTTTAATGATGCTCCAAAGGTTCTGAATGGGGTAGAGGTCAGGGGAGCATGGGGGTCACACCATAAGTTTGTCCCCTTTTATGCCCATATCAGCCAGAGATGCAGATGTTTTATGTGCAGCATGAGATGGTGCATTATCATGCAAAAAAAATGATCTTGCTGTGAAATACACGGTTCTTCTCCTTGAACCATGGCAGGAAGTGCTGTTTGAGAAAATCCACATACATTATGGAGTTCATCTTTAGCGCCTTCAGGGATCCTAAAGGGGCCGACAATCTCTCTCCCCATGATTCCAGCCCAAAACATTACTCCACCTCCTCCTTGTTGGCGCTGTAGCCGTGTTTGCGTGGGGTGTCCATCAACCAGCCATCCTCCACTCCATCCATCTGGACCATCGAGCGCTGCACGGCACTCATCCGTGAACAAAACAGTTTTGAAATCAGTCTTCATGTAATGTTTGGCCCACTGGAGCCGTTTCTGCTTGTGTGAAGTGGATAGAGGAGGTCGACAGGATGGCGTATGCACAGCTGCAAACCTCTGAAGGACCCTGCATCTTGTTGTTCGGGGGACGTTGGAGGCACCAGCAGCTTCAAAAACTTGTCTGCTGCTATGACAAGGCTTTTTTGCCGCTGCTCTTTCAACCTGACGTAATTGCCTGTAGGAAAGAGTCCTCAATTTGCCCTTATCAGCACGCACACGTGTGTACTGTGAATCAGCTACATACTTCTTGATTGCCAAGACACTTCATCCTGATCATCGCACAATGTTGATTGTAGTCATGCCTTGACCTAAACACTCCACAATTTGTTGCTTCTCAGCAGCCGACACATCCTTTTTCTTTCCCATTTTGGCAGAAAATGTAGGCTGCTTAATAATGTGAGACAGCCTTCTTAAGTAGTCTTGCCTTTCATTGGACACACCTGCCAAACTAATTAGCACAGGTGTCTGCAATTGCTTACAGTGATATAAAGAGCCCTGACACACATCACCATCAATGAGTTTAACTGACAAACAAACAAATTCTTCCCTTATCACTCCTAAACACTTTTTGCATAATAATTTGGAACACAGTGTACATGTGCTTTTCCACAAAACACCAGTGGTTCACGTAGTGAATCTTACAGTTCTAACTTGCCAACCGTGGTCTGTATGGAGTTGTTCAATAAAGGGCCCAAAATTAAGATAACATAGATGGGAGAGGTCTCTATGAATAGGAATTCCTAAGTATTTGATACCCTGTGAGGGCCAGGCAAAGGGAAAGTTGGACTGGATGGAATCCTATATGGATTTGGGGAGGGAGACATCGAGGGCCTCAGACTTCGCTGCATTGATTTTAAAATTTGACCATGTAACAAAGTGATCTATTTCAGCCATAACAGCATGGATGGATATATGTGATTGAGTGATATATACTAGGACATTATCAGCAAATAGAGAGCACTTGTACTCGGTGCCTCCCACCTCAATCCACCTAATATTGGGGTTATGGCGAATTGATGAGAGCAGGTGCTCCGTCACTAGGATGTATAAGAGAGGGGACAGAGAACATCCCTGCCTTGTCCCATTGGTGATTGTGAAAGGTGATGAAAATGTTCTGACGCGCCCCCTGGGCTTTGGGACACCCGGAGCCGGACCCTTTTTGGTGGATGCTGGTGGTTGTAGTCTCCGTGGCGGCGACCCGGTTCCATGGCTCAGGGCGGTCAAACCAGTGGCGGAACTATTTATGTGGTTTTGATGTTTAAATGTCCGACTACGCCACCCGTGGATTGCGGTCAGAGTGAACCGCCGCTCCAGGGCAGACCGCTGAGGCTGGTGTTGTGTGTGCAGCAGAGCGTAGCATAACTCCCCACGGGAGGAGTATAGCCTCAGGGCAGTGTATGCGGAGGATGGGGGTGATGGTGCAGGGCAGCAGCAGTAACGACACGGAGTCAGTGATGCAGTCCAGGGCCTTTACTCACAGTTCTTATTATCCAGACCACGTCTGCAGGTAACGGCTGCCCATGTCGTACTGTGCTCACCAGGTGAGGGGCTCAGACAACTCCCAGATAACTTTGGAGCACTTCACAGGACCCCCTTTGTGTGTCCTTTGTCTGGCCTTTCTTACCAACCCTTCTGTCCGGCTGCCTCGGGCCTCCTCTTGGTAAACTTGGCGCCAGTTTCCCTGACCCTATGTGGTGCCTTCCTAGCGGGTGTAGCGAGGGGCTGCGCCACATAAAATGTCACAGCCTCCTGTTTCTAGCTGAGGGTCGTTTCCTGCCTCCACTAGTTTCGGGGACCGGTCTCCCCCTTTGGCCTGACCCCTCCACGCAGGTGGATTCGGGCGTGTGGTGGCGACTCGCCCGTCCGCACCCCTGGGATCCCTTCGTTCCTCGTTCCTGGAGCCTTCTCCGCTCCTCTTCCTTCCTTCTCCCTCTTCCAGGCCTGGGCCTCTGTTACTAGGCCCGCCTCCGGAGCAGAGCTCATGCAGAGCCCCTGCTCCCTGCCACTTCTGCTCAGACTTCTCTGCACTGAACTAAGATGGTGCCCACCTTTTATACTCCCTTCTCAATGCACCCAGGAACTGCTTCCTCCCTGCTCCTGCACTACCGGGTTCCCCTTCCTCAGTGTTCCCTCCCCCCCACTCCAGCCAGGGACAGGGACTGTCGTGCCCATCTCAAGGGCATATTGGTCGCCCTGCCCCATGGCAATGTGGTGTAATGCATGCAGGTGTCGGGTCCCGATCCACACTACATCCTTACCTGAGAGTGAGATATCACACCTCTGGGTGAGGTGCAATACCTCTGTAGCAACCGAGCCCTCAGGGTGCTACAGTTCCATTTATCTTCAGCCTAGGTGACGTATTGCGATACAGGGCCGTGATTTTGGCTATAAAAGGGTCCCCTAGACCCCTACCCCAAGCTTTTTAAGAGAATCATATATGGCGTGCCAGGAGACTCTATGGAATGCTTTCTCAGCATCCAACGAGAGTATCTAATTACAAATTTTTAACTGCATCTAGCCCAGGAAATACTTTGTGCCTAGTAGCAGTGTCTGCTAGTCAGCGGATTATCCCGGCTGTTAAGCAAGCTACACCACCTGTAGTTTGGACACTTAATTTTTTCAAAGGAAATGCTTCGGGACCACGGGATATTCAGTGAAGAGCATCAGGAGGCACCCCAAGGCATAGGGGCTGGGACTTGCAGTAGGATGCCTTGCGGTGGACAGCCGAGCTCGATCCTTATAAAAGCTTTTTAACTGCAGCAGCTTTAGTGGACGCTACTGGAGCTGGAATTACGCGGCTGCTGGCATGAGACTTGCCCTCCAATAGATCCTTGTAAATGGATTTAAAATGTATTCATTCAAATTAGAGAGACAATTTAAATTAAAAAGCTTAGAGCTGCCTCCACCACAGGGGGCTCGCTCGACCCACCAGCGGACAGGCACCAGTATTGGGAGAGGGGGGCTGGCCATCAGGGTTCACCGCGGCTCTGGCACAAACCCGGCGACGCGGAGGTGGCACGGGCAGGAGCGGACTGAACGTGTCGGCTTCTCACTTTTTGGATTTTAGAAGGGCATGACATGCCTATATCTGTGTCTCCCCCTCCTTTTACTCCTCCACCTCTTTTCTTTTCGCATGACTATATGTACTTGTCACTTTTCCATGTGTTAGTTGTGTCTTCTGAGCAGTTTGTCAGCTTTTGGACACCTTTGAAGGTGTTTTCTATGTGTTTCTATGTGTTTTTGTTTGCCTACCATTGGTTTTAACGGTGTTCGAAGGTGTTCGACGAACAGTTCGACGAACAGTTCGGCGAACACACGGGTGTTCGACGAACCGAACCGAACTCGAACACTACGGGGGTGGCTCAACACTAGTTGAGACCCCTCTGGTGTGTGTTCCTCTCCTTGGTATGTTCTACCACTAAGTCTTCTCCTGGCGTGGTTAGAACGTGGTGTAAGGCCGGGTCCCACTGGATAAACGCAGTGTAAGAGAAACAGGTGGCGACTCCGCTCTGTCCGTATCCCTCTGGGATCCACTAGGCCTCCGGGCTTTTCTGACTGAGACGTGAAGTAACAAAGTCAGATATCAGGGGCCGGTCACCCCTCTTGCAGCAGGAATCCCGCTGACTAGGCCAGAGTAAAGAATACAGGTGGCGACTCCGCTCCGTCCGTATCCCCCTGGGATCCTTTTGCCTGTGGAGCCTATCTCCTCTGCTCCCCTCCAAGGCCTTCTTAGGTTAGGACCCTGACCGGGTAGAGACAGTGGTTAACTCTGACCCGCTCCTCGTCTCAAGGCCAGAGAACGAGGACTGTGTATCTTCAGTCAGCTGCAGACTGTTGCTGGACCCTGGCAGAAGACCACAATCAAAGACCTTGAACTTAAGATGGCCGTAGATTAAATATGAATCAACAAGTGTTTCCTAAAAGTGTGTCCTCCACCCTCACCCACTACATGGTTCCCCCTATCTATGGTTCCCCCCCATCACTTCTATCCCGGCCCGGGGCAGCACCCTGGTGCATTTAGACCCCCTTCAGGACAGGAGTGGTGTAATGTTGAGTGATGAAGTGGGGTCCTGAGAAGTGCTCTATCCTTACCTGGAAGAGGAGATACCACACCTCTATCTGAGGTGCAGTACCCCTGTGGCGACTGAACCTTCAGGGGCGCCACACTCTCACAGTCGTCCCCCGCACACACAGAATGATGCCCCGATAGGCCCCACACGGTATAATGGCCCTACAGCTCCCCCCTACAATATGTCCCACAGTTTCCCACAAAGTATGATGTTTCCACAGTCACCCCTGTCTCCTCACAATAACTGAGTGAGAAAATAAAAGAAAAAAATCTAGCCCCGTGTGAACTGAGGCTCAGGAGTGATCTAGTGATGTTATTACACCTGCTGCACTGAGACTCAGATGCACAAGCTGAATAGAGGAGCAGGATGCCGAGAGCTCTCTTTTGCACCATTTAATTCAAGTGCATCTACATCCTGTGGATGCAGACACCATAACAATCGAGGTGGCAAGTGGGGGAGATTGTTACTTAATGGCACTGCCCTCAAACACACAGGCCCGACAGTGGCTATGTTGTCAAGTGCTATTATTCCACTGATTAACATTAATGGCTAGACAGCACATACAATGCCCAGCAGAAAAGAATAGTTCCCTTTAGAAGCATTGCCTGTAATATTATCTAAGCAGCATGTGCACTACTCAGTATATGATGAGGAGTCACCGCTCACCTCAACTGACAGCACGGCTGCCTGGAGTGGTGGCATCTAACACCAGTGGAGATGGGCACAGAAGTAGGCAGAGGTGAGTTTATTAGAGAAATATTATGCTTAGAAATGCAATTATTTTCTTTTACTACATCATTTAGCCTATTTTTAAAAATATATCTTAATATGATGAACACCTGTGTGAATATAATAATACACTCTCACCAACTTGTTCTAACTCTTGATTCCTATTTGTTAATAATATATTAATTGTGTGATACATTTTAAAAACTGCTTCGGGGAAATTCATCTGTCTACTTGCGGAGCAAAGCATGTCACCGACTTTTCCTGGTGGAATTTGTATGTAAACTAGTACAACAGAATTGTACATAGCTTGCAAAACCATACATCAGTGTTACAATTACCCTGTAGCCATTGTCTGATTAAAATTCATTTATGACAATGTTAGAAAAGAGGATATAATTATCGTAAAATATTGTTCCATTTAAGCTCTTGTGTTTGAAATTGTAAGTAGATCCAGGGGAAATCAAGACAGCCGAATAGGGAAAAGGTAGAACAATACAATTTACCTGCTATTACACAACAGTGAAGGGAAATGGAGTTATTTTTTTATCAAAGGTGGAAGACACCAAGGGTATTAGACACTAACATTTGGATGATCAAAGTGCAGTTTATAAAGTATGCTATATAAAAACTTCCACTATATTATACAGTTTTAAGCCACATTCACATGTTGAATATTTGGTCAGTATTTTACAGTATTTGTAAGCCAAAACCAGGAGTGGGTGAGAAATGCAGAAGTGGTGACGTGTTTCCACAATACTTTTTCTCTGACTGTTTCACTCCTGATTTTGGCTTACAAATACTGATGTAAAATACTGACCAAATAGTGAACTTTTGACCGTGACCTTAACATGCATTGATTCTGTTTCACTTTCCTAACAGAGTACCATTTTATTAGATGTCTACTATCCTAAAGTTAAGATATAGCTGTATAATTGAACTCCGACAGTCCCAATAGCCATCAGAAAAGGCTTATATTGCAAAATAACCATCACCTGTAACGCCTCCTTCTATCTCCTTGTGCCTGTGTGCACTGTTTTTACTGTATTTCAATAAACAGGGACATTTTAACAGATGATTTTCTTTTATCTTCCTGGATAATGTTTTGAAATTATCCTACTTATCTTTCACTGTATTTTGCTGCTTATGGAAAATTGTTGCCATTTTATAACAATTAGATATTTATAGTCATCACTAGTGATGAGCGAGCACTAAAATGCTCAAGTGCGCTGTGAGGAGCTGCCCATTTTCTGAAGACCTTTCCAGCACGGAGCGCCGTTTTTCGTCAATCTTATTGTTGTGTTTTATTAGTGATTTCTTGCTGTGTTTCATTGTTCTGCTTGCTCGTCAGTATGTGCAATAATTTCACTTGTAAAGTGTCCAGCATTCCAGTAATCTCATTAGTTTCTCAGGAGCCCCTAACCATTGTTCAAACAGCAACTAGACCCATTGTGTGAGTGTTGAAAGTAGATCCGGCGAAGCCGTCACCGCAGGGAGTCTCACATGCAGACCCAGGTGATGGGTTCGACCTGAGAAAAATACCTCCACTAATGCACACTTAGTTTTTGCGGGGGGTGAGAGCAGTTCTGATCCCAGTGAAGGAGGAAAGAAGCCACATGTTTAGTGGGTTCTAGTCTAGAGACTGACTAGGCCACTCCAGGACCTTGAAATGCTTCTTACGGAGCCAATCCTCAGTTGCCCTGGCTGTGTATTTCAGGTAATTGTCATGCTGGAAGACCCAGCCATGACTCATCTTCAATGCTCTTACTGAGGGAAGGAGGTTGTTGGCCAAAATCTTGCGATACATTACCCCATTCATCCTTCCTTCAGTACAATGCAGTGTTCCTGTCCCCTTTGTAGAATAGCACCTCCAAATTATGATGTTTCCTCCACCATGCTTCATGGTTGAGATGGTGTTCTTGGGATTGTACTTATCCTTCTTCCTCCAAACACGGCGAGTGGAGTTGATACCAAAAAGTTGTATTTTGGTTTCATCTGACCACATGACCTCCCATGGCTCCTTTGGATCATCCCGATGGTCATTGGCGAACTTCAAACAGGCCTGGACATGTGCTGGCATGAGTGTGGAGACCTTGTGTGCCCTGAAGGTTTTTAATCCATGATGGAGTAGTGTGTTACTAATGGTAATGTTTAAGACTGCGGTCTCAGCTCTCTTCAGGTCATTGACCAGGTTCACCTGTGTAGTTTTGGACTGATTCCTGACCTTTCTCACAAACATCCTTACCCCATGAGGCGAGATCTTGCATGGAGCCCCAGACTGAGGAAGATTGAGAGTGAACTTGTGTTTCTTCCATTTTCTAATAATTGTGCAAACAGTTGTTGCCTTCTCAACAAGCTGCCTGCCTATTGTCCTGTAGTCTATCCCAGCCTTGTGCAGGTCTACAATTTTGTCCCTGATGTCCGTAGACAGCTCTTTGATCTTGGCCTTGGTGGAGAGGTTGGAGTGTGATTGAGTGTGTTGACAGGTGTCTTATATATAGGTAACAAGTTCAAACAGATGCAATAAATACAGGTAGTGAGTGCAGAGTAGGAGGTCATCTTAAAGAAAAGCTAACAGGTATGTGAGAGCCAGAATTCTTGCTGATTCGTAGGTGATCAAACACTTATTTCATGCAATAAAATGCAATTTAATTATTTAAAAATTATACAATGTGATTTTCTGGATTTTTTTGTTAAGATTCTGTCTCTCACAGTTGAAGTGTACCTACGATAAAAATTACAGACCTCTCCATTCTTTGTAGGTAGGAAAACTTGCAAAATCAGCAGTTTATCAAATACTTATTTTCCCCATTGTACCTGGATGTAAATGTTTTTTGTAATACTAACTAATTCTTATATTTTTATTTATGTTATGAGCATCAAAGAGGTTGTCCAAGCTTGTGATGAGTCTGCAGTCATTCTACGTGACTGCTGGCTTCTTAATTCTCATAGTACGCACTGCACGCTGTCAGGATTCTCTTGTGTGGGCGATTTGCATACATGTGGTCACATGCCGACTAGACATACATGACCTCACTCAATGAAAATGAATTGAGTGAGGCCAGACACATCTAGTTGTAATGTGACCAGAAGTATACAAATCACATACTTGTGCAAGGGAGTATCCTAAAAGTGTGCAGTGCATGCGTTGTGAGAATTCAGAAGCCTGAAGTCACATAGAGTGACTGCAGACTTTCATCTCAAACCTGGACAAGCCCTTAAATTATAAAATGAAGCCCTCTAGCAAATCCTAACAGCGTGTAATATCCTTACTGTCAGGATTCAGCTTTGCTTGCTAGTTCCATCAGTCATCACATGGCCACTTCACTCATATGCGATTTTCAATCTTACGGTTACGTGACAACGAGCTTCTCTTCCTGCTTTCCTCAGTTTTTCACTGAATATTGAGAGAATTAGGAAGAGCAGCCCATCGGCATGTGACTAAGGCCACGGCCCCACTATGAGTATAAGGTCAGTATTCGGGCACTGTTTTTCTCATGAGGGGGAGTCAAAACCAGGTGAGGAACAATCAGAGAAAAGGTATAATAGAAACAAGTCACCAATTCTGCATTTATCACCCACTCCTGGTTTTGGCTCCCACTCCTGAGAAAAAATACTGACCGAATATTGACCAAATACTGATAGTGGGGCTGTGGCAGATGTGTGCAATTTGCATATGTGCTTGAAATGGGTGTGTGGGGCGGGGGGGTCCTTGTGCACCTATGCACACGGTACCAACAAAAGCATCAGGCTGTGACACTAACAGCCTGACACTGTACTGTGAGAGGAACTGAAAAAAATCACTAATAAAACCTAAACTTGCTTTTGTTTATAAGATGTCTGTACAAATTAATTACATTTTGCTTCTCATTTTATCACAAACCCTGTAGAAGAAATATCTATATCGGTTTCTATGAACCATTGATATACAGTATCCTTGACTATTTAGTAGGTCAAACTGCTGCAAAATCATCATATTCCAAGAAATGGAAAGTTTTTTTTCTGTCTTTGTAGTAAGCACCTCCAGAGAGTTCACAGAGGATGGTTATATACCTGAATGACATTGTAGCACTAACTGCATGTGAAGAAACTATCTGAGAAAGGCTGTCATGTATAATTATATGTGTGGGGAATTGATCTGTCGCTCTAATCCATTGTGTTTATCCACAGTCATCAAAAAACATTGCAACTTAACTGCAGTTTATTGAATTTGAAAAAAAGTCTTGTCACCATGTAACCAAGAAAAGGTTGTTAATTACTGATTAAAGGGAATCAATAATCAATGAATATGAAAAATGTAAGGAGCTCTGTCTGTTGGATTATTTCATGACATAAATAACGTATTGGCTTGCTCTGCAAGCTTGTCATATATTGTATGCACTATAATGTTGCGTTATTAGTAGACTAGGTACTTTGTGGAACACATGCTTAGGGAATACAGAATATAGTGGTTATGCCACCTAGTGGCTATAATTGTTATACACAAATCAAATTGTAAAATTGGAAAATGTACCTCTCCTAAACTCCAGATAACCAATAAAAAAATAATATTTAATTCCTTATATAGCGCTATTTTTTATTTGCAGACTCAATAAGAATTATCTTACCTACAATCCATTAATATATGTTATTATAATACTCTATGTGTGCTTGTTTCATCACAATTTTCAAAATGCTTGCATTGGACTTTACATCTATTTAAATCTAAATAATTTTGAATATGGCACAATTCAAGCCAGAAAAAAAAGGTGGACCCTTACCACTTACCGAAATCCGCTTTACTTGTGTACGGCACAAGTTTGTAGCAGGTGTATGGAGCAGGCTCATGGGGTGACCTCTAACAACTGCGGTTGGCAGGAATCACCGTCCGTGATCGTTAAACAGTTAAATGCCACTGTCAAACTCTGACAGCGGCGTTAACAGAGCACCGGCATGGGGGCGTGTCACTCTATGCACCCATTGGCGCACTCATGCCGTGATTGCGGGTCACTGATGAGTTACTATGACAGCCAGGGGTCTGTTGAAGACCTCCATGCTTATAAACATGGAGCTATTTTGAAACCCAGCTTATAGCTAAGCATAAAAGGGGACTGTGATTTTTTGCTATATGTAGAGATGCTGTGGCATTCCTGTATATAACACAAGCAATCAGATTATGGCATGTTCAAGTCCCTAAGAAGACTAACAAGTACAGTTAAAAGTAAAAAAAAATCTACATGAAAAAAATTTATAAGTTCAAAGTTTTTTCCCTATTAAAAATAAAGATAATACAAAAATAAAAAGAACACACATATGTGGTATCACCACATTCAGGAAAGTCCAATTTATCAAGATATAATAATAATTAACCTGATAGGTAAACACCGTAAACAGAAAAAAATAAAATACGCCAAAATTACATTTTTTGGTCACTGCAATACCACAAAAAATGCTGTAACAAGCAATCAACATGTCATATCAACCCCAAAATAGTATCAATAAAAACGGCTGCCGCCTTTGCAGGTAAGTGACATCACTCAGGCAATGTGGACTCTCCGTCGGGAAATGAATTCCAGAGTGAGTACCTTTCTTACGAGTTTCAGCGGTTACGACCGCCTTCATCAGAGATTCCTATTGGAATCACTGCGCGATATACGATGACCGGCTGGCACCACATCCATATCACTCAGCTCCTTTTCCATCACGTGGGTTGTGGACACATACACCCCACGAGTGCACCAAAGATTAGGACACACGGACACACAATCGAGTATCCGATACAACGGGTGCAATTTTTTTGCCATTTTGCCAGGATCTCTATTAAGCATAGTGCAACGTTCTGCATGACATTCGTCAGGATATCCATCGAGCAATTGCAACGCTCTGCAGGACATTTGCTGGGATCTCTATTGAGCACAGTGCAGCGCTCAGCAGGACATTTGCCAGAATCTCTGTTGATCATAGTGCAACACTCTTTAGGACATTTACCAGGATCTCTACTGAGCATAGTGCAACACTCTGCGGGACATTTGCCAGGATCTCTATTGAGCAAAGTGCAATGCTCTGCAGGACAGATTATCTGGAGCGAACAAAAGGATCATCATAACAAAAGGTAGGAAACACAGTTTTTTGGAATCTTTATCTATATATCCAATTGGTTTATATTCATATGAAATACTGATATTATTTCTATATTTTAGTTTTTTATTTACTTCTTAGCGCATCTCTAACTTTTTACATTGGATTTTTACTGGTTTTACCAGTCTGCACTTAGGCAAAGGTGCCCTTGAGTTTGCAGCTTGGAAGTTAACAAACACAGCGCCAGTGCAAAACCTTTTTTCTATACATGGTTAAGATAAATACTCAAAAATGTTTGTGAGTAATTAAGTCCTGGAATTAATTGTCAGATGACCTGACTTTTCAAGATCATTTTTGGGGTTCACATTCTGGAGTATGCAGACGTGGGCATGTTGACGAGAATTTGTCTGAACAATAGTTTGGTATGTGATGATTGCAACCTAGAATTGTAAAATTGGGAAAAATGTGTTTTACTGATGAAAATATTCTCTTAATTATTATGGGGTCCACTAAACAGAAAATATAGATAGCATATTTTTTTTTAAATAATTTCTACCACACAATTTCGTGTAATTCATGGCAATTTAATAATTGTAAGATGTGTGGTAGGTCTCAAAACAGGGGAAGATACAAAGGCCTGGTTGTGATTGGCTTGTAATAGTGGGGAAGGGCGTAGCCTTCCCTTGAGACTGAGAGAGTAAAAGGAAGAGTTCCTGAAGACAGACCTCCCCAACTGTGGTAGGCCAAGCTAAGGGGGTTAGCTTTAGTGGTCCGGTTGGTAGAGCAGAGGGGGAACTTAGTGCCCTTATCAAGCCTAGAGAGATATAGAGCTTGTTCCTGGTATAGTTCCTTCTGGGCTGTAGTACCTGAAAACAGCCACAAGATGCCACTGTTCGGGGTGCAGATGTCAGGATGAGTCTGCTAGCCGAGCTATAGACAGTGATGGGTTAAGGTTCTGTGATGACAGCTCACTGAGGGTGGGCATATTAGGAAAGTCTCTGTTTTAATTTCCTGAATCAGGAAGTGATAGAGTAGTACAAGAAGGGATTGCGACCTGATGAGACAGCCTTACTATAGTGGCTGCTAGGGTAGACGGGAGCTCCGAACCCTCAGACAGTGAGATCCCAGTGCGCAGTTCTCCCCACGCAAGAGCACGAGTCCTGTTCGCTCGCCGTAGAAACTCACCAAAGCGTAGTGAGGACACGGGGCACTTCTGGTCTGCAGGCAGCAGAGGAAGCTAAACAGTACTCCAAGCCAAGACGTGGGGGAGAGATATCGGATCCGTTCACTGTTAATACAGAGGAGTCTCTAGGGCCAGGAATTATAGCCACAGAGATGCTCCGCTTAAAGAGGGAACCAGGGCTGAAGCAGTTAACGGCGCCTGTGAGGGAGATGATTACCTGTCGGGCCTTATCCATTATATCTGACTGTAAATACTGTAAATATTCCTCTTCCCCAAGTAAAGTCCAAGTTCTGGTTAAGAACCTCGTGTCCTCTGAAATTATTGCTGCCCTGGTCCCAGAAGAAAATTGCCTGGAGACAGCCGCGATCGGATGGCGTGAAGTAAGTGAAGAGCACTACATACACAGCCACACTTCAGAGAGAGGACACGTATTGTCTGTAGGGTGCCATAGCGAGAGGGGGCTACAGCTCGCCCACGACTACCTCGCTGGGGCACCTTACAGGCTCATGGGGCAATAATACTAGGAGGAATCACTTCTTTTACCATGCTTCCTACAAACCCGGCATCTTTTTTGAGAATACTTTTAGGTGGTAGTGGCAGGGAAAGGCAGAAGAAAATGGCATTCTGCAAGTCTCCGGACATCCTCAGACTCAAAAGCAACCTCTTGTGCTGTCGAGTCAAATAGGAGACACTCGACAATTTTCTCCTGTAACTGGAGAAAAGTGAGTGCTCTTTAAGACTTTTTGTACAGAACAAACTGTTTTGGGTAGCAATCTGGATGAGGTAGATTGCTATCTTTTATACCAGGCCCTGATTGCTTTACCAGATATGGTTAAAGCATCTGGTCTGACACGTCAACGCCACCCATAAATATATTATAATCTGTGATGCAGATCAGTTTTTGTTTGTCCCTGGTGGCCTCCCTGTATCTGACTGTCACAGTGGTGTCCGCATGCAGCGTGGTCAGCATGTAGATGTCTTTCCTATCATTCTTCTTCACGGCAAAAAGTTTGTCACTTGCAAGTGAGAATGATGCCCCCTTCTACAAGTGCCTGGGCACCAATTGTGACGGAAAACCTACTCATTTTTTTCTGACTGTCCCAAATGCCTCAGTATATGCAGCACTGTGGGATTTACAGTGGGTATGGAGAGTATTCAGACCCCTTTAAATTTTTCACTCTTTGTTTCATTGCAGCCATTTTGTAAATTCTAAAAAGTTAATTTTTTTTATCATTAAAGTACACTCTGCACCCCATCTTGACTGAATAAAACCAGAAATGTAGAAATTTTTGCAAATTTATTAAAAAAGAAAAACTGAAATATCACATGGTCATAAGTATACAGACCCTTTGCTCAGTATTCGAGTAGAAGCACCCTTTTGAGCTAGTACAGCCATGAGTCTTCTTGGGAATGATGCCACAAGTTTTTCACACCTGTATTTGGGGATACTCTGCCATTCTTCCTTGCAGATCCTCCCCAGTTCTGTCAGGTTGGATGGTGAACGTTGGGGAACAGCCATTTTCAGGTCTCTCCAGAGATGCTCAATTGGGTTTAGGTCAGGGCTTTGGCTGGGCCAGTCAAGAATGGTCACAGAGTTGTTCTGAAGCCACTCCTTTTTTATTTTAGCTGTGTGCTTAGGGTCTTTGTCTTGTTGGAAGGTGAACCTTTGGCCAAGTCGGAGGTCCAGAGCACTCTGGAAGAGGATTTCATCCAGGATATCTCTGTACTTGGCCACATTCATGTGTCCTTCAATTGCAACCAGTTGTCCGGTCCCTACACCCCCATAGAATGATGCTGCCACCACCATGTTTCACTGTTGGGATTGTATTGGGCAGGTGATGAGCAGTGGCTGGTTTTCTCCACACATACCCCTTAGAATTATCACCAAAAAGTTCTCTCTTCATCTCATCAGACCAGAGAATCTTATTTCTCATAGTCTGGGAGTCCTTCATGAGTTTTTGAGCAAACTTTATGGGGGATTTCATATGTCTTGCACTGAGGAGAGGCTTCCATTGGGCCGCTCTGCCATAAAGGCCTGACTGGTGGAGGGCTGCAGTGATAGTTGACTTTGTGGAACTTTCTCCCATCTCCCTATTGCATCTCTGGAGCTCAGGAACAGTGATCTTGGGGTTCTTCTTTACCTCTCTTATCAAGGCTCTTCTCCCACGATTGCTCAGTTTGGCTGTATAGCCAGGTCTAGGAAGACTTTTGGTGGTCCCAAACTCCTTCCGTTTAAGGATTATGGAGCCCACTGTGCTCTTAGGAACCTTGAGTAATGCAGAAATTCTTTTATAACTTTGACCAGATCTGTTCCTTGCCACAATTCTGTCTCTGAGCTCCTTGGGCAGTTCCTTTGAGCTCATGATTCTCATTTGGTCTGACATGCACTGTGAGCTGTGAGGTCTTATATAGACAGGTGTGTGCCTTTCCAAATCAAGTCTATTAGTTTAATTAAACACAGCTGGACTCCAATGAAGGAGTAGAACCATCTCAAGGAGGATCACAAGGAAATGGACAGAATGTGACTTAAATATGAGTGTCTGAGCAAAGGGTCTGAATACTTATGACCATGTGATATTTCAGTTTTTCTTTTTTAATAAATTTGCAAAAAGTTCTACATTTTTGCTTTTTTCAGTAAAGATGGGATGCAGAGTGTACTTTAATGAGAAAAAAAAATGAACTTTTTAGAATTTACCAAATGGCTGCAATGAAACAAAAAGTGAAAAATTTAAAGGGGTCTGAATACTTTCCTACCCACTGTATATAGGGGGATACTAGTACAATAATTATCAGTATACACGTGGTACCCATGATGTAAAAATGCCTTCATTAGCTCCCAGACAATTTTACCTGGGATGCCAATTGTGGGGGGGGGGGGGTTTGGTGGGTTTATTTGGTGGTCCCTACCTTCATACATTGGAAAGGTGCATGTGTACTCTGATGTGCTCTCGCACATTTTATATAATTTGAGACTGTATTTGGCTCACTTGAAGGGAATAAATTGGTGGAATGACAGATGGGCCTTGAAACTCATGAGGAACTCATCAACTGCAATATTTTTCTCAAGGGTATAGAAATTTAAAAAAGAATGCTTTAGGGGGAAATTAGTGGTCTCAATTTACTAAGACAATCATAATTGGGGTCATTTCTTAGGAGGGCTTGCAAATTTGCACTAAAATGAAGGAATCTCATTAGTGTTTCATAACAGACTTGGGTCACGACAGCTGTAAATACAGGGGTCCTGTAGACAGATTTTGTTACCCAGTAGGAACAGAGAGTGGATTGTTTTTACTAAACCTATGTTAAGAGTAAGGCCCAAAAATTTTTTTATTTCAGGAACATTTGTGGAGATCCATGAACGGAATGAAAGGATGTGAGCTTTTGGGAAATATATTGTCTGGCATATAAATTTGTTTGGTGGGACTTCTGGGGTAACCAAAATTTGGAAAAATTCAAAGGAGGTAAAATTGGTGACATCTACTTTTATTCCAGGGGTTGCTTGAAATGGGAAAATTTGATGGCAAAAAGCATTGTTAGGATACCACAATGGATACCAAAACTTGGCCCTGCCTCTGGCGATTCAGCAGTGACGACTGATTCCGCTACTATTGGGCTGTGGGATCCCATGGAGGAAGAGAAGTCATCACTAGCTGAAAACTGTTCTGCTTCAGAAGAAGATTCTGTATCAGTCCCCGACCTGCTGGAGCAAGGGAGAGTATACGCTTGCTCCGCTGTGAACATTCTAAGGGCCATTATTTTATTTTATATGAATACCTAAGAAAAAAAAACCTAACCTAATCTAATACCTAAACAATAGTGTACCTAACCTAATCTAATACTAGTAAACCTAAATCTATCATAACAGTAGTAATTTTTTAAAAAAATGTATATATATTTTTTTTTACTTTTGAAGAAACTCTAACACTAAATCATAACCCTAACCCTACCTAAAGACAAAGAAAGAGAAAAAGAAAAAATTATAAAAGAAAGAAAATCTGACTGGGGGATGACGCAGGGAGGGGATGATCAGGGATGAAAAGTGTTACGCTCGCCCCCGGGCTTACTGGCGTGAGCGTGATTAGTGATTCCACTGTGCCATGAACCGAGGAGTGGCTGGAGGGGCGTAACTAAATATCAACCCGATCCGACCAAGGTCACACGGCGGCTCTGTCGACTCCGTGAACCAGGGAGGAACCGAGCAGAGGGACCAGGTGCTACTCCAGGTCAGACCCGGGTCACAGCTGTTGACCCACACCGGGGAATGCAGGAACAGGCAGGTTAGCTGGTATGCAGACAGGTGGGCACTGGCAGGCACGGCTTGTATGAAGGCAGGTGGGTACTAGCAGGCACGGCTGGAATGAAGGCAGGCGGGTGCTGACAGGCACGGCTGGAATGCAGACAGGCAGATACTGGCAGGTATGAACGCAGGCTGGATAGGGACCAGTACAGACTGGGATACAGGAACAGAGCCGCAGGTGCAGTGGACTAGCAGAGCAAAACCGCAGGAGCGGTGAACAAGCAAAGCGGAGCAAAACCGCAGGTGCGGTGAACAAGCAGAGCGGAGTAAAACCGGAGGCGCGGTGAACAAGCAGAGCGGAGCAAGACCACAGGTGCGGTGAACAAGCAGAGCAGAGCAGAACCGCAGGTGCAGTAGACAAGCGGAGCAGTGCGGAACCGCCGGAGCGGTGAACAAGCAGAGCAGAGAGGAACTGCAGGCGCGGTAAACAAGCAGAGCAGAGCGGAACCGCAGGCCCGGTAAACAAGCAGAGCAGAGTGGAACCGCAGGTGCGGCAAACAAGCGGAGCAGAGCGGCACTGCAGGAGCGGTGAGCAAGCAGAGCAGAACAGAGCAGAAGGTGAAGGCAAACAGGACAGGGCTCTGTTCTCATGGAACAGACTGGAAGATACAGGAAAATAGCTAGAACACAGGAGGTAAATACGGAGGCAGGGAAACAGAATGAGCAGAACCAGATACACACAAGGTACTTACAATGAAGTAGCGAGTGGACACAAAACTCACAAACAGAAGTCCAGAGACAACGAGTTGGAGTTACGCGCAGGTTCAGACGCTGCAGGAAAAGGGAAGGTACAAACATGGAAACAAACAAGAAACGAGCTAGGACACTGTTCAGACAGGAACTGAAACAGAATCAAGATACAGAAACGAGCCTGGGAACTCAGCCCCCAGGGTGGCGGAAACAGACAGGTAACAGGCCTGGGTATACAGCCCCCAGGGTGGCAGAACAGACAGGTAACAGGTCTGGGTATACAGCCCCCAGGGTGGCAGAACAGACTAGATAGAGGACAGAACCTGGCAATTCAGTTGCAAAGAACAAACTGAGTAAAAGTGTTGCTCAGGTAATTCCTACTGAGTGGAGGGGGTTTAAGTATCCAGTGACTCACAGCAATAGGCTGGGGACGCATTAGGACTGTGCACACAGTAGTTATAAGAAACAAGCAGAAAGCCACGCCGATGCCCTAAGCAATCAGACAAGAGACATGGACAGAGCAGGTACTGAAACAAAGAATGCAGCATGAACTGACAGGTAAGATTGCGGTCTTGCATAGTGGGAGGTGGTGCACCATGCAAGCACGCCACCAGGGATGTTACAGTACCCCCCCTTTACGCCCCCTCTTCCTCCAGCCAGCAAGGATTTTCTGCAGAGAATTTGGAGGCCGATCCTTCTCCTCAAGAAGATTTCCTCTTCTGTCCACTAGAGGGAACAAAACTGGTCTCATCATCTTGGTAGCTAGGATGCTTCCTTCCATCGGGCCATCCTCAGCAACAGATGAAGTGGGTGAGGTACCAGGAACAGGACACTGGAAAGTCTCTCTCCATTTATTAATATCGGGTTGCACCCCAAAGGATTCACTGGACAACTGGAGATCTTCCACCGGGTTGGAGGGATGCAGAGACTCCGGGGAAACCACCGCTTTAACGTACACTTTGCCAAGCTTACTGGATGAAGTGGGCGAAGTACCAGGTACAGGATGCAGAAAAGTCTCTCTCCATTTGTTATTAGGTGGAACCCGGAGGATTCAGGACACAACTGGAAGTCCTCCGCCAGGTTGGAGGGGTGCAGAGACTTGGGGGTAACCACCGCCTTGACAGACACTTTGCCAAGCTTATTGGATGAAGTGGGCGAAGTACCAGGTACAGGGTGCAGAAAAGTCTCTCTCCATTTGTTATCAGGTAGCACCCCGGAGGATTCAGGAGACAACTGGAGGTCCTCCGCCTGTTTGGGGGGGTGCAGAGACTTGGAGGTAGCCACCGCCTTGATGGACTTATTGCCAGATTTGTTAGAGATGGAGAATCCTTGCTAAGGGACCAACCTCAGTCCAGTCTCTGAGATGACACGTCTGCGAGGCGGGGCGGTGCCTAAAGCCAGATCATTGGTACAATCGTCGAGACTGTGTGGGGACAATGCCTCCGTTCCCTTCCTTCGGAGACTTCAGCGCACTGCGAGTCAGCGACTGGCAGATCTGGTGAAGAAGAAGAAGAAACTGCTGTCCTGCAGATATGGGGACTGGACACCCCTTGCACCTCAGCAGTCCCCCAGGAAACACTATGCAGGATCTCCAGACCTGAGCAGGCACTAGATCTCTCGGCTCTGGACGACCTGTGGGCAAACCAGACAGCACCTGGAATGTGAACTTCTTCATGTGTAATGCTCCAATCTGGAGCTTAATTTGTACAGACATACTGTATTTTGACTGTTTCTGAGTAGGGCTCGTCCTTCCGCAGACAATGCCCAAACCGGCTTCTGGAGTTGTCGAACGGGAATCAGACACTGACTATTCAAGGCTTTAAGCCCGAAACTTCCGGTTAATCCAAGGCCTTCACTTGCCACGGAGACAGTCATGGTCATCTGTGGAGAGGAAACACTAACGCCAAGGGCAGCCTCTCCTACAAGCCTAATGTCTTGGGATTCTCCAACCTTCGCTGGACAAAGACCGTCAGCAGATCCCAAACAACCGCAGCGGGACAGCAATCCGATTTTGTGACTGTGTTCTGGCCTCTGCTTTGCCTGACAAACATAGTCATCCTTCATGGATTCTGTGGGGAGAGCTGCCTCTACAGGCTGGGGAACAGGAGGTCTTTGGGAGGACAGAACCTGGCGTGACGGTTTACCTCTACACCTTGCACGTCTGGACTGCCTCTTGAGGTTTGGAAGGGAAGTATTCTGTTGAGCATTGTCATCCTGTGTGGATTCTGTGTGGGCAGCAGTCTCTTCAGGCTGGAGAACTGGTAGGCTACCTACACACATCACCCATCGGGGCTGCTCCAGGATATTGGGAAGGGAAGCTTTAGCAGAAGCTTCAGGATTAGGGTCATCGAAGACCATTTGAAAGGCCACCAGGAAGGCCTGCAGGTCAGAGACGATAGGATTCCATGCTTCCCATAGGGGGGTGATCCATTTCAAGGCATCACCCGCTAGGTAGGACATCATGAATGCTACTTTAACCCAATCAGTAGGAAAATAGAGAGCATAGAACTTGAAATGCAGCATGCATTGCTCCACAAATGCACGGCTTAGTTTTGGATCCCCATAGTACCGTGGTGGATCCGCAGGAACGAGTGCTGATAGATCCATTTGGGCTGGGCCACAGCTTGAGAAAAAATTTTTTCTTGGTGCACGTATTCGCCAGACAAGGATTCAAAATGTCTCTGAGAGCGAAGGGCTGTGGGGCTCAACGGGATCCATGTCCTGAGCAAACTGTTATACTCGCGCCTGGACTGACTGGCGTGAGCGTGATTATTGATCCCACTGTACCATGAACCAAGGAGTGCCTGGAGGGGCATAACTAAGTATCAACCAGATCCAACCAAGGTCACACATCGGCTCAGTCGACTCCGTGAACCAGGGAGGAACCGAGCAGAGGGACCAGGTGCTACTCCAGGTCAGACCCCGGTCACAGCTGTTGACCCACACCGGGGAATGCAGGAACAGGCAGGTTAGCTGGTATGCAGACAGGTGGGCACTGGCAGGCACGGCTGATATGAAGGCTGGTGGGTACTAGCAGGCAAGGCTGGTATGAAGGCAGGCGGGTGCTGACAGGCACGGCTGGAATGCAGCCAGGCAGATGCTGGCAGGTATGAACACAGGCTGGATAGGGACCAGTACAGACTTGGATACAGGAACAGAGCCGCAGGTGCGGTGGACTAGCAGAGCAAAACCGAAGGAGCGGTGAATAAGCAGAGCGGAGCAAAACCGCAGGTGTGGTGAACAAGCAGAGCGGAGCAAAACCGCAGGCGCGGTGAACAAGCAGAGCGGAGCAAAACCACAGGTGCGGTGAACAAGCAGAGCAGAGCAGAACTGCAGGTGCGGTAAACAAGCGGAGCAGTGCGGTACCGCCAGAGCGGTGAACAAGCGGAGCGGAACCGCTGGCGCGGTAAACAAGCGGAGCAGAGCGGAACTGCCGGAGCGGTGAACAAGCAGAGAAGAGTGGAGCCGCAGGGGCGGTAAACAAGCAGAGCGGAACCGCAGGTGCGGTAAGCAAGTGGAGCAGAGAGGAACCGGAGGTGCGGTAAACAAGCGGAGCAAAGCGGAACCGCCGGAGCTGTCAGCAAGCAGAGCAGAACAGAGCAGAAGGTGAAGGCAGACAGGACAGGGCTCTGTTCACATGGAACAGACTGGAAGATACAGGAAGATAGCTAGAACACAGGAGGTAAATACGGAGGCAGGGAAACAGAACGAGCAGAACCAGATACACACAAGGTACTTACAATGAAGTAGCGAGTGGACACAAAACTCACAAACAGAAGTCCAGAGACATCGAGTTGGAGTTAAGTGCAGGTTCAGACACTGCAGGAAAAGGGAAGGTACAAACATGGAAACAAACAAGAAACGAGCTAGAACACTGTTAAGACAGGAACTGAAACAGAAACAAGATACAGAAACGAGCCTGGGAACTCAGCCCCCAGGGTGGTGGAAACAGACAGGTAACAGGCCTGGGTATACAGCCCCCAGGGTGGCAGAACAGACACGTAACAGGTCTGGGTATACAGCCCCAAGGGTGGCAGAACAGACTAGATACAGGACAGGACCTGACAATTCAGTTGCAAAGAACAAACTGAGTGAAAGTGTTGCTCAGGCACCTCCTACTGGGTGGAGGGGGTTTAAGTATCCAGTGACTCACAGCAATAGGCTGGGGACACATTAGGACTGTGCACACAGTAGCTATAAGAAACAAGCAGAAAGCCACGCCGACGCCCTAAGCAATCAGACAAGAGACATGGACAGAGCAGGTACTGGAGCAAAGAGTGCAGCATGGACTGACAGGTAAAATTGTGGTCTTGCATAGTGGGAGGTGGTGCACCATGCAAGCACGCCGCCAGGGATGTTACAAAAAGGAGTTTGGGGAAGAATTTATTGAAACTGATTTAGAAATTTGATTCTTTTTTATCTGACAGGATAGCACTTGAACGTAGTGTTTGTCTCTTCTCTCCCAAAAAAACTACAAGGGGGAGAAGAGAAAGACACAGCTCAAGTATTGTCATTTTTACAAAATATTTTGTTTTGTTTCCCCCCCATTTTACTTCAGGAAAAGGGCGAGAGGGGTCAGGGGTTGTTTCTAGTACCAAGGTATTGTGGGGGCCTGGGAACACCATTTCTCTCTCTGACATATTAGATCATGTCAGAGGAGAGAGAAATTATTCTTAAATACCACTTTTTTTTTAAGAGACCCTGGAGAATGGCCCCAATTGTGTTTTCCAGGGTCTCAGCTACCAGGGATTATATGATGCAGGGGAGAGCTATTCATTTACTTCTCAGCAAAAGCGGCGCTGAGAAATAAGGGCCCTTAACTACCCCCATTAAAATGCATTATCGTCGGTCGTTAAGAGGTTAAAAAGCAGGGAGATTATGTCAAAAATTGATGTATTAAAATAAATTCTACAGTGTGGATATTTTAGGACTTACCCTCATAAATATCTTAACCCCAGAACGTGGCCCTGTCATGTTGCTGTCAGTGGACCGGTGAACATACTGTAGTTGCCATTCATTTGTATGGGAGTTGTATGGGAGTTCTTCTTCACTGACTGCCAGCAAACGACATGATCCCATTCTCAAGATAGATGCAGGTCCCATTGATTGGACCATGTCTACTGTACATTTATGTCATTGTGTCCGCTGGGAATACTCCTTTAAAGAGTGTTCTGAATCAATACAGAAAGTATTTTGAAGAATTACATAACTTCATTATACAAAGCATAATCTTAACTTGCTGAAACTGGAATACCCATTTTGTAACATCATACAATATAAAACACTCCATGTATCAATATATGCAATGTCGATAGGTTTTTCAGCAACTGTAACCTTCTTATACATTGCATTCATACCTAGGGGAACATGCCAAAAAGTCTATCCTTAGTTCTTTGTATCACTAAATGGGTTCAAGCGGCAAATGCAGACAAAAAAGACAAAAGCGTCATTCTGCAAATATGAATTGCAAGAAAAAAAAATAAAAGTAACCAAAAATACATAACCTTGAATAGTACCTGGATAAATGTTCACTGTGTAGCAATATCTGCTATTCATAGCAACACGCTGTAGCTAAGCATGCAATATTCTACAACATGTCATGAAATATTGCTCCTCTAATGTTAAACTCTTAAGTTCATGATGTACTGGGAAACAGTATTGTTTCACATGAATAGCTACAAAGAAAGCTATATCATTGAATAAAGCCCATGTCTTCTACTGGTTGGACTGGGCAGTAGAGATGAGCGGTGTTCGACTAGAACTGTTCGCCAATCTCAAATTCGAGCTGTTTTGGGCGGTGTTCGAGTTGTTCGACGAACCCGAACGATTTGCAAAAAATTCGGCTGTTCGAGGTTATGTTCGATAACTGTTCGTGCACCAAAAGCGTGTCCTGCATGTCTGGCGCTATTTAGAGCACCAATCATGCAGGGATTGTCTGCCGCTCACTGTAATGCCACAGACATGGTGGTTGTGGCATTACAGTGGTAGCCCAAATCGATGGGAACAGTGCTCACAGTGAAACATGAAAAGCCGGCAATTCAGCAGCGGCATACACCAGTACCCGACAATTTAGAACAGAAAGAATAGAGTATCACACATAGATTAGATAGATAGAAACATGTCAGTCACACATATAAGAAGTACAGTGACAGTGTTGGTTACTGTACTTGTCATTTAGTGTAAAGGATTTATTAAAAAAAATAATAGTGCTTTCATGCACCGTCTCTTGGCATTTCAGCAGCGGTACCCGACAATTTACAATTGAAGGAATAGAGAATCACACATAGATTAGATAGATAGAAACATGTCAGTCACATATACAGTCATATGAAAAAGTTTGGGCACCCCTATTAATCTTAAGCTTAATGTTTTATAAAAAATGGTGTTTTTGCAACAGCTATTTCAGTTTGATATATGTAATAACTGTTGGACACAGTAATGTTTCTGCCTTGAAATGAGGTTTATTGTACTAACAGAAAATGTGCAATCTGCATTCAAACAAAACTGCCATCCAGCTTGCCATGCCGCACACACTGAGAAGCGCAGGCTTGCTTGTGCTCCTCAGTGTCTCGCTGTGACGGCATAAAGATGAGCCGAGTTCATGTCCAATTAACTCGGCTCACCTCATGCACGTCACTGACAGCATGGGAAAATTCTCCTGCACTCAGCGCTTCAGCGTGAGAATTCTCCCACGCTGTCAGTGACGTACATGAGGTGAGCTGAGTTCATTGGACATGAGCTCACCTCATGCACGTCACTGACAGCGTGTGAAAATTCTCCTGCACTCAGCGCTTCAGCGTGAGAATTCTCCCATGCTGTCAGTGACGTACATGAGGTGAGCTGAGTTCATTGGACATGAGCTCACCTCATGCACGTCACTAACAGCGTGGGAAAATTCTCACGCTGAAGCGCTGAGTGCAGGAGAATTTTCCCACGCTGTCAGTGACGTGCATGAGGTGAGCTGAGTTCATTGGACATGAGCTCGCCTCATACACGTCACTGACAGCGTGGGAAAATTCTCACGCTGAAGCGCTGAGTGCAGGAGAATTTTCCCACGCTGTCAGTGACGTACATGAGTGAGCTGAGTTCATTGGACATGAGCTCACCTCATGCACGTCACTGACAGCGTGGGAAAATTCTCACGCTGAAGTGCTGAGTGCAGGAGAATTTTCCCACGCTGTCAGTGACGTGCATGAGGTGAGCTGAGTTCATTGGACATGAGCTCACCTCATGCACGTCACTGACAGTGTGGGAAAATTCTCACGCTGAAGTGCTGAGTGCAGGAGAATTTTCACACGCTGTCAGTGACGTGCATGAGGTGAGCTGAGTTCATTGGACATGAACTCACCTCATGCACGTCACTGACAGCGTGGGAAAATTCTCACGCTGAAGCGCTGAGTGCAGGAGAATTTTCCCATGCTGTCAGTGACGTACATGAGGTGAGCTCAGTTCATTGGACATGAGCTCACCTCATGCACGTCACTGACAGCGTGGGAAAATTCTCACGCTGAAGCGCTGAGTGCAGGAGAATTTTCCCATTCTGTCAGTGACGTGCATGAGGTGAGCCGAGTTCATTGGACATGAACTCGGCTCATCTTTATGCCGTCACAGCCAGACACTGAGGAGCGCAAGCATGCCTGCGCTTCTCCGCGTCTGCGGGATGACAGGCTGGATGGCAGATTTCTGTTGCGGTCCAGCCTGTCATCTCGATGTAGCAGAGCTGGAGCTGTCCTGGGAACCATCGAAAGGTAAGGATGATGTTGCTTTATTATTTTTCTTTTATTGCAGGAGATCGTTGGCTTCAGCTGGAATGGGCATGATGGTAAGTATGGTTTAATTTAGAACAATAAAGAATTGTGTGTTTATTTCAATTAAAGGACTTTATTCTGGGTGTTCGTGTTTTTTTTTAACTTTGACTATGGGGTTAGTAATGGGGGTGTCTTATAGACGCCTCTCCATTACTAACCTGGGCTTGATGTCAGCTGGCATTATAAGCTGACATCAACCCCAGCCCTATTACCCCACTGCCACCGCTACAGGGCAGTGGGAAGAGCGAGGCTAATGCCAGAATTGGCGCATCCTATGGATGCGCCATTTCTGGGACGGCTGACGGCTGGTGTTTCTAGCCTGGGAGGGGGCCAATATTCATGGCACCCTTCCTGGGCTATTAATATCAGCCCCCAGCTGTCTGCCTAGCCTTTGCTAGCTATTAAAATAGGGGGGACCCACGTCATTTTTTTGGGGGGTCCCCCATTTTAATAGCTAGTAAAGGCTAGGTATTCAGCTGGGGGCTGATATTAGAAGCCTGGGAAGCTCCATGGATATTACCCCCTTCCCAGGCTTCAATCATCTGCCCCAGCCATCTGCTTAACCTCCGCTAGAGACTAAGATTACGGGGAACCCCACGCCAATTTTTTTTTAATAAATCCTTTATTTTAACACTAAATGACAAGTACAGTAACCAACACTATCACTGTACTTCTTATATATGTGACTGACATGTTTCTATCTATCTAATCTATGTGTGATGCTCTATCTTTCTGTTCTAAATTGTCGGGTACCAATGCTGAATTGCCGGCCGGCTTTTTTAAAGAAACAGTGCATGAAAACACTATTATTTTTTTAAATAAATCCTTTACACTAAATGACAAGTACAGTAAGCAACACTGTCACTGTACTTATTATATATGTGACTGACATGTTTCTATCTATCTAATCTATGTGTGAAGCTCTATTCTTTCTGTTCTAAATTGTCGGGTACCGCTGCTGAATTGCCGGCTGGCTTTTTTAAAGAGACGGTGCATGAAAACACTAATATTTTTTTTAATAAATCCTTTACACTAAATGACAAGTACAGTAACCAACACTGTCACTGTACTTCTTATATATATGACTGACATGTTTCTATCTATCTAATCTATGTGTGATGCTGTATTCCTTCTTGTCTAAATTGTCGGGTACCGGTGTATGCCGCTGCTGAATTGCGGCCGGCTTTTTTAAAGAGAGCGTCTTCTGAGCAGTTTGTCAGCTTTTGGACACCTTTGAAGGTATTTTCTATGTGTTTCTATGTGTTTTTGTTTGCCTGCCATTGGTTTTAACGGTGTTCGACGGTGTTCTAAGGTGTTCGACGAACAGTTTGACGAACAGTTCCTCTAACATCCCGGTGTTCGACGAACCGAGCCGAACCCGAACACTACGGGGGTGGCTCAACACTACTGGCAGACATAAAATAGTTTGTTTTCTAAAAGATTTTTCCACGTTTATGTACAATTATGGTATTAATATTACCCATCTGTGCACAATGATTGTGCAGACTTGTGTTTAAGTTTCTTTAATCGTGCTGTTATTTTTTCCTCTTATAATGCCGTCATTTGAGTTTATTCAGTTTTGTGCTAGGTATTTTGCTGTTTCCTTTTAAAACTTTTGGTGTTTCCTTTTAAATTTTATCCCTTTTTCTTTTTATAACAGTAAACCTCTCTGAAGTGAGACCAATTTCTTTTTGTCTTGGGAGAGGAATTTTGCCTTTTACTTGTCTGATGTAGAGTTCTAGCTGCTCAACAGTCCTGAGTCTTTGCTCAATTTTTCTTTCGTAATGCGACAAATGCTTTCTATCGGTGAAAGGTCTTGACTGCAAGCTACCAGTTCATCATCTGAACTCATGTTCTTTGAAGCCACCTTGCTATGAAGGGTGCAGTATGTGGTTTAGCATAGACACTTGAAATATTCAAGGCTTTACCTGAAACAGACAATGTGTGGATGGGAGCATATGTTTTTTTAAATACCCTATATAGTAGCCAACATTGATAGTGCCTTTCAAGATGTGTAAGCTGAGCTTAGGCACTAATGCAATCTCATACCATCAGAAATGCAGGCTTTTGAACTGTGCGCTGATAACAAGCTAGATGGTCCTTCTCTTCTTGAGTTCTTAGGACATTGCTTCCGTGGTTTCCATAAAGAATTTCAAACTTTGATTCATACGACCACAGAACAGTTTTCCATTTTGCCTTAGTCTATTGTAAATGAGCTCTGCTCCATAGAAGACAACAGAATTTGTAGAAATATGGTGTTTTCTTTGCATGATCAAGCTATAATATGTATTTGTGAATTGCATGGGAAACTGTGTTCAAAGACAATGATTTCTGAAAGCATTCCTTAGCCCCTGGAGTAATTTGCATGACCAGTTCATGCCTGTTTGTAATGTAGTGCCGCCTAAGAACCCATAGATCATGAGTATCCAATATTGACTGTCGATCTTGTCCTTTGTGCACAGGGATTTTTCCAGAATCTCTGAATCTTATCTTGATATTGTTTATGGTGGGATATTCGAACTCTTAGCAATTTTACATTAAAGAATATTTTTATGAAATGGTTCCACAATTAGACACAGTAGTTCACATATTGGTGAACCTCTGACCATCTTTGCTTCTGAGAGACTCTGCCTCTCTAACATGCTAAGTCATATGACTTAGTTGAAAATTGACCCTCCAGCTATTGTTAATTAGTACCACTTACATTTCCAGTCTTTTGTTAACCCAACTGTTTTGACATGTGTTGATGCCATCAATTTCTAAATAAATAATTTTTTTCAAATGGAATAGAAAAATGTCTAACTTTCATCTTCTGATTAGTGATGAGCAAGCATGTTCATTTAACCTTTTAAATAAGCACGCTCGGGTACTCGCCGAGTAGTTTCGGCATGCTCGGCATTTCAGTTTCTACTGCCACGGCTGCATGTGTGGCGGCAGTTGCACACCTGTGACACATGTAGGGATTGCCTGTTTGTCAGGTAATCCCTACATGTGTCACAGCTATGTAACAGCCGCGACAAATGCAGCCACGGCGGCTGAAACTGAAATGCCGAGCACATCAAAACTACTCGGCGAGTACTTGAGTGTGCTCATTTAAAGGGTTAAATGAGCACGCGCGCTCATCACTACTTCTGATCTGTGTTCTATGTTCTGCTGTAAATAAAACATAGTTTTAAGGAATTTCAAAATAATTGCATTCTTGTTTTACTTATATTTTACAGAGGGTTGGAAACCTTTTTGAAATTGGAGTTGTATTACTTTATATTTAAAAATAACCCATAGTTTTGCAGAAGAGATGGTGCAAAATTGATTTGCAGGTCCATAGACCTCATCAGTAATCGCTGGCCACTGGCATGAATTCCTGAGAACCACTTCTTACCCAATGACATCTGTGAGTCTTCATTTGATGTGTGTCATGCTGCAACAATGATATCGTGCCATTCTGATAATTTAAAAAAGAGGTGTGGATTCTGGGAGATAAGAGGCAATTCTCAGGGTTCTCTTACAGTGGCCTCAGAAAAACTCACTAAGCAGATGGATGAGGTCTTGTGAATAGTGATGAGTGAGCACTAAAATGCTCGGGTACTCCTTGCTCGGGTCAAGCAAATTGGAATGCTCGAGTGCTTCGTCCGAGTAACGAGCCCAATGTAAGTCTATGGGAAACTCGAGCATTTTTCTGGCGCCCCCCGGCAGTCTGCAGAGAGCCTAAAAATTGCCCAAATCGATGGGAACAGTGCTCAAATGAAATGAGGAAGACCCCTAGAAGCATCTCTGACTCCCAGGTCACTGCTGTCAACAACGTTGTCAGAGGTATTATGCCACTTTTACGGACTCACAATAAAACATACAAAAACGAAACCAAAATGGATTTTCCTGGGAAAAATGTTAAGGAACATCCTTTCCATGGTAATGACTTGTATATAAAGGCAAAATAAATAACCAAAAGCAAAAATGCTCCTCCACACCTTGGGCTATGTTCACACATAGCGTTTTTGATGCGTTTTTGCACTTTGCATTGCTTTCAACAGTGAAAAATAAATTCACCAGGAAATGTCATTTTAACATTTTACTACCTTAACTGGCCATGTGGTGTGTGTGAGACATCATCAGGCACATCCTGTCTCATTTCTGAAGGAGGGACTCTGAAAGTCACAAATACTATTTTTATAGGACCATGAGGCGGCCCTTTCTGTTCTTAAAGGGTAAGCAGTCGGCTATGCTTTGTTGTTCCCATTATTAAAGAGTGTGTCTCCTATAATGTTATTGGGTATGCAGTGACTGCAAGGGCTGCCAAAAATTTGGACGCACCTCTATACCCCTTTGAAGAGAAATAGAGGAGGGTCTCAGTAAAAAAAAAATGTTCCCATTATAAAGGAGTGGGTCTCCTATAGTGGTAATGCCCATGCAGTGACTGCAAGGGCTGCCAAAATTTTGGAAAAACCCCAATACCATTTTAAAGACATAGAGCTGGGCCACAGTAATGACATGCTCCCATTAGAAATGAGTGGTTCTCCCATACTGTGTGCCAAATGCAGTGAATGCAACGGCTGCCAAAAATTTGGAGGAACTTCAATGTCCCTTGCAAGAGACAAAGAGTTAGGAGGGCCTCCTGAAAACAATGTTCCCAGTTTTAGGAAGTAAGTCTCCCATACTGTTTGCCTATGTAGTGAATGCAATGGCTGCCCAAAATTTGATCTCCAATGTCCCTTGCAAGAGACTTAGAGGTCGGAGGGCCTCCTGAAAACAATGTTCCCATTTTTAGGAAGTGGGTCTCCCAAACTGTTGGCCTATGCAGTGAATGCAACAGCTGCCAAAAATTTGGAGGAACTTCAATGTCCCTTGCAAAAGACGTAGAGGTTGGAGGGCCTCCTGAAATCAATGTTCCCATTTTTAGGAAGTGGGTCTCCCATACTGTTTGCCTATGCAGTGAATGCAATGGCTGCCAAAAATTTGATCTCCAATGTCCCTTGCAAGAGACTTAGAGGTCAGAGGGCCTCCTGAAAACAATGTTCCCATTTTTAGGAAGTGGGTCTCCCATACTGTTTGCCTATGCAGTGAATGCAATGGCTGCCAAAAATTTAGAGGAACTCCAGCGTCCCTTGCAAGAGACATAGAGGTCGGAGGACCTCCCGAAAACAATGTTCCCATTTTTAGGAAGTGGGTCTCCCATACTGTTTGTTATGCAGTGAATTCAACAGCTGCCAAAAATTTGGAGGAACTCCAATGCCCCTTGCAAGAGACATAGAGGTTGGAGGGCCTCCTGAAAACAATGTTCCCATTTTTAGAAAGTGGGTCTCTTATACTGTTTGCCTATGCAGTGAATGCAACGGTTGGCAAAAATTTGGAGGAACTCCAATGTCCCTTGCAAGAGACGTAGAGGTCAGAGGGGCCTCCTGAAAACAATGTTCCCATTTTAAAGAAATTGGTCTCCCATTCTCTTTACCTATGCAGTTACTGCACCGGATGCCAACAATTTGGAGGAACTCCAATGCCCCTTGCAAGAGATGTAGATATGGTTATATAGTAGATATTGTGGTGATATGGTGGTGGAGGATGAGGAAAAGGAGGAGGACAAGAGCAAATAGACAAAATCAGGAAGCGTATACCCATGTCTGGGTGTGAAGACAGAGGTGCATGGGAATAGAGATATACCTCCCCAAAAAAACCCACTGTATTTGAGTTTATGCTGCGCTGCTATCATTCGGTGGTGTTGAGAAGTCTGGTCCAATCCAGCCCTTGTTCATTTTTATAAGAGTCAGCCTGTCAGCATTTTCAGTTGACAGGCAGATACGCTTATCGGTTATAATTCCACCAGCGGCACTAAAAACCGGCTCTGACAAAACGCTAGCGGCAGGGCAGGCCAGGATCTCCAAGGCGTAGAGAGCCAGTTCATGTAGTGCTGCAAGTGCTTCCAACTTCTGACTGATGTGCCCATTTCAGAGATGGAAGCTGAAGAGGAGGAGGAGGTGCAGGAGCTGTAGAATGTGGGTGCAACCCTGATTGACACAGGGCCCGCAATCCTCGGTGTTGGGTGGGTGTGTTCCATCCCAAGGTCTGACTGGGTCCCGGGTTCCACTATATTAACCCAGTGTGCCATCAGCGAGATGTACCATTTCTGCCCACAAGCACTTGTCCACATGTCCGTGGTTAGGTGGACTTTCCCAGTAACTGCGTTGTTGAGGGCGCGGCTAATGTTCTGGGACATGTGCTCGTGTAATGTGGGGACGGCACACCGGGAGAAATAGTGGTGGCTGGGGACCGAGTACTGAGGGACAGCCACCATCAGATTGCGGAAAGCTTCCATCTCCACTAGCCTAAAAGGCAATATTTCGAGTGCAAGCAGTCGCGAAATGTGTGAATTTAGTAGTGTGGACTGTGGAGTGTTGGCTGCGTATTTGCGCTTGCGTTCCAAGGACTGGGGTAGGGACAACTGAACGCTGCACTGGGACAAGGAAGTGTACGTGCTTGCTGATGGTACTAGTTGAAAGTGTGCACCGACAAGTGCAGGGCGGGAGGCATCTTTGCGTGTGCCATGGACAGGGGAAAGGCGTGCACGCGGAAGAAGCAGTGGTGTACCCAACACACTGTTTCTGGATTCTGGGGTTTGGCCCACTTAGTAGGGTGCTTTGCTGCCATGTGCCTGATCATACTGGTGGTGATCAGGCTGCTAGTTTTGCTACCCCTGCTGATGCTGGCCTGGCAAGTTGTGCAAATGGCCTTTTAGGGGTTATCTGCAGAGTCTTTGAAAAACAACCAGATTCGGGAAGACCTAACAGTTGAACTGGTAACTTCCGTTGTGCTGGTCTTACAGGGAACGCTTTCCTGCCTTGTGTCTGCAGCCACCACACTGCTTCTTCCTGCCTGTTGTGGTGCTACACCTTCCTCCCCCTGTGTGCGGCTGTCCTTGCTCTGCATGTCCTCCTGCCAGATTGGTCAGTTACTACATCATCCACCACCTCACCTTCCACTTCTGCTCCCTGGTCCTCCTCCTGACTTTCTGGTAATTGTGTCTCATTATCATCGACATCCACCTCTTGCGATAGTAAGTGCACTTTCCCACCGTTGCCTTCATGTGACTGTGGCTACTCAAATATTTGGGCATCGCTACATGCGTTCTCCTCTTGACTCGCTTGAAGCTGGCCGGGCGAGAGGCCCAAATCTACAAATGGAAAAGTGAACAGCTCTTCTGAGTGTCCAAGTGTGGGATCAGTTGTCTCCAGGCACTTGGCATGGTGGGAGGAAGGAGGATCAGGGTGAGGAATATGCAGACCAGACTCACGGCTACTGAGACATGACTGTGTGGAAGACAGGGTGGTAGTGGTGGTGGCAAAGTGACTGGAAGCATTATCTGCTATCCAACCAACAACCTTTTGACATTGCTCTGGGTTCAATAGTGGTGTGCTGCGGTCCCCTAGCAATTGGAAGGTCAGGTGACAAGATGTGGGTGTTTGTTGTGGCACAATTTCAGCTTGCCTACGGCCTCGTCCTCTGCATGCACCATCACCATCATGTCCACTTCCCCATCCCTTGCCATGCACCTTGCCCATTTTAAATGAAGGACAGTATTCTCCACATTCACTAGAAATGACTGATCTTGGAAAGCAGTTATATGTGATACATCTGACAGAGAACCACGGTTTTAAATAGCAGGCCTGTAATTTACTAATATTATTCTACACAAAGACCTAGTGCGAATAGCTTGACTGACACACTGCAACAAAATGGAAGGCAAAAATGGCTGATTTTGGAACACTGTTATAAATACATATATAAATTACAAATAATTACGGACATAGATAATTCCCAGATGATAAGGGATATAGTACTTGAACACTCTCAACAATACACATGCAAGGCAAAGGATATAATGTCAAAAAAGATGGCTGCAAAGACAAGAAGCAATATCAACATGTATAAGTGTAATAAATACAGTATGTCCCAGAGAAACTCCTACGAGATGGACATGGGAACAAGGTGGATAATAAATATGTCCCAGAGAAACTCCTACGAGATGGACATGGGAACAAGGTGGAACTCATACAATAAAATAAAATACCCTGGAATGGGTCTGAAATTAGTAAAGGATAGCCAAAAATAGATAAAGCTAGAAAATAATAGGACCTCAGACTACCTATCTCCCAAGGGGCTATATGGAACACACCTCCTGACTGGACAGTAAGACATTACCCATAATGTCAGCTCACATGAAGAGAGGGAGATTTTAGAAAATGCCAGGGGGACGCTGAGAGAACCTCACGTGTATCGCCGTGACCCACACGGCTTCGTCAGGGGAATATGTTCTCCATAATTGTTCAATTCTTTTTATACCATCATAATTAAAGGTAAGTGCTTACCGATCGTGGTTAGCGCAGTACGGCCGGACAGGACCTTCTCTTTTGACCAGTCGTGTGGAATACGGTCGGTTTGCACATGATGGAATGGACTTAGGTATTCTTGTCCCTCCTCTCCTATATGAACTGGTGAGGACCATGGACAGCCTGCCTCACAGTGGAACACTGCCATCATACAATACTGCCCATTGGAGTGGCATGTCAGAGGGATCTCATGACCTTCTAATGAGGGGCATGTAATGTGGATATGGAGGAGGTTCAAGACCATGATGGATTTTGAAATGCATATGCCCCTATTTCTCTCTTCTGTTTGAGAGCCGTATGAGTTGGGACTGGTACTGTGCACCCATGATGATCCTATGTACTATATACCTAACGTATTTCATATTGGGACTCATGTTGGGCCTATGGGCAATTCTTCTATAATGGATATTCCTTCGGTGCATTATTTTAAATACATATTCTATTAATATTCTCAACTAAATAACATAATTTCCTAGGGGGACCCTCATACTTGATATATATTAGCTTGAGGTTGGCATGCCAGCCTGATAAACCATCTGGAGCATATTCATTTGTTGTTCTATATATGTTGCAAAATATAACTGGTGCTATTATGGATGAATTTATCCTTGCACCTTTTTCATTGTACTCGCTAAGCATTGTCATCCTTAGCTGTATGCGGTGAGGGCAGTCTGTCCCACATCATATGTGACCAATACGTGTCAGTGCCAGCTATGTAGGAAGCATACTATATTGTGTTTCACATGACTTTTTCCATGTTGAGTTGCTGGCTGCGTATCCTCAGGTGGATGTTTACAAATCTGCCCATATGATTTTTTTTCTCCGTACTTTGTGTTGGGACTTAATGTACTGACATACATATTACTTTGAAATATCTACCACGCATCTCCACATGGGTGTATACGTACCCGCCCATCGGGCGCCACATATACACGCCCCCTCTCCTTCTTCTAATTCAGAGCTGTATGAGTTGACGTATTACCCATATCGTCACTTTTGGCCAAGTGACTTCCGGCCCAGGCCTGCCGTACTGCGCTAACTACGACCGGTAAGCACTTACCTTTAATTATGATGGTATAAAAAGAATTGAACAATTATGGAGAACACATTCCACTGACGAAGCCGTGTGGGTCACGGTGATACACGTGGGGTTCTCCCAGCGTCCCCCCTGGCATTTTTTAAAAACACTCTCTCTTCATGTGAGCTGACATTATGCTTAATGTCTTACTGTCCAGTCAGGAGGTGTGTTCCATATAGCCCCTTGGGAGATAGGTAGTCTGAGGTCCTATTATTTTCTAGCTTTATCTATTTTCGGCTATCCTTTACTATTTTCAGACCCTTTACACCAGATTGGTGGTTTGATTGATAATCATGGCGCTTCTACATATATGTTCATGGGTAATTTATTCTATTGTATGAGTTCCACCTTGCTCCCATGTCCATCTGGTAGGAGTTTCTCTGGGACATATTTATTACACCTTTACATGTTGATATTGCTTCCTGTCTTTGCAGCCATCTTTTTTGACATTATATCCTTTGTCTTGCTTGTGTATTGTTGAGAGTGTTCAAATACTATATCCCTTATCATCTGGGAATTATCTATGTCCGTTGTTGTCAGTTGAACATTTTGGGGTTCATATACATGATTGCTATTGGTATTTGTCATGTGGAGGACAGCCTGTATACCATGTCTATGGTTTTTTAAATGATTTTAATATGTGTTGTTCAATAAATCTTTTTGTTATTTTCTCTATTGGAGGTGTGCTCATCCCTAAGTAGTGTCTCTCTCTCTGTTACATTATCATATATGATATGTCTGACAGAGAACCACGGTTTTAAATAGCAGGACTCTAATTTACTAATATTATTCTACACAGAGACCTAGTGTGAATAGCTTGACCGACACACTGCAACGGAATGGAAAAGGAGGCCAATATTTTCCAGGTTCAGTTAAAATTTCTGGATTTTTATCACTGAAATATGGAACAGATCTGGCTGTATTCTGCAGTGCTAATGACTCGCCCCCTGGGCCTATTGTGGACTTGTGTGGGATACCCGGAGCCGGGTCTCTGGGGGTTGTAGAGTCCGTGGCGGTGACCCGGTCCCGTGGCTCAGGGTGGTCAGGCCAATGGCGGTATTTTGTGGGTTTTAGGTTAATTGTCCGAATACGCCACCCGTGGATTGCGGTCAGTGCGGACCGCCGCTGCAAGGCTGACCGCTGGGGCTGATGGTGTATGCAGCTGAGGTAGTGTGACTTCCCACGGGAAGAGTGCAGCCCCAGGGCAGAGAATGTGGACGATGGGAGTGATGGTGCGCGGGCGTCCCAGCACTAGTAGTGCTGGTGCGGCAATGAAGCACAGAGACGTGGGGCTGCAGTTCAAATGCTCTACTCACAGTTCTTTATATTCCAAGTCACTTCGGTACTGGTAGTGACTGCCCAAGCCGTGCTGCGTCCACCAGGCAAGGGGCTCGTCCAACCCCTAGGCAATTCCAGAGTGTGGCACAGGACTCCCTTCTATTCCCTTCTCTGGCCGTGCCCCACCAGTGACACTACGTCTGTCCAGCTTCCGTGGGCCTTCTCTTGGGAGGGCTTCGTGCTCACCTCCCTGACCCTATGTGGTGTGCCTTTCTAGTAGGTGTAGTGAGGGGTCGCACCAAGATGTGATCACGACCGCCGGTCCTTGGCTGAGGATTAGTCGCCTCCACCAACTTGGGATCTGGTACCCTGTTCTGCCAACCCGTCACCCGCAATCTCCTGGGCCTTTGGGGTTCCTTCTGCCCTCGTGTCTCTGGGCCTCTCTGGGTGTTCTGTTCCTTTCTTCCTCTCCTTGCTTTTCCTTTCAGTTTCTGTCCTCTCTGCTGGCTCTGGCCTTCACTCCAGGCCTGCCTCATAGAGCTGGGCCCAGACTGAGCCACAGGTCCCTGTCAGCCCTCTCTGGCTGAACTCCTTGTCTCACTCCTCTCCTCTGACTGTCTGAACTTCTAAGATGGTGCCCACCTTATATACCTCCCTCTCTGTGTATGAGCCCAGGTGACTTGCAACCAATGGGCTCCTACCTATGCCCAGAAACCGTCCCCTCCTGCTCCTACATCACTGCGTTTTCCTCCCCCCTCCCCACTACAGCCAGGGACAGATGCTGTCGTGCCTGCACCTCTGTCTAGTGGGAGCACCGTTGAGCTGTCCCTCGGAAATGGGGTGTGTGAGATGCATGCAGCCTACAGAGCCCTGGTCCACACTCTATCCTTACCCGGGAGTGGGATATCACACCTCTGGTTTGAGGTGCAATACCCCTGTAGCGGCCGAACCCTCGGGGCGCTACACTAACAAGCAAATGGAGCAGAAAAATTGTGTACTCTGGATTGCTTTTTAAGAAAATAACCAGGATTAAGATAAAAAAAAAATTTGCCCTGGCTCCTGATACCTGGAGCTATGTGTACAAATATTTGTCACAGCAGGATCACCCAGAAGTTGAACATGCAATGGACCCTCTTGTGCTGTATCATGCACTGCAGTCTGTCACATACCCTGCCTGCCTTGGTTTTTAAGCATATAACCAAGATTAAGATAAAAAAAAAAATTCCCTGGCCCCTGATACCTGGGGCTATGTCTACAAATATCTGTAAGAACAGCAGCAGCAGCAGGGACAAGCTATGGACCCTCTTGCACTATATGCACTGCAGTCTGCCACATACACTGACTGCCTAACTCCTGCTATCACCTTCACCACTGAAAATATGCATTTGGATTAGTCCTCAGAAGGACTGTTAGTTCAAATGGATATATAGATATATGTTGTGGTTTACCTATACTAACTCTAAACAAGCATATCTCTCCCTGACTCAGCTGCACCTCTCCCTACTCTGCCTGATTCCTGGGTAGACTGTGACGAGCATAGCGGTGCCAGGTCTTATATAGACGCTGTGCGGCCAGCCAATCACTGTAATGCCCACAACTAACATGGCTACGGCATTACAGTGCGTGGCAGGCAATCCCTGCATGTTCATTGGCTCTCTAAAGAGCGCAAAACATGCAGGGCAGGGACCTGAGTTCCCTCCCGAGCAACCCGGAAACACTCGCTGAGCGCGAGCTTGTCGAGCACCGTGATGCTCGGGCGAATACCGATCAGTGGCGAGCACCGATCAGTGGCGAGCACGTTCGCTCATCACTACTTGTGAATAAATTTGCTCCAACTCTAATTAGCAGTCTTGGTTATTCCCCTCATTGAATAATAGTTCATTATTTGCTGGGATGTATGTAATGAGTATATGTAGATATTCTATGCAGCATATTTTATGTCCTATAATTTTGGAAATGCTTTCATTATAATAATATAATAATAATAATCAATATTCAAAGTCAGAATAAACTTAGAATACTTTTATATGAATTATTTGTTGATTTATTGCAAAAGAGCAGACATTTCTGTTTCTGATGAATTATGCTATAGTTGGTGCAAATGATTACATTGGTAACAGAAAAAGCCATCAATCTTAAATGCTCCATTTTTAAAATACTCTAACTCTGCAGAAACAGAAATTCCTAATTTTGAGCACATAGTTAATAATGATGCTATTAGTGATGAGCGAGTATGTTTTGTTAACCCTTTCGCCGAGTATACTCGACCGAGCACCGAGTATTTATAGCGTGCTCGGGATTTAAGTTTTCGGCGCTCCGTGAACATGATTTGCGACAGTTTGACAGATTTAATACATGTGAGGAATGCCTGTTTTTCCAGCATTCCTGCCCGCCCTGCCTCATGACATCAGGCAGAGCGGGAATGGCCCCGGATACCATCTGAAGCACAGTGTCGGGGGTACAGGAGCGAGGTGAGTATGTGTTGTGTTTATTTTTTTTAATTATATACAGTATATATATATATATATATATATATATATATATATATAGCTATGGGGGCTCATACTGTATATAACCAGCTATGGCGGGCTCATAGTGTATATAAACAGCTATGGGGGCTCATACTGTATATAACTAGCTATGGGGGCTCATACTGTATATAACCAGCTATGGAGGCTCATACTGTATATAACCAGCTATGGGGGGCTCATACTGTATATAACCAGCTATGGGAGGCTCATACTGTATATAACCAGCTATGGGGGGCTCATACTGTATATAACAAGCTATGGAGGCTCATACTGTATATAACCAGCAATGGGGGCTCATACTGTATTTAACCAGCTATGGGGGGCTCATACTGTATATAGCCAGCTATGGCGGCTTATACTGTATATAACCAGCTATGGGGGCTAATACTGTATATAACCAGCTATGGAGGCTCATACTGTATATAACCAGCTATGGGGGGCACACACTGTATATAGCCAGCTATGGGGGCTCATACTGTATACAACCAGCTATGGAAGCTCATACTGTATATAACCAGCTATGGGGGCTCATACTGTATATAACCAGCTATGGAGGCTCATACTGTATATAACCAGCTATGGAGGCTCATACTGTATATAACCAGCTATGGGGGCTCACACTCTATATAACCACCTATGGGGGGCTCACACTGTATGTAACCAGCTATGGCGGGCTCATACTGTATACAACCAGCTATGGCGGTCTCATACTGTATATAACCAGCTATGGGGGGCTCACATTGTATATAACCAGCTATGGGGGCTCATACTGTATATAAACAGCTATGGGGGGCTCACATTGTATATAACCAGCTATGGGGGCTCATACTGTATATAACCAGCTACGGGGGCTCATACTGTATATAACCAGCTATGGGGGGCTCATGCTGTATATAACCAGCTATGGGGGCTCATACTGTATATAACCAGCTATGGGGGCTCATACTGTATATAACCAGCAATGGGGGGTTCACACTGTATATAGAGACATGTCAGCATACTCAATAGTTCTCAATATTAAGTTATACAATTAATGTAAACAAATAATTATAATTAATATGTCAATATTAATATTGAGCACAATGAATTTCAACCTATTGGTGCGGCCTCCACAACAGTCACAGTCTCTCATGTGGCCCCTTGGGAAAATTGATCTCCCACCCCAGCTCTATTTTTGTATAACGCTATGTTATGTATAATGCTGTACACAAGTGAAAAATTTGCGCTATCTGCTTTTATTCCATCTACAGATATGCACCAAACCACCTGTGTGTTGCTCATATGACCTATCACATGATTTATCAAAGGGGATCATGTGACATGTCACGTGACACATCAGGTACCCGGGGGGGGGGCCCACCTTCTAAACTGCCCGGGGCCCTGGCTACTCTTAATCCACCCCTGGCCATAGCCATGTTGGTTGTGGGCATTACAGAGATTGGCTGGCCGAACAGCATCATCAGGTCTATATAAGACCTAGCACCGCTATGCTCGTCACAGTCTACCCCGGAATCAAGCAGAGTAGAGAGAGCTGCTGCTGAGCCAGGGAGAGATTTGTTTGTTTATAGTTAGTATAGGTATTACACAACATATGTATACACTGCTCAAAAAAATAAAGGGAACACTTAAACAACAGAATATAACTCCAAGTAAATCAAACTTCTGTGAAATCAAACTGTCCACTTAGGAAGCAACACTGATTGACAATCAATTTCACATACTGTTGTGCAAATGGAATAGACAATAGATGGAAATTATTGGCAATTATCAAGACACCCTCAATAAAGGAGTGTTTCTGCAGGTGGGGACCACAGACCACATCTCAGTACCAATGCTTTCTGGCTGATGTTTTAGTCACTTTTGAATGTTGATTGTGCTTTCACACTCGTGGTAGCATGAGACGGACTTTACAACACACAGAAGTTGCTCAGGTAGTGCAGCTCATCCAGGATGGCACATCAATGCGAGCTGTGGCCAGAAGGTTTGCTGTGTCTGTCAGCGTAGTGTCCAGAGGCTGGATGCGCTACCAGGAGACAGGCCAGTACAGCAGGAGATGTGGAGGGGGCCGTAGGAGGGCAACAACCCAGCATCAGGACCGCTACCTCCGCCTTTGTGTAAGGAAGAACAGGAGGAGCAGTGTCAGAGCCCTGTAAAATGACCTCCAGCTGGCCACAAATGTGCATGTGTCTGCACAAACGGTTAGAAACCGACTCCATGAGGGTGGTATGAGGGCCCGACGTCCACAGATGGGGGTTGTGCTCACAGCCCAACACCGTGCAGGATACTTGGCATTTGCCACAGAACATCAGGATTGGCAAAGTCCCCACTGGTGCCCTGTGCTCTTCACATATGAAAGCTGGTTCACACTGAGCACATGTGGCAGACATGACAGAGTCTGGAGACACCGTGGAGAGTGATCTGCTGCCTGCAACATCCTTCAGCATGACCGGTTAGACAGTGGGTCAGTAATGGTGTGGGGTGGCATTTCTTTGGAGGACAACACAGCCCTCTATGTGCTCGCCAGAGGTAGCGTGAGTGCCATTAGGTACCGAGATGAGATCCTCAGACCCCTTGTGAGACCATATGCTGGTGCGGTTGGCCCTGGGTTCCTCCTAATGCAGGACAATGCCAGACCTCATGTGGCTGGAGTGTGTCAGCAGTTCCCGCAAGATGAAGGCATTGAAGCTATGGACTGGCCGCCCGTTCCCCAGACCTGAATCCGATTAAGCACATCAGAGACATCATGTCTCTCTCCATCCACCATCGTCACGTTGCACCACAGACTGCCCAGGAGTTGGCGGATGCTTTACTCCAGGTCAGGGAGGAGATCCAACAGGAGACCATCCGCAACCTCATCAGGAGCATGCCCAGGTGTTGCAGGGAGGTCATACAGGCACGTAGAGGCCACATACAATACTAAGCCTCATTTTGACTTGTTTTAAGGACAATACATCAAAGTTGGATCAGCCCGTAGTGTGTTTTTCCACTTTAATATTGGGGGTGACTCCAAATCCAGGCCTCCATTGGTTAATAAATTTGATTTCCATTGATGATTTTTGTGTGATTTTGTTGTCAGCACATTCAATTTTGTACAGAACAAAGTATTCAATGAGAATATTTCATTCATTCAGATCTAGGATGTGTTATTTGAGTGTTCCCTTTATTTTTTTGAGCAGTTTATCTTCTGAGGACTAATCCAGCTGCATATATTCAGTGGTGATAGCAGGAGTTAGGCAAGCAGGCAGTGTATGTGGCAGGCTGCAGTACATATAGTGCAAGAGGGTCCATTGAACGCCCTGTTAGTATCGGTATTATACAACCTATATATACATGTATATATATATATATATATATATATATATATATCCATCTGAACTAAGAGTCTTTCTAAGGACTAATCCAGCAGTATATAATCAGTGTTAGGCAGGAGTTAGGCAGGCAGGCAGGCAGTGTATCTGGCAGACTGCAGTGCATAAAGCGCAAGAGGGTCCATTGAAGTCCTGTCTGCTACTGTTGTAATAAGTACAGATATTTGTAGACATAGCCCCAGATATCAGGGGCCAGGGTAATTTTTTTTTTATCTTATTCCTGGGTATTTGCTTAAAAAGAAATTCAGAGTACACCATTTTTTGCTCCATTTGCTTGTTAGCACTGCAGAATACAGCCAGATCTGTTCCATATTTCAGCGATAAAAATCCAGAAATTTGAACTGAACGTGGAAAATATTGGCCTCCTTTTCCATTCTGTTGCAGTGTGTTGGTCAAGCTATTCACGCAAGGTGTCTGTGAAGAATAGTATTAGTAAATTACAGGCCTGGTATTTAAAACCGTGGTTCTCTGTCAGACATATCACCTATAAGAGTGTTCCAAAATCAGCCATTTCTTCCATTTTCATTTCGTTGCAGTGTGTCGGTCAAGCTATTCACACTAGTTCTCTGTGTAGAATAATATTAGTAAATAACAGGCCTGCTTTTTAAAACCGTGGTTCTCCGACGTATCACATATAACTGCGTCCCAAAATCAGCCATTTCTTGTAAATGTGGAAAATATTGTCCTCCATTTAAAGTGGGCAAGGTGTGAGGCAAAGGAAGGGGAAGTGGACGTGATGGTGATGGTGCAAGCAGAGGCCGAGGACATGGCCGTTGGCAAGCTGAAATTGTGCCACAACAAACACCCACATCTTGTCGCTCGACCTTCCTGCCCCAATTACTAGGGAACCGCAGTACACCACTTTTGAACCCAGAGCAGTATCAAAAGGTTGTTGGTTGGATAGCAGATAATGCTTCCAGTCACTTTGCCACCACCACTACCACCCTGTCTTCCACACAGTCAAGTCTCAGTAGCCGTGAGTCTGGACAGCATATTCCTCACGCTGATCCTCCTTCCTCCCACCATGCCGAGTGCCCAGAGACAACTGATCCCACACTTGGACACTCAGAAGAGCTGTTCACTTTTCCTTTTCCATTTGTAGATTCGGGCCTCTCGCCCGGCTAGCTTCAAGTGAGTCAAGAGGAGAATGCGTGTAGCGATGCCCAAATGTTTGAGCAGCCACAGTCACATGAAGGCAATAGTGGGAAAGTGCAATTACTGTCGCAAGAGGTAGATGATGATGGGACACAATTGCCAGAAAGTCAGGAGGAGGATCATGGAGCGGAAGTGGAAGACAAGGTAGTGGATGATATAATAACTGACCCAACCTGGCAGTGGGACATACAGAGTGAGGACAGCAGCACACAGGGGGAGGGAGGTGTAGCACCACAACAGGCAGGAAGAAGCAGTGTTGTGGCCGCAGACACAAGGCGGGAAAGCCTTCCTCGTAACACCAACACGATGGAAGTTGCCAGTACAACTGTTAGGTCTTTCCGAGTCTGGTTGTTTTTTAAAGACTCTGCAGATAACTCCAAAAAGGCCATTAGCACCACCTGCAAGGCCAGCATCAGCAGGGGTAGCAAAACTAGCAGCCTGACCACCAGTAGCATGATCAGGCTCCTGGCAGCAAAGCACCCGATTAAGTGGGCCGAACCCCAAGGTCCAGAAACAGTGTCTGCGGGTGAAACCACTGCTTCTTCCGCTGTTGTGAGTGCACGCCAATCCCCTGTCCATGGCGCATGCCAAAATGCCTCCCGCCCTGCACTTGTCTTTGCACACTCTCAACGAGCACCATCAGCAAGCACGTCCACGTCCTTGTCCCAGTGCAGCATTCAGTTGTCCCTACCCCAGTCTTTGGAACGCAAGCGCGATTACGCAGCCATCACCCCACAGGCCACACTACTAAATTCACATATTTCGTGATTGCTTGCACTCGAAATGTTGCTTTTTAAGCTTGTGGAGACAGAAGCTTTCCGCAACCTGATGGCGGTGGCTGTCCCTCAGTACTCGGTCCCCAGCCGCCACTATTTCTCCTGCTGTGCCGTCCCCGCATTACACGAGCACGTATTCCACAATATTAGCCGAGCCTTCAGCAACGCAGTTACTGGAAAAGTCAACCTAACCACTTACATGTGGACAAGTGCTTGTGGGCAGGGATAGTACATTTCGCTGACTGCACACTGGGTTAATATAATGGAAGCCGGGACCTTGGGACGGAACACGTCCTCCCGACATCGATGATTGCGGGCCCTGGGTCAATCAGGGTTGCCCCCACATTCTACAGCTTCTGCAACTCCTCCTCCTCTTCAGCCTCCATTTCTGAAATGACCACATCAGTCGCAAGCTGGAAGCACTGCAGCACTGTCTCGGTCAAGCGGCAACAGGCTGTGCTGAAGCTAATATGCTTGGCTGACAAACCGCACATGGCTGAAGAGTTGTGGACAGTTCTGAAAGAGCAGCTGACAACACTGACCCTACAGCCAGACATGTTTGTGTGTGACAATGGCCGGAACCTGGTGGTGGCTCTGAGGCGAGGCAAGCTCACACATGTGCCATGCCTGGCCCATATGCTTAACCTTGTGGTTTAGCAGTTTCCCAAAACCTACCCAGATCTGCTTGTCAAAGTACGCTGCCTGTGTGCCCATTTTAGAAAGTCAGCTACAGCTTCCACCACCCTTGTCATGCTTCAGCAGCATTTACAGCTTCCAGCTCACTGACTGATCTGCGATGTCCCCATGCATTGGAACTCTACATTGCAGATGTTGGGAAGGATTTGTGAACAGAAGAGGGCAGTTGTTGACTACCAGCATCAACAAGGCCGTCGGTATTCAGTTCAGACTCCACTCATAAGAAATCAGGAGTGGACATGGATGTCAGACATATGTGCCATCCTCCAAAACTTTGAGGACTCCACCAAGATGGTGAGCGGCGATGACGGCATAATTAGCGTCACCTTTCCGCTTCTCTGTCTTCTGAAACGCTCTCTGCTCACAATTAAAAAGGATGGATCACGATGAGATGGCTCAAGGAACCATACAGGGTGATTCCACACAGCCCAGCCTCATCTCATCCCAACGTGGTTTGGGTGACAATGAGGAAGAGGAGGAGGAGGTCTAACTCTATTCCCATGCACATCTGTCTTCACATCCAGACATTTGTATATGCTTCCTGATTTTGTCTATTTGCTCTTGTCCTCCTCCTTCTCCTCATCCTCATCATCCTCCTCCATATCACCACTATATATATGGGAGTCCCACTTCCTCATAATGGGAACATTGTTTTCAGGAGGCCCTCCGACCTCTACGTCTCTTGCAAGGGGCATTGGAGAGCCTCCAAATTTTTGGCAGCCATTGCATTCACTCCATAGGCAAACTGTTACTGGGATTTTTCCCAAATTTTGGCTGCCCTTGCAGTCACAGCATGGGCATTACCACTATAGGAGGCCCACTCCTTTATAATGGGAACATATTTTTTACTGAGACCATCCTCTATGTCTCTTAAAAGGGGTATTGGGTTGCGCCCAAATTTTTGGCAGCCCTTGCAGTCACTGCATACGCAATAACAGTATAGGAGAGTACTCTTTAATAATGGGAACAACAAAGCATAACCAACTGCTGGCCCCTTAAGAATAGTGACTTTCACAATCCCTCCTTCATAAATGAAACAGGATGTGTATGATGATATTTCACACACCACATGGCCAGATATGGTTGTAAAATGTTAAAATTACATTTCCCGGTGAATGTATTTGTCTTGATTGAAAGCAATGCAAAAGTGCAAAAACGCATCAAAAACACTACTTGTGAACATAGCTCAAGGTGTGGAGGAGAATTTTTGTTTTTGGTTATTTATTTTGCCTTTTATACAAGTCATTATCCTGGAAAGGATGTTCCTTAACATATTTCCCAGGAAAATCCATTTTGGTTAAGTTTTTGTACGTTTTATTGTGAGTCTGTAAAAGTGGCGTAATAATTCTGACAACATTGTTGACAGCAGTGACCTGAGAGTCATAAATGCTTACAGGGGTCTTCTCCATGCTGTTCCCATGTCATTTGAGCACTGTTCCCATCGATTTGGGCAATTTTTAGGTTCTCTGCATACCGCCGGGGGAACCACTGGAAAAATGCTCGAGTTTCCCATAGACTTACATTGGGCTCGTTACTCAGACCGAGCTCTCGAGCATTCCAATTTGCTCAATCGAGTACCTGAGCATTTTAGTGCTCGCTCATCACTAAATACTATCTATACCATTGAGATAGTAAGAAATCTATGCTGTTACCTGCACTGGTTAATTTGCATTGCAATCGCAGCCTTTTTTTTTTGTTGCAATCTGAAATTGCATTAAAATAAAACATCATTGAGATATGTAATTTCATGTAGCCTCCATTCCCAGGCTTTAGGACATATACGTGCATCCTGCTTATAAGGCTGTTATGCTCTATAGCACAGTTCTGGTTCATATTGATGCATAATAATTTGGCAGCTTTACTAGTATATGTGTATTTTTCTTCACATCTTTGCATTTATTGTTAGAATTCTTATTAGTCACAGAATCCATTGTCTTTAAATACACTGGTGCTGACCATATATGCTTATGTTTTATGAATAGGTCCTGTGAACTCCTCTTTTGACTTGTTATTATTAGTGTTGAGCCACCCCCGTAGTGTTCGGGTTCGGTTCGGTTCGTCGAACACCGGGATGTTCGAGGAACTGTTCGTCGAACTGTTCGTCGAACACCTTAGAACACCGTCGAACACCGTTAAAACCAATGGCAGGCAAACAAAAACACGTAGGAACACATAGAAAACACCTTCAAAGGTGTCCAAAAGCTGACAAACTGCTCAGAAGACGCTTTCTTTAAAAAAGCCGGCCGGCAATTCAGCAGCGGCATACACCGGTACCCGACAATTTAGACATGAAGGAATAGAGCATCACACATAGATTAGATAGATAGAAACATGTCAGTCACATATATATGAAGTACAGTGACAGTGTTGCTTACTGTACTTGTCATTTAGTGTAAAGGATTTATTAAAAAATATAATAGTGTTTTCGTGCACCGTCTCTTTAAAAAAGCCGGCCGGCAATTCAGCAGCGGTACCCAACAATTTATAACAGACAGAATAGAGCTTCACACATAGATTAGATAGATAGAAACATGTCAGTCACATATATATGAAGTACTGTGACAGTGTTGCTTACTGTACTTGTCATTTACTGCAAAGAATTTATTTAAAAAAATAATAGTGTTTTCATGCACCGTCTCTTTAAAAAAGCCGGCTGGCAATTCAGCATCTGTACCCAACAATTTAGAATAGAAGGAATAGAGAATCACACATAGATTAGATAGATAGAAACATGTCAGCCACATATATACGAAGTACAGTGACAGTGTTGCTTACTGTACTTGTCATTTAGTGTAAAGGATTTATTAAAAAATATAATAGTGTTTTCGTGCACCGTCTCTTTAAAAAAGCCGGCCGGCAATTCAGCAGCGGTACCCGACAATTTATAACAGACAGAATAGAGCTTCACACATAGATTAGATAGATAGAAATATGTCAGTCACATATATATGAAGTACTGTGACAGTGTTGCTTACTGTACTTGTCATTTACTGCAAAGGATTTATTAAAAAAAATAATAGTGTTTTCATGCACCGTCTCTTTAAAAAAGCCGGCCGGCAATTCAGCATCTGTACCCGACAATTTATAACAGACAGAATAGAGCTTCACACATAGATTAGATAGATAGAAACATGTCAGTCACATATATAATAAGTACAGTGACAGTGTTGGTTACTGTACTTGTCATTTAGTATTAAAATAAAGGATTTATTATTAAAAAAAATTGGCGTGGGGTTCCCCGTAATTTTAGTCTCTAGCGGAGGTTAAGCAGACAGCTGGGGCAGATGTTTGAAGCCTGGGAAGGGGGTAATACCCACGGAGCTTCCCAGGCTACTAATATCAGCCCCCAGCTGAATACCTAGCCTTTACTAGCTATTAAAATGGAGGACCCCCCAAAAAAAATGACGTGGGGTCCCCCCTAATTTAATAGCTAGCAAAGGCTAGGCAGACAGCTGGGGGCTGATATTAATAGCCCAGGAAGGGAGCCATGAATATTGGCCCCCTCCCAGGCTAGAAACACCAGCCCTCAGCCGCCCCAGAAATGGCGCATCCATAGGATGCGCCAATTCTGGCACTTAGCCTCGCTCTTCCACGCTGCCCTGGTGCGGTGGCAGGGGGTAATAGGGTTGGGGTTGATGTCAGCTTATAATGCCAGCTGACATCAAGCCCAGGTTAGTAATGGAGAGTCGTCTATAAGACACCCCCATTACTAACCCCATAGTCAAAGTTAAAAAAAAAACACAAACACCCAGAATAAAGTCCTTTAATTGAAATAAAGACACAATTCTTTATTGTTCTAAATTAAACCATACTTACCATCACGCCCATTCCAGCTGAAGCCAACGATCTCCTGCAATAAAAGAAAAATAATAAAGCAACCTCATCCTTACCTTTCCATGGTTCCCAGGACAGCTCCAGCTCTGCTACATCGAGATGACAGGCTGGACCGCAGCAGAACACTGCCATCCAGCTTGCCATGCCACACTCACTGAGAAGCGCAGGCATGCTTGCGCTCCTCAGTGTCTGACTGTGACGGCATCCAGATGAGCCGACAATGAACTCGGCTCACCTCATGTACGTCACTGACAGCGTGGGAAAATTCTCCTGCACTCAGCGCTTCAGCGTGAGAATTTTCCCACGCTGTCAGTGACGTGCATGAGGTGAGCCGAGTTCATTGGACATGACCTCGGCTCATCTGGATGCCGTCACAGCCAGACACTGAGTAGCGCAAGCAAGCCTGCGCTTCTCAGTGTCTGCGGGATGACAGGCTGGATGGCAGCGTTCTGCTGCGGTCCAGCCTGTCATCTCGATGTAGCAGAGCTGAAGCTGTCGTGGGAGCCATGGAAAGGTAAGGATGATGTTGCTTTATTATTTTACTTTTATTGCAGGAGATCATTGGCTTCAGCTGGAATGGGCGTGGCGGTAAGTATGGTTTAATTTAGAACAATAAAGAATTGTGTGTTTATTTCAATTAAAGGACTTTTTTCTGGGTGTTTGTGTTTTTTTTATATACTTTACTAGAAATTCATGGTGGTCATGTCTAATATTGGCGTGACCCCATGAATTTCGGGCTTAGGGCCAGCTGATAATGCCAAGCTGGCCTTAACCCCTTTATTACCCAGTGAGCCACCGCACCAGGGCCCTGGATGAGTTGGGTACAGCGCCAGAAGATGGCGCTTCTATGAACGCGCCATTTTCCGGGGCAGCTGCGGACTGCAATTTGCAGCGGGTGGGGCCCAGAAAGCTTGGGCCTCCCTGCGCTGCAGATTCCAGCCCCCAGCTGCCTAGTTGTACCTGGCTGGACACAAAAATAGGGCGAAGCTCCACGTATTTTTTTTTTAAATTCATGAAATTCATGGAATAATTAAGAAAAAAAGGGCTTCCCTTTATTGTTGTGTCCGGCTAGGTACAAATAGGCAGCTGGTGGTTGGGAGCAGCCCGTTCCTGCCTGCTGTACCTGACTGGACACAAATATAGGGCGAAGCCCCACATCAATTTTTTTTTCATTATTTCATGAATTTCCTGAAATAATTTAAAAAAAATTGACGTGGGGCTTCGCTCTATATTTGTGTCCAGTCAGGTACAGCAGGCAGGAACAGGCTGCCCCCAACCACCAGCTGCCTATTTGTACCTGGCCAGACACAACAATATAGTGAAGCCCTTTTTTAAAAAAATTATTTCATGAAATAATTAAAAAAAAATTGACGTGGGGCTTCGCACTATATTTGTGTCCAGCCAGGTACAGCAGGCAGGGACGGGCTGCCCCCAACCACCAGCTGCCTATTTGTACCTGGTTGGACACAACAATATAGGGAAGCCCTTTTTATCTTAATTATTCCATGAATTTCATGAAATAATTTTAAAAAAAAATGCGTGGGGCTTCGCCCTATTTTTGTGCCCAGCCAGGTACAACTAGGCAGCTGGGGGCTGGAATCTGCAGCGCAGGGAGGCCCAAGCTTTCTGGACCCCACCCGCTGCATATTGCAGTCCGCAGCCGCCCCGGAAAATGGCGCGTTCATAGAAGCGCCATCTTCTGGCGCTGTACCCAACTCATCCAGGGCCCTGGTGCGGTGGCTCACTGGGTAATAAAGGGGTTAAGGCCAGCTTGGCATTATCAGCTGGCCCTAAGCCCGAAATTCATGGGGTCACGCCAATATTAGACATGACCACCATGAATTTCTAGTAAAGTATTTAAAAAAACACAACACCCAGAATAAAGTCCTTTAATTGAAATAAACACACAATTCTTTATTGTTCTAAATTAAACCATACTTACCGTCACGCCCATTCCAGCTGAAGCCAATGTCTTCTGCAATAAAAGTAAAATAATAAAGCAACCTCATCCTTACCTTTCCATGGTTCCCACGACAGCTTCAGCTCTGCTACATCGAGATGACAGGCTGGACCGCAGCAGAACGCTGCCATCCAGCCTGTCATCCCGCGGACACTCAGAAGCGCAGGCATGCTTGCGCTCCTCAGTGTCTCGCTGTGACGGCATAAAGATGAGACAAGCTCATGTCCAATGAACTCGGCGCACCTCATGCACGTCACTGACAGCGTGGGAGAATTCTCCTGCACTCAGCACTTCAGCGTGAAAATTCTCCCACGCTGTCAGTGACGTACATGAGGTCAGCTGAGTTCATTGGACATGAATGAGCTCACCTCATGCACGTCACTGACAGCGTGGGAAAATTCTCACGCTGAAGCGCTGAGTGCAGGAGAATTTTCCCACACTGTCAGTGACGTGCATGAGGTGAGCTCATTCATGTCCAATGATCTCAGCTCACCTCATGCACGTCACTGACAGCGTGGGAAAATTCTCCTGCACTCAGCGCTACAGCATGAGAATTCTCCCACGCTGTCAGTGACGTGCATGAGGTGAGCTCATTCATGTCCAATGAACTCAGCTGACCTCATGCACGTCACTGACAGCGTGGGAGAATTCTCACGCTGAAGTGCTGAGTGCAGGAGAATTCTCCCACGCTGTCAGTGACGTGCATGAGGTGCGCCGAGTTCATTGGACATGAACTCGTCTCATCTTTATGCCGTCACAGCCAGACACTGCAGAGCGCAAGCATGCCTGCGCTTCTCAGTGTCTGCGGGATGACAGGCTGGATGGCAGCGTTCTGCTGCGGTCCAGCCTGTTATCTCGATGTAGCAGAGCTGAAGCTGTCGTGGGAACCATGGAAAGGTAAGGATGAGGTTGCTTTATTATTTTTCTTTTATTGCAGGAGATCGTTGGCTTCAGCTGGAATGGGCGTGACGGTAAGTATGGTTTAATTTAGAACAATAAAGGAATGTGTCTTTATTTCAATTAAAGGACTTTATTCTGGGTGTTTGTGTTTTCTTTTAACTTTGACTATGGGGTTAGTAATGGGGGTGTCTTATAGAAGCCTCTCCATTACTAACCTGGGCTTGATGTCAGCTGGCATTATAAGCTGACATCAACCCCAACCCTATTACCCCCTGCCACCGCACCAGGACAGCGTGGAAGAGCGAGGCTAAGTGCCAGAATTGGCGCATCCTATGGATGCGCCATTTCTGGGGCGGCTGACGGCTGGTGTTTCTAGCCTGGGAGGGGGCCAATATTCATGGTTCCCTTCCTGGGCTATTAATATCAGCCCCCAGCTGTCTGCCTAGCCTTTGCTAGCTATTAAATTAGGGGGGACCCCACGTCATTTTTTTGGGGGGTCCCCCATTTTAATAGCTAGTAAAGGCTAGGTATTCAGCTGGGGGCTGATATTAGTAGTCTGGGAAGCTCCGTGGGTATTACCACCTTCCCAGGCTTCAAACATCTGCCCCAGCTGTCTGCTTAACCTCCGCTAGAGACTAAAATTACGGGGAACCCCACGCCAATTTTTTTTAATAATAAATCCTTTATTTTAATACTAAATGACAAGTACAGTAACCAACACTGTCACTGTACTTATTATATATGTGACTGACATGTTTCTATCTATCTAATCTATGTGTGAAGCTCTATTCTGTCTGTTATAAATTGTCGGGTACAGATGCTGAATTGCCGGCCGGCTTTTTTAAAGAGACGGTGCATGAAAACACTATTATTTTTTTTAATAAATCCTTTACACTAAATGACAAGTACAGTAAGAAACACTGTCACTGTACTTCATATATATGTGGCTGACATGTTTCTATCTATCTAATCTATGTGTGATTCTCTATTCCTTCTATTCTAAATTGTCGGGTACAGATGCTGAATTGCCAGCCGGCTTTTTTAAAGAGACGGTGCATGAAAACACTATTATTTTTTTTAATAAATCCTTTGCAGTAAATGACAAGTACAGTAAGCAACACTGTCACAGTACTTCATATATATGTGACTGACATGTTTCTATCTATCTAATCTATGTGTGAAGCTCTATTCTGTCTGTTATAAATTTTCGGGTACCGCTGCTGAATTGCCGGCCGGCTTTTTTAAAGAGACGGTGCACGAAAACACTTTTATATTTTTTAATAAATCCTTTACACTAAATGACAAGTACAGTAAGCAACACTGTCACTGTACTTCGTATATATGTGGCTGACATGTTTCTATCTATCTAATCTATGTGTGATTCTCTATTCCTTCTATTCTAAATTGTCGGGTACAGATGCTGAATTGCCGGCCGGCTTTTTTAAAGAGACGGTGCATGAAAACACTATTATTTTTTTTGATAAATCCTTTACACTAAATGACAAGTACAGTAAGCAACACTGTCACTGTGCTTCTTATATGTGTGACTGACATGTTTCTATCTATCTAATCTATGTGTGATTCTCTATTCTTTCTGTTCTAAATTGTCGGGTACCGGTGTATGCCGCTGCTGAATTGCCAGCTTTTCATGTTTCACTGTGAGCACTGTTCCCATCGATTTGGGCAATCACTGTAATGCCACAACCACCATGGCTGTGGCATTACAGTGAGTGGCAGACAATCCCTGCATGATTGGTGCTCTAAATAGCGCCAGACATGCAGGACACGCTTTTGGTGCACGAACAGTTATCGAACATAACCTCGAACAGCCGAATTTTTTGCAAATCGTTCGGGTTCGTCGAACAACTCGAACACCGCCCAAAACAGCTCGAATTTGAGATTGGCGAACAGTTCTAGTCGAACACCGCTCATCTCTAGTTATTATACTCAGTATTTCTTTATTAATCAGTGTGTCATCTCTTAGGTCGGTTCAACTCTATTGTTAGTTGATGTTGTCATGCGTCATTTTCTGACTTTTTAAATGTTTTTAAATGTCTTGTGTCTATTTTGTACCAATAAAGCACTGTTATTATTTATGGTGATCTCTGTGTATATGGCATGTTTCTTCATCTTGATTGTCCGAGGCTGACTTACCTAATAATAGTGCTACCTATATCTATCAGATAACTGTCAGGTCAAGTAAAAAATAAAATATTATCTGTTTAGAATGGCATTTGTCACAAAGCGGGATATAATGGTCACGAAGAAAACAGTTGATTCTTTAAATTCATTACTGGAAGCTGCAAAAAGTGGCAAAGTAAGGATGTGAGAGAATTTGACAAGGTCCATATTGTAGTGGCTAGATAACTGAGTCAGAGCATATCGAAATGACCAGTCTTGGGGGTTGTTGCCGGTATACAGTTGTTAGTAACTAGCAAAAGTATTCCAAGGACAGATAACTAGCACTCTAACAAGATGGTAATGGTTGCTAAGTGTTTATTGATAGATATTATTATTGTTATTATTATTTATTTATAGAGCACTGTTGATTCCATAGTGCTGTACATGAGAAGGGGTTACATAGAAAATACAATTATAAAATACGGTGAGCAAACTAACAGTGACAGACTGGTACAGAAATGAGTAAACCCTGCCCTTGCGGGCTTCCATTCTACAGGGGATATGGCAGACCTAGCTGGTCCAATCCCAAAAAACTGCTAATGTAGTACAAAACTGCTAAAAGGTTAATGCTGGTTATAAAAAATGTCACTACACACATTGTATTGCAGCAGTTTGGGATACATAGCAGCTGTCCAGTCAGAGTGCTAATGAGGACTCCACCACTAAAAATGTACTATGAGCATCATAGCAAGACTATGGAGTAATAGACAAATGTGGCCGAGCCACATGAATCACATTTTCTTTTACATCATGTGGATGACTGGGTAAGTGCCACTCACCGGGGTAACAGTTGGCACCGGAATGCTCTATGGGTAGGCCGCTGATGTTCTGGCAATGTTCTACTGGGAAAACTAGGATCGTGGCATTCATATGTATGTTATTTTTGATATGACGAGCATCTGTGGAATGTGCCAAAAAACATGCCTGTCTACTGGAATCCTCACCTCTAACTTACAGGACTGAAAGAATTTTCTGCTACTGACTTGGCACCAGATCATATAGAATATCTCAAGAGGCTACAACTTACAAGGCATCAGTGTTTCAGCCATTAGAGCTGTTTTAGTAGCTCGAGGGGCACTTACAGTCTTACAGTATAAAATAATAATCAGGTGTTGGCTTGTTATGGCTGATGGGTTTCTAGAGTGTTTCAGTGAGATAGGCAGCAACACCATCACAAACGTGTTTCTATTAGACAAACTGCTCTGACACTGTAAAACTCAGATATGCTACTGCAACATCATCATGGTCTTTCTATCATCTAGCCTTTAGAGCACATATGTCAAACTCTCGTCCATAGGCCAAATCTGCCCACATGGTGAGTATATTTGGCCCGCGACGCCGGGCAGGTCGTCCGAGTATATTTGGCCTGCAACGCCAGATGAGTCTCCTGCTTGGCATCACTCTTTCAACTAGATGCCAATACAGTTGAAAGCACGGATGGAGGGGGGAGCGTCAGCATCATTCCCCTTCTGTGTTTGACATCTCAACACAGTGGACGCGATAATGTCATTACAACGAGCCCACTGTACCAAGATGTGCAGAGGACCTGAAGACCCAATGAATAGACCAGAATGTTTTTTTATGTGGGGCCTATTATACTGTACGGAGCACTATGTGGGCTTATTATACTGTACGGAGCACTATGTAGGGCCATTATACTGTATGGAGCACTATCTGTGGAACATTATACTGTATGGAGCACTATGTGGAGTGCATTATACTGTATGTAGCGCTATGTGAGGCCATTATACTGTATGGAGCACTATGTGGTGTCCATTATACTGTATGGAGCACTTTGTGAGGCCCTTTATACTGTATGGAGCACTATGTGGATCCCTTTATACTCTATTGAGCACTATGTGAGCCCAATATACTTTATGGAGCACTATATGGAGCCCATTATACTGTATAGTGCACTATGTGAGGCCATTATACTGTATGGAGCACTATGTGGGGTCCATTATACTGTATGGAGCACTTTGTGAGGCCCTTTATACTGTATGGAGCACTATGTGGATCCCTTTATATTCTATTGAGCACTATGTGAGGCCATTATACTTTATGGAGCACTATATGGAGCCCACTATACTGTATAGAGCTCTATGTGAGGCCATTATACTGTATGGAGCACTATGTGAGGCCATTATACTGTATGGAGCACTATATGGGCTATTACACTGTATGGAGCACTATGTGGGGTCATTATACTGTATGGATTACTATATGGGGCCCATTATACTGTATGGAGCACTATGTGGGGCCATTATACAGTATGGGGTGCTATATGGAGCTGTTATGCTGTATGGAGCACTATGTGGGACCCATTATACTGTATAGTGCACTATGTGGCGTCATTATACTGTATGGAGCACTATGTGGGGCCTATTATACTGTATGGAGCACTATGTGGGGCTATTTTACTGTATGGAGTACTATGTGACATAGTAACATAGTTTGTAAAGCCGAATAAAGACTTGCGTCCATCAAGTTCGACCTGTTAGTTCTGTAATTGCTAAAGTTGATCCAGAGGAGGGCAAAAACCCCAAATGATTTAGCCAATCTTCACCTGAGGAAAAATTCCCTCCCGACTCTGAAACCAGCAGTCAGAATAAATCCCTGTATCAACCTACTATTTTATTTTATTTTTAAGTATATGCTGAAATCTGCCTGGTATCTAGAAATGCATCCAGTCCCCGTTTGAACTGGTGTAGTGAATCCGACATTACCGTCTCCTCACTCAGTGAATTCCATATTCTGACTGCTCTTACCGTAAAGAACCCCTTCCTATGCTGGTGCTGAAACCTTTTCTCTTCCAGTCTTAGTGAGTGCCCTCTTGTAACCGTAATATCCCTCCTTTTGAACAAATCCCGGGCAAGATCTCTATACTGTCCCCTAACATATTTGTACACATTTATTATGTCCCCCCTCAACCTTCTCTTTTCCAGGCTGAATAGTTCTAGTTTTGCCAACCTCTCTGGGTATTGCAGTCCCTCCATTCCCTTTATTAATTTTGTTGCCCTCCTTTGTACCTTTTCAAGCTCATTTATATCCTTTCTATATATTGGGGCCCATAGCTGAGCACAGTATTCCAAGTGTGGTCTGACCAGTGCTTTGTACAGTGGAAGAACAATGTTCTCATCCTTTGCAGCTATACCTCTTCTGATACATCCCATTACCCTGTTTGCCCTTACAGCAGCGGCCTGACTTTGGGCACTCCAATTTAGTTTGCTATCAATCAAGATGCCCAAGTCCTTCTCCATCTCTGAATTCCCCAATGATTTCCCATTCAGTGAGTACTGGTGACTTCCATTTTTCCTTCCCATATGTATGACCTTACATTTCTCCTCGTTAAACCTCATTTGCCATTTAATGCTCCACCTACCCAGCTTATCCAAATCCCTCTGTAGGTCTGCACTGTCCTCTTTTGTATTAATTGTTTTACATAACTTTGTGTCATCTGCAAATATTAATATTTTACTATTTATCCCGTTGACTATGTCGTTAATAAAGATATTAAATAACATTGGGCCTAGTACAAACCCCTGTGGTACCCCACTAGTGACGCTTACCCAATCTGAGTATATTCCATTTATAACCACCCTCTGCCTTCTATCCTTTAGCCAGTTAGCTACCCACTTGCAGACATTTTCCCCCAGCCCCATCATTCTCATTTTGTATACCAACCTATTATGTGGCACGCTATCGAACGCTTTTGAGAAGTCGAGATACACAACATCCACTGGTTCCCCCTGATCTACTCGAGAGCTAACCTCCTCGTAGAAGTCAATCAGGTTTGTTTGGCAGGAGCAATTCCTCATGAATCCATGTTGGTTCGGGATTAAAAGATTATTAGCATCAAGATGCTCCGTAATTGCCTCTTTAATGAAGCTTTCAAAAATTTTGCCCACAACGGACGTCAGACTCACCGGCCGATAGTTTCCGGCGTCACTTTTCGCTCCCTTTTTGAATATTGGCACTACATTCGCCTGTCGCCAATCAAGTGGCACAGACCCAGTCTCAACAGAGTCCTTAAATATAAGATATAACGGTCTGTCTATCACATTACTTAGTTCCCTTAGTACCCGTGGGTGTATGCCATCAGGTCCTGGTGATTTGTTTATTTTAATGTTACTGAGGCGTTTCTGTACCCCAGTTTGGGTTAGATTTGTCATACTTAGTGGAGGATTAAGTTTGTCACTTCTCATTTCTCCTGTTAGTTCGATTTCCTTTGTGAAAGTTGTCGAAAAAAAATTATTTAATAGATTAGCTTTATCCTCATCTTTCTCTATGATTTTGCCTTCCTCACTTTTTATCGGTCCAATATTATCCGATTTAATCCTTTTACTATTTATATATGTAAAGAACAGTTTGGGATTTGATCTACTTTCCCTAGCAATACGTCTCTCTGTTTCCTCCTTCACTATTTTTATTTGTTTTTTACAGGTTCTCGTTTTTTCCTTGTAACACATTAGTGCCTCCTTACTGTTTTCCTGTTTTAATCTCTTGAATGCCTCTTTTTTGCTATTTAACGCCCCTTTTACGTTCTTGTTCAACCATATTGGTTTCCTCTTATTTCTGGCCCTTTTATTCCCATACGGTATATATCTCTCGCACTGAGTATTCAGAATTCTTTTGAAGGTTTCCCATTTACTATTCGTATTTCCTTGATTAAGAACTTTGTCCCAGTCAATAAGTTGAAGACTTTCTTTCAGCTGATCAAACTTCGCCCTCCTAAAGTTTAATGTTTTTGTTGTTCCCTTATTGATAACCCTACTGAAGGGCATTTTGAAGTCGATAATATTATGGTCGCTATTACCTAGGTGCCCCCCTATCTGTACCTCAGTTATTCTATCAGGCCTATTAGTCAATATTACGTCCAACACGGCCTTCCCTCTCGTTGGTTCCTGCACTAGTTGGGAGAGATAGTTATCCTTAATATTTGTCAAGAACCTTTTTCCATTCTGAGATCTACAGGTTTCTGTTTCCCAGTCAATATCCGGGTAGTTGAAATCCCCCATTACAATCACTTCATTATGTTTTGCTACTTTGTCTATTTGTCCTAATAGCAGATTCTCATTCTCCTCTGTTATATTGGGTGGCTTATAGCAGACCCCCAGTAATATTTTATTATTATTTTTAGTTCCCTCTATCTCTACCCACATGGACTCGACCCCCTCTTCTCCCTCTCCTATATCTTCCCTTAGTCTGGGTTTTAGACATGACTTTACATATAAGCAGACTCCTCCGCCTTTCCCCTGTTTCCGGTCCCTTCTAAATAAACTATAATCTAATAAATTTACCGCCCAGTCGTAGCTATCATCTAGCCAAGTCTCTGTTATACCTACGATGTCATACCTCTCCTCCGATATAAGCGCCTGCAGCTCATCCGCCTTATTGGTCAGGCTTCTTGCGTTGGTCAGCATGCAAGATAAAACTTTGGGGTTATTTAGCATCCTATTCTTCTCTAACGATCTAACTGTACAATCCCCACCCCCCTCTCCACCCTCATTATATTCACTTCTCCCCTTCCCCCTTGCTTGCCTCACATCCCACCTATTTCCTTGGTTTCCCCCCCCGTCTCTAGTTTAAAAACTCCTCCAACCTATTAGCCATCTTCTTCCCCAGCACCGCTGCACCCTCCCCATTGAGGTGCAGCCCGTCCCTACGGTAGAGCCTGTAGCCGACCGCGAAGTCGGCCCAGTTCTCCATGAACCCAAACCCTTCTGCCTTGCACCAACTCTTTAGCCACTTATTCACCTCCCTAACTTCCCGTTGGCGCTCCTGTGTGGCTCGCGCTATTGGTAGTATTTCTGAGAAAACTACCTTGGAGGTCCTTGCCCTAAGCTTCCTACCTAGGTCCCTGAAATCATTTTTAAGGACCCTCCATCTACCACTCACTTTGTCATTGGTGCCGATGTGGACCATGACCGCTGGGTCTTCGCCAGCCCCACCCAGTAACCTGTCAACCCGATCCGCGATGTGCCGGACTCGAGCGCCAGGGAGGCAGCACACCGTTCGGCGATCCCGGTCTTTGTGACAGATTGCCCTGTCTGTCCCCCTAATAATAGAGTCACCCACTACCAGAACCTGTCTTGCCTGCCCTACACTTCCCCCTCCTCCTCATTACTGGAGCATACACTCCCCCGGCGGTCAGAGGATCTGTCGTGCTCCAATAATGCCGGTTCTGAACCAGCCTTCCTATACTTCTTCCCTCTATCCCTCCTAAGTGTTATCCAGCTCCCTGCCTGTTCAGCCTGCACTTCCCCTCTATGCTCCACCCCCAGTACTGACCCATTGAGTGTCTGCTCGGTGAGCAGCAAACTCCATTCCATGTTGTCGATGCTCCTCAGTACCGCTATCTGAGCACTTAGATCCAGAATTTGGGCTTCCAAGTGCACGATATGCTCACATCTCTCGCAGCAGTATGGATCCTCGAGCGGTTGCTCACGGAATGCATACATTGCGCAAGATGTACACTGCACGGCTCCGGCCAAAATGGACGTCATTCTAAATATGGGGATACAGTCAGTATATATATACAAGTACAA